>NC_139224.1:34068124-34668124 GCF_055691185.1 Crinia signifera | reverse complement strand
GAGACCCTGCTGTTCCCTGCGCTGGGTCTCTCTTGCTCACATGCGCTGGGTGGGTGAAGAATAGACACAGGAGGCACAAGCAGCCACTGCTCCCTGCTTGGTCTCCCCCTCACACGCGCTGGGGGGGCAGACAAGAGGCGCCGTCAGGTGCTGCTCTCTGCTGAGTCTCCCCCGTTGCTCACATGCGCGGCGGGGGAGACCCTTACACACTATGACGGCATCCCGGCAAGTGCTGCAGTTCCACCGCCACTGCCAGGTCTCTCCCCCGCTCACATGCGCTGGGTGGGCGGAGAGCTGGAGGCAGGACACGGGAGGCGCAGGCAGCTGCTTCTCCCCGTCACACGTGCTGGGGGGAGGGGAGAGACAGGAAGTGCCGACGGCAAGTGCTGTACCCTGCTGGGTCTTCACCAGCTCAGAGCCAGCGCAGGAAAAGGCAGGGGAGTGCTTGCTGTCCATGAGGCCCCCCCAGCTGCCGGGCCCCATAGCAGCTGCACCCCCTGCACCCTGGGTAGTTCCGCCACTGGTGTGGGGGCGTACCGGCACTCAATCACTTCTAGTACTTTGCTCCAGTGCCTTCCAAAACAATGGATGCAGCGTGGAAAAAATGGCGGCACTTGGAGACTTGCAGTAAAAAACAACAACTCTTCTTTATAAGTACATGGTGCAAAACATACCAACGTTTCGGGAAGACCCCGTTATCAAGGTGCAGAAATACAACAAGTACACAAGTGAAAAGACCCTTACCTTTATGTGGTGAGGGAAGCCTGAGAAGTCCCCCCTGGCCATGTCCAGCGTGTGGCAGGAAGTTGCTGGTGCAGCACTTCCTGTCCTCCTCCGGCAACGCGCGTCAGGGGTTGTCTAGGCAACCTGTGTAATACAAGGTGAAGTGAATATTTGTAGGTGCTAGTGGTGACAACATTAAAACCTAAACAGCAGCGTAAGACTGGTCTAGCACATGCAGTATACATTAGTAGCAGCATAGCCCGGGTGCAAATCATGAAGCAATCAGTGTGCTGTGGCCGGCATATGGTGGAGAGGGGCAGTCCCGGTTCTTAAAGGAACATGGGTACAATTTGTAACCCTATATTCTATGTGCCTTATTTCTGGTGCCGCAGCAATATATATGTATGCCGGGCTGCTGCTAGAAATAATAAATGGGTATAAGTTACATGAAACTGTAACGGAGACCATCTTCTTGGGGAGCGGGTTAGGGACAAAGGTGACAACACGGGAACGGGTGGGCAGGGCTGGGCAGGAAGAGGGTATGCTGTAGGCTGGTCCAGCAAGTCCTCTGCTGTGTGTCACGTAGCCAGGATAGTTAGGATAATATTCACATTTCTACGTGAAATCTGGTAGGGACAAGGGTGACAACATGGGAACAGGTGAGTTGTTTTTTTTACTGCAAGTCTCCAAGTGCCGCCATTTTTTCCACGCTATATATATCTATAGATAGATAGATAGATAGATATATACTGTAGGTACTCAAGAGTGGACTGGCTACTGGTAGCTGCATGGTGTGTCCATCCAGGAGGGTGTCTGACAGAGGCGTAACTATGTACATGTGGGCCCCATAGCAAAATTTTGTAAGGGCACCTATTGACCAACTTATGCTGAAAAATGTATATAGCACAGGATACTTTGACAGGCAAAGTGGGCCCCTCTCAGCTCGGGGCCCCATAGCAGCTGCACCCCCTGCACCTATGGTAGTTACGCCCTTGGTGTCTGATGTCACAGCTGTCACCAGCGTGAGTGGAAGGAAGAGATTACAACCTCCTCATATAGTAAACAGGGATCAGGTGAATACTGGAAGAGTCAGGACCATACGGGGAGGCTGTAATCTCCCCCTCTTTGGGTGACAGCTGTCCTTCTGATTTCGCCCAATCACCATACTGTAAATGGGTAATCTCCCTCTTAACCTGCGTCCTAACCATTTCCCACCCTGCAAGCTTACCGAGTTGGATTTCTGGGTGACTGGACCCAGGTTTTTTTGCGGAACATTCCACTGAGCAAAAACCAAGGATGATGCACGTTTATGTGGAAAAGCCTGGGTTTTTCAAGACAATGGAAAAGGGTATAGAACTTGTAGGGCGCATCAAACATGTGGCATTAGGTTTATGTAAAGCATCTGCTGCTGTTCCCCGTTTACAGGCAAACATTGTCATCATGTTGGACATAAGCTTGATACAGCGCTAGATAGCTAAGTACTCCTGTAACTGATTCAAATTGATCGTTTTAAGTTGTAAAGCTATAGTCACAATGGAATGCAGCCTGTTCAGTTCATTGTCTGCCGAATGAAATCCCAGACATAGGATCAATCTATAAAATGTGCAACAATAACCCAGACGAATAATATTGTCTGCTCTTCTTTCAGGGTCAATATCTTTTGTACTTCTGCAAAAGCAAATAAGAGCAGATAGAGTGAGACTGATGTTTGAGTTGATTGCAAAATGAATGCAAATTACTCTAAAAAGAATAACAACAGAAAAATAGGCCATTAGTGGTAATGTATATCTTGAAAGGTGTCAAAGTGGCGGCATGTGCACCTGGTTTATAACAAGTTATTATCGAGTGTTTTTCTACATGCTCTGTAGTAAAGAGATACACTTCCTGTTAGAAGTGTACAGACGGAGCCATCCTCATCTGTCCCTTTAATAGGATTGTGGGCCAGGTGTATTAAGATTCAAAATGTGATAAAGTGGAAAGTGATAAACAAACCAGCCAATCAGTCACATGTCATTTTTTCAAACCCAGCCTGTAACATGACCAATAGGAGCTGATTGGTTGGTTGTTTTTCACTCTCCATTTTATCACTTTTTGAAGCTTAGTGCATCTGGCCCTAAATAAGTGAGCCAGAGCTGTAGGACTTAATCCTCTACTAATCCCCGATGTATTGTTCTATGTATTGTATTGCAGATGAGATCAATAGATGATAATAAGCCATGGCTCACCAGAGAAGGCTAGTTGAGTAAAGCTCCATCTGTATGTGTGTGTGGGTGTGTGGGTGTGTCTAAAGCTGGTACACATTAGGCATGTAACAATTGTATTGCTAACGATGGGTGCTTTCACAGGCCATTCTCAACCCCATGTCATCTGCACATGCAGTAGAATGCAGACTACAGTATAGTGGCCACTGTACGATACCATTTGTAACATTGGCGGGGATTTAACATAGTTCCGCCAAATGCCAGCCCCACCCCCAGCTGATGAATCCAATTTGTACCATGCGCGAGGATGTGACCGCTAACACATCCCCTCTCAAGCAACCACTAGCAGTAGAAATCATTCGATGGTCGCTGACCACCAAATGCTTTCTCCTGCCTTCACAAATAAAAGTCAGTTTGAACTGACTTTTATTTACGAGCGCTAGGGCAAAGAAGGCTGGGTGGCTGACATCCTTTCTCATCTGCTGCCCACCCCCAGCAGGCATTGACCCACCTGCGTTCCCATGGGAACGCCCAGAAAATGCTGGGCGTTCCCATTGCCGAGCCCCGTTCCCGTCCCTCCCTTGCCGCAACAAACAGCCCAAAAAAAGTGTGTAACTCGCTGAAACCGTTCATTGCCGGGGTCTGCACATGCGTAAATAAGCGCTTGCGCATGCACAGACCCTCCACCATTGGAACGGCGCCAAATTCTCCTCCCTGAATGGTGTTGAATCAACTCCATTGTTGACTGTAGATGCACTATAAAATTTATCAGGGAGTTCCAGCCAGCTCAAGGGAATTTTTTGATGACATTGTACCTAGCTTTAGTCTATGGCCGGGGTTCCAAAGTTTTTGAATCCTAGATTCCTTTCTTGCAGTAAAAAGGGTGCTTGACAGTTTCTAATATTGGCCCTTGATATACTTGTAAAAGTTGAGCATGTCCCCCCTTAAACGTCTCTTCTCTAGTGTAAATAGCTCCAAATTGCTCAATCTCTCCTCGTAGCTTAGATTCTCCATTCCCCTAATTAGCTTTGTTGCTCTTCTTTGGGTTTTTTTCTAATTCTATTATGTCCTTTTTATACAGTAGTGTGGGGCCCAGAATTGTGCTCTATATTCAAGGTGAGGTCTAACCAATGCTTTTTACAGTGGCATAATTACTTTTGGGTCCCTAGTTTACATGTCCCTTTTAATACATTCTAGAATTACTGTATGTTGCCCTTTTTTGTTGTGACATTGAGCACTATACCCCAGTTTATTATCTATTTGGACTCCCAGATCCTTTTCAAGTACTGAATTGCCCAATGCCTCCCCGCTTAGGTTATAACTAGCACACTGGTTATGTCTCCCAAGGTGCATAACCTTACATTTATCCACATTGAACCTCATCTTTCACTTTTTTGACCACTAGTCTAGATTGTTAAGATCATTTTGAAGCTCAAAGACATCTTCTGTTGATATAATAACTCAATACTCAATTTTGTGTCATCAGCAAAGATGGATACATTGCTGAGTAACCCCATGCAAATATTGTTAATAAATATGTTAAATAAAATGGTACCGAACCCTGTGGCACTCCACTTTGTACTGGTATCATATTTGATATGGCACTGTTCACAACCACTCTTTGTTCTCTATTACACAGCCAGTTCCCTACCCATCTACAGATACTGGCCCCTAATCCCAGGTCCTCAATTTTATTTATCAACCTCCTGTGTGGCACTGTATCAAAAGCTTTAGCGAAATCTAGGAAGACCACATCTACAGTTTTTCCATTATCAAGGTTTTTGCTAACCTCCTCCTAGAAGCCTAGTAGATTTGTTTGGCATGAACGATTTTTCACGAAGCCATGTTGTGCTAAAAGATTGTGCTACTGTGTGGCATAATTTGAATTGGAGGTACTTTTATGTGGCTACACCTCTTTGTTATGAGTTTGCACCCCATTTTGTGGCAAGCAAGCTGTCCCTTTACAAGTTAGGTGAAGGAGGATGCAAAATCAGCCTAGCACTGGCCTTGCCGATCATCCTAGCACTGGCCCTGCCACCCGCTCGCCAGTCTCCTGCTATTCTGATCCCCAACCCCCTCCCCCAATCTGGTGGTGTGTGTCTGGGGGGGGGCTTTAAACATTTTGAAATGGGGCCCCACAAAGGTCTAGTTATGCCCCTGAGAGTTGGCAAGTATGAATTTTGCACATGGGCAGTACAGATCATGTGCATGTGTAGATCTAAAAACACTGGAGATGCATGTAAGCCATTGGACTTGCATACATCTCTGACTCTGGCCTACTGTACATAACTTAGGGTTGCCTACGTCTACAATCTTCTCTCCGGGAAAAGCCCGGAGAAGAGATTGTCAGCAGAGCTGCGGGGGGCGGGGCCTGATATTGGCATCATCAAGCCCCATCCCCAGCCCTGCAAATACCGGCAATTGCAGTCCAGGAGGGGGCGGAGCTAAAATGATGTCATTTTAGCCCCACCGCTCCCAAAAAAGCAGCAAATCGTGGTATTTTAAACACCGCGTTTTGGTATTTAAATAGTGGGACCGCGGGTGAATGGGTGGGCACCTCAGAATGGGGGAGTTTGCCCACCTTTCCAGGGAGCTGGGAGAGAGACCCGAATTTCCAGGACCGTATTGGCCCGGGAGGGTAGGCAACCCTGATATAACTGCAATGTGTCACATTTACAGAAGCTGGCTGGGGTAAGCAAGCAGTATTATATAGAGCACTGGGGGCATGCAAGCACATGAAAACAAAGAGTAAGCTATAAAAAGAAAGACAGTAAATTAATGAAAGCAATACAGTAATTATTTAGCAAACAAAATTCCACCTTGTTAATCGTTTCCCTGGAGACCCCCTTTTCTATTCTTGGCCTAATCTTATAAATCCTCAGTTCCGTACATTGTCATTTAACAGGGCCGTATAGAAAGCTTTAATACCCATGCCGTTCATTTGCAGCTGGGTCCTGTCTGTTTGGAAATAATTCCAGCCAGGGCAGCAGTTATACAGTGTCACTGTACTTACTCCCTTTGTATATTTGTCCTCTTGAAATGTGAGGAGGTTTGGCTGCTGAGCTTGCTGCAGAAATGGCAGGATGCCCCTTATACAAAGCGAACATTCATGTTGAAATTTACAGCTATTTAGCCACTGGCATTGTGATACACTGAATGCCCAGCACAGACCATTCTTCTACCTCTGATTAACTGGCATCGCCGGCCGGCTATTATAAGCCTGTTGATTTATTCTGTGGTCACATCTTGCTACTTTACAACTCCAGTTCCTTTATTACTTATTTTAAAAAAATAATTAAATTTGTCACAGAATATTTTAAAGCAATAACATGAAATATGATGAGTACAAATTACATTTTGTGTATAGCATTTTTCCATTTAAAACAGCGACAATCCTGTTATTGAGGGCTGATGACAGAGAAATTGCGCTAATGGCAAATTCATTTGTGGAATTCATTGAAGTCTGCTTTTCTCTGTTGATAAAATGCTCTTTGATGAAAGGTGTATAGGAATTATGCGTACGACTAAATAGAGAAGGGTAAAGTGATTTGGACACTTCCAACATTTGGACAATTTTCAGACATTTGCTGTCAGCGAATTAATTTACTAATCGTTCATGGTTTGCCAAAATGTTATTGACTAAGTAACGATCATCAGAGAATAAGGGCTATTACTAGCTTCTTAAGGCCTGGTGTTTTCTAAATTCTATTTACAGATGGAGTCGGGCTCATTCAGGCAGAATTATCTCCAGCCCCTGCCAGCTCCCGCCAGGGGGGCGCGCGCACACAAGACGCTCGCACGCCCCGTGGCAACGGAGCTCCCCAACGATGACCACCGCTTCCCCCGCCGCTGCCGACAGTCCACATCGCCGCCCCGACCCCCCCTAACCCTGCCCGTCTCCCTGAAGCGGAGACGGGCAGGATGCCGCTGCCCCGCCGCCGAAAGACTGGGACGCACGCGCGTCCGAGTTCAATGGAGTCCCTGTCCGTCGGCGCTCACCAGAGGGGAGGTTCTGGCAGGCGCTGAGCATAGTTGACAGAGGCTCCATCTGTACATGTGTTTTTAATGTCTGCAAATAGAAGGTAAATGAGTTTGATATTAGAAACCCAGATAATGAAACCTATGAGATTTTAGCTTCTAGTGTACAGTTCAAATTCTTTCAAAACATTTAGGCCCTCATTTTGGAGTCATCTAAATGCAACCCGCTCGAATGCCCGCCCCCCCTCGCACACCGATTTTGCTGGGGCAAAATTATTTGATGGACGCCGACCATCAAATGATTTTGCAGGCGTTCGCAGAACTAAGACACCTCTCAAGTGTCTTACATCTGCAGGTCCCTGTACGGGAAGCGGGCAGCCAGCTGACATCTGCTGACGTCAGCTCCCCTCCCACCGAACCCGCATCACTGGCGCATAGGGTGTGGATCAGT
Source organism: Crinia signifera (assembly GCF_055691185.1). Taxonomy (NCBI): domain Eukaryota; kingdom Metazoa; phylum Chordata; class Amphibia; order Anura; family Myobatrachidae; genus Crinia; species Crinia signifera. The sequence goes on along the minus strand of NC_139224.1, from coordinate 34,660,771 downwards.
TAGTCACCAGCAAGTTGTTAGACAGTCATTAGGTCGACACCATTAGGTCGACATGCATTTAGGTCGACATGTGTCTAGGTCGACATAAGTCTAGGTAGACATGGGTTAGGTTGACAGGGTCATTAGGTCGACAGGGCCATTAGGTTGACAGTGGTAAGGTCGACAGGGTCATTAGGTCGACATGGCTAAGGTCAACAGGGTCATTGGGTTGACATGTTTTTTTTTTTGGGGGGGGCATTTTAGTTGAGGGTATGTGATGTCAGCTTCAGGCTGGATCTGCCTTTTTCCATTGAACCGCCAAGCAATTCCAGGGCTACGCAGCACCTGAGTCGATGGTGAGCCTATTGCAATGGGTTTTGGACATATTCGCACGGCAGCGAATGGATGTGTAGCCGTACACATGCATTCACACAGCGGGCACATTAATTCACAAGGCAGGATGTCACTCTAACAGAGCAGTGCGTTATCTGAACACTGCCCGTGTGAATTTGCAACTGTGCAATCTGGTCTGAATCGGGGCTGTGTGTGCCCTGGGCCGCGTGCATATGTGAACTCAGGTCACTCATGCGCAGTCAGACATAATCAGTGGTGGTAAGTATCACTGCTTCTGCTGTAGCTGTGTTAGGGATTGCAGGGGTAGCTGCTTTTTGAGCAATTGTTTCGGCACTGGCTCAACGCCAACTGGCGATGGGTTTGTTACCCATGTATTCAGGCCAATCAGCCACCGTTGATGAACATACCATTTGGTTTTAAAAAAAATGGTTCTATCCCCTATATTTTATCAAAAGACCTACTTCATTCTCATGCTAGGGCATGTACACTATTTCCCTATTCTTTCTACACTGTCATGTTTCTAAAAATATTGCACAAAGCTTACTTATCTCCCCAAACAATATGATCTGAACGTACTCTTTGCACAGTCATTTGGTAATCGCTCAATCTACTAATTTGCTGTTCAGCGACAGGACTGCCATTGGGAATTTTGGGGCCCGGGACTCATTTCCAGGATTCTGCCGGCCAATTAAAATGCAGCATCGGCTGGTGAGCCAATGAGTGCTCGCATACTGGCAGCCGCTTTGATTGACTGCCGGTACGCGAGCTCTGATTGGCTTAAAAGCCCATGCAGCATTTTAATTGGCCGCCAGCATCCTGAGTTGAAGAAGCCTGCACTCTGGGAGCTCTGGACTGCAGCTCACCGGAAGAAGATATAGGGGAGCAGGAGCCAGGTTATGGTACAGATGAAGCTGGCCTCTTCCTTGCAGCCTCCCCCGCCGCCTCCCCCGGTGCCCATCGCCGCTCCGCTGTCCCCCCTATCTCTGCCCATCTCCCTGAAGTGGAGATGGCCAGGAACCCACAGCGGCGCCTTCCTGAAACTGGGACACACGTGCGTGTGAGACGCACGCATGTCCCGTCAGATGGAGCGTCCCGTCAGATGGATCGCCTCTATGCCGGAGATCACCAGCGGAGACATGCTGGCGATCCCTGCCAAAGAAGAGAGGCGCTCCATCTGTAAGTCAAGTGAGGAGGAGGAGGAGGAGGAGGGGTGTCGGGGCACGGACTGGAAATGAGTACCGGGCCGCAAAATTCCTGATGACAGCCCTGTCGCTGATCAGCAAATTAGTAGATCGAGTGATTACCAAATGACAAAATTAGCTGCCCGGGCCCTTCCAGCTGTACCCACAGCACCACCCTATTGGCGGCCCTATCAGTGATCAAGGGCCTTATTCTGGTTGGAGCGGCCGGGCCGTACGCGTACGTCCCGGGCTTTTTCATGATCTGCGCATGCGTACATTCGCTAATGCGCAGGCGCGAACACCCCAAAACGCTTACGGACGGGCCTCAACGTGCGAAAAAACCTATACGCGAGTGTACGGGCATTGGGGGCGGCATAGGGGCGTGAAGAGGGGAGCGGCCGAAATAATGAGGGAAAATGGGCGTAAATATGGGCGTACACGGGGGTGTGCACCAAAAATGAGCGGTGCTACTACCGCACGATCGACTAAGGTACCGTTCATTTCGGACACAAAACAGGCGGCCGCCAACCGCCATCTCAAACCACCCCTACAGATACCGCATGCCAGCGTGCGCCTGGATATGCTAATTTACGCTGATTACTACCAAACACATACACCTGAATGTAATAACCAATGCTGCAGTCTATTAAGTCCAAACCATGATTTCACTACCTGCAAGCCACACACAGCACTCAAACACATTGGAAGCTTATCTTTCTATACTTCTCTACATTTAAAGGTTTGTTTAATTTAAGGTAAGAATCTTTTTAAGACCTGCTTATATATGCTAAGGTAGGTATTTGCTAAACAGTTATACACATTCACTACGTGCTTTCATAGACTTTACACAGTAGCACACTCAATCTACACAAGTCGACATGTGTCAACGTGTTCACTCTAATACAAACATAGGTTTTGTATTTAGGATACAATAACATAAACCACATCTAACACCTACAAAGGATGTTTCAGCAATGTTTTAAGCCCATGCCCACTATTTTGCACATTAATTAATTCAATCAATTAATTAATTTTCATAATTATAGTTGAAAGGCAAGATTTGCAGGTCCATATATGTGAAGGGTATGTCAGCGTACACGGACGTACGCTCACTCTCACGAGCGGTGACATAAGCTGACTTTTCTATTGAAAACAATAGGGACCCGTCCTTGCAAGCTGGCGTACGCTCAGATAGCCTCAAGAAGTCGGTGGGAAGACGGCCGAGAGACGTCCGTAAACGGTGGTGTACGCTCAATTGTACGCCAGTTGTCGGAGTGTAAGGGCTGGCCCGTCCGTGTACGTTGGCGTACGCACATTTGTACGCCACTCCCCTTCGACGTTGTTTCTGCCCGTACGTATGCGGCTGAGTTGTGGGTGGACTTAACCCCAACGGCCACGTACGGATAGCGTACGTTGTTTTGGAACGTACGCACGTTTGGCCGCTCCAACCAGAATAAGGCCCCAACTCTTAATCAGGCCCACAGATAGAACTGCATTAAAATATTTATCAAGTCTTACCTGTGCACAATTTTAAAGAGTTCAGTACACTGTACATGGCAGTACGTAGATGTACAGGCCACCAAAGAGGCAGAGGAGTCTAAACAACAAGAAGTCAGTTTATCTGGTTGGTTTGAATTTTGACATTCAACAAGTCTAGATTCACAATGTCGACACTGACATCATAATTTGACAGAATAACGACATTGTGTGTGTCCACAGTCAGAATGTTGGCACACTATACTAGTGTTTGGGAAAGGCATCAGTTAGGGTTAGGAATCTGGTTAGGTGTAGGGTTAGTACTAGGCTTTGGTTAGAGTTAAGCTTAGATTAAAGGTGAACATTTTGACAATGTCAACATTATGTCATTGTCAACATTGGTAACGTTGGCTTTCGTCATCTTACCATTATGCACATGTCGAGATCTTGACTGTAGGCAGTCAGAACATGTCGACATTATGCTCTTGACATTGGGACTGTCGACATAATACATCACACCCCTCTAAACCAAGCAGCGTGTTAGAAGAATAAATGAAAAGTTTTAATGAAGTGTGTAGTTCTATTGGGGAAGTAGGTTCCACCATGTACATTGGAAGGGATATCCGCAAGGCTAGGGCCATATCATTATCCAGGACTACTTCACTCCCACAAGTACATGCACCATAAATTCTCTAGTAGGAACGGCTTGTGCATATTAAGAGGCATTACAATTCACAAATGACCTGTAGCAGTTGAATTAGGAAGTTGGCATAGATGGTGTAGATATTTGTAATTGTGGTCCGTGGGAGTAATGCGTTCTTTTGGCTTTTGGACCTAAATCTGTTGCCTGCCTTTTCATGACTTTTTAATGACTTTCCTAATGAGCATATAAACGTTTCTCTGGTTCAAAGACACACTGGCAGGTTTTTGTTTAATGAATGGAATTATTTTTATGACCTTCCAGTATGATTTAATAGTACTTCTGAAGAACAGGATTCAAGTAAGAATTCAAAATAGAATGTAAAATCCGGATTCCTGGTAGCGAGCTGTAAATGTCACATGATTTATGATAGGAGGCAGAAAAATAGCACATCCCTTATTAAATACATACACAGAAATATGGCAGAGGTCTCTGTTACCATGAAGCTTTGCGGGTAAAGCATTAATGTTAGGCATTTGTATGACAGCAAAAGGGTCTATATTTAAATTTGTTAATTATAGTTTACAAAGTTATATATTGATACACAAGTGATGGACAGTCTTATACTGTACCTGTATTGAAAATCATAATATACTGTAGTATATTGTATGAGATAAAGCAAGGGGCTTGAGTCTAGTTGATAGCTCATCACATTATTCAGTGGATAAAGGCCCCTATTCTGGTTGCTTCGCAACCAGCATTCGTTCAGTCCAACCGATGGTCGGGCTGTGCGCATTTCTGCGCATGTGCATACCCAGGGTTCGTTCACCCATGGGGAACATTCTGTTTGCTGGGTGCACGCACCCAACATGGCAGGCAGGGGGCATGAAACGCCCAGCGTTCCATTGAAAACACTGGGCGTTCTCATGGTAATGAGGCCGTGACCCGAATGAGGGGGTGGGCAGATGACATCGCCGAATTGCCCTTTCTTCAGAGCAACCTTACATATGCACGCACCACATCTTTTGATGGTTGGGGATCATCGAAAGATGTGGGCATTCCCCCCTGGCCTGGGAATGGATGTTACTGTGTAACATCCATTCGCATTCCCTGCGTGCGAATCCCCCTTGCGAATGGGTGGTGGCAGCCAACCATTCACAAGGCCGGGTTTGGTGGACTCGCAAGGCAGCAAATTTGCAGCCTTGCGAATCAACCAGAATAACCCCCTAAAAGTGTACTGTGGGTCTGATTCATATCTGTAAGTAAAGCAAAAAAGCAAGTAACTTTGTGTCTGGAACAAACCATGGTGTCATACAAGGAAAGTAAATGCAGCACATTTCTATTTTCTCTATGCAGGGTAAATAATGTCTGCTTTTGCATGTAAGGAAAGGAAAGGAAAGGAAAAAAAGTTGTGTCAACAGCGCTTAAGTGGAGAGGGGTCACAAAAGTCAGCAACTACTTGGATGGGGGATTGCCAGCCTCCATTGTAAAGACAAAAAGCACAAAAGTCAAGTGGCACTTAAAATACAAACCAACCTCAGGAATAAAAAATAATAAATTTATTTTAAGCAGCATAAATAAATAATATATATAAATCTCCCGATGGTATCAACATAACATGGGTTAATAAATGAAATAGTGATAAAGAAATTAAGCACTGAAGCACTGATAATGATATATCTGTCAGCGGGACTTGGAAACTGCACTTTGTAGTAGGCTGGCCAGCCTTCCGGCCCTGTGCAGGATGCAGCTGAGGAGCCAGGGGGGCTAGCCTTCAAGCAGAAGCTCTCTCTGATGGCAAAGACAGAAGGGTGCTACGGGAAGCCGCGGACCCTGAAAACAGCTCAGACCCCCTGCACCCTCAGTAGTTACACCACTGCATGGTGCATTGGAGAGGGAGGAGGGAGAGAAGAAGGTGCATGGCTACGGAATTCGGTCTCTGCTGTTCAAGCAGGCAGGCGGTAGCTCCCGCACCTGCCACTTGCCGCACCATTGTTACGCACTGCCTCAAGATTGTTTGATTGGGTGCAGTGTCTTTCAGGTTTATGGGGTGCTTAACTGAGATACTGTACTGTAGTCTATGTTTTGTATGGCAATAACTGGGAAGCTATGTGTATTTTATGGTGGTCACTGGAATGCTCTGTGGTTCTATCTAATCCATGTATTGTTTCATAACGATGCTTTCTGTATTGTTTGATGATCACAAAAATGCTTTTTGCATTGTATGGTGTCTGTATTAGATGGTTTGGTATCAAGGTCACTGGTATGCTGAGTTGTTTTGTAATCAAAAATTGATTATCAAATAGGTCGGTAGGTCGGTAGGTCGGTAGGTGGATGGACTAGCATTGATGTCAAACACATATTTTGCAGTATAGTCTGACAATAAAGTTGTACACCCCTGATATAAATGTATATGTATGTATAATGGCAACTACTCTAATAGCACAGTTATAACTGCACGCCATAGTGGGACAGACCAGATGAGGAAGAGGTGTGGCCACACAGTATTACCCACAATTCAAAGTATTCCACACATTAGTGCCCCTTATTCACATTACACCACACAGCAGTGTCCATTATACACATTATGCCACATGTTAGTAGTGCCCCTAACACATTATGCCACATAGTACTACTGTTCCTTAAAAATGTGTCCTCTTCTGTCTTTGTTGCCACAACGCATACACATCATGACAACTCTATGCTGCTGAAGTCACTCCAGTGAATTTGTAATTAATTTGTATTGGGCAGCAGAGGTGTGTGTGTATGCATAGCTCTTACTGTGCCAGGATTCATGTGCAATGCAGCAAAAATTTAAAAGGACACATCTGTAAAGGCTTTGCCACATAGTAATAGTGCCTCTTACACAATTACCCACATATTAGTAGTGTCCCTTTCTCATTATGTCACCCATTAGTTTTGCCCATTACACATTATGCCATAAAGTAGAAGTTCCCCTTACACATAATGCCACATACTGTAGTAATAGTGTCCTTTACACATTTAGCCACACATTAGTTGTGCTGCAAAATAGTAATAGCGCCCCTTAAATGTTTAGCCATACAGTAATAATGCATCTTACACATCATGCCACACAGTAGTAGAGTCTCTTACACGTTTAGTAGTGCGCTTCCTTCCCATCTCCCTCCCTATATGATTAGTGTGTCTCTCCCTATAAAATGGATCTAGGGAGGCTGTAGTGAAGGAGTTAGGTTCACTGCCACTAATATACATGGCAGCAGGTGCCCAGCAAATAGATACTGTTGGAGATTAAGGGAGAGCACAATACAGACTGAGGCATACTGCTGCCATCTTCAAAGTATAGTACTTTTGTAACAGTGTACCCTGCATAGGAGGAGCTGAGCACACTGCTTTTTATATATACTGCTGCGGGAAACAGGCAATAGGGACAATTACAGATCATAGTGATGGCAGTTAATTCCACCAATAGGCCATCTACTTACCATCCTGATACCCACATACAAACCTTTGTATTTATTTACTGTGATGTCCTCCCTTCTGCCCTTCTATCCTACATATACAGTATACAGTATATGCCACTCACACAGACATTAACATGGAAGGTGGACCGGTAAGCCTGTGTGCTTTATATATGGCATGGGTCCTCAAACTGCGGCCCTCCAGATGTTGTGAAACTACAAATCCCAGCATGCCTTCCCACAGTTTTAACACTCCCTTATAGCAAAACTGTGGCAAGGCATGCTGGGAATTGTAGTTTCACAACATCTGGAGGGCCGCAGTTTGAGGACCCATGATATATGGCTTCAAAATAATATCTGCATTGGCACTCTGTATGATGGTTTCGGTATTGTCTAACAGTCACTAGAAGACCCCCTGTGTTCACTGGGAATCTCTGTGTATTAAATAGTGGTCAATATTATTTTGTGGTGGACACTAGGATGTTCTCTGTATTTATTGGAGTCACTAGGAAGCTATCTGAGTAATAAGTTGGTCACTGAAAAGCTCGCTGTATTTTATCATGTATTTTAAAAAGCTTTCTGTATCGTATGATGGTTATTTAGTAATTTATTATGAAATTCAACTGACTGCCTCTTTAATATTTATTACCAACCTGTAAAGCTCTCTTGTGTATGCTTCCGGCCCAATAATACAATGCATCAGGTCATATGGAAAGCAGAGATGAATAAGGTGGTGGTGGGAAGGGAGGGGAGGTAGAGAAGCTTCGGAGAAAGTCTAATATTGACTCACATGAGAAAGGTCATCTGGGATTTTGGAAATTTTTAGATATTGAGCACTGAGTACCATGAGTAGCTAGTAATTATATATAAATCCCATGGAATCATTATTAAATTATTAAAGGTAAAGGCAATTATGAACTGTCAGTCAACATGGGGGAGGAAATCCCTGCACCTCAATAATGATGGTACTTTAGGAGCAGGGCATAAAGTGGTCATGCAGAGGTGGGGGAACTCATTTCTCAATGCCACCTTATTACACCCCCTCCCCTCCTCCCCATTAGGCAGAGACAGGGTCAGTGGTAGTGTTTTTGGCATCTCCCTGCAAACTAGAATGCTTTTCTGTGAGAATTACTGGGCAGGGTCAATGTGGAGGTTACAATGTTCCTCCTCCCCAATAGAGTTAGTTCACTAGAAGACCGTCTGTGTTCACTGGGAAGCTCTGTGTATTGCACAGCAGTCTGTGTATTGCAGAGTTTAACTCAGTTCCACCCCATTCCCCCTCACTTTTACCCCTGTTTAGGAGGTTTAAACATACAGTTTGGAATATGGTATTCCCAAAATAACATTGCAAAAAGAAAAAAGATGAACTCACATCCGCCTTACAAACTATTCAGTTTATTGTTGTCGGCTGACCCTCATTCAGATAATAAACTGTTTATGTAGCAACAGTCAGTACGTTGGGCCCTTTGTAATTTAGCCACAGTAGGGCCACATTTCTCATCACAGAGTTTTGCCATTCTTTTCATGCTGGAATGGCAACTCCAAAAAACAGCTGTCTCTGCAATTGATAAAACGCACTCTTCTGCCGCTGATATATTGCCCATGATTATTGAAATATCTCTGTTGCTCCTTTTGTTTGCAGGATGGTTGAGTATTCCCTGGATCTCCAGAATATTAATCTATCTGCTATTCGCACTGTGCGTGTCCTCAGACCTCTGAAGGCCATCAATCGAGTACCCAGTAAGTGTCATTTTCTATATTAAGGGTAGCAACTTGTACCTATTTAGTTGTTAACTACATGCCCGATATACTCTAGCTGGCAGCAGCTGTTGGAGCATGCAGGGGATTGTAGTTTTGCTCCTGGGGAGCCTTGAGCTGTCGTAGCCCTACTCTACCCAGATATCTCTGACCTTGTCATTTGTTCTTGTTATGGCTGAGAGGTTGGTGGAATATGGGGGTATGTTATCTGTGTCTGGGACCCCTTTCCAGCTCTATGTCTGTCATATGTGCGTAATTGCATTTGATATAATATTAGCACCTACCGCTATGAAATGTGCTGTTGGATTTCATGGAAACTTTATGAGGGCTTTCAAATTGTGTTTAGTAACTTGGCTTGTCAGACCTGGAGCTAAAGGTGTCCACTACATATTCCACCCCTCTCTGTATTATTGTACTGTCTGTCTGTCCATACTGTACTTCTTCTCTCAGGGCCAATTCTGCCTTTAGCTCTCCATCTCATCGCCTGTCTTTCTCCGACCAATCAGCGGCTTGCCTTTGTTACTAAGCCCCGCCCATTCCATGCGTCTTCGTCCAATTGTGTCACGTAAGTGCTTGATTCTTTTTATGTACCTTAATGTTTCTCTCAGCTGGTTGTTTTCACCGCTTCAAATACATTGTGCCTTCTATTTTCAGAACTAAGAGTTACTGTCATTAAACCTTGTTTTGTACATTTACCACAGGGACAGGCAACCTCTGCACTCTGGCTGTTGTTGAACAATATTTCCCATAATGCTTAGACAGTAACCAGCTAGATTGTCAAAGGTTTTCCATTTCTGATATAGTTGGTCTCAGGAAAAAAAGTTCAATTAACTTGTAGAGTTGCCAGATCACTTGCAATGTTATAGAAGCTTTGTTATCTAGGGCTGAATGATTACAGGTTAATGCAGTCTATTACAGAGGTATTGGAGATTCTCTCATCACTGGTGTGGATGGTACTCCAGCCACTAGAGAATGATCAGCACACAATAGGACTCTAATGAGACCTGCACGTTCCGGAGACGTGATTACATCCTGTATGACACGTCAGGTTCTGCTAACCTAAGAGAAAGATTGTGTAGACCCTTGAAGAGAATAAAAAATTAGAAAGACAAAGCCTGATCCCAGGAGAATAGATCCTCCTCAGCTATCATTATAATGGTCTTTTGGCTCAGCATGCCATGATTTCACTTACGTTATGTCTTTTTCTTTGGCCTTTTCTCTCGCATTAACCCGATTGTCATCTGCACCAAGATTATACTGTATATTCTCAGACTGGGGGTTATCATACCTCCCAAATTTACAATCGTGCCGCCTGACGGGACCCTCGTGCCCGTTAAAGGTGCAAGCCTGAAATTTGGCCGCATGGCCTGATGGCAAGGGGTTGTGGCCTATAAATTGCATCACTTCCACGAGGCCACACCCCATTTTACCACTGTGGGGGCATGGCCAGTGGCTCTGTGAGCTGCTGGCCATGCCTCAAGCCCCCCTGCCTGCTGGAATAGACGCTGTGCGCATGCAAAAAAATGGGACAGTCATGTGAAAATCGGTACAGTTGGGATGTATGGGTTATATATATAACATGATGATGTCACACACATTAGTCTGGACTGGACCCAGAGGGAGGAAGGACCCAGAGGGAGGAACAACACACTGGCCTTGGGCGCATTGCTCAGCAGCTACACTCAGCTGTCCCCGCCGCTTTACACCCATTCTATACAAACCAGCAAATAGGCTATGTGTATAGTATATCCAATTGGCGGCAGTGGCTCAGCTCAGCCTGAGCCAGTGAGTCTTCATTGCGCGAGACCATGATTCATATGACTCTCTTATTTTGTGCATGGCCTAGCAGGCAGCGGCGAGTGAATCATGTTAGACATGTTACACTCCGCTGGCCACACGGTCATGCACATAATAACAGAGTGAATGACTCAGACTGACAGCTGCCATGCGTAATAGGTGCTGCCCTATTACATGTAGGGACAGGATCACCTGTCTCTACATGTACTCAGCTAATAGGATTACATATTACAATGCTATCCTGGGTGGTATGAGCACATTGAATATGCCATCCATCACAAATGAGGCCCCTTTGTCTCGCAAAGCTTTGAACTCCCCCTACATATGTAACTTCCTTCAGGAAGGCCTGTACAGTACGATTCAAACTTATGTGGGTTTTTTAAATGGACCTAAGGAATATACTGTATATGCATAAGGAATTTATATTCTTTTTTTTCTATAGTGCATCTCGTACTTACTGTATACCTAGCTGCCTTGGCAAAGGTGCCTTCTAGTGATAAAACTCAACATATGCTTCGCCAGGCCAGTCACAAGGCTCTGCCCATCAGCAATGCAACAGAAATCTCTGTAATAATAATAATAATAATAATAATTATATTAATACAATAATCTGTTAGAATACCCAAAAATAGATATTGTTTTCAATTTACATTATAAAACTATTACAAATGCTTTATTCATATAACATCTCAGATGCTAGGGCCTGCACCAGTCTTTGATAAATTACACTTTACATATACTGTAGCTGGATATACAGTAGACTTCAATTAAACTACAATCAAGTTAGCCTACTAAACAGTTGACCACAGTAGATCCAATTACTTAAATTGTAATACAGTTGATATTAAATGTAATTCCGAGGCACCTTGTACTGTTAGTTTGCATGTGATTGGCTCTATTGCATATGGAAAGTCCATTCATAGAAGTCCCCACATCCTGCAGAGTAGAACAATTCACACCCTTAATGCAACACAGGCATTTTAAATTATGGGGCACATTTAGGGGTCAGACCTCCCCTAGACGCAACATTTTTGTCTGCTAAACTACCCTCCCCCCCCCCCCTCATTTTTACATATTTTAACGTATCCTTGCAGATCCAACTGCACACCTCACCAGCCGGTCACTAAGCCCCGGCTACACACACACAGAGTGCCAGAATAGGACAACGGGAATGTACAACCTGTACAGTGGGACGGGGTACTGGTGCCGCTGATAACAAAAAGCTGGTGCCACTGATAAGAAAAAGCTGGTGCCAGACTCTGTTAGCAGCACCGCTAGACCAGCATGCCTGGAGACAGTGGCGTTATCACTGCTGGCAGGGAGCTGAGGCAGGGCTCAGATGGTGTCGGTATCCACCCAGATACAAAGAAGGAATCCGGAGCACTAGTAGCGAGGAACTAATGTACGTCTCAATAGTGTCAATTCAAAACTCACTTGTTGCAGAGGAGTAGTGAGGTTAGCAAACAGCCGCTGCTGTAGTGCAGTAGAAACTGTGCCGGTCCAGGCTCTCTCAATGAAAATGCCGCTGTCTGATTGGAGGGAGGGTGTTCAATCCAGGTGAAAGTGGCAGCCTGCCGCCCGTGATATGTGCCGCTCCTAGGGCCATAACAAATCCGGCCCTGTAGGTATCACCATGTAAAAAGTCATTACCGCTTTTAAAATACAGACAGTCCTGCACAGACTCCTGCTTCTTGCATCCAATTACATTTACATCAATGTTATTTAAATGCCACTAACGTGAATATTGAAAATATATATTACTAGGTCAGACTTTCCTTTGTGTCCACTGAAGCCATGGTTTTGAGCAGAAATTGGTTATTCCACATAAAACTGAACTACTGAACTATTTCAGCGCTCTCAGTTAGTAAAATTATAATGTGACAATAGTAAAAGTATAACCAATTGTATTCATGGTGTCTCAACGGGTGTGGGGGTGTGTGTGTGTGTGGAGGGGTGCGAGCCGGACCCGCATGTCACCTGCGGGGGGATGAATCGAAAATGCTGGCTTCTGCTCAGTAACAGGTGCCAGGTGCTGCACTGTAACATTACATGCAGCACCAAGCTCCTATCTCAGGGTAGGAGCCGGCACTTTAGTCCAGGAAGCATTTCCTATACCCACAGAATGGAGCTCCAGGCCATGAGGCTGGTGCCCCTACCTCACAATTCCTCACCTCTTTTTCGCTGGTGGGTGCACTTTTGACATGCAATAAACAACCCCCCCCCCCACCCCCCACTTAAGGAGTCACCTCTGATAGGGATGCTACTGAACTGCATTACTAGTCTTCAAACATATACAAATAACAAATAAGAGGAGACAGCCGCAAACTACAATGAACTGCATCATCTTCAGCCCATAGAAGCCAGTTTGGGCTGGGCGATAAGCAGGGAGTGACTTCCTACAGGAAGTCAGCTCTCTACCTAGGACAGCCCGTACTGGCAGTCCTGGATGAAGAAAACACCTCCCAATGGGACTGCCTTGCGTGTCTGTGACTGACAGGTAGGACCTCCAAAAGGTTATAGTGATGCCAATAAAGTCACGACTGCATCTGGCTTCACTGACACTGAGCTTGGTGGCAGATTTTACCTGGGGGGCTGCTGATTGGAGAAAAGCCTCCCCCCCCCCCCTGCTGTTCTTGGTTTTTCCTTTGCACTTAGTAGACACTCAGTATTAGACACACATTGTTTTCCGTTTATTTAGCGACATTTTTACACAATGCTGTTTTTGCATATTATTCATGTATATTTGCTCTAATTGTATTTCTGCATATTATTCCCTAGTCACAAAAAAATATATTAAAATAAATATATTCTCAAAACATGCTAATGTCTGCTGCAATTATTTGCAGATTTAATAGCCGTGAATTATATAAGAGATGCTACAGCTGTTTAATGATATCATTTATTTAATTCTGGCCGTGGTGAAATAAAACGGAGTTACAGCAAAGTGAATGTACTGTGTGAAAGGTTAGCGAGAGCTGTGGATATCAGCCTGCATCACCCCGGCCCACCCCAGACACAGTTATGCAAAATTTAGGAGACACTCAGACACTTTTGTGAGCTGGTGATGGAGTGCATCCATCAAGTCTATACGAAAAACCCTGGTGGAGAAAAAGGACTTCGGCTCCTTCCAAATAAATTGGAAGTTATGAATCATTGAATAGAACTATATTTCTTATGACCAGCCCTGATAATATAAATCATTAACCAGCATAGCCTACAAGAAGGACCACCTTTCTGTAATGGCAAAGTAAAATACAGCCTACAATGAAAAACTGCCGTGCTGCAAAATAGGCAGTAACATCTCCTTGTTCCAATATCTGTATAATATAGGTCATAAACATAAACATTAATATCCTGACACCCTATACAAGGGACAGTGCCTGATTAACCAATAGGCTGATTAGGCTGCAGCCTAGAGTACCGGGACCGGGGGGAGGGGCCTTGCAGGTGACAATGGAGAAAAAATTAAGACCTAGTTTTTTAAGGTGACTGCCAGGTAGCTGTGCCAATGTAACTAACTGATGGAACCATTATTTTCTGTACATTGTGCTACAGCACCAGCTGGGCAGCCTAAAGCCAAAGTCTCTCTATGCGTGCCACAAGCATTACATCCTACATGCCAGTTGTATACCCTATGTTACATGCACATGGGCAGTGGGAATGGCGAGTCCCTAAGTGCTCATACATTAGCAGTAGCATTACAAAAGGGAACTAGGGCACCTGGAACCGTTAGTCAAGCCTCCAAAAGGGTTACACGTGTCCTTTAATATCAGTATTAGGTACCACAATAATTAAACTGGAAAAGGAAGATACACCATTCTGTGATAATACATCGGCAGACATTTTAAACACCTGTAACAGACTATAACATACTATGACCATAAAGCAGGAAACAGCTAGGGGGCCACAGATGAAAGATCAGAGGGTCTCCATTAGCATACCATTATGTTATGATGCTACAGGCTGCCCTTTAATGTAGTTATACACTTACAATTGTGTATATCAGATATTGGTATGTTCTACTCATTGTTACTGCTCAGTACTACAATACAAGAGGGAGCATGAGTATATTAACACCCAGGGGGCCTGTGTAAAGAGGGTAACTCTCCCCTGAACCATGGACCCCTCAATTCTGCCATTCACAGCTGGCTCCTTCTTCTTAGTGATATTTAGTATGATGGACAATGTATAGAAGATAGTGGCACCATCTTTATATCACTGAGAAGATGGTGTCACCAGTAGATAGAGGAGGTCTGTGTTCAAGTTCAAAAATTACACAACCAAGGCAGAAAATACTTATAATAATGATTCAGCATGTTTCCAGCTAGTTACAGAATATAAGCTATATTGATTATCTCTGGGAGCATGAAACTTCAGTTATATGAATTATCTATAGGAGAATGCGACTCTAGCCATGATTACCAGCATTATGGCTTTGTCAATTCCTCCCTTTGTTCAGGGACATCAGGCATGTACCCTATCATATCCAAAGAATCTCGAGGAGCATACTGTCCTACTGACTCTCTGGAGTGTCGTGGAACATACAGTTCACACATCACCATTTCTCTTATGTTTTTAATGGCTCTTCTTCGTGAAGTGACCTTGTGAATACAACATACTGTAGGCCACAACGGTAAATGGTGTAAATGATCAAAATCACTATCACAATTACAAGGATAAATTTTGCAATGGCATACAATACATTTGCTACCCATTTTCCCATACCAGCAAACCATGTACCAGGATTTAACCACGCCCACCAACCATCATTTACAACAGTTTTATCATGATGAGAAGCTCTAAACTCTTCCTTCATATCATGTATCTCATTCATGTTATTAGTAATAATGGCATCTGGATTAGTATCATTATCAGTCAAATAAGTGCAACAATGTACGCCAAGATTAGTTTCAATGGTTAAAAAATATCCCCCAGTTTGGGCCGTTAAGTAGTCCAGAACTACACAATGTTGTAATAGTTCATTTAGAAAAGCTTTAAGTTCTTGTCCAACGTTTTTAAAAGTTGCATCATACATATTGGTAATATTGTCCATGAATTGAGCAAGATCAATAATCTCTTGTTGATTTTCCAAGTACCCCCAATTTCCATAAGTAAAGATTTTAGACAAAATGGTACCAAGACGATGCTGTATAGATGAATCAATAAGGGGGATAGGTACTTGTGTAGTTTCACGGCGCCAGTATGGCGCCATGCGTCTGAGTCCCCTTGCGGGGCACGCTTCGCTCGCCCACGCTGCAGGCTCGGTGGCTCGCTACGCTCGCCATGCTATTTAAAATCAACTCCATGCCAACATGGATAGTGGAGGTATGAACTATCCATGTTGGCATGGAGTTAAGTTACTTTTTTTAACATAGTTTGTGGCGAGCGTAGAACCCGGAAGTAGCACGGCGCCATGCTGGCGCCGTGAAACTACACAAGTACCTAGGGATATATTTGAGAATAATAGGAGTAATGTCTCTTTTAGAACGATGAACCTGTGACTCCAGCCATGATTACAAGCATTATGGCTTTGTCATACATGGTATACAATTGTTACAATGTAAAAATACATAGTATATCATCTGAACTATGCAATGTATACATTCCGAATTATGGGGAGTGGTAAAGGTATAATAAACAGAGAATATATAGAGGAGGTCTTATCAGGGGCGGATTTAGGGGTCAGGCCACCCCTAGGCACAACAGAGCTGGGGGGGGGGATTGGCTGCTCAAACTTCCTGCTGCCCGGGAGCCTAGGAATGCGCCTCCTGATAGGGCAGTAGCATCCCACTCCTGATTGGCCATTTTGTAATTCACTGCTGCCCGGCCTGCTTAGCCATGGTCACGGGCAGCCTGCCACCATGTGATAGGTGTTGCCCCTAGGCCCGTGCCTAGTGACAAATCTGGCCCTGGGTCTTAGTTGACAGCACCCATGGGCCTCTGGGAGAGGGGAGTCTAATTGTGCACAGCAGCCATGATATGCTAGTGCTTATGATTACTATAAGAGTAGCTGGGCCATTTCCAGATTCCATTAACATAATCAAATGCACTGTCCATAAAGCAGGGTACACACCTATAAAATTGGGTACTTATGTAGTATCTGGGTGCCCGATTTTCTGATTGTATGCCTTACCTTAAGGCATACAATCAGATGCGATTCGACGTGATTTTCGGCAAAATCTCATCGAAATCGCATGCGATATCGCATCAAAATCGCATGCGATATCGCCTCGAAATGCGATTCGATGCGATTTTGCATAGGATTAAATGTTAACAAGGTCCTGTTCATTTCCCCACTGTAGAGTTGAATTTATATAGCGTGGCGAGCCCGAAGCGTGGCCAGCGCAGCGAGCCCCGCGAGGGGACGCGGAAAACATTTTAAGTAATCCGCGGCCCCTTGCCATGCTTCGGGCTCTGTGGCTCGCTGCGCTCACCATGCTAAATAAAATCATCTCTATGCCCACTTGCTATATAAAATCATTTCTATGCCCGCATGCGATTTCGATGCGATTCGATGCGATTTTCCGACCCGATCACAAAATCGGGCGCCCAGATACTACATAAGTACCTAAAATTGTCAGCCCATTTTCCTGATTTCTGGTGAATGGCCAAAGATTGTATACTGTGTGTATATAGTAATAATGCAGGAGTGTTAGCCAATGGTTTAAAATTCTGCTGCAATGGTTGAAACCAGGAGGTTGCATATTTTGTGCTGCACAGTCGACCTCCCGATCCCCAGGGAGGAACCGCTTGCATAACTGCTACCATACCTCCCAAATGCCCAGATGTTTACATTTTTTGGGGGACTATCTCACATCTCGGCGCTGCGAAACACTTGTGGCGCCTTATAAATAAAATTATAATAATAATAATCTCACAAGCGGCCAGCAATGTCCTGTGGTGCGAAGGGGGGGGGGGGGCAGTTGGGAGTAATTTATAGAGCACTGACCATGTCCCCGCTACAGTGGGCGTGGCTTCGCAATCACGGGCAATCTAAAATGTCATGCCCCTCTCCGAAAGCCATGCCCTCTTTTTGGGACTGTACATGGGGGGGGGCTGTGCGGAAGTCCTTGCTTGCGGACCTTAAAGTGGGCCTAGCACATCAAAATAGTCTATAATTTCAATGGATGCTGCAGAAGGTCAGACAGGCACTATGATGTACCTGGTATTAATTAGTACAAATTAACAACAAAGAAATTCCATTCTTGGGAATTAGGAGGCTCAAGTATAAGCTAGTGATTAATTTGTAGCATTGCAGTTTGTGTAGATCTTGTAAAGGCTCCTACCGGAACAGTAAATCTCCAATATCCAGTTTTAGTTTGTGAAAATCCATTTCAGAAACAATTGTAGAGAAAGGAGATGGATAGCTCTCAGCCTGCTGCCTACCTGGGATATAGTACGACCTCTGAATATTCATTAGCTTCCTGCTTTGTGTTACAGTCTCTATAACCGTTTCCCTTTCATGTGGACATGACCTTTGCTTGACATAAATCATTTAAACATTCTGACACACCAGGGAGGACTATGTTTTATTCCATGTTCTGTGTGTACTTAGCAGATCTTCCATTGACGATTGCTTCTAAAATATCAAAGAGACAACATGTGAAAAGTGTTCCATCCATCTGATTTCCTCTCTCTGTAATCTTTCTTGATTGACACATACAGTAGTTCTGCATTCGGTCTTGTTCCAACCCATAGTCTACCTTCAACATATTACAGAGACACAAAAACATTAGCATGTTCGCCCTTCCTAGAAATGTAACATCGTTTTTGTTGGTAACAGGAACCGTGAAATACATGAGGACATAATACTTATTATTTATAGATCACCTTTCTACCTATAGGGCTCCAGGCACTTTATACAGTATATTTGATTAGGTAGAGCGCGCAGTTGCTATTTAAAGTAATCATTTATCTGTACATTGCATGGAATGTAATGACATAACTCATAGGCTGCATTGCTTGCATTCTGCACACTGGCATATATATATATATATATATATATATATATATATATTTATAATGGGTACAAGCAGAGGCAGAATTACCATTGGTGCAGCAGGTGCAGTGGACTGGGGCCCCTGAGGACTAAGGGGCCCACTGTTGCCCCTCTCACTCTCTTCCTGTCACACACTGTTTTCACCTGTCACACACTGCCTCTCCCTGTCATCCTCTGCCTCTCCCTGTCATCCTCTGCCTCTCCTTGTCACCCTCTGCCTCTCATTGTCATCCACTGAATGCCCACTGCCATGTTACATATTGTGAACTTAGATTGGGGTGCAGGAGGGGGCCCAAATTACTGTATATTTTTGCACCTGGCATCCACAAGATCCACCATTGGGTGAAAGGTGTGCGGTGTGTGTGCCCTCCTGGACCCAGGAGCCCCCGCACCTATTTAAATATACTCACTGCTCCATCAGCCTGGCACTGGCTGCAGAGCTTTAAATAACACTGGGAAAATTGTCACAGTAGCCATTTTCCAGTGAATCACAGAAGAACAATAGAGATTGTGCATATACATTAGACTGGCACTATGCCAGAGTCTACTGTACCACCAGAGAGGGGGATGCCCAATCAGAGCCTGAACATGTGCCCCTCCTCGCTTAAAGCACCTCTGATTCTGCCCCACTGTGCAGGGCTGTAGACAGTGCCTGATTAACCAATAAACTACTTAGGCTGCATCCTAGGGTGCCAGGATTGGTGGTGAGGGGGGGGGGGGGGGGCACCTTGCAGGTGACAGCCGAGGAATAAAATGACAAAATAATAGCATCATTTTTTCTATGCTTGTTAGCTATGTCCAGTCCTGATATACTGGGGTGGGCAGCCTAAAGCCAAAGTCTCCTTCCCATGCCACAAACATTAGATCCAACATGCCTTTTGTATACCCTTTGTTACATAAACAGTATGAATGAAGGGTTTACATGCGCACATACATGTGTGTTAGCAGCATTACAAGGGGAACTACATGTGTATTGGAGAAGGGCACCTGGAACCATTGAGCAGTAGGTTCCAGCCTTGCAGGCCCTGGTAAAGTAGGGGATGTGGCCTAGAAGTAGATGTATGAAGCAGTGATAAGGGAGGATAAGTGAGCCAGAGGAGAAGTGGCACATGGCAACCAATCAGCTGCTCTGTATAAGTTTATATTATGCAAATTACAGATGTTACTTCAGTGCTGATTGGTTGACATGGGTCACTTCTCCTCTGGCTCACTTCTCCTCCGTTATCACCGCTTCATATGTCTACCCCCTAGTCACAGAGGTTTTGTAAAGCCCAGTTTTAAAATAAAAACACAAAAAGAACTGAGTGCTCCGGCTTCCTGTGATCTTTTCGCGCCCGTAGCTCGTGCTCCGCCCTCACTACACCCCTGGCAAGCAGAGGAGACTTCCTGGCTCCCACAGCAGCTTCCTGGCTCCCGCAGTAGCTTCCTGGCTCCCACAGCTGAGAGAGAGAGAGAGAGTCGAAGAGGAGGGTGAGAGGCGAGCAGGAATCTGGGCCCCTCCAATAAGTCTAGGACAGGTAACTAGGACACCTGCCCCCCCTCTAGGTGCCACTTTGAAATGAGCTGTTCCACTTCCACTGCAGATGTTTTCTGCTGTATTATACACAGCCATGTAAGAGTAAATTGAGAATTGCTTCCTTTGTGGGTCATACATTCACTTTCTTCCTATAAAAGAGGAGAAAAGTGATTTAAGTAAGCATCAAATGTATAAGATCACAGCGTGTGGTCTGCACACCTTTATAATGTGGTTCTTTTTCCAAAAGAAGTTCCTGTCACTTTGCATGCTAATGAGAAGAGAATGTTATCTCTGTGATTTTATAGCTATTGCATTTACACCCAATTTTCTCTTGCCTATTATCTGCATCTTATTACATCTTATTCTCACACCTACTGCTTTCCTGAAACTCTTTGGAACTCTCACCTCCCCCCAAATGACTATTAAATACACTTACTCCAGCAGTTCATGGCCTTTCAGGTGTTCCCACGGCTGCCAGCACTCACAATGTCTGCTCGCCTCTCTGTGTCTTATCCTTTCATTAAATCTTTTTACCTTTAATTAAACCCGCACAGCAATGTCTTAAGCTAGAAGAAATCTGTTGGCTCAACCCCTACCACACAAAGTGGATTTTCACTTCAAAATCCTGTCTTAAATATATTTAATTAGCACATGTAAAAGTATCATCTGCTGATTGATTGCTTTTGCTTTTTACATGTACACAAAAAGTTCTCTACTGGCTCCTTTTGTATTGCATCAGGTAGAATGAATCATATATTATACCGGTGAGGCACATAGGAACAGACTTCCTTTGAAAAACGTTTATTACAGGGTGGATTATTGTTGTTATTATTATTATAATTTTTTTACTTGTAAAAACTTTCATTTGGCAATGATTGTTTTTTTATTATGATGATTCATTTCGACACATGTTTTAGTGAATAAAATTGTAAAGGAAATCCAATCTGTAAATTAATCATTGAATTAATTTTTTAGCGCTACATCTTTTTTTGTTCATACTTTTTTGTAGTAGAATGAATCACCCTGAAACATTCTATGGGGGCAGTTGAATTAAGTCACCTAATTGTTTTAATTATTACAAATAAAAGAATAAGGACAAGGAAGCAATAAAGGCTTGAAAATAAGTACTCCATATGGAATTGGAATAATATAGGTCCCAATTTATTAAATCAAATAATTAATTGAATTAATTAAAATTAAGTCAAGGTGGTGAAAAGGGCAGAGCTCCTTGGCTATAGCCCACAATAGAAATTGAATTTCCAGCTGGAGGGCCGAAGGTTCCCCATCCCTGTTATAGATAGTGGCTGGCCATGGGGCTGATACAGAGTAATTTAGGCGTACAGTACATTAATAAAAACAAACGTGTGCTTGGAAAATTTTAATCTTTTCATATTTTTGCTAAATATTCAGAGCTGCACAAGTGCTGTCTTAATGTATGGCCTTAAAGGGCAGTTGCCCAAGGGCCCCAAAATTCTACGGTATTGAAACATTGCAGTTTGCTATTAAAATGTATAATAAATAATTCTTAATCATGTCATAATCTTCCATCTCTATCTTAAATTTTTCATAATTTAAATTTTTTTGAGTGGTTCTGTAGGTATGGGCCCCACTACACTTCTTTGCCCGGGGGCCCATAATGCTGTTAAGATGGCCCTTAGCTGCATATGTGATAAGGTTAGTACAAGTCATTATAATCTGAGTAGAATTGCATCTGCCCTCTACTAGGTGGAAAATATTATTCTGACACCTGACCATTAAACCAACAGGGGTTGTAATGACTTTGTATTCAAATACAATATGGAATTGGTCACCCCTTTTGCAGCTATAACGCTTCCATTCTTCTCGGAAGGCTTTTCACAAGACTTTGGAATGTTTCTGTGGCAATTTGTGCCCATTAATTCTGTAGGACATTTATGAGGTCAGGCACTGATGTTGTATGAGAAGGCCTGGCTCGCAGTCTCTCTATTAATGTTCATCCCCAACGGTGTTTAATAGAGTAGAGGTCAAGGCTCTGTGCAGACCAGTCAAGTTCTACTACACCGAACTCATCAAACCATGTCTTGGATGAATATCGGATAGTTATATACACAGCTCGCAATGGCAATGGAGCATAGCTAATTTATATCCACAGAAAAAGTAAAAAGTTATCAACATTAATTATTGAAATGATGATAAAATAAAACGATTTACCAATAGGAGAGATATACTGTACTTCTATGTAATACAATTGTGCTAAAAGGGAAAGATTGTTTGATCTTTATATGGGACCTACAAAACCATAATAATACAGGGTTGCCTACCCTCCCAGAATGGTCGTCAGGGTCCCGAAAATTGGGTCGATCTCCCGGCCCCCCGGATAGGTGGGCAACCCCCCCTTCCTTGATTGCGGCTTCCTCCCCCCTGACCGCGGCGTTTAAATAACCTTATCTGCCGATCTCCGGGGCGGGGCTAAAGTGTCATAATCGCCGTCGTATAGCCCCTCCGCGGAGATCGGCATATCAGGTCATTTCTCTTCATGGGGTGGGGCTTAATGATGGACTGCTTAAGCCCCGCCCCCAAACTCCTGCTGTAAGTCTCCTCTGCGGGCTTCTCCTGGAGAGGAGCGTTCAAAAGTCATCAACCCTGTAATAATTACCATAATAGCACTAATATTTAATTAATTTATTGCTTAGTTCCACATCTCAATAAGGGGATATAAATGCATTAAACCATACATTTCTATACAGAAGTCTCATAGAAAACGACTTTTGTCTGGCAATTACACCATTCATTCATTCATTCATTCATTCATTCATACAGTATTCAGAGAATAACACTTGTCTTTTATGTAATTTCCCTTATGAATATACAAAATTCATAGGTTACGAATCAGATGTATACATAGAAAAATGTCTAAAACCAATAACATTACTACACCCTCAGCTCATGTGATTTGCCATAAAAAAACAAACAGGTGCAGTTTATAGTATCTGAGATACACATTTGGGTGAATCCACTGGTAACAGAATCACCTTCTTACAGAGATAAACTCTACTCATTATACAACTGCCACCACTAATGTGTACAAATCAACATAACCCAACAGCACAAAATAAACCCCATCTAAAAAACCTGTAAAATAGCCATAATGCTATCCTGTGTAACTTATCCTTGATAAGTCAACCTACTTTATAGTTGGTAACGGAATCATGTTACTATGGAAACCAGGGTTTCCCCATCTTGCAAACCAAATTGTGAAAATGTAGAGCAGAATTAATTAATTTTGCACACACATTGGGAGTACTTATTAAAGCTGTATTCAATCAAACACAATCCGTAACATGTAAAGCAGAAGCCTAAGGTCGATATGCATTGGGTCGACAACTAAATGTCATCATGGCCTTAGGTCGGCACATTAAAAGGTCGACATGGCTGTAGGACGGAAGGGTCATTAGGTCAATACAAGCATTAGGTCGACATGGGGAAGATCGACAGTCAAAAGGTTGACATGGGTTTCTAAAAAAAAAGTACCCGATGTGTGCCGACAGGCGAACTACCATGGCCTACCATCCACTAGGGCGTGGAGGGAGAATAGAATAGCGCGCAGAGCGTAGCAAGGCACCGTGCCCAAAGCATGGCAAGGGCAATGAGCCATGCAAGGGGACCGGTGTCCATGACTGTGTCGACATTCGGGACAAAAATCTGTGAAAAACCCATGTCGACCTTTTCACTGTCGACCTTACGTATGTCGACCTAATGCTTGTGAAATTTGTTCACTAGTAAGAAAGACCCGCAGTGCTGCCCCCATTCACCAGATAAATTGGGGGCTGCCAAGTCTCCAGGAAGGCACGCTGGCAAATTATTTACATGGGCGCAGCCACTTCCAGAGTGCAAGGCCTTTGGGATTGTTGTTAACACCCAGATGGCTACTAAACTGCTGTTGGACCTGTAATGGTAATATATATACTGTATATGCATGCTCATAATATTGGTTTCATTCAGTGAACGCTGATAGTTTAAAGACTGATTAATAATGCCAACATATGCAACTGTGTGGGCTTTTGTGTGTTAGGTTCTATGTCCATATTTTCATGGAAATGCCTGCTCATATCCCCGCTACAAAAGGATAGACCGATAGAATTTTTATAATAAACCCAATTTCCTGTTATTTTTTTCTACAATAATGTGACATTATTTTCGTATCACCAGAATGTACTGTATTTTTTAATACAGTACAAATGGAGAAGAATTCACAAAAACTCTCCCCAAGCCCTTTGCACTATTTTAGTAATCATAATGAATTTCATATACAGTACCTTTAACAGTAAATGCAATCTACCTGAATTGACTAAAATGTAAATGTATAAAAATACTGGAGGGAGTCTTGTGATAATAACACTATCTTCAGATGGCATAAATAGGGCATCTCTCCAGTTCCCCAATTCCTGCACAGCTTTATATGCCTGCTGGTTCGGATCCAGCCAATGTTAACATGTGATGCTGCATTACCTGAGAAGTGTGGTAAGAAGATTTGCAGAGGCAGAGCTTTCTCGCAAGCTTTGCAATATTTGATTCATCCTTGCAATGTGTTCAAATATAGCATTACAAATTTGGCCAAATTTATTACATCCCATCTGAGATACAGGTTGTGATGAATATGCACATATGGGAGTGATGCTGAGTTGAACTGGTTGCAGAGGGTACAGTATCTTGCATAAATTTACAAATGCTCATAAAATGTGTAGGTGAGGCACAGTCATCAATATTTCAATTATATCTACACTTTATGATGGAAGAGGCAGAACATGGATGTGCGGTTTTGTTTTCACATACTCAAAGTTCAGCAGGTTGTAATTGTGTGAATGCAGACCGAGTAGGGCAATAGGCAATTTTGGGAGGTGTAAGTATCTTCTGCACCTAGTACATGATTGCAGGGGCATCCCTGACCTTGGTGATACCGAGTATGTTAGGTGGCGAGCGGAGCGTGCCCGCTATGGGCGGCGGTACGCGTCCTCCGACCTTTTCACACCCCCACTATCCATGTCGGCGTGGAGTTGATCTTATATAGTGCGCTCGCCACGCTTCGGGCTCGTATTCCGCGTACGCTCGCCGCGCTTCGGGCTCGGTGGCTCGCTGCGCTCGCCACACTATATAAGGTCAACTCCACTCCGTCGTGGATAGTGGGAGTATGAAAAGGTCGGAGGACGCGTACCGCTGCGCTCGCCACGCTTTGGGTTGGCGTTGATAGTGGGGTGGCGTTAACAATGGGGGGGAATTTTACATACTCATTACCCATTAGGGTGGGGATACAATGCAAAATCGGGTCTGGGGGGGCATTTAACATGGGAATAAGCCCAAATCGGGCATGATCGCGTCGCATCGCATGCTATTATAATGGCATGCGATGCAACGCAATGTTAAAATTGTATACTCAGCCCGGGGAAAGTCTGAAATCGGGTCCCATCGCATGCCATCGCATACCTTAATTAGTGGTATGCGATGCGATGTGATGGGCGCCGTGATAATAAACAAGTACCAAAAACCTATACTGTAACTCTAGCGTTGTAATATTTAACCACCAATTGTATTTTTGCTATTATTAAATTGGTGAAAATAAGTTGTTGTTATTGTTTATTTAGTTGCATACATGGAGCTAGTTGACCTTCCTTGTGTACGCCATGTTTCTTCTCTTTACAATCCTATACCCCGCGTGTCATTTGGTACATACTGTACAACCAGCACTTACTTTTGACAGAATAACGCTATTACAGTAGTTAAAACATCTTTCATTTCTTAAAACATTATATACTGATTCCATTGTCAATATTAAGATCTTGATACGTGTGTATCTTTCACCAAGACCTCACGAGTAACTCAGATAAACTCTGATATCCTTCTGTAAACACTGCCGGTTGCTCATCAAAGCCTTATTCCCTCCTAGTTTTTGATCCAAGTGTTTGCTGGAAATCCCTGTGGGGAAGATCAGAGAGAACCATTTCAAAGAGTTTGTACTTCCTCTAAACTTGTTACCATTAGAGAAAGAGGCCAAGTTTACTCTTCCGAAAATAAACAGGAAAAAAAAGGATGAACCTGACACAGCCAGAGACGCTGCAGGAGGTTTGTCAACATGAGCGAAGACTCTTGCTGTCAGACGCTAATGAAAAGAGCTTGTGGCAACTGCATCACAAGGAACTGAGTGATAGGATATCTTTATAAATCATGTCAAACTCCCTCAATCGATGCTCTTTTAGTTCATATCATTAGTCAATTATAAACATAAAGGCAAACACCTATATATCACTATAATATTTCCCCTGTAGTTGCTATGTCCTAACTTTGCCCAAAATGTTTTGTCAATGTTATGCATGAATTATGCTGTTTATCATGTCTGACATTGTAGGAATTGTTGTGACAAATGGTGTATTTGGTATATGGACGATTTCAGAAGAAGACCAGGATCATTGGTTTTTTAACCTGCACACTCTCCATGTACAGTGCATGAAGGGCCCACCAGGGAATGCAATGGGTGGGGCCCAAGTTAAAGGATATGGCCAACCACCAGAGAGATTGTGGCCATCTACCACAGAGGGACTTGGCCAACCATAGAGAGGGCATGCAAAATACAGTTCTTTATAAAGTAGGGCACAGGGCTATGTCAGGACAACCCACACTGATTGGCTGGACGACTAAGCTTGGTGTCGTTTCCAGAGATACAAACCAAGCACCCAAGTTCTTCCATGTTCCTGGGCACTAGAGGCGGCAGTGGGGCCCTCAAACAGGAATTATTTTTAAACTAAATTTAAATGTAAAATTTACAATAGGCACCAGTCAGGAGATTATTTTTTAAAGTGTTTTATACTGTGTTGAACAAAGACATATTTGATTGCTAGAGTTACAGCAGCTTTACACAAAAATTAATTCAAACTGTCCAAATAATCATGGAAGGACTGCCTTGCTATCACAGCAGCAGGAACATTTGTTCTGACACTTGGAATGTTGTGGCATATGTCCAATGCACTGACAGGCCACTGTTGCACC
This sequence comes from Crinia signifera, assembly GCF_055691185.1. Taxonomy (NCBI): domain Eukaryota; kingdom Metazoa; phylum Chordata; class Amphibia; order Anura; family Myobatrachidae; genus Crinia; species Crinia signifera. The sequence goes on along the minus strand of NC_139224.1, from coordinate 34,633,614 downwards.
TTTCATTGCCAGGGTAGTTTCTCCGGAGTGATAGTAAAGGGAGGTTAGTTCTTCCGATACATGAAAAATGCTATCAGGGGACCAGCGCCCTCCCGCCCACAAAAACTATGTTTCCCCCCACCACGCTGATGTGACCACGCCCCTTTCCTGTAGCCATGCTCCCTTTCCATTATCCATGCTCCTTTATTTGACTGGGGCCCGGCCAATCTGTCGGCGCCTTGTCGGGTGATATTGTCATGCAAATTTTAGTTTCCACCTGGTTCTTAAAATTGGAATTGTAAATGCTTTAGTTTTGACCTACAGACTTTACCTTGCATTTTAGACTGTCCTCTTTCTATACATTTTGTCTTGGTTCATGTTTCTGTTTTTAATTACATACTACCTGTTAAGTGTTATGTTTAATCCCGGTACTTGAATATAAGGTTTGTCTGGTATTTTAATCTAGTTTTTCTCTTTAATGTGCATCATAGTTGCTTACTCTCCTACATCCTGCAGGAGGCTTTTTCAGTCATAAATCTATTGTTGGCCTGCATTGTACTTCTAACTCCTGGATTCTTCAGATTCTGCCAGGGGTGCTACTAAGAAGTTTCTTTGCAAGAACAGTGATTTGCTGTAATCACTATGATTTGCTGTAGCTGCTCAAGAGTCCCTGCTGATGACTCTCATTATCCTCCCTTGTGGGAACCCCTGACGGGAAAAGAGAGACAGAAGCACATGATCACACACAGGGCCTATCTGTGCTTGTGTGCACTTATCTATAGCATGCTGCTGCTGATGCTAGTGAAACACATTTGTTTAATTAGCATATCTGGTGTCCATAATGATTTGGCTTATGATATCCATAATGGTATGGAAAACAGCACATCAATAAATATAGGTAGTGCCTACACATTGCAGACAGTCCAGTGTTCAGAACAAAATAATAATGAATACACCGAAAATATAATTATATGCTTAGAGATGAATTCACACAAGGTCAAATTGCATATGGAATGTATTGCACAGGCATCACATTTATCATGTACAGTACAGGTGGAGCCTTGTTTATGTAGCCTGCTGGCTCGCCATAGCAATATGTCTTGGTGCGCCATTCACACGCCGAGACGTATTACTTGCACATCTATTGCCGTGAATGGGGCATGCAAGCATCACACATAACCAATTCCAGACTTTGGCCCTTATTCTGGTTGGTGCGGTCGAGCCGCATATGCGGCTCCGACCGCACCAGACGAATCCCCGCCCACCCTACGGATCGCCACGGCCGTCCGTACACGGACGGCTGGCGATCCGCATAAAAATGGTGGAGGCTACGCCTCCACCATGGTGGGAGCTGCCCCCTGCATTCGATGGTCGTCGACCATCGAAGGCAGGTCCGCACGCCGCGGCAGCTCCCGCAAGCTGAGACCACACGGACAATCGTCCGTGTGGTAGCTTGTATGGGGGCTGAAAGCTGACATCCGGCGACGTCAGCTTTCCGCCCCCATGAGTTGCGTCATGCCCTCATTAGCATGCGTACGCCCCGCGTTTGCATGGGAACGCCCATGAAACGCGGGGCGTATACATAGGGAAATGAGGGCATGAAGCCCCTCACTCCCCTATACGCCCCCTTTGCGGCGTAGTAAATTTCTGTGCGGCGAATTCGCCTGCACATGCGCAGATTGACCTCTGCGCATGTGCAGACGGAAAACATCGGCGGTACGGCCGCACGCGGGCCGTACCGCGCGAATCTGAATAAGGGCCTTTATTTGTCCTGGGGGAGTTGGTGCAATGCTGAAACTCTGCTGGGGCTGGACCAGTACTGCATCTGTTTCTATACACAGTCTACATATACACATACAGAAGTACACACATCTGACATATACTTACACAGTGCAGTACTGTAAAGGACCAGATCTCATCTGCATTAGGAACAGATATATTTTTGGTGCTGGAGTCGGGACTGATATGGCATCTGCTAGCAGTAATCATCAGCAGGTGGGCTGCATGAGCTGTTCCCAAAAAGTAATGCAGAACTAACTGCAACCACACAAGGGGGGTTATTCTGGTTCACTCTCAGAGGCAAATTCACTTTCAAATGGACAAAACCATGTGCACTGCAGGTGGGGCAGATGTAACATATGCAGAAAGAATTAGATTGGGTGGGGTTTTTCTTCAAAGTGAGATCTATATTCCATGTCGAAATAAAGCAGTCAGTATTTTCCCTGCACAGAAACAAAATAACTCACCTAAATCTAATTCTCTCTGCACATTTTACATCTGCCCCCCTGCAGTGCACATGGTTTTGTCCATTTGAGAAGGAATTTGCCTCTGAGAGTGAACCAGAATAAGGCCCCAAGTGAGGGATTTCTGCAGTCATTTCAAGAGAGTGGTGGGGAATATAATAGCACTAGGTTCTTTAAATGTGGGCATTGTCACATCCGTGTTATGATGCCACCCCCCCCCCCCCCCCCCGGTCCAATAAAATGGCACTGTGCATCCCCCCCTCCCCAAGTGTAGCTGACATTGTACATCTACCCAGTACAACACACAACTGTGCACTAAGCACCCTACACAGCAACTAAAGATCTTTTTCACAGTATTAACCTACCCTTAACATTTGAAAAATAACGAGTCCCGCTTCTCCTGCATAACGTGGAGAAGCGGGCACCCGTTACTGCCTGATGTATTAACCCCCCCCCCCAGTGCCAAAAGGAGAGCCGTTATGCCCGTTAAGCGGCCATGGTGATTTAATGCCTAGGTGGCTGTTAATACATCGCCTGGCTGCTAATTACTGGGGGGGGGATTGCAGGGGAGTGTTACTCGGCGGGCTGTCCTTAGTGCACGTTGGGTGCACTATTAATACATCTGCAAAAATTTTACTCTCCCCAGTTAACTAGCGTTAAGTGCCAATATGCACTTAACGTTAGTTCATACATCCATGGAGGGGTAATCCAGGAATACACTGAAGTGTTCTGTTCTTTTTTAAAATGAGCGTATTATCATGTTAATGACCATCTATCTAATGTTTGTACCTAAATATATTTTAGATACTACAGCACGTCACCTAGGTTTAATAAAGGTGAAGGTTTTTAATTAGTGGTCCCAATTTTGAAATGTGCAGTGTCTGAGTCTCCTTTAGATAGAGCTATGGATAATGGCATTTGTGTAATTGGGCCAGAAAGTTGCTATGGCAGAAGAATATAGGAATATAATACGTTCTCCTAAACAACGTCTGATGTTTTACAACTATCGAAGGGCTGAAACACAAGGGTTAGTGCTCCATAACCTTTCATATTATTCTTCATTTTATGACTCATTTACTGTTGTTTCTGCATAATGTAATTAAAACTGCCTTAATAAATAGGCGCATCAGTGAGACAAAATATGTAAATAATAATTTCCAATTCAGACATTTTAAATTACACCGTGCCAGTGATTTTGCCTGTACAGCGCTACATAAACATACCATTTTCTCGGCTCTCTTGTCCTATGGAATTATTTTCTGTGTTGTTATTTTAAATGTTGCATAAAAAACATGATGTTTTCATCACAATTTATTTTTTAACAAAATAATTTTTAAACAGGTAGAAATAGGCAGGCACTGTTTGCCTACTTCTGTGACTTGTGTGGTGAAAAAGTTGGCCGGCAGGCTGGTCTGATGAAAAAGTTGTGTGTATCACAAGTTTGGTGGTTGGTCATTTGGATGGTTGGTGGAAAGCTGTTCTGGTATATGGAAAAAATCATGACTGCCTAATGCTTCAATAAAGTGGCTGGACACCACAGCCTCACTGTAGCAAAACGGCAGTGCCCCCCCCCCCCCCCCATCTCAGTAGGCCACACCTCTTGCATATGCCCTCTCAACCCCTGCAAATCATCAACAGTTGCTCTGAACAGCCCCCCCCCCCCCTTCCCTCCCCAACTCTGATATGGATATATTGCTATTAATAGGTGTAGCCAGGGCTATTTTTGTACAGGCTTCAGCAGGAACTGAGGCCCTTATTCTAGTTCACTCTTTCTGACAAAATATTTCTTAGATGGACAAAACCACATGCACTGCAGGTGAGGCAGGTGTAAAACCCCACCCAAATCTAATTATCTCTGCACAAGCAACACCTGCCTCACCTGCAGTGCACATGGTTTTGTCCATCTAAGAAATATTTAGTCTGAAAGAGTGAACTAGAATAAGGGCCTCAGTTCCTGCTGGAGCCTGCACAAAAATAGCCCTGGGTGTAGCTATAGTGGGTGTTATTGCTATTGGGCCCTAGAGGGCCCCAGACCCAGGTTATATACTGTAATTGCATGCCAATTTCATGGAATTGTAAATTAAGCAAATGAATCCAATCAGGGGAAAGAAAAGAAAATATATCAGTGCTGGCCACAACAGTTAGAATTGTTGGTCCGTAATACAAATTATGTATAGCTAAATGGTACCTCTCAACTTTGAGGAGGGAAGCTGGTGCGCCCGAAAAGTATGGGGGTATGGCCTAGTGGGAGGGGGTGTGGCTTATGCTAGGCCATGCCCCGGTTTCACCACACAGCATCTATTCACGTGTGACGGGGGGTCTCCCAACTGCTGGGTGTCAGACGGGGTCCCGACAATCATTTACCCGACGTCGGGATCCCGACAGTCAAAACCCAAACACACTGGGTCCCGATGGCCAACGGCTATTCTCCCTCGTGGGGGTCCATGATCTCCATAGAGGGAGAATAGAATAGCAGGGGGCTTTGTTGCACTCACCATGCTGTCTGGGTCCAGCAAGTTGGGATCCCGAAGTCGGGATAATGACTGTCGGGATCCTGTGTCGCAACCCTATACCACTCCCCAACTGCTCCCCCCCTCCCCCACGGGACACTGCCTGTCCCCGGCGGGATACGGGATCATCACAAAAAATCATCTGTTTTATAGAGCTTTTTTTCATTGGTGCTCTAGATTATAGGAAAACAATGTATTCTTTTTTCTTTATTCTTATTTCTGTTTAGCAAGTCTTAAAAATACCTTTTCATTGTCAAACAACTACAGATCTTTTAGATACGCATGTATATTCATTTGTAATCAGGACAATACTGATGGTGATGATAAACAGATACGTAGTGATGGTTGTGAAGAACGTAACAATGCTGCTAATTTGTCTTTCAGCTCACAGACACAAGCAAATATTACAGTTGATGTGTTCTATTTTTTTTTTTTACATTTATTTTCCTCTAATTGCACCAGAACTTTCTACACTGATGTAGTTCAAATTCTTTTTTATAATCTTTATGTTATCTTTGTGTACCTGCCAGCAAATCCTTCACTTGAGTGGCTAAAATGTTTTTAAAATGTAAATAGTAATATTAATGATAGTAATAATAATAATAATAATAATAATAATAATAATAATTATCTCTAAATACATATAGAAAAGTCGAACTACTCCTCACCTCTATGAGGGGAAGTACTGTCACTAACCACTGGAGGCCACTTGACAGCCCAAATTACTCCTTTGTGTGCTAAAAAGATGTCATAACAGAAAGTATAAGCAATTTGTGCAGGGACACTGACCTGTGTCAAACTTGCTGGATATGGAGAGAGGGAGCTGTGAAGACAGAGATTGGAGGTAGGAGCAGATAGGGACTGAGGGTGGAGAGTTTGTGGGCTAAAACTGTCACAGCTCAAAGTAAAAGTGAAAGTGCATTGCAGAATCCGTCATTTTGATAGGCTTTTAAGTAGTAGTAATAATAATAATATTGTTATTACTACTATTATTATTACTACTACTAATAATAATGCAAATAATAATAATAAAACAAGATATGCACCTTGTTAATTAAATCACAGTAGTAGCTCTGGTTCAATGATTTTAGTGTACTTTATTATATGGGCCAATCATCTTCTGTCATTTTTCAAACACAGCCTGTAAAATGACAGTTAGCGGATTGTTGATACTTTATCTCTCTCCGAAGGGCCAATTAATGAACATTACTTTTACTAAAATAATGTGAAATGGGGTGTTTTTACACCCTTTTTTGCATTATTTTAGTACCACCTAAATTCAATAAAGAGCTTTTGGAACTGTTTTATATGAAAGCAGAAACAGTGAAAGCTTAAAAATAGTGTTGGAAAATACCAGGGTTGAACTGGCTGACAGGGGTACAGAGTAGACCCCTACTGCCTAGGGGCTCGCCTTCTCTCTCATGGCCAGCGCTGCTCTAGTGCACAGCACTGTTTGCCCTTAGAACGTAGAACCAGGAGTACGTAGGAACGTAGGTATGTAGAACCAGTAGCGCTGCCACCTCCCCCCCCCTCTCTCCTCCCTGTGTAGCAAGAACACTTTGGAGCAAACATCCCCCCTTCCGCAATCTCCTCTCTCCATAGCCTCTTCCTTCCCTGGCCATGCATCAATATCAGCACCGCATCCCCCCCCCCCCTCTCTGCCAGCTGCAGGCAGTAGGGGGATAATGGGATGTCGTGGAGCCATTGGCAGACAAAGGAGCATCTATTCAACTGTGCACCAGTGTCTGGCGCCTGAGCGTAATGTCACTGTGTTGCCTGAGGGGCATGACAGCATAAGGCCACGGCCACTCTCTCCGTGTGGTGTGACCTGAGGGATGAGGGCCGACAATGGCCCCCAGGTGTTATAAGAGCTGCCTGTGTGTAATGCCCCCTGCTGTATGGTCACCCCGGGGTGTAGACACTGTCACTTTGTACTTGTTTGCCGCTGGGGTCACACCCCCTTTACCTGTGGCTATGCCCCCTCCCCCAATTTGTACCGATTTTTATGTAAGGGATGTTGGAGGGTATGAGGACCATGCCCTCCGCAGTTCCTGTTCAAAGTCACAGAAACTTAGGGGTGGAGGGAACTACAGTTAGTGGCATATATATATTTATTGTATTATTGTGTTTAGACTGTGTGGGCCCCAAGTTGAATATACTTATTCTAAAGAAATAACAGGGAAAGTAGTGCCGGGAATGTGCCTGCAGGGCTTGGTATGACTTACCAACAGTCAGGATTACGACGGTCATTTCTCGGATATCGGAATCCCAACAGGGGGGTGAGCGCATTGAAGCCCCTTGCGGGCTCACTTTGCTGACCACGCTGAGGGCTTGGTATGCTCGCGGTGCTTGCCACCTATTCTAAGCTTCCTCTATAGGGGTCGTGGCCTCCACAAGAGAAAATAGCCTGTGATGTGGTTAATTTGTTTGCTGGAACTCAGGGCTCTTTATGTGTCAGTTGCAGACCTGGGGCACTGATTACTTCTCAACATGTTGAACACAAAGAGAATGAGGTCAGCTTAAGGCAAGCACCCCAACTAGACACGTTTTAGAGGTTTGTCCCTGGCATTTATCATGTAGAAAACAGTGCCTGCATCTAGGAATTAATGTTTTAACCATTGGATTGAAAACATTTGTGGATTTATGAGTCTCATTATTAAATTTACACAAATATTAATTATTGAGGCGTAATTCTGGTACTGTAGCGTACCGCAAAACCAAAAAAAGTTACTGTACATGCATGTAGTCACAATTCAATTTTGGCTGCAAAGAATATTTGAATCTGTAACTTCTGGTTAGCAATATACGCTACTTAGTAGGACCTCTAGCATTTGTCTCTTCCAAGGTGGCGGACATTTCTGGAGGGACATTTTCATCAGATCCCATACGTATGGCCACCAGACCCATTGGAATCTGCAGAGAACATGCACCTCCATAGTGCAGGATCTCCCAAGCCACCGATTGGGCTGTAGTGTCATTATTAAGCCTCTATTTGGGGGCTGTTCTCTTGTGATATTTACCAAGCTCCTGGGAATGGCCCCATTACCTAACACCCTCTTAAGATGCCTTCAGCCTTTGTAGCCTGATACAATCCCTTTACTTTAAACACCATAGGGATGGAACACTAGCGTAGACTCTGTCTCTAGATGTGACTTTTATTACAGATATACATTAGGAGGTACAGAATTTCATAAGTAGTGGCGATAAGATGTTCGAATTATCGAGTCTAGAATCCGATAAATAGATAATTAATTAATAAATGAACCCTCTTGGATTTTTGGGAGACATTTATGTATAATCATAATATTTCTATCTTTCCCTTTATCTGCTTAATATGGTGTAGACGCGGTTCAATGTAATCTATTTTTCTATTCGATTTTCCTTATATGAGCAAAATCTAATCAAAACTGAGTGTAAATCGAAAGCATTCGATTTTGATGCGATCACGAGGCGGAATCGAAACCGAATAGAAATATATTTGTGCTATATAGTCTTAATCGATTGCCTGTAGCTGGCCATGTAATTCGATCCTGATGAAATCGCACCGTATGTACACCCCTTAACCTTAAGGGAATAAGATAGACCAGTTTTAAAAGAAAAGTATATTTAAAATTCACAGCGTGATTAACTCCAGTCATCCTGAGACCTATTGTCCAGTACATTTCCCTGAACTAGGTATCACATGGCATGTCTCCAAATGTTGTGGAGTACAAAAGTAACCACCATCTACACCAGCAGTGGGGAACCTCCGGCCCGCGTGCCGTATACGGCCCCCGCAGCTGGTCTGTCCGGCCCGCCCACCCGCCTGGTGGCTGCGGAGGGAGTCAAGTACAGGGGGAATCTCGCGAGAACTACCGACCTCTCGCGAGATTTCCCCTATACTTGACTCCCTGCACAGCCATCGGACCACACAAACCGGTAATTCTTAAACTGCGGCAGCCGCCGGAGCGTGGGACGGCTACCGCTGGTGAACTTGTAAGTGTTTTTTTTTTTATTTATGGCCCGCGAGGCATTTTTCCCCTATACAAATGGCCCTTGTCCTCAAAAAGGTTCCCCACCCCTGATCTACACCATAGACTTCCAGCGCAGCAAGTATGGCAATGCCATTCTTGTTTGGAATAATCAGACGTTCAATTGATTGTGCACTAAACTCTTTATACAGCTGTATCTGTGATCAGAATGTGAATAATATGTGTCTACTTGCAGCCAACATTATACAGTTCTCCAGCTCATGTCCTTCTTTGATCACTTTATATCATACAGTACGCTGTTATTTCTCCCAATTATGTTTTGTGTTAAAGGCCATGATTTCCCTAGCTGTATCTCATTTATGTCAGGCCTTTCCTCTTCTCCATCCCCTTTCTTGTTCATTCCTGACTCTCATTTCCTTCTTGTCTTTCTTTTTTCTGTCTATCTCTATCAGTCTCAATTTAATCTTTGAGTCTCCACTGATTTGCTTGTTATCTCGGAAGGAAAGGATTTGCTCTGGCAGCCAAGAGCTTCGCAGGAAGACTGACGGCGTAACAGGAAAGCAAAACCATGCAGACAGACTCATGATTCAGGGATATAGGCACATAGCAGCTACTTTTCTACACGGCTGATCTATCATAAAGCGTTGACCACACATACAGTATGGAAATGTGTCTTCTGCTGCTCATGGGCCAGGTTGATGAAAATAGAGAAAAGTAAGGGTGCAGACAAAGTCGTTGTTAATTGACTTGTCACCCGAGTATATAGAACAGTATAGACCGTTACTGATACATACCTCCTTAGCGTTACGATTACCGCGGGAATGTCCCGGTTGTGGGGGACGTTCCCGTGTCCCTCGTGTGGTCGTCAGTGTCCCGCGGTGGGGTGGAGGGCAGTATGGATTCCCCCCTGTTAGTTGCTGGCCATAGGTAATAGACAGCATCTAGTCCCGCAGCCAGAGGGGCTGGGGGCATGGCTAGAGGCTCACATAGCCTCTGGGCCATGACCCCACAGTGTCAGAACGGGGGGGTGTAATTTTGGGCGCCAACCATCGATTGATGTGAGACGTGCAGGCAGATCTGAAGGAGGTGAGCTGGCAGCTGACATCCGGTGATATCAGCTGCCCATCCCCCCGCCCCCCCCCCCCCCCCCCCCCCCCGCGCGTCATCGACCCATTACCATGAGAACGCTGGGGGTTCCCATATGCTAATGGACCGCCCCGTTGTGCCCGTCCTCTGCTTGCACCCACCGAACAGTTTGTTCGCCGTGGCCGCATGCACCCAGCGCATGCACATGTGCAGAAATGCACATGCGCAAATAGAAAACATCGGCCCTGTGTGAACATACGCGACCAAGTGAACGGACCTAAATAAGGTCCTGTGTGGGCCAAATTCAGCTTGGTTTCCACATCTGCACAAAACTCAAATTGTAATGTAATGAAATGTGTGCATGCACGTACGCACCAGTGCACATGCCTGACTACTTACACTACAGTGCAAAAATTGCGACTGCGGTCTAAGGCACAAGTGCCGTGCTATCTGCTGTGGGGGGGGGGGGGGGGGGAGGGTTGTAGTGGGCAGCGGGGGCCCTACTATGGGGAAATGCTATTGCGAATTACTATGGTGATTACTATGGGGAAATACTATGGGGAAATACTATAGGGAAATACTAAGGGGGATTACTATGGGTGACATACAGTAATATGAGAATTACTGTTGGGGGCTTCTAAGGGGGCTGCTGTGGGGAACTACTAATGGGACACTTTATTTAAAAAAAAATAAAGAAAAAATATTAAAATTATATATTTTTAAATGACTGCAGAGTGTTGCAAAGTATGCTGAATAGTTCCAGAGGTGCTGCTAAATGTGCCGTATCAATCCAAGGGTGCTGTCATGTATGCCCTATAATAACAGGGACGCCACCATGTGTCGCGTATAATTCCAAGAGTGTTGTCATGTTTGTGGAATAATTTCAGGGGTGGTGCCATGTGTGCCATATTAGTCCAAGGATTCCGCCATGTGTGTTGTATAACTCCAAGGGTGCCGTCATGTGTGCCGTCATGTGTGAATCCCTACCCGGGGTGGGCGGGTTGGACAGACCGGCTGCGGGGGCCGTATACGGCCCGCGGGCCGGAGGTTCCCCACCGCTGGTGTAGATGGTGGTTACTTTTGTACTCCATTAGTACAGGGGTGGCTCCATGTTTTGTGTATATTTCCATGGGTGCTGCCATGTGTGCTATATAATTCCAGGGTTACTGTCATGTGTACTGTATAATTTCAGCAGAGAGCAGCGGAGGCTGTGTGTGCCCCCCCTGTCCAACGTGTGGATGCTGCGATCCGGAGGTTGGGCTTCCCCCACTGATGTAAACGGGAGCATGGTTAGATGACCCGGCGTACCCGTTTACACTGCCCTCTGCCCAGGTCCTGCCTGTGTTCTACCCTGGTCAGGACCTTTGTAGAAGTCCCATGTAAAGGGACACAGGTTAACCCCTTTTACAACGCCACTGACCCGGGTCCACAAGGGAAAAACCAGGGTTTTTGTGGCAGTGTAAAAAGGGGTATAACTGCATTCCAAGAAGCTCAAGAGGCATATGCCCAAACCCCTATCCGCCCCAGCTCGAAGGCCCCTAGATTTGAAAGCCCCTTGGGCAGCTGCCCATTAAGCCCATAAGTTAAAATGGCCCTTAGGTAGCTATGCACTTGTATAACACATGTAACTGTGAGAGCGGAGGGGAAAGATTGTTCCTGAATCTGATTTGTACACAAACCTAAACGGTTTAGGTATAAATCCGATGGTTGAGTGTCTGCACATGGTTGGTCCTGTGAGATCGTTCTCAGCCACCCTTTGACTGACATGCTGCGGTGGTCGGGAAGCAGAGTGGGCTTGGCGACCAGATCCATTCTACAAGACATTCGCCCTTTTCTGGGAGTGTCATAGAAAATGCAGGCGTGACCAATCATTTTCAGAGAGAGCACGTGAGGTCAGCTCAGACTCCATCGCAGAGTTGTGGCAGGGTACAGATTGGAGAAATAATTCGATGGTGAGTGATTTGCGTATGGATTTGCAGCTGGCCGCTAATCGGCGAGACTTTTGCCAGCCATTCGCTGACTTGCAGGGGGTGGGTTTTCACTTTGTCTTGGCGGGGGCTATCTCATTGCAGGCCTCTGCAAAACCACCCAGCAGCCTTCAGCTCTGAATAACCCCCATTGAACCTACTATTCCCCCCTTGAATAGCCTGATAGACACAGCAAGATATTTCCAGGCCGTGGTTGACATAAAACAGAAAGGTACTGCAAGCAATATTTACAGAGCATGAAAAAGCTTATTGAAAGATTGTATCCACATCAAAATGTATATTTAAAGTGAGTGGGTGGAACGCTAGCTGCAAACTAGCGATTATATCATTACATTCCTGTATAATATACAGCTTAATAGAACATATGCTGCGAAACAAAATCTGCTTATCCCAGATATTGTAACTACATCTATTAAACAGTCCATAGAAATTGTCAACTGTTCATTGCATGCTGTAGTGCTGAATAGGGAATTCTGGGTTGAAAGATGGCCAATCACGGGAGTTCCGGGATTGGCTTCCCTAATTAAAAAACCTGTCCCGCATAATGTGGACAGGAGGGTGGGCGGTGAAGCCGGGCGGGTGGGCGATGGAGCTAGGTGGGTGGGTGTGCAATGGAGCCCGGCGGGCGATGCGGGCAAATGCAGACAGGGTGGGTGGGCGGCCCAGTGGAGGCGGGAGGGCAGCACGCCCAGGATGAGGCGGCTGTGTGGCCTGTGCAGTGTGATCTTTGATGTCGTCACGCTGTGCAGAGTTGCGGACGGGAGAAGCTGGGCAGCATCTGAGCACCAGAAATCCCGACTTTTTACGGAACAAATCCCGGGATCCTGCCAATCCTGATCCCGGGATTGGCCACCCTAGTTCTAAAACAGCTAGGGATTTTATCTCTACACAGTCATCAATAGTGTGTTTTGCCTTACCTAACGACATTGGCATTAGATTACTTAAATGGGGAATCAACCCTGCAAGAATGTCTGACACCATTGATAGGCTAGATGGAGCAAGTGATTCTTATCTACTGTCAAAATCTATGTTTCTACCTTCCCAAATGTGTTATCCCCACAGGTAGAGGAATGGTGGGGTGGGTTCTTTCCTCTAAAACACCTCTAGTACCTCTATACCACTGTTTCATCCAGATATCAGTTCCAATACCAATTCTGGTTGAATGCGTGTGTGTGAGTAGCACAGTGACAGAGTGTACACATATGGGGGGGAATATACTAAGATGGGAATTACATTTCAGATGGGATGTTGCTATGGGCAGCCAATCAGATACTGCACCAGATGCACTAAGCTTAAAAAGTTATAAAATGGAGAGTGATAAACAATCAACCAATCGGCTCCTGTCTGACATTTTTCAAACACAACCTGTAACATGGCAGGCAGGAGCTGATTGGCTGGCTGTTTATCACTCCCCATTGTATCACTTTTGAAGCTTAGTGCATCTGCCCCATAATCTATTATCTTCTAGATGGTGCTAAATAAATAAGTCGATTATAATTGGTTGCCCATAGCAACATCCCATGGGAAGCAGAACTCCCATGTTAGTACACATTGTTGTTTTGAGATGGAACTACCATAGGTGTGCACCGGTCAGCCTCATATAAAATACAGTCACAGTAGTTACCTTGCAAACAGGATGAGTCCTGTATAGGTATAACTTCTCTATGAAGAATTGGGTAAACTAACCGGATCAAATTAACATGACAATAAAAATCAGCATTCAGTAAGAGCTTGCTGAACTCAAGATGTCAGCCACATATGCTTCTTCCAACACTCCAGACAACATGGAAAGGAAGCATCAGAGAGATACAGGAATATAACAGTAAACCAACAATACATATCACAGTATATCGCAATCTGCTGTCCCTTCAATATACTGTACATACTGTACATATGCAGTGGCAGATTAAGGCAGGGGCGATAGGGGCGGTCGCCCCGGGGCCCCCACACATCAGGGGGACCCCACTCTCACGGCGCCGCTGCCAAATGATGCCGGGCAGCATCTGAGCGAGTGCTCAGACACTGCCCAGGAGTTCCCGATCCCCGGCCCGCAGTTTGAATCGGGTATAGGCAATCCGACCTGCGCAGCGTGACCTCTGACCGTCACGCTGCGCAGGCCACACCACCCATATCCGCTCCAGAGTGATCCCTCAGACCTCACCAGTCCTGTTGCAGCTGCGGCCGCCCGCCCTCCTGTCGGCTCTGCTGCTGCTGTTGCCGGCACCACCCGCATGCTCCTGTCTGCCCTGCTCCCGCTGATGTCTGCCCTGCTCCCGGCCGCACTTGTGGGGCGCCAGGGGGGACGGGACACATTATCTAGGGGGTGCATCTTCGGCGTGATCTGAAGGGGGGCATCATTGCCGTAATCTGTGGGGGGCCCCCACAACTTTGTTGTCCATGGCCCCCACAGACCTTAATCCGGCCCTGTGCATATGAATGAAACCCACATTCTGTTGTATATATTCCAACAAATTTCCCCCATGGTCTGAGTATGTGCTAAGGACATATTTTCAAATGACATACTTTGCTGAGTTGTTTGTACAGATGGAGCAGGTCCCATCCTGGCAGGGGATTGCGCTGGCGACGCCAGCCGCCATCCCCCGCCAGCGCCATATCGATGGCGAGAAGGGGACGTGCGGGCACGAGAGGTCCCCGCCGGCTTGTCGGCGGTAACCCGGGTCCCCGCCGCCTGCCCGCACCTGCCCCCTAACCCTGTCCGTCTCCCTGGGGCGGAGACGGACAGGGTTTCTCCCCGCCGACGGAGACTGAGACGCGCATGCGCGTGAGATGCACGCGCGTCTCAGTCTGATGGATGGCGAGGCTGCTGGTGGATCGCCAGCGGGGACGTTCTGGCGATCCGCCAGCCAGGATGTAGCCTGCCCCATCTGTACATAGAGATCCGTCTGGAATGTCTAGTGCGGCATACAGTATAGTTTAGAGGGGATATGGGGAGTGGGGAACAGTCACAGTTGGTTGCATCTACTGTATACAATGACACTTCCCTATCCATCATCGTCTTATGAAAGTTACCATCATCACGATCAGTGCAGACTTGTATCTATCATTGGTGCAAGAGAGCAATCTGAATTCCGGCTTATCTCTATAAATGCACAAATCTAAAGCTACAATGAAATCCCATCCCAGGACACCATGAGCAGACAGATTTAGAATTGGGAGGAGCATCTCCTTGCTCAGTTCTCATTGCATTAAGCTCAACATCAGCAACATTTATCAATTGTGTTCTTACATTTTTCATTCATTACATGGTCAATTGATGACATTTTAAATTATATAAATGATTTGGAACCTGTTCGAAACATAAAAAAACATTTCAGGAGCAGGCAGCTGTGCGCCTGAATCATTGTACCATTCCCTCGTATCCAAGCTCTTGTTTTTTTTAGCAGTGAAAACGCGATTCATCTTTTAATAAATATTACTTGGCATATATTACTGGATACTGTGGGTGAGATTTAATAGGATGAGAGATTCAGAAAGTGAGAGATTTGGTGAGAAATCTCCAGTTTTTTTTAAAAGCAGCAATCATTTACACTGCAAAATCAAACTGGTTTTGCAGTGTAAATGATTGCCGCTTTTAAAAAAAAACCTGGAGATTTCTTACCAAATCTCTCACTTTTTGAATCTCTCATCCTATTAAATCTCACCCTGAATGTTTTATCCATTGTCACTGAGTCATACTTGCCTATCTTTCTGGGAAGCTGTAGGAGGCTCCTGATTTTTGGGGTAGTCCCTCACAGACCTGGAAGATCAGGCGGCTTTTGCACATCCTGCCCACTTAATAGTAATGCGGACAAAATTGCATGTTGCTAACTGGCAATTGTGGGATAAGACTGCAATTAATAACATGAAATGATTGTTATGCCTGTTGTTACCTTTACTGTACAGAAAAATGACAGTTCCTGTAACAATAACAATGACAGGCATCTATCCATTGTTATTGTAACTGTAACTATTTTAAAATTTGAAATCATTCATCTAACTCAGGCACATGACTCAATCATTGTTGCTGGACTAATAAAGTAAATTATACATTATTTAATTGTGACCTTGACGAAAGAGAAATGATTCCCATCTATTAAGCTGTTAATTCCTGGAATGACTGTCCCCGACAGCCAGACCCACTCTGAATGATTGAGACTATACAGATGTAGAGCAAGTTCATAAAAAAGTCTTTCGGCGATAATACTGATGATTCGAGCTATGAGGTGGCAATTTGCCAATGCTTCATGGTATTATTCATAAAAGCCAATTAATCTTCCTCTGATCTGCGCATTCTGGGGAAATAAAGATAGCAGGCAGGAATATTGCTGAGAGTCCTAGAAAGTGTTGATTTAATGCAGATTGTGCTACCTTTTAATAGAGCTTAATAGCATATTTTATTTAAGTCATGTTTTCTACAATTACATGCCCCAGATGTATTATTAACTTGTCCTTTAAGGCTACAATCCGACAAAGATAGATGAACAATAGCACCGCGGTGTCATTGTTAAATGACACAAAGAACATTAGTTGCACTGTCGTCCATGTGTTTATTACAGGTACTGAGATGACTATAAGGTCTTTAGTCCATGATACAGCAATGTAAGTGAGGATTTCAGCTTATCCTATGGCTCAAAGGGACTCAGGGAATCCTAATCAGTTCTTAGTTCCTCCCCCTCTCCCTATCTGAGCTAATTACCAGCTTCTAAAATCCTAATTAGTAAATTAGAAAGTGCCCGACATTAAACAGACGGGCTTTCATACGATAGTTACTCTAAACATTATCCTTCTGTTGAATCGTACAAGAACAGAGTTTGAGCTTCAAAGCAAAATCACAAATGATAGAGCCCATTTCTGCACGGAGAAAGTTGCCAGATTAATGGCAGCAGGCAAGACGACCATCTGTTTGCCAACAACACCAAATCGGAATAGAATATACTGTACTGTATATCCACTTTATGCTGAGAAGTGCAGGAAAAGCAGGGATCTTTTCCATTCTTTTTCCCCAAGAACGTAACGAGGCCGCAGGCTATACTATATACTGCATCATATAAAAAGTCTATTCTACATTACGCTGGTTATTAGGTGGCTTTTAATTCAGACAGTTTTATTACCCCTCATTAAATCAAAGACAGATAATGGCTGGGGTGGGAACACAAGAACAGGTTCTCACCTAACTTGTGTCTTTCTCCTTGTTTAGTAGGAGGTGCTTTTAAAGTTCTAAACAATTGGAAAGTTGTGGCTGTCATCCAATAAGATTCCAGATATTACTACAGCATGTGCTTTAAAAATGATTGCTACTGAAGCTAATTAGCTGCTATACATATTATCTCCCTATAGTCTGGCCACAGTTGGTCGGCAATCAGTCCATACTTGCCCCCAACATAAGTATGATGTAGAGATGTGCCGGTCCGGATTTACCCGTGTCTCAAAATGGGATCTTATTGGTTATTGACTGTCACATGTTTTGGCTCCAAATCATGTGACAGCCAGATAGGCAATAAGATCCCGTTTTGAGATCCGGTTAAATCACCCGGACTTGCACTTCTCTAGAATGATGCCCTGGTAATAATTGATAAGATGAATATAGGGGGATTGTTTCTTAGGGTTCAGTATGTTTTGTTTGACGGATGTTTAACATCATCATCATGATAATGATACCCAGTCAAATATGACATGGTCAATATACCATTATGGTGACATGTTCAATTGACCGACATAGTAAAAAATGTCAACAGGTATCTGTGGGGGGGGGGGGGTTTGGTGTCTACATCGACATTGGACAAAATGGACACCATCTTAGTGTACCACATCCCCTCATATGGCTCACTGCACTCACCATGCTTTGGGCACGGTGTCTCCCTGTGCTCAGCACACTATTGTGTTCTCAGTTCCAGGTCCACTGGGATGGTAAAGTATGAGCAAGTCTGTTTTTGGGCTGAAAATTGCTTGAAAGCTCATGTCGACACGTTGGCATGTTAAATGTCAGTATTTTGTCTAGGTTGGGCAATTGAACATGTCAGCATAATGAATGTCAGTATATTGACCATGTCAGTATTTTGGATGGGTCAGTATAATGACTGTTGGTAAAACGTCCATTTGTAAATTGACTGCTACCGGTTTCTTAATGTGTTCAGAAAAATGCTATCAGCTTGTGATCAGATACCCTCCCAATGAATGAACAGATCCATACAGTCAGTGACGTAGCCAGCGTATGATAGACCCCGCGGCGGCTTGGAGGAGCGAACGCCAGCAGGGTCCGTGGTGAGTGGCGGCACCTGTCAGATGAAGCCTGTGTCTTCCCACCTCCTGCACAGCCCCAGCCGCTCCCTGTCCGCCTCAGTGGGGAGCAACACTGAATCAGCCCCCCCCCTCCTGCACGGCACCCGCTCTCCCCACTGCTCTCCTATCCACACAGCAGTCAGCAGCCCGGAGTCAGCTAGAGACCTCCCCATAGAGGAGAAATGCCAGTTCCCCCAGGCGCAGAGGTGAGAATGGGACCCCCGGCTCTGAGGTCAGTATGGCGGCTCAGGTGTATTGCGTGATGGTTGCATGATTGGACAGATGAAAAGAGCAGCTCTGCAGTACTACAAGTCCCAGCATGCCCTGTGCATCAATGCCCACTCACAGGGCCCAGGCAAATTTTATAGTTATGCCACTGCATACAGTACTGCAGCGGTTCTCAAACTGTGGGCCCTAACCCCAAAGTGGGTCCCGACCTTCTCAGCATGGGGTCGCGACTCCATTTTGCTGACCATCAGGCTGATGACTTTTCTAATCTCAGTCAGTGATTCCAGGAGTCTGAAATGTCTGTTAAATTGTCTGTTACTTCAGACCCCTGCCATCATTTTGTGCCTCCACAATGCTGCCATGCATGTGCTGTCTGCTGACTACACCTGTGATGTGATGGCCTTCTACAGTAACTTGCTGGGGTCCTGTCATTATTTTTAATGTCTGATGGGGTCCTGGACAAAATAGTTTGAGGACCCCTGCAGTACTGTATGTGATTTGGAAGGGATCTGGCTGCTCAAGTGCTGAAATCCTGGATATTATCCCAACTGGAAACCAATGTTTCATGTGATTGGCAGCAAGCATAACCAAGTTTAACCTTCATTTGTCTTTTTCTTTTAATGCTGGCCAAACATGTGGCAATATGGATTGTTCCACTAAACATAATTGAATACTGTATGTGGCCTCTTCATACACAATAAAAAGTTGAACTTGCTTATTCAAATGACCAAGGAGAGGAAAGTTCTATATTGCTTTTAATTTATTAACACAATGGCTAACAAACAGATCGCTGCAGCTTGGACACACCTGCAGACCAAACAACTCGGTGATCTATTTGTTCAGCTATCATGCGAACAACCTGCATTGACTTTCTTTACTCTAAATAGCAACATATTCAATTTCTGAACTGAGCCAGTTTTAAGTATCTCCTTTGGAAATACATTTTAACTTTGCAGTTTTTTCTTTATAGAACACCTTAGAAATATGCAAGAATTGAAATATATCATAGACTTACATGGTTTAGTTCAGTTCAAAGCGATGGCTGTGGGTGAACACCATTACTGCATGGCCACATACATCAAACACTTTAGCTTGGACCCCATAGAGATGAACAAGAAAATGTGTTTGATGTCCTAATATTTTGACCGCACATCCCCAAGAATTGAATATTCCCCCTAGGATTTGTTAGCAGAAAAGAAGCAATTTCTATTCAAATAATTTGTTTTATACAGTAGGAGTTCTGTTATTTATTTATTTTTTTCATTTTGGTTCAACGGGAGTCTATATTTATTATTTTTTCGAAAATAAAAAGTAATATGGAGGTTTTATAGGGGTTTTTATCTTTTGTTATGTTTTTTTTTTTTTGAATCTTTTTATTGAAAAGTCATGTAATTGGTACAAATGACAGTGACAAGGTACGTTAACAATTATATACCATGGTTATTTGTATACATCCGGCGAATAAGAACATAGTGATTATTGACCTATTATGTATTTAACTAGTCTTGCATCTCTTCAAATGTTTCCACCTTGTCTACTTGTGTATACAACCGTAGTATAACTTACATAACTTAATTTATAAGGCAAAGGAGGAGAGAAAAAGGGGGAAAATATATTCCCAGATATGTCGGAGATAGTATAATTTTATCCGTTTTTTTTTTTTTGTTTTTTTTTTTTAATCTGGAGCAAATGAAAATTCTATCTGGTACTATTTATACTCCTCCTCATTCAAAAACAATTAAGTGAAAATTACCGATACTATAACTGTTAGACACAAGACACACATAGAAGGAGAACGACATGGGGTGGGGGGGGGGGTGGGGGGTGGGTTAGCGATTTGTCTTGGTCAGGTTTGTATGATCTTCTCGCACTTAAGTCCTGAAGTGACGAATTAGTGACTTCGTTACATTTCCCCTAACATAAGTTGTCTGTGTATGAACCATTCTGTTGATTCAAAAATGCAAAAGATTTGGTCCTGGGTGTGCTGTGGAAGGGTGTCTATGTAGAGACCCCATTTTCTGTAGAAGGAAACTACACCTGTTTCTATGTTTGTTAATGCTGATTTCCTGTCAAAATGTAACTGCTGTAGGAGTTTATTATTGATCTCAGTTATTGTAGGGGAGGAGGAGGAAACCCAATGTGTTAGAATGGCTTTTTTAGCTAACGTGACCATTATAGTAAGGAATGAAGTGAGGCGTGTTTTATTGTCTCCTAGGTCCCAAGAATCAAAATTTGCGAAAATGCATGCCTGGGGGTCCAAAGCAACCTTAATGCTAAACATGGTGTTTATATTGTTAATGATCTTATTCCAGAAGCGTCTGACTTTTCCGCAGTCCCAAAGACAGTGGTAGAAAGATGCCTTAACCATATGACATTTTGGGCATTCCCCAGTCACAGACGGAACAAAATGTGCCAGACGTGCAGGAGAGATGTATGCCCTTTGCAGGGTTTTAAAATGGACTTCTTGAAGATATGAGGAGTTTAGAGTCTTCATTGTTTGGGTATAATGTTTACTCAACATTTCATGGGAAGAAATATTTGGGATATCAGTTTGCCATTGAACCATGAGGGCATTCCAGCCTGTCTCTGAGGCTGCGGAAAGCAATAATAAGTATAATGGCTTAAGGCGAAAGGTGTGTGTAATTCCCTGGTTTATGAGAGTTTGTAAGGGGTCTGTAATGCAAAGGCTGGCGGGACTGGGACGTTTTGGCTGAAGGGTTGTTAGGTAGTGCCTGACTTGGAGATACATGAAAAAATTGGACTGTGGAAGCTGGTATTCCTCACGTAACTGCTCAAATGTCTTAAGCTGGCCCCCTGGGTCAAAGACCTTAGAAGAGTCCGATAGACCTTTTTTCCTCCACCCCTGAAATAAGCTGTTAGAACAGGATGGAGGGAAGGCAGGGTTGCCCCATAGTGGGATGCGTTGCGAGTTAAGAGGATTTCTCCCAAGTTTTTTATTGACCGTAAGCCATGTGTGGTAGACATCATGAAAGAGTGGGTTATTTTTGTATTTGGGAGGGATATCTTTTGGTTTTGAATGTAGTAGGGCTGCAGGTGAGTATGGGTACAGAAGAGCGCTATCTAGCATGGTATTCGTGAAGGAGTTAGTGTCATTTAGCTAGTCCGAAATGTATCTAAACATAATGGTGGTGTTATAGGCTTTAAAATCTGGGACACCTATGCCACCCAGACTCTTGGGTAATTTCAGTTTTGATAATGATATCCTGGGTTTCTTCCCACCCCATAAAAACTTTGTCATAATCCTATCTAGCTTAATTAGATCTTGCCTGGTTAGCTGCCTGGGGAGCATTTGCATTATGTAGAAAATTTTTGGAAAGATTATACTCTGTAAGACTGCAGTCCTGCCTAATAAGGATATGGGAAGGAGCAACCAACTATCTAAGAGGGTAGTAATTTTTGCTATTGTGGGGGTAAAGTTTAAGTTATATAGTTTGGATAAATCCGAGGGTAGTTGTACGCCCAGATATTTTATTGCTGTGGTGGTAGTATGAAAGGGAAGGCTTTCAAGGTATTCTACCATATTTGCTTCTGTATTATTAAAATATAATATATCAGATTTGGTGATATTTATACGGTATCCTGATCGAGCTCCAAAGGATTCAATAAGCTGAAGGATCTCAGGTATAGACGTAGGTGGATTTGTAACAAACATTAGCATGTCGTCAGCAAATAAGGATAATTTAAGCTCCAACGGTCCTATTTGAATCCCTGTGTAAGACAACGAGGCTCTGAGAGCTATGGCTAGAGGCTCCAGTGCTAGGGCGAACAAGAGGGGGGAAAGGGGGCACCCTTGTCTGGTTCCTCTTTCAATAGTAAATGTGTTAGACAATAGACCATTACAAGCAATGTGTGTCTGGGGCAGATAGTTTATACATCGAAGGATGCGGAGAAAGCCCTCAGGGAAGCCAAACCTGCCCAGTGTGTTATATAAATGGTCCCACCTCACTAAATCGAAGGCCTTCTCCGCATCCAATGAGACAAGAATTGGGTTGTGGTGATCGTCTGGGTTCGTTTTTGCAGATGCGTATATTGCGCTAAGAGCCTTGCGCACATTTGTTTCCGAGTGTCGACCCCAGATGAAACCAGATTGATCTGTATGTACGATGCCGGGGAGAAGAGGTTTGATTCTATCTGCAATAATTTTAGTGAACAGTTTGTAATCTAGATTTAACAAAGAGATTGGCCTATAGGACCCTGGTTGTGTTAGGTCCCGTCCTGCTTTCGGCAGGACCTTTAGTATGGCCGTGTTGAAATGTAGAGGGGGCCGTTCCGTTGTTAATATATGGTTAAAAAAGGAGATCAGTGTTTTAAGGAAGGTTGGATTTGCACGTAAAAGTTTATAAAAGTCTCCATTTAGTCCGTCCGGGCCTGGAGCCTTGTCACGTTTCAGATGAGATATTGCTTTAAGGACTTCATCGCTTGTAATGGGGTTCGTCAGGGAGGCTATATCTGTTTGGGAGAGTTGTGGGTACGGGATAGAGTCCCACATAGATACGGGAATGTGTGTGCGGGTTGAAGAGGTATTTGATGAGGAAGAGCTGGGGGGGGGGGTGTCATCGGAGTATAATTTTGTGTAAAACAGTCTGAGTATTTCGGCTATGTCTGCATTAGATTTAGTAAGTTCACCTTGTTCATTTTTGAGAGGATGAACCACCATTGGTGGTCTAGTTCCATTTAAAAGGTTGGAGAGGAGTCTACCTGTCCTGTTTCCAAACTTGTGGAATTTATAGTTAGTGGAGAAAAGGTGTCTTTCTCCCAAGTTATTTAAGTATTCCTCAAAATTGGTTTTGGCTGTTAAGTAGGATTGTTTGGAAGCTGTATTTGGGTGGGACTTGTATTTTTGGAAAGCATCAGTTAGTGCTGTCTGAACTCCGAGATATCTGGAGGTGTATTCTTTATTTGCGTTTGCTACATAGGAGAGAATTTCTCCTCTAATGACAGCCTTTGCGGTCATCCAAAAGAGTGCCGGGTCTGACTCTCTATGTGTGGCATTATCGTTAGAATATGTTTCCCAGATAGATTCCAAACGTCTCTGAAATTTAATAGATTTGGACAAATACGAGGGAAATTTCCATAGGCGATTTGTGGGGCTTATATTAGGCAGTCCTAGAGTTATTGAGATAAGTGCATGGTCTGAAAGAGAGATGGGGTCGATTTCGGCTTCTGTGACTATTGGAAATTGGGAGTGGGAGATTAGAATGTAGTCTATTCTTGAGAAAGTGGCATGTGCCGCGGAGAGGCAGGTATACTCTCTTTCTGTGGGGTGTAATGCTCGCCAGACGTCAATCACCTGTAGGCTGTCGGCCAGAGCAGGGATACCTATCTGCGGGAGTTTTCGGTGCAGGGAGGGGTGAGAGGAGCGGTCAAGTACATTAGAAGATACCAAATTGAAATCTCCGCCAATCAGTATTGGGGTTGATGATCTGGGGGTCAGGATAGCTGTGAGCTTTTGAAAAAACGACCTTGAATAGACGTTAGGGGCGTATACGTTACAAAGGGTATAAAGTTTTGTATTAATTGTGAGGGTAACTACCACATATCTGCCCTCTGGGTCATTGACCTCCTCTGTTACCTCGTGGGGGATACCAGCTTTGATCAATATGACTACACCTCTGGCCTTTGAATTGTATGGACTAGAACCAATTACCCTCCAGCCAAGTGTGTTAAGTTTAAGTACCTCGGGGGGTGTTAGGTGGGTCTCTTGTAGGAATGCTAGTTGTATATTTCGTTTGTTGAGATTTATGAGAATTTTCCTCCTCTTTGCCGGGGAGTTGATGCCTCCGATGTTCCAGGAGCTCATCTTCAGGTCATGCATCCTGTGTGGGTCGTGGTGTCGTTGAAGATCATTTGCTGAGATGAAGCAGCGCTTTCCCAAGTTGAACTTGGTATGGGAGGGAGAGAGGAAAGGAAAGACAAACAAGGGGAGACAAGACAATAGCAACAAATAGTAACACAGACATTTCTAGAAATATACATTTTTCTTTGTCGCCTTCTACTAGTTACAAACTGTTGTTACAGAAATAACGAAAGACCTAGAGGCGACTGACTTCCGAGTCAAATTAAATTTAGCTATGAGTACTCTAGGTACCCTGATGAAACTAGAACAACTAAACCTAAACAGGATGGGATGAGAGTGGCCGACCACGATCCTCAATCCCCACCGCCAACATTAGAAGATCAAAAAACTAAAACAAAACAAAAACTTTAAAGAGTAAAATCTTTAGAGAAAGCGGAATCTATCAGCTTCAAATATTCTAACCCCCATATCATATTAGAGGTCTAAAGAGTCGGGGGCGAAGAGGGGGGGGGAGGGGGGGGGGGAATGAGGGTTAGGGTAAGGAGTAGGAAAAAAGAGAGAGGGGGGGGCATATAATTATGTAGCAGAACATATTCTGATTAATGAATTTTCAATTATCAATTATCAGTGCCATACTGATAGGCCAAATCTGGAAATGCTAGTCATAGTAAACCGGCTCTTCCGATTATGCATTTGAAATGGAGGGGTAACAAATATAAAGGTTATTATTATTATTATTTTTTTTTTTTTATATAATCTGTATAACTATATTTATATATATATGTATTACTGACTGCCAGACGGCAATATAATAGCACTCTGGGGTCCTGTGATTCCGTCACTTGGATCTAGGAGGGATCAGGGCGCATTGAGGTAGTGGAGGTGTCATCACCGCATCTTGGTGGATGAAATATGTTTGGTCATACTCCTCCTTTCAGGAAAGTCCTTGCGTTTCACTTGTGTTAGGTACTGGTCCCGTAGAGGGAACTTAGTCCTAGCAATACAGAGACGTCCACAATGAGTCTGCGGCCAAAGGACTGTACTGTTGATCCAGAATATTAGGTTAGGGAGTGAGAAATAAGAGGTGAAGGGGAGGAGGGGATCTTCCCCAAATCGAAGTGTATTATGACATAGTTGCTCTTCCGGTTGGTGTAAAAGGGTTCGCAGGGGGCAGGGCATGGTCAGTGATATCTTGGTCTTTCTCTGAGTTGAGATTACGTAGGTAGGCCTCAGCATCCTTAGGAGAAAGGAAGTCTTTGTGGGAGGTCCCGTCGTAAATTCGTAATCTGGCGGGATATAATAAACCAAATTTGCGACCCTCTGTGGCTAGCTGCGTGCAAACTGGGGAAAAAGCTTTGCGGGCCCTGGTCAGCTCCACAGAGTAATCCTGGAAGATCAGGAGTTTGTGACCTTCCCATTGTATATCTTTCACTCGCCTAGAGGCGGTCCAGATTAGCTGTTTATGCAAGTAGTTCATGCATCTAAACAGAGTGACTCGTGGCCTTGGTTTGTTAGGGGAGGGAATAGGACCAACTCTGTGCGCTCTCTCTATTACCATGTCCCTGCAGTCCTGCTCTATACCCAAAATGGATGGCAGAGTGTTTTTTACAAAATGTGATAAGGCTGTGCCCTTGATCGATTCAGGGAGACCCACTAGTCTTATGTTGTTTCTTCTCGATCTGTTTTCGATGTCGTCTAATTTTGACCATATTTGGTAATTGTCAGATGTGAGGGATTTCACTGTTTGCTGCACTGTCTCAAGGTCATGTGCCATAGCACCCAAATGATTTTCTGTAGTTGTCACTCGTTTAGTGAGAGATTGCAGTTGTGCTGTGATTTCTGACACAGCCTGTGACAGTAGGGGACCCATTGTGGACTTTATTGCGTCCACAATATCACCATAGGTGGCTGGGGTGTCTGGTGCTCGGCATACCTTATGTGGAGAATCTGGCAGCTCAGCTGCTGTTTTTTTGCTGGCAGGCGTCTCCGCTCCGGAGCCTGCATCGGCGGCCATGTTGGAATCGGCGCGCCTCTTCTCCTGTCTCTGCGGGAGGGCTCCCGGCGCCGGGGTTGTGAGTTTATTCATAAATAGCCCGGGGAGGTGGGGGGAAGCTGCGGTGTGGTGTTGGAGGTTAATGGAGGCTGTGAGAGCCGTGAGAATGCTGTCTGTCGGCGGCGGGTTGCGGGAGCTCCGGTCAGCGCTTCCTCACCCCATAAAGCCGGAAGCGGAAGTCTATCTTTTGTTATGTTTAATTGCCATCTCATTGTCTTCAGGTGCATCCATTAAGTTATAGCCATAGGACCATTATAACTCCAGTTGCTGTGGGATGCCAGAGTTACTGTAGCATACCCACTGACATGTACTTGTCATGCTAAGGATGGTACTAATTCACCCAGGGACAGACTACTGAATGCACAGTAACAATAAAAGTCATCATGTTGGGTGTGGTGGTTGGTCCGTCCATCTATGTGCTGTGATTTACTCATTGCTTTCCATGTGCTCTGATCTTTCTTTTTATGCATGGGTTGGGACATCTGGGTACTGAGATTAACCCCATTCCTGATGGTAGAGCCTGCATGCACAGTATTCCTGCAGATCCGTACTGACCATCTGGGGTATTTTAGGGATTAACCTTACAGTTGTCTTTGTTTTGTTTTTTGTCCCCCACACATGATCTTTATATCTTCCATACTTTTACATGGCCATCTCCTCCCTTCGCCTCCATGCCTTGTGGTGTTCTTGTGTTGCTCCTTCTCATACATTTTTTTTAAATCCAACCTTCACATTCCTACTTTTCTCTTTCCTTTCTGCTCTTTCTACTTCCTTTTCCTCCATCGCAGGTATGAGGATCCTGGTGAACTTGCTGCTAGACACGCTGCCAATGCTGGGAAATGTCCTTCTTCTGTGTTTTTTTGTCTTCTTCATATTTGGAATCATTGGGGTGCAGCTTTGGGCAGGACTTCTTCGTAACCGATGTTTCTTAGAAGATAACTTCACTATGTAAGTTGAAAATGTTTGGCTTGTGTGCTTTGTTCCATATAGCTTACAGGTATGCAGGGTTTTATATGTCCAAAAAATATCCTTATTTTCCAGGATCTTGTCAACCTTTTACTTGATATATTCTTGTTAACCAATGTAGCTTGACCGGGCTTCAAATGAAATGGAGGAAGTTGAAATAATAAACAAATACATTGCTAATATACTGTAGCAATGCTAGGTGCAAGAGATCTGTCAGAGACAGGCTTCCCATCCCAATATGCACAACACTCCCATGAGTCGAGGTGGTTCTATGCAATCACATTGTCACCACCCACTTACCAACTGGAAAAGCCCAATTTCTTGGAAAGATAGATCTGGCAAAGTTTCTTCCAACTCATAATAGAATGGACATTCACAGTAGGGAAGCCAATCCCAGGGCATTTTTCAATCCCAGGATTCGAGTACAAAAAATCCTCAATCCTGGGATTCCCGGGATTGGTTTACCTAATAAAAATATGCAGTTACGAGCCGGGCAGGTGTGGGAGTGGAGCAGGTTGGGCCAGGCGGAGGGCCGTTCCTAAACCACTTGACCTTATATAATTCCACTCAAATTGGCACAGTCTCTTACACTCACTAATGATCTCACTGATGTTTGGCTCAAATAGAGCAATGAGTTCCTGGAGTGGAGATTTCTTATCCTGGTGGGAGTTCTTGGGCCCGTAATGGATGAATAAGGTGGGGTGATGCAAGAACTTGTGGTCTTGTTGTCTGGTTCGGGGTAGTCCTTGGTTCGGTA
Source organism: Crinia signifera (assembly GCF_055691185.1). Lineage (NCBI taxonomy): Eukaryota > Metazoa > Chordata > Amphibia > Anura > Myobatrachidae > Crinia > Crinia signifera. Next base: position 34,605,736 of record NC_139224.1, on the reverse strand, counting down.
AAGTTGGGGTATCTGTATACCAAGGAGAGGCTGGTAGGTTGGCACACTGATGCATTTCACCAGTAAAACTGGCTTTAAAAAAAAAAAAACACTGGCGGCCAAATGTAATAGGGTGAGAGTTTCAGAAAGTGAGAGATTTTGGGAGAGTTTTCCCATGTTTTTTAAAGCAGCAATCAATTACATGGCAAAATCAACCTGGTTTTGCCGTGTAATTGATTGCTGCTTTAAAAAACATGGGAAAACTCTCCCAAAATCTCTCACTTTCTGAAACTCTCACCCTATTACATTTGGCCCTGGGTGTTTGCATGGGTGCAGCCCATCGCCGCTACCCCACCCCGCATGCTCAGGTGCCAAACATTGCTCCTCGGTGCGACCACTAAAAGTCAACATGGAGTAAGTTGACACATGAGATAGGCCGACATGCTTAAGATCGACAGTTTTTTTGGGGTTTTTTTTGAGCCGATATGTGCTGACAGGTGGTATTTCATGCCCTACCATCCATGGCGTGGTGGGAGAAGCGTAGCGAGGCACCATTCCCGAAGCATGGCAAGCAACACTGTACACTTAGATGGTGTCCATGTGGACTTTGTGTCAATAAAAAGTTCAAAACTCACATTGGCCTTGCTATTGTTTACTTAATGCTTGCGTTGACTTTCCAACCATTTTGACCTGTTTCATGTGTCAACCTAAGCCATATCAACCTTTGGTGGTCGACCTTATGGATGTTGACTAAATATTGGTCGACCTCATGATCCATACCCCCTGAAAATGTGCCTTTTCCACTTATTCATGTTGCTACAAAAGTATAGTCCTGTTTCTACTGTGCTCTGTAAAGATTCTTCAGTTGCCTCAACTCTGCCTGGGAAACATCTGTTCCTCCACCACTGAGAGGAAATAAACCTGTACACCTTACCAACAAACTAGGTGTATTGGAGCAAACTTGGATACACATTGGGTGACATTCTATGGGATGCGATTATCGTTTTTTTGCGGTAATTAGACCACAAAATGGCGATATTGCATTTTCCCATTAAATCGTTTATTTAATGGGATGCGCTCAGGGACTGAAATCGCATATTATGTGCGTTAAGGTATGCTGAATAAAAATGCGAGATAAATTCGCATTTTTATCGCATCCAGATGTTTTCGTATAGAAAACTATACAAGTCGCTTATTTAATGCAATGCGCATTTGCACATCGCATTATTTAGGTGACTAATTATCGCACTTATTTCAGACCAGGGTCTGTTAGGCGAATTAGCCAGAACCCTGCACAGATCGCAAAGTTCTGTGCAGGGTTCTGCTGTAAAAAATAAAAGAAAGGGTTAAAAAAAAAATTAACGAGCGCGGGGTCCCCCGCCCGAGTATAACCAGCCCCGGGCTCACTGAGCCGGTGCTGGTGACATAAAATCAGGGTCCCCGACAAATAGGGGTCCCCTTGATTTTATGAAACCAGCACCAGACTCAAGGTCCGGCGCTGGTTCCCAAAATACGGGGGACAAAGTGACTAGGGGTCCCCCGTATTTTAAGAACCAGCACCGGACACAACCAGCCAGCAGGGTAATGCCACAGCCGGGGGAACGTATTATATAAGCTCCCGCGGCCAAAGCATTAACCCCCTGGCTGGTCAGCATGGGCAGGGGTCCTGGGGAAGTGGGGACCCCCCCAATGAAGGGGTCCCCCCCCTCCAGGACTTACCAGCCCATGCTGATAGTCCGGGGCTGTCCCCGATGCCCCTGGGCTGTGGGCATCGGGCTGATTACTTGTGTAAAAAAAAAGAATTAAAACTATTGTTTTATACTGGCAAACTATCAGTCCCAGCAAGCCTACCCCACATGCTGGGACTTAGGGAACCACAAGTCCCAGCATGCGGGGCATTAAAGGGCCCGCTGGCACTTGTAGTTCTGCAGTGCAAAAAATAGTTCACAAAATCACACTGACACACTGTAAAATAAAACTTTAATACACACAAAACACAAACACACTGATACTTACCTACCTTGAGCCCGTAGGTCGGTCCCTGGATCCTGGGTCCGTCCTCCGGGGCTCCAGGGCAGAAGAGTCCGGTTCCGGGGCCTTGGTCCTGGTTCCTGGTTCCGGGGCTGGTCCTGGGGTTCCGGGGCTCCTGGGCTGCAGAATCCGTGGTCCGGGATCCGAGGTAGTCCCCAGGGGTACCTAAGGAAGCAAATCCAACTTACCTGGTCCCCGGCGGCGACCTCGGACTCCTCACCGGTGACTGCGCTGCTCCCATCTGGTACCCGGCTTGCAGGACTTTGACCGGCGCTGAGATGTTTCCTCCTCGGCGTCTCTGCACAGAATGATTTCTTGGCCAATCAGGAGCCGAGAAAGTCGGCTCCTGATTGGCCAGAAATCATTCTAACTAGAGACGCCGAGGAGGAAACATCTCTGCTCTAGATGCGCTGAGATGTTACTTCCTCGGCGTCTGTATTCAGAATGATTTCTGGCCAATCAGGAGCCGACTTTCTCGGCTCCTGATTGGCCAAGAAATCATTCTGTGCAGAGACGCCGAGGAGGAAACATCTCAGCGCCGGTCAAAGTCCTGCAAGCCGGGTACCAGATGGGAGCAGCGCAGTCACCGGTGAGGAGTCCGAGGTCGCCGCCGGGGACCAGGTAAGTTGGATTTGCTTCCTTAGGTACCCCTGGGGACTACCTCGGATCCCGGACCACGGATTCTGCAGCCCAGGAGCCCCGGAACCCCAGGACCAGCCCCGGAACCAGGACCAAGGCCCCGGAACCGGACTCTTCTGCCCTGGAGCCCCGGAGGACGGACCCAGGATCCAGGGACCGACCTACGGGCTCAAGGTAGGTAAGTATCAGTGTGTGTGTGTTTTGTGTGTATTAAAGTTTTATTTTACAGTGTGTCAGTGTGATTTTGTCAACTATTTTTTGCACTGCAGAACTACAAGTGCCAGCGGGCCCTTTAATGCCCCGCATGCTGGGACTTGTGGTTCCCCAAGTCCCAGCATGCGGGGTAGGCTTGCTGGGACTGATAGTTCGCCAGTATAAAACAATAGTTTTAATTCTTTTTTTTACACAAGTCATCAGCCCGATGCCCACCGCCCAGGGGCATCGGGGACAGCCCCGGACTATCAGCATGGGCTGGTAAGTCCTGGAGGGGGGCCTTCATTGGGGGGGTCCCCACTTCCCCAGGACCCCTGCCCATGCTGACCAGCCAGGGGGTTAATGCTTTGGCCGCGGGAGCTTATATAATAAGTTTCCCCCGGCTGTGGCATTACCCTGCTGGCTGGTTGTGTCCGGTGCTGGTTCTTAAAATACGGGGGACCCCTAGTCACTTTGTCCCCCGTATTTTGGGAACCAACGCCGGACCTTGAGTCTGGTGCTGGTTTCATAAAATCAAGGGGACCCCTATTTGTCGGGGACCCTGATTTTATGTCACCAGCACCGGCTCAGTGAGCCCGGGGCTGGTTATACTAGGGCGGGGGAGCCCGCGCTCGGTTTTTTTTTTTTACACTTTGCGCTGTCCTGCAAATGTGCGATTTTCAGACATGAAAATCGCACATTTTCAGGACTAAATACAGCGCACCACTTCGCTGCAAATCGCCCCACTTCGCACTTTTCAGCCTCCAATGCGCATCACATTAAATATGCGCATTTTGACTGAAAAATGCGATTTCTAAAAGTGCGATTTGCGGCGATGTGGTGCGCAAATAAAACATGCGCATTTAGCGCATAGCATAGAATGTCACCCAATAGGTCTTTCTCATGAGAAGATGCTCTGCCCTGCACCACAGATGACCGATCTGCACCACAGTCCAATCTCCCTTGGTGCCAGGTGTTGGCTGGCACCAGACTATAGAGAACACCAGGTGAATGATTCCTGTCTCACAACATAAGGCACCAGAAGATTATTAATTGCATCAGCCCTGTATCTTCTATATTAGGGTATGATACTTTAGGTTACTGAAGTACACGTGTCCTCATACATCATTGCACACATTGTGCCAAATAGCCCTGTTTGTTGCCATGGACTATGTGACTATGTGCCATACAGTAATTATTGGAATCAATAATGTGACATACAGTATGTAAAATGCATAGGTACAAGGGGCTTGATTCAGGCCTGTTCCTTAGGCTGTGTATGTTCGCATGCCTCCCTGCAGCATGAATCCCCGCATTAGCACGCGAGTGGATGTGTACACTGCACGAAGGAAAGTTCATTCGATGATCACTCACCATTGAATGATTTTTTTTCCATTGTTCGCAATGACGTCATGTGACGTCAACCATCCGACCCCAGCAGGCATCGACACGCCTGTGTCTGCAGAGGTACACCCAGCAGTTTTATGGGCACACCCATAATATGCTAGGTGTTCTCCTGCTTCTGCCTCTGCCATCCCTTCGCTCCTGGGGTTTGCACATGCGCATATTCATGCATGCACAAACCCCCATCATCGGGGACGAATTCCGAGTTCTATTGATGATGGGATATTGCCCATAGCAACCAATCAGATTCTAATCCTTATCTATTTTGCACCTTCTAGAAAATAATAGATATAATGAGATTGGTTGCTACGAGCAATACCCCATCTTCAGTAGAACTCCCATCTTAGTAAATGTACCCCTCCGAGTGACTGAAGAATTAGTACTAGTGGCCGCCTGTTACACCAGTCATGCCAGGCGCCTCACACCATATGGCACAAAACATCAGAAGACTCTGAACACATCTATAATGTACTTTTTGCATAGTATTTGTTTTTCTATTTTTTCTGTTACATATTTTGTTCACTATTATGGGCCTTATTATCTCCCGTTTCTCTCTTACAGACAAGGTGACATAACATTGCCACCTTATTACCAGCCTGAGGAAGATGATGAGATGCCCTTTATCTGTTCCTTATCTGGTGATAACGGTATCATGGGGTGCCATGAGATCCCGGCACTCAGAGAACGGGGCCACCAGTGCTGCTTAGATAAAGAAGACTTTTATTATTACAATTCCATCCGGCAAGAATTCAATGTCAGCGGCATGTGTGTCAACTGGAACCAGTACTATAATGTCTGCCGTACTAGCAACACTAACCCACACAAAGGGGCCATTAATTTTGATAATATTGGCTATGCTTGGATTGTCATATTCCAGGTACGGTGTTATTATTATTTTTTCAATTTAGATTTGTTCTTTTACCTTTGTTTAAATCTAATTTAAATTAACACAAGTCTGGACCTGTATGTGCACTGATCAGTATCATTCTCTCAATTGAAATCTTTTCACAGATTCCCAACAGAATACAAATGATAATAACATTAAATGCATCTACGCCCTGTGCGGCAGCCATTTTGATGATCATTATAAATGTACTTTCAGCCTATGACATCGTCAAGCATTTTATTGGATCAGTCCTCCTAATGGCTGCCTCCATGTAGAACAAGCGCATTTTCAGCAATAGATACTAGGATGCTATATGTAAAACATACTTGCCTACTCTCCTGGAGGTTGTGGGAGAATTTTTAAGGTACTCCAGAAGAGTAGGTGGATCTCCCACATTCTAGAAAAGTGGGCAGGATGCATACCTCTCAACATTGGACCACTGAGAAGCAGTGTTTTGGGGGCATGGCCTATCAACAAGGGGGCTTATACTTGTGGCGTTTCCACAAGGCCACGCCCCATTTTTCCAGCTGTGGGGGCCTGGCCAGCAGCTCTGTACTGGCCTTGCCCCCAGCCTCTCTGGCTGCAGGAATAGGTTCTGTGTGCACAGAGTCTATTCGCAGGTGATGGGGGAACTCCCAACTGCCCCTTCCACTGCGGGACACTGCTATCCCCGGGCAGGATGCAGGAATGTCCCAAAAAATTTAACACTCCAGTGAAAAGCGGGAGAGTTGGGAGGTATCAGAATGTGGAGATAATACTGTAATTTCAGGTCCATAGGATGGGCTAAAATAATACAACTTGTGTACATTTAGCCCCTCCCCACAGACATGCAAATCTCTGCACTTTGCAGTGACTGGGGCGAGGCCTAATGATGCGGTGAGGCTTTCCCGCCCCCAAAGCGGCATCATATCCACTCCGGTCTTCTCCCTGATAGGGGATGAATAAATTACACTAGTATGCTATAAAATGTATGCATTTTCCACACGTAAGTATTTGTACTGTTTAATATATACTTTATGATAATGTCAGTATACTCAAATTGATAAAGTTTCTATTTTGTAGGTAATCACACTGGAAGGCTGGGTGGAGATCATGTATTATGTAATGGATGCTCACTCCTTTTACAATTTTATCTACTTCATTCTTCTTATTATAGTAAGTACTTTGTGCATAATTGATAATCTTCGCTTTACATTGTATGTCTGACTAGTTTAAAAGGTCACTTTATTCTGAAACATTGCTTAATATATTAGGGGTAACTTTAGCATTGCAAACATGGACCAGTGCAACCTGTAGAACAAAATGTGATGTAATGTCCCAATTTTGTGTAGAAACTCCCATATCAGTAGGTCAAGGTATAGATGGCACATGCCATTCACTGGGTAGTGGGCAAGATTGCAACTCTGTTTGATCACATATTTTCTGATTGGCAGCCACCAGCCCTGGTTTTGGCTACATGGACCATAAAGAATTTTATGTGGTCCTGGACAACACTCAGAAAGCTAAAACCTTAAAGTAAGATCAGTGACAAAGAAAATGATAGGTGTAGCTAAGGTACCAGAAACCCCCTCCCGGCATCCCAGAAAGGGGGGCAAGCCTCCCAGAATTCTGACAGTCTCCCCAGAAATGACGTGGATCGCATCATTGTAGCCCCACCCACCGCTGTGCAATGCCATCTAGGTTGCCTTGTACAAAAACCACCTCTGTCTCTATGAAACAAATAAGTCAACTCAACTTAAGTTCATTCATATTGTTCTCTGAATTTTAAAATATCACTATATAAAATAATAGCATACCTCCCAACTGTCCTGTTTTTTGCGGGACGTCCCATTTTTTGGGGGATGGTCCTGCATCCTGTCTGGGGCAGGCAGTGTTCCGTGGTGGTGGTGGGGCAGTTGCGAGACTCTCTGTCGGGAATAGATGCTGTGCATATGTGCACAGCATCTATTCTCAGAGACAGAGGGGCCGGGGTCCTGGCCGCTGGCCATGCCCACAGCAGCAAAATATTAATGGCCTCACAAGAGCTTCACAATTATATGCCATGCCACCTTTTTGCTAGGCTATGCCCCCAAAACACGCACAATGTACAGTACCTCCTTAATAGCTTCAGATGATGGGAGGTATGAAATAGTAATATATTACTATGTAAAATAAGAGTTGAAAACAATTAAATTATCTTCTTTTTAATGAATTTCTATGTAATCGTAATAGAAACAGTTTTCTAGTATGTGCAGAAAAACAGTTCACATATAATTCACTGAATTTGTATGGAATAACTCAATGGAAAAATGGAAGGTGAAGAGTACAGCGGGTTATCTATAAACTGCAGGCTACAACTATGCCGCACTATCCAGCTGAGGAAAATAAATATCTCCAAATGCCTGTAAATGTTGTTTACAGATCCACACAGAAGAAGCTGTCAAATGGTATATTGTAAAACAAAAGAAATCTAAACATAGCAGTGTTTGTAATTAGGAGTTTTTCCTGACCCACTGTGTCTCGCGCACGCTGTGTGTTTCTTCAGAGGCGAATATCACTGTATTGTAACTGTTTTAGTTACCTGCGATTTAGCCTCCTACCAGTTTGACTCCGGAGAGCTGTCAGGCAGACCTACACTAATGAGACCACCAGGGGTCAAACAGTTGACTCTCAGCAGAAATTCTTGGTCTGTAGTTTCTATGATACACCTAAATGGGAGATGCAATAGAGGGTTTACGCTTGTTTATTTTAAGAAACCTGTCACTGGCGTGGCGAAACATTTATTAGCATTTATAAAAAGTGTCATAAAAAGTAAAAACTCTAAAAATCTACAATAAAAGTCGGTAAAGATTTATCTACTCAAAAGAGCGCAAATGAGTAATTTGACAATTCTGAAATTACATATGACATGATTATTTCTTTTCACAATGTTGCTTATGTAATGGTAGAAAAGGCAGATGGGGAATTGGTATCGGTGAAACGTTCATTGTCATGGCTGTGTCCCCTCCTAATGATGCAAACCCCCTCTGTACTCCCCCAAATTGGCCATATTCATCTCCAATCTAGGAACTCCAACAGAGGGGAAAGTAAAGTCAGTACAAATATGAACCTGTTTGACATGCAGTAGTTAGAGATCTGGGGCCAAATGTAATAGGGGGAGAGTTTCAGAAAGTGAGAGATTTTGGGAGAGTTTTCCCCTTTTTTTAAAGCAGCAATCAATTACACTGCAAAACCAGGTTGATTTTGCCATGTAATTGATTGCTGCTTTAAAAAACATGGGAAAACTCTCCCAAAATCTCTCACTTTATGAAACTCTCACCCTATTACATTTGGCCCCAGATGTACTTCCATTTAGGGAGGTTAATGAGCTTTACAACAGAGGTTCTCAACCTCGTTCCTCAAGGACCCCCCAACAGTGCACGTTTTCCAGGTCACCTTCCAGATACACAGGTGCACTTATTACTCACTGACATATTTTAAAAGATCACAGGTGGAGCTAATGAGTTTACCTGTGATTCTGTGTGTAGACCTGGAAAATGTGCACTGTTGGGGGTCCCTGAGGATCGAGGTTGAGAACCACTGCTTTACAACATGCAAAGTACTAATTTTTTTTAAATTAAATTCTTTGAGTGCCAACGTTGCTGCGAGAGATCCTCAAAATATTCATTAAAATGTCGCCGCTGCTCAAATCAACTTTGCAATGTTTAACTAAATTTTAATGAATTGACTTGGCCGTATTTGTATTTATTTATACTGAAAGAACAGTCGCTGTGAGCGGGGCTGGTATTTTTAGCAGATATTTTGAGGATCGCTCACAGCAATGTTGGCACTCAAAGGGTTTATGGATATGAGGCCTAAATGAGTTTTGTATATACTGGTGTGTGTGTGTGGGGGGGGGGGGGGGGGTAGTTAATTTGACTAATTGATCCCCTGGGGCTTTAAATTGGCTCCTGAGGCAACCCAACGCTGGTACTTATCCAGGATTTTTTTTCTTGACCCACTGAGGTCCCCCCAAAAATCGCAGAAAACTGCCTTGTTTTCATGATGGTGGCCACAATAATCCGTAGCACGTATCCTATGTGTTTTCTCCCCAAAACAGGTCATTTTAATGGCAGTTAAAATGAGCTCTAATTGGATTGCCCCCCCCCCCCCAAATAACAGTCCCATTTTTACCACCTGAATAAATTATCGTGAGCAATTGAATTCCCTCCTCAGTGTATTGTGGGGGGGCGTGGGGCGGCAGACTTGGGAATTCGCCCTTAGAAACGCCCAGTGTTTCATGGGCTTTCCTATGAAAACGCTGGGCGTTCCTATGGAAACCACCAGGTGACGCAGGTGCAGGGGGCAGGCAGCAAACATCACCAGAGGTCAGCTACCCGCCCAGTTCCTGTCGAGTGCGCATGCAAATCTAAGTGACCAGGGAGTCTCCCCCTAGGCAGCGAATGGATGTTTATGTTAAACTCCCATTTGCAGCCCTTTGGACGAATCCACCATGCGAGCGGGCGGACCAGCGAGTGGCGGGCGGCATCTGGGTGACTCGCAGGCTGCGAATTTGCAGCCTTGCAATTAACCAGAATAAGGTCCAGTATGTGAATGTGCACAAAGGCAAGGATTGATGCTTACAGGAGGAGAGAAACAGTTTCTGCATGTTGAACAATTAAAAAGCACCTGCTTTAAGTCATTTGCCGTAATTATTATCATTGTTCCTACTAGAAAAGCAATTAATCTATCCCATCCCTTGAGTTGGGAGATTTACAATGCATGCTGAGATATGAATGTGCCTGGTGTATGCTGAGGTTTCAGAGGGCTCTTGTAATCTCGTTTTTCTTTTTGCTGTAGGTTGGATCGTTCTTCATGATCAATTTGTGCCTGGTTGTTATTGCCACTCAGTTTTCTGAGACCAAGCAAAGGGAACACCAGCTGATGCAGGAGCAGAGGGCTTTGTATTTATCTTCTAGCACCGTAGCTAGTTATGCTGAGCCTGGAGACTGTTATGAGGAGATCTTTCAATATGTGTGCCACATCCTCCGAAAGGCCAAGCGTCGTACAATCGGGCTTTACAATAGTCTTCAGAGCCGGCGGCAGAGTCGTTTCGAGCTCAGCAATGCTAAGCTGGGGATCAATGGCAAAGAACAGCACCATTTGTGTAAGAACCTTGTAACTTTAAAGTGGATCTCTACCTAGATTCACTTAACACATCCTATGTAATAAAAGCCTAACACTGCTCTCCATCTATGTAGTGCTGCTGTTGGCCACTGGAGGGCAGCCAATAGAGCCAAGTGTACACACACACCATGGCCCCCAGAAGCACTGCAACATTTGAAGGGCAGAAATCGGTACAACTTCAGACAGGGGGTGTGGTCACGCCCCCCTTTCCTATCTTTTCAATGTAAAGTTTTGCTGATATTTAAATATCCTCTCTGATCACATGCTGATCAGGGTGCGGTACCTGCCCAATGCTGGTGCCCTCTCCCGCTTCTCCATGCTGCAGTACGGGGCACTGCTGTTTCAAGGGGAACTCTCTGGCTGCTGCTGCTGCTATCACACATGCAGTCGCCTGCGGGGAGGGACTGCAAGTGCAGGCTGAGCCAAGGACCTGGCTCATTCAATCAACGACCTTGAAGAGGTGATAGACAGCGGCTCAGCCAGTCAGGGCTGCATATGGGTGTCGTGTGGCTGCTAATTTGGCCTGAGAGATGCACTGTATGAAACAAAAAATGTAAACATTTAAACCAGATTGTTTGAATTGCAAAAACAAAATTTGGACTGCAAAGGGAAGAGAAGTGATAAATCACTAGAGAAGTGATAAAGTGGCTGGTGATAATACACCAGCCAATCCACCCCCAACTGTCATTTTGCAAATGACAGAGTTGTGGATAGCGCTGACCTCCATTCTGGTAGGGGGGTGCTCCAAACTGCCGCCCTCCAGTGGCCGGCGCCCTAGGCAAATGCCTAAGGCTGCTTAGTAGTGGCCCCGGGTAGTGCATGAAAAACTGACTGTTGGCACACGCCGGCTTAAAAAAACGCAATAAACTCGTGTCAACCTTTTGACTGTTGACCTAGCCATTGTCGACTTAATGCATGTGTTGACCTTCCAACTCTGTCAGACTTAGAAATGTCGACCAATTATATGTGTCCACCTAAGCCACGTCGACCTTCACTGGTCTACCCAATGCATGTCGACCTAATATGTGTAGACCTAACGACCATATACCTAATAAACCTGCCCCTTTGTTCCCCTCCCCATGATATTACAGTAACTAGTAAGGATATTATCGTCTATAATTAGCTATCGGTGGATATGTTTATAAAAGATTCTTCATTCATTTTTGATTGAAGTGATTAATTGCATATGCATATTTGAATACATTCCCGTAAGTGACAGTGATATGTTTAGAATTGCATTGTGACTTGTTATTGTATTTATGTGTATTTGTGCTGTTATATTACATTGTTTTTATAATGAATTAGCATTTTGGCTGATGTATACAGCGCCACCTACTGTTCATTCCTTTTCATAGAATATTTTTTGCCTGTCTCAAAGTTGAACATAATTCAGCCACAATGGCACATTCACTGCATGCACGGAGCTAAGGGGCTGATTCAGAAATTGCCCAGTTGCCCAGTGTTCTCAGGAGTGTGCTGGAGCTGCACTGAGCATGTCTGGTGCTGCAGCATCCGGCTCAGTGCCCTGTAGGAGACAGCCTCATTGACAGGTTACAGGCTCCTGAGGCAGCAATGGGGAGTGTTCCAGAAATGATGTCTGCCCCTATTTCTGGGCATGCCAGAGCCCATAGCTATGCCGCCAGATAAAACTTCACTGGCCCCAGCAGCGCAGTTTTCCAGACATCCTGAGTAACCTGATGGTTGCTCAGAGATCTGATGCTGCAACCAATTTAGTTGGTGAGATTACTAGGGGGCACCAACAAAAATCTTGCCTAGGGCATCAAATTGGTTAGGGCCAGCTCTGGTGGCGTACAGTATGATCCAATGCTCATAATGTGACTTGCAGGCTCTGCCATGGGTAGGGATATTTAGACTTTTGCATCTATTTCTGAATTTATCACTTTATTTATATTGTAGCTGCTTCCAAACTTTCTCAAAGGAGTCAATTCAACACCAACCAACATTAGCACAATGTGGACTTTTGCACATGCATGTCTAGAGGTACCATCAATGCAGCCTATAGCCACACTTACTCACAGCTGTGAGTAATTAATGACCCCGTTGTCTCCCAGCCATTTAGAAATACTGTGTTTGTTGCACAGGTATTAGTATAACGTTTCAGATTAAGGGCCAGAATTATCAAGGGTCAAAAAGTGATCAAATGGAGAGTGACAAACAACCAGCCAATCAGCTCCTTCCTGCCATGTTGCAGGCTGGGTTTGAAAAATGACAGATACAGATGGGGCAGGTCCCATCTTGGCAGGGGATGGTCGATGGCGACGCCAGCCGCCATCCCCCGCCAGCGCCATCTGCATAAGGAGAAGGGGACGCGCGCGCACGAGAGGCGCGCGTGTCCCCTTCCGACGGCGCTTCCAGCCGCTCCCCTGGGTCACCGCCGGCTTGTCGGCGGTAACCCGGGGACCCCGCCGCCTGCCCACACCCCCCGCCAACCCTGTCCGTCTTCCTGAGGTGGAGACGGACAGGGTTCCCATCGCCCCGCCGACGGAGATTGAGATGCGCGTGCGTGTGACACGCACGTGCGTCTCAGTCAGATGGTGAGGCAGGCCGCTGGCTGATCGCCAGTGCTGACGTTCTGGCGATTCGCCAGCAAGGAAGAGGCCTGCCCCATCTGTAGAAGCCGATTGGGGATATGGTCATTAGATCGACATGGGTCTAGGTCGACAGGTCATTAGGTTGACACAAGCATTAGGTCGACATGGGCAAGGTCGAAGTCAAAAGGTCGACATGGAGATTTTCACTGTTTTTTGAGCCAACATGTGCCGACAGGCGGTATTTCATGCCTTACCATCCATTAGAGCATGGTGGGAGAATAAAATTGTGTGTTGAGCAAAGCGAGGCACCGTGCCTGAAGCATGCAAGGGGACACGGTGCTACGTTTCAGTGTCCATGTCGACACTGTTGACAATCGGGTCAAAAAACAGTGAAAAACCCCATGTCGACCTTTTGACTGGTGACCTTGCCCATGTCAACCTAATGATTATGTCGACCTAATGATTGTGTCGACCTAGACCCATGTCAACATATTTGAATGTCAACCTAATGGTGTCGACCCAGTGCTTGTCGACCAACATCTTGTAGACCTAATGATCCATACCCGCTGATTGGCTGGCTGCTTATCACTCCCCACTTTATCACTTTTTGAAGCTTCCTACATCTGTCCCTGAGTGAGATAAAGTGTTGCACAATGCATGGTTCTGCTTCTTTTGTGTCGGCATTGTCTTTGCCCTGACAAACAAGCTAACCCCCCATGTGGAGATAGGTGTACAGTACGTATGTGGGATCATCTACATGTCTAATTACATTTCCTTGGCCTGGGGTTAGGGGAAAGAATCTGTAGATGGGTAGGGAACTGGCTCTGTAATAGAGAGCAGAGAGTGGTTGTGAACAGTGCCGTATCAGATATGATACCAGTACTAAGTGGAGTGCCACAGGGTTCGGTACTTGGGCCCACTTTATTTAACATATTTGTTATCGATATTGGGCTGGGATTACTCAGCAATGTATCCATCTTTGCGGACGATACAAAACTGAGTAGAATTATTAGATCAACCGAGGATGTCTCCGCGCTTCAGAATGATCCTAATAAACTAGATGAGCAAAAAAGTGGAAGATGAGGTTCAAAGTGGATAAATGGAAGGTTATGCACCTTGGGAGACATAACCAGTGTGCTAGTTATAACCTAAGCGGGGAGGCACTGGGTAATTGAGTTCCCTTAGAAGGAAAACATTTTTCACAGTAAGGGCAACCAAACTATGGAACTCTCTTCCTGGAGAAGTGGTATCGGCAGGCACAATAAATACGTTTAAAATAAAGTTGGACAAACATTTATTGGTTAAAAACATCCAGGGGTACAAATAACAATCATAATCTGTCTTTAAACCTATCAGAATACACTACATATAACAAGGGATAAGCTATTAAAACCTAGGTTGAACTCGATGGATGCAAGTCTTTATTCAGCCTATGTAACTACGGATTCAGTATTAAATCCCGGCGGTCGGGATCCCGGCATTCAGAATCCCGATGCTGGAATCCCGATCGCCGAAATACCGACAAGGGGGGGGCGTGGATCGCACCCCCTTGCGGGCTCGCTGCGCTCGCCACACAGCGGGCCCGGTGCCTCGCTACGCTCGGCACACTAATTTATTCTCCCTCCGGGGTAGTCGTGGACACCCCCGGAGGGAGAAAGTGTCGCGATTTCGGCGATCGGGATTCCAGCGTCGGGATTCCGACCGCCGGGATTTACACTGCATCCCGTAACTACTATGTAACTATAAAGCTTCTGTCTTCTAACAATGGGTAAACTTGCATGTTAGTAAATATGTCAAATGAGTTATGGACAGCTGCATAAATACCTACATTTCCATATGATGCTCAAAAGTATCTATTTATTTTGTCTTAGGGGTATGTCAAAAGCACAGCCAACTGGATTATACCCCCCATGCTATTGTGCAGCCCATTGCAATGACGCTTACATCTGACCCTTCAAACTGTCCTCAATGTACCAAAGTTAAATGGGATGATGGGCGAAAGCATTCTGCCCCAGACAGCACAAAGTCCAGTCAAGAGGGGAGCCAGGAACAAGCCAGCGAGAAGGGCAGCGGTGACAGCACATCTGAGCTTGACAAAGAGGAAGAGGAAGATGGTGATGAAGGCCTATGTGAAAAAATCTGCGTACAAATCCGTGTGAAACTCAGAGGCATAGTGGACAGCAAGTACTTCAACCGTGGGATCATGATAGCTATTCTTGTGAACACAATCAGTATGGGTATTGAGCACCATGAACAAGTGAGTCATACAAACTTGCCTGCATGTTAGATTAATAAAGTTTATTGAAATGCAATATTGTGTTATTAAATATTGAGCATTTAAATCTAATATCCATTTCATATGATGGGGCTGTGGGGGTTCAGAACAAAGGCTTAGAGCTGATCTGCCAACTTCCTGATGTGGCTATATTTATATGTACAGTATAGCATTTTCTAATTGATTTAATGAAGCAATTAAGAGATACTGTATGATGGGCTCTATAGGCAGGTGGCTGAGGAAATGATGTGTGTAATCTGATTTAAATCTGTTTTGTTTGTACCAAAGTGTTTTTTGGCACTTTAAAGAGTCTTTAGGTTCTGTTTAAGCATAACTAATCCCCTTAATAGTGGGAGCTGTAATGTAGAGAGCTGCAGGATGTACAAGTCAGCAGCAGATTGTTCTGTAGGATCAAGACAAATTTCACCAAAGCGATCATTTGTTTCCATTGTAGCGTTGATGTGAGGTAAGGAAAGTGTGCCTAACCATTATATGTGTATTGAAGCTGATTGTTTGAGTCACCGTTTGTTGGTACGAAAATTATGACAAACACTGGAGCTATAATTTCCATTGTTCGCTGCTACATTATTGTCTCAGTATGATATTATTTATGCTGCAAATAGCACAAGGTTTTGTGTTTGAAAATAAGTACAATGAATTTCCCTGGTTAATAATTTCCTTCTGGTGGCAGAATACAGGAATGGTTAAGCTGTCATAAAACACTTGTATCTGTATCTGATATGAGAATAAAACACAGTTTAATTGAATCCACTGTCACTGTGTCACACCTGGAGTCGACCTTGAGGTCCAGCCAGGGGTGCCAAGAGTGGGGGAGGGGTACTAATAACTTGATCTGACAGTGGGGCCCAGTGGGGGCCCTGGTCCTCCCCCTTGGAAGCAGGAGCTTCAACATCTCTTCTCAACCCAGCACATGCTGCGGTGTGTTGCGGTGCTGTGTGGCCAGGGAGACATTTAAAGTACTAATTTTTCTGTATTTTATTTTAACGGTACATGGCCATGCCTCCCATGATTGGGCCATGCCCCCAGCAAAATACCTGGTCCCAGTCAGGCTCTCTACTGTCCTGGGTTTAGCCTGAGACCCGACAGCAGGTTGTACAACCGTTGCATAAGGCAATTTTTTGTTCCTTCCTCATTAATGCAAATATCATGTTTTGACAATTTTTGTGAATGAGATTATTACAGTGAACAGAATAATTCACTCAGACTTGATTAATAGAATCCTAAAAACATTTACTTTCGGAGATACTTTAGAAAAGGATCGAAACCTAATTTGACAGAATAATTCCTAGTCCCTGTGCTTTGCCAATTTGTATTGAAAAATTACCGGTTTGCCACATAGATTCAGTCAAATGTAGCCTTAATTGAGTGCCAATGAGTCTGTGAGAGATGCTCAAAATATCAACTAAAAATGGCAATTGATTGATGTTTAGTGTGTATGACCTTTTTGGCAAATATCTCCACCCTTGTTGTTCTATCCATTTGGATTTTCTTGTATTATCTTGAGTGTTTTACAATTACCCAGCATTATGGGGCCCTACAAATCAAAAATAATAATTGTATTTGTGTTCAATATAGCAGCAGTCACAAACATATTTTGTTATCATATACATGGACGTTTCCCTGATTTTCTGACCTGGCCACACCTGCTGGATCAGCCGATCATCAGCAATTAATGATGGGTGATCTGTCAGGGAATGAGAAATTCTGCATTTTAAAAATCCCTTATTTGCCAATCCTGGCCATTTTGGGTTGGAATAGAGATTGTGAATCGAGATTTTTAAACATGTTTTAATCATCAGGTGCCCATACACAGTGTGATTAACTCTGTGCTTTTAGTACTAGATTGCATTGTATCTAGTACAAAAAGCATACAATGTGCTACAGCACCGTGCTTTTTAAACTAGATACAGTATGATGCAATCTAGTACTAAAAGCACAGGCTGCACAGACTTTCTGTGCAGTGCAATGGGAGCACGGATCGAATCACACCTGAAAAAGGCACCGTGTATGGGGCACCTTTAAAGAAGTATAATATTCCTGTTCACCCAGCTGTCAAGGGGGTTCGTGTGTGTATGTAAAGGTGGCCATACACACGCAGATTTATCTTCAGATCTGGATGGTTGGAACAAAAACTTGGTTATGGATGAGAGCATATGACAGTTGACCATTTGCTTGGAAATGCTGGAAAACTGACAAACTGTCACTCATCCATAACCATGTTTTTGTTCCAACCAGCCAGATCTGAAGATAAATCTTACTAGTGTATGGGCACCTTAAGAGTAAAGCCATATTCAAGGTCACAAGAAAAGTCTCCTTTCAGCACCACGGACAGCGGTTGCCAATGAACTGAACTCTATTGTTTAACAAGGGTTGTTTGTCATTTGCTTCTGTCTGCATGCCGTATATATTTAGATCTCAGCATTTTCTATTGACTTTCTACAGTGTGGTTACGGAAACACATTGAGAAATTTAATTATATATGTCTATGTAAATGCAGCAACTTAACCTATATTGCTGGCAACAGCAGCATGTAGGATTGTGGATTGTGACATGTTTATAGACGGTTTCTTATGCAGTTTTACAATGGTTTATGACCCACAATGGATTCCGCATTACTGTGTTTTATTTATGGGAGATTTTATGTATGTCTCTTGGATAATTAAAATCTCAAATAAAAAATGCATACTGGAATGAGTTTAGAAAATATAAAAATGAATGGTATTTAAAGTGGTATCCGGATGGCTGACAACGTCTAGATTGACAGTGAATAGGTTGGTAACATATGGTCGATATACTGTACACATGGTTGACAGAATTCTGACGCAATAAATATGTCGACACATGACAAATTAGAAGTATTTATATGGGGGGGGGATTTTTTTTTTCCTTTTCATATTTCCCCATCCATGTGGATTCTAACTGGGAATTATGCCTAGCGTAGCAGTAGCGGAGTGAGCCCTGTGATGGGACGCGGTGCACTAATTGAGGGTCCAGTTCCTCAAATGTCAACAGTGACACCAAAAAACTTGAAATACTTATGTAGAACTTTTCATGTGTTGACGTTTTCCATGTCTACCTTTGTGTGTGTTGACCTTTTTCCAATGTTGACCTTGTGCAGTGTTGACCTTGTGCATGTACTTTAGACCTGAATAAGTGCCACTTAAAATAAAATTGGGCACTAAAACGTTGCCATATTTAAAGCCGGCGGTTGCTCCCTGTTAATATGTCCTCTGGAGAGCTACTTTTCTCAGAATGCTGCTTTTCTGTGGTCACCTGATGAGGGCGCCCGTTTGTATATTCTCCCTGTACTTGCGTGGGTTTACTCTGGGTACTCTGGTTTCCTCCAACAATCCAAGAAATATACTGGTAGGTCAATTGCCTTCCAACAAAAATTAACCCTAGAATGTCTGTGTGTGCGTGTACATGTGGTAGGGAATATAGATTGTAAGCTCCACTGGGGCAGAGACTGATGTAAATGTTCAACTGTCCTCTGTAAACCACTGTGGAATAAGTGTGTGCGCTATATAAGAAACTGTTAATAAATAATAATAAACAAATAGTTATTATGAATAAAAATGTTTTCTTAGCAATTTTTACACTCATTTTGACAATTTCCCTTGGCACTCAAAGGGTTGATTTTGCCATGTAATTGGTTGCCGCTTTTAAAAAAATGGGAAACCGCTCCCAAAATCTCTCACTTTCTGAATCTCACGCTCTTTTACATTTGCCCTCTATTGTCAACCTCATTAATCACTAATATGTAAACCTTTCTTTTCCTAAATACTACAGTAGCAGATCTTGTGCAATGAAAAAGCTCAGAACTGTTACACTAACATATAAATGTATTAATATATTTACTGTGTGTCACCATTGCTTCTCCTTATTACACATCAGTCTGTACCCTGACTCACTTCTAGGAACATATGTCATGTATAATTCATTCTGTAACTCCATTATCACTAGACCATACTATAAGTGTCTGCAGTGATTAAAATAATGTAATTGTGAATCAATCGAAAAATATAATTTATAAAAATATTTTCATTGTATGATGTGGCTAATTGCTGTACTTATCATCTACATTTCATGCTAAAGCCCAGTGCCAAGTGCTCATTGGTGGTGTACTATAACCACATCAGTGGATACAAATAGAATATATTGGTTTTTCATATCATTCTTCATTCTTCTTACAGAAAGCAGACTTTTTCGAAATGTTTTGCACACTTGTTTCTATAAGCAATAATTTTTGGAGCAAAAAACGTAATATAATTAATGAAATCAGAAACATATAAGTCCCAGCAATATTCTGGGCCAACATGGAGTCATGCTTACAATGAGAGCTATTGAGACCTGTTCGCTGTTCTGCAAAATTGCAGACCCCTTCGATCGGATAACCTCCACCCCCCCAATGTGAAATCCCGCCCTGTGCAAGGCTGCGAATAGATTGTGAAAATCATGCCAATAGCTGCAAATCCATTCGCAACTCACAATCAAATTATTTTTCCAATCTGTGTAGTCTGTGCGTAACCAAGAACCTTCTCTGCTGGTGCGATAGAATCAGGCCGATCAAGGTCTGGAGCTGACGTCACACGCCTTCCCCACAAACACTTGGACATGCCTGCATTTTCCCTGGCACTTCCAGATCACGGTCGGTTACCACCCACAAATGGTCACTTCCTGTCAATTAACTGGTGCTCTGCTTGCAAATAGAGTAATCGCTGATTCTGTTTGGCCTCTTGCATCCGTATGCATGTACAGTTGATCGATAATCGATCAACGTGCGAATTCACACAACTGCGATTTGATCTGAAAAACCCCAAGTGGTGGCAGGTAAAATTGCTAAAAAATTTAAAAAATGTCCACCTCTAAGCTCTTTTTGAGGCCTGATGCTCTTTTTGAGCTCTGCTATGACCCTTCCCCTGAAAATAAGCTCCTGTGATGCCCCTTTTAAAGGCCCTACTGTGGACCCTTATCCACCTCTTGGGCCTGTCGGTGTTCTTGACCTGTGAAACGCATCATTTTTCAGCCTTCTTGGATTATGAAAGCAGCATTAAAGGTCTGAAAGGAACTTTGAGATCTCGGTGATCAATCTTTTATGATTTTAGATAAAAGCACATTAACATCTAAAGAGCTGGCGTAAAAATCTTTTCACATGATTCATCTTTGTTTCGATATTTAAAAGAACTTCAATTAATCCTGGAGGTCACTTTCCTTAGATATTGGTCACAATACTTTATCCTAAGAATGAAATTACTGTCAGTGTGTGCGTAAGGGGAATGGGGCTGTGGTTGGGAATGGGTTTATAGATTTTGGTCTGAATATTAAACAATGGAACATTAATCACCAGTATGTTAGGACTTATTTTAATTATTTGAGTATTTTGGTAGATTATATTTGCGGGTCTTGCCATCATTTGCACCAGGAATGCATCTGAATGTATCTCTTGGTGGATAAGCAGATCCTACACCAGAACTGATCTGGTGTAGAGCAGACATCCGCTCTATACCAATAGTTTCAGAAAAGGTTCCTCAAAACACCCGAAATGCGCATGAATGACGTTTGTGACCAATAGAATAATAAAATTTCACCAAAACCACCCTGTTAAGTGAACATCCCTATATTAAGTATAAAGTATTTCTGTGATGCACTATGAAAAGTTTGCTGATCCATATTAGTGCCAAATGCTGCTCAAAAAATGAATGAATATGGCCAAGCCACTTACACAGAAGTATTAGAGTGCACTAATACCACTAATATGCCTAAGAGGTTAAAGGAATTTTACATTTAAGTAAGCCTGCGGAGTGACTCTCATTCACGTATCTATATATATATATATATATATATATATATATATATATATATATATATATATATATATATATACAGATGGAGCAGCTCTCATTTGAGCTGCTCCTGGTGATTCTATCTCCATTTGCCACCCGCGGCCAGAAGGGGGCGCACGTGCACAAGCCGCTTGCATACCTTGTTCTGTCAGAGGCTGAAGCAGCCCTCCACCCAGCTCGGGTGTGGTATGGGGTTCCGACAGTCGGGATCTCGACAGTCATTAGCCCGACGTCGGGATCCCAACTGCCCAGACTCAGATAGCATGGCGAGCGCAACAAAGCCCCTTGCGGGCTCACTGCGCTCGCCACGCTGCGGGTAGCGAGCCACCTATTCTATTCTCCCTCTATGGGGGTCGTGGACCCCCACAAGGGAAAATAGCGGGTGGCCGTCGGGCCCCCGGCTGTCAGCGTTTTGACAATCGGGATCCCGACGTCGGGTAAATGACTTTCGGGTTCCCGACTGTCGGGACCGTGTCCGGCACCCACCCGGCTCTGCCCCTCTGCCTGCTCTGCCCCCAGCTCCCCCTGATCCCCTGCCCATCTCCCTGAAGTGGAGACGGGCAGGGAAGCTGCTCCCGGCTGCCTTACTGATGCCTGTATCATTGGTGAAGACAGACACCATTTTTACAATTGTGTTCAAATAAAACTACCATTTTTATGGTCTGAATTCTATGTGTCATGTAGATTATTGATTAATTTATATGTGCATTGCTATCTATCTATCTATCTATCTATCTATCTATATATATATATATATATATATATATATATCACATCAATTGTTGCTATTCATCTTAACAGGTACTGTGATTCCAGAGAGCCCTGATAGATCGGCTTCAGGAGTACCAGTGTCATGTAAGAGCGAACAATACTGGTTCCTGCAAGTGTATTTGGAGAACTGCTACAGAACACTTCGGCTGGTATTGATGTCCAGTAAATCATTAATACGGGTCATCAATGCTTGTAAGGCACAAGATATTGTACCTGCCAAACTTAATGCCAAGTGTATTAACAGCTATATTTTATAATATTTTTCTCTAACATGTAAAGGAAGCACCTACCACGGAAGACCATGAGGACATTGAAGTGCCATTAGAGGAAACCATGGTGCAGGGGACTGAGCTGCAAATGATACAAACTTGGTCCTAACCTGCTGTTCCTGTGCCCTCACCCTCTGGCAAGCCCTCAAGGTGATTGGGAACGGACAGGTGCATGGCACCAGTAGCTATGCACATTTGACTGGCCTTTATGCCATAAAGTAGGTTGCCCATGGATACTGAATCTGATGGAGCAGAGACCTCACCTTTTGCAGCCCCCAGTGCTCAAACCACTTGGAGACAGACATGGGAGAAAAAGATTTTGTAAAATGAAATGTTTTGATGGCTTGTATTTGTGGCCCAAAATGTTGTTCTATAAAATTGTTACATTTAAGTGCACCAATAAATGAATCTTGGTTAACAATCTTCTGGGTATACTGTATGGCATTGAAGCTAATTAACACCGAGATGGAAGTATATCTACAGTGGTTGAAATTACATATGAGCATCACGTAAAAATATTGACACAACGGGTGAGATTTAATAGGATGAGAGATTCAGAAAGTGAGAGATTTGGGAAGAAATCTCCTGTTTTTTTAAGCAGCAATCATTAACACTGCAAAACCAGTTTGATTTTGAAGTGTAAATGATTGCCGCTTTAAAAAACCTGGAGATTTCTTCCCAAATCTCTCACTTTCTGAATCTCTCATCCTATTAAATCTCACCCTGCATATGCAAATGAGTGTATATGATATATGACTATATGACTATGTGGTTATTATTTATATATATAAGATTCTACCATTTAAAAAAATGAAGTACGGTATCTAGAATTTGCTGGAGGTCTATAGTTGCCTAGTGTTACCCAAAGGAGATCACTACTGTGCATTATATTAGCAGAACGTATGTTATGGGGGTTGAATAACTTAACCAGTAATTGTATTTATGTGCACTTAGAATAACAGGATATGAGACAACACAGGATTAATGCAGCATTATTTAGGAACAGTATCTTGCAGGTCCCGCCATGAGAGGGTATCTAAGGGTTGCCTCCCGTGTCTGGGTTTTGCCCCTAAGATGATTTTTGGTCAAAAAAGATGCCCGGCGCTAGCAAAGTCTCACAGGATCTGGCATGCAGCAGCTTTGGCATATTCAGGGCCGCCAAGAGGACGTCAGGGCTGCGTAAAAATTGAGGAGGCGTGGTCACAGTGAGGGAGTGGGGCATCAGGGGCGGGGCTACACTTCCGTGAAAAAAAAATAATATATATATATATATATATATATATATATGAGAGGAAGAGGGATGACAGGCTACCACTACAGCTGGGGAGAGAGGCTCTGCTGCTGCGGCAGCCTGACCTCCATACAACCTATACTCCATACTCCCTGCAACGGGGGTGAGCACCTCCCCCGGGCTCCTCCAATAGACCTGGGCCTGGTTAACAAAGTACCCACTCCCCCCTTCTCTACGGCATTAGTCATATGTATAATGAGTGCATTGTGTGGTGCACATGGGTCCCCGGGGGCAATTCTTACCCTTTGAAGTCCTGCATCACAGCACTGCAGAATTCACTGGGAAAATCGCACTGCAGACATTTTCAGTGTGTTTCGCGCATGAGTGGTTGGAAAATAACTGATAAAATTGCAGCTGCTAAATTTTCCTGCACATGTGCTTTAGACTCTGAGGCAGTACTAGGGTTCCCTAGTGACCTTAGTGCCCACAGTCAAGAGCGTTGCTGGCCCAGAAGAAGACTGTACATGGGCCTTTCCCTTGCTTGAGATGTCCCGGACTGCAGCAAAGATGTATGAGGACGCATCTGTACAGTATATTGCTTTCTCTTGATTTTGAACATGGTATATACATGGTCAACTGATTTCTAGGATGCATTATTTTCCCATTTAGAACTAAAATCCTAATAAAGGATTTATCATAATGAGTTTTTGTTTAATTTAATTTAAAGCTTAATTACAGATAGAGCCTTCCTCATCTAGCCCTTTAATAGGACTGAGTGAGTAATGGGATTATTCTGCTAATCGCCTACTGTATTGTTCTATGTGTTGTATTGCTGCTGAGAACAATAGGATAGCCATTGTGAGCCAAGACCTAAGGAAGGTCTGTATATAACTTTGGCACCTCTGTGTCACTTGGGTGACCTGCTCTTAATGGTGTTATATTATACAGTGAGAAATGTTTTTCTTTTTCTATAAAAAACAAAGTCTCATTTTATTTACCTGGTTTGAATATAATTTTGAGTTATAATTTTTTTACATGTAATGTAATCTTCTATATCTGTAATTACACAATAAGCAAACAAAGGGGCTCTGATGCAAATTAACTTGGGCAGGTTTTTGTAAGTTCTGACATGAACAGTATAATATAAAGGACTCTGAATCACCATTATAGGGGCCTATTAAATAAAATATGGTTTTGGTGATCTCTGCAAATTTATGGGGGTGGGGCAATTACACATTGCAAAAGTTACCAGGATAGGGATCTCTAGGATCCCTCTCCAGGACTGGCCGCCCAAACATACTCAGTAGCATAGCCCCTGAAGAAGCACTTTTCTTTTACAAATGGCAGGACTATCAGCAAAACATAAGATTGCAATTCAATAATCATTGATAAGAATTTTTAACTATGTGGTAAAAAACCTGATTATAAAATAAATATGTCCTATAAAGCACTGGTGTTTCATATCTGGAACAGGGTGCAGAACCGGGGCAAGAGAATATTTTGGCACACACCCTACACTGTTCTGATCTTGGATGGCAGCCCAGAGTGGAGACATGGGCCCTTATTCTGGTTAACCCACAAAGGCAAATTCCTTCTCAAATGGACAAAACCATGTGCACTGCAGGGGGGGGGGGGGGGGGGCAGATGTAACATATGCAGAGAGATTTAGATTTGGGTGAATTATTTCTGTGCAGGGTAAATACTGACAGCTTTATTTTTACACTGCAATATAGATCTCACTTTGAAGTAAAACCCCACCCAAATCTAATTCTCTCTGCACATGTTATACCTGCTCCACCTGCAGTGCACATGGTTTTATCCATTTGAGAAGGAATTTGCCTTTGCGAGTGAACCAGAATAACCCCCATGGTGAGAAGACTGAAAATGTGCCACTGATTCCTCAATATTAGCATTAATACATATTTACATACCTCCCCAAATTTGAATAGGAGGCAGGAGGGATGTCTCAATATTTGGGGGTGTGACCTAGTGTCTAGGGCAGGGCTGGGCAATTGCGGCCCTCCAGATGTTGATGAACTACACATCCCAGCATGCCTTGCATCAGTTTCAGGATGGCCACATAGCTAAACTAATGCAAAGCATCCTGGGATGTGTAGTTCATCAACATCTGGAGGGCCGCAATTGCCCAGCCCTGGTCTAGGGGGTGTGGCCTATGATCGCTGTTCTTCCATGAGGTCCCACCCCAATTTTCGCTGCTGGGGGGGGGCATGCTTTCAGATCTCTGAGCTGCTGGCCATGCCACCCCGCAGTGGCGGGCAGGAGAACTCCCAACTGCCCCCACACCGCGGGAGTCTGCTGACCTTGGATGGGATGCAGGACAGTCCCCAAAAAATCGGGACTGTCCCACAAAAATCAGGACAGTTGGGAGGTATGATACTACTGTAGACCCCATTTCATGAAACCACACTTTCCTACTTTTTAGTGCTCTTCTCCAGAAAAAGACCAGAAAGGAGAAACTGATCTGCATTTCTGGGGGTGGGGCAGATGCTGATGTTATTAAGCCCTGCCCCATCACAGCCAAATACTTTGATTTGTGGCTCTACAGAGAAGGGGTGGGTCTAATGTGATGCAAAATAATGCAATCTGCATAATTTTAGCACCGCCCCTTCCCAAATTGCTGCGAATGGCAGCATTGAACTATGTGGTGAAGGACAATTCTGGGCCATGATCAGGAGGTCCAGGAGCCTTAGGAATATGTGGGGTACATGGCCACCTTTATGTGGGGCCCGGAGGCGGACCCAATTTTCGTGAGTCTCCAGGCCATTCCGCGAGGGTAGGCAAGAATGAGACAGTATTTGTTTAATAATAGATGAATGGTGGTAAAATTATAGTTATTTTAAGGATCTAGTTATTTGTTTTGAAATCCTAACTCTGCAGAGTAAGGCCATCTTCTTATTAAGGTCAGCTTATGTGCACAGGGTGCAATTTGCATACTGCCTGCTAGGAAAGAACATAAAATTGTTTTCATAGAAAGTAATAAACATATCACAGCTTGGGAGCATTTACTGACATCATTTCATCTCTGATTATCACATTGGTGGTTGAATCAACATGAATTTCCACAGGAAAAGTATTTTTGTCTCCTGCTAGTTTTTTGGCTCTAATAACAGAATACTGCCCATTCCCAGCTGGACAAAACAGCAGCCCTGTGTCTGGGCGGCGCAAGTCAAGTCCACAAGTGGTTTTACATATACCAAGAAAATGAATAAATTGAGTGAGCTTTCAATGGCCTCTTAGGGGTACATTTACATTTAAAGCTTTTAAAAATGAAAATAGGTGATGTTGTCTATAGGAACCAATCAGAAAATGTATATAATATCTCTATTACATCCTTAAAAATGATAGGCAGAATCTGTTTGGTTGCTATGGACAACATCACCTCATTTCGGGGGGTGATTCACGTGGTTCGGTAAGCAAAGTACATTCTCTGCTTACCGAGCGGTTAGACGCCGCCCGCTGGCGAAGGCGAATAGTTGGCGACCACCAAATGATTGTTCCACCCGTCCACAAATAAAAGTCAGTCTAGGATGCCTTTTATTTACAAGAGCCTGGACGAAGATGGGAGGGGCAGCTGACATCATGTGACATCAGCCGCCAAACCCAGAGCAGGCATGGGCTCGCCTGTGTCCCCAGGGGATCACCCAGCATTTTTATGGTTCTCCTGCTCTGGGCCGATGTCTGCCCCCACCGCCTGCCCCCCTCCCTCACCTACTTGTGTAAAAGCCTTGGCGCGTATCACAAGGTGTTCACACTGTGGGTCTGCACATGTGTACTTTCCCTGATACACATGTGCAGACCTGCAACATTGGTCTCCAGACCAAATTTGGCTAAACCTGAGCCAACCTGAATCACCCCCTTCATTTTTAGAAGCTTTATTAAATTTACCCTTTTTGAATTAAGATCATTGAGGAAAGTTGAAAAGAGATGTGTTTAAACCAAAACCATCTCAGGTTCTGAGCTAATAAGGACTAATTAGTTATTTTACTTACTCTTTGGTTCATGTAAGCCAGTTTCCCATTCATAGTGGAAAGCTGGGGTTTGTCCCTGTAAACCAAATGTATCATTCATCTATGAATAAGAACTAGAATAGGGTTAGGTATTCATGTCTGTGATATTTAGAACAGTTAAAGGACACTTGGCAGTATGTTTTTTATCACAATTATCATTCCCAGCCACTACATTATTAACATTGGAAAAATAGTAAATTAGTTGCCAGGGATATAAGTCAATTTTGATTAATTTTGTGCTCCTGATCATTTTTCAATTGGCTCTAAGTGTCTCAAAGCGGGACTACCAGTTACCTTATAATAAATAAATCAAATTATTGTTAGAGTTTAAAGATGGCAGTTGTTAAAAAAGCAAAACTAAGTCCATTCTGTTATGTACTCCCAGGTCCCATTGTCGCTTTAGATTGCCACTATCGGTAAATTGGCTCCAGGTTTCGAATAAATGATATATTATACAATTCTATTATTTTCTCCATTTGAAGTATCTAACTAGTCTAGGCCACTTCACTTAAGAGATTCAACTTAGTTTTGCTTTTTTTAACTACCTTCTTTCAACAATAACAAGAATTTGTTTTATTTGTGATAACGTAGCTGGTAGCCACATTTGAGACACATAGCACTTTCATAGCTCCTTACTAATGGTGGGAGGATATATATGCATATCTCAAATACTAGAACCAATTGAAAAATAAGCATGGCCTATTCATGACCAGTAGAACAAAATGAATCGAAATCAAGATTTAAATCCCCGGCAACAGATTGTCTGTTCCCCAATATAATATTTGCCACTTGGATTGATTGGACATCATGAGGCAAGAGGTTGAAAAAAGTAAAATTTATATAGAGTTTCATAAATGCCAGTAATGTAGCTAGTGTGTTGTTACATTTTGCAAGGCTTAAATTAGAGGAAGACACAATAGAGGACCACGGTTTTAGACGGTATAAAAAAATAGCTGTCGATTTTAACCCTATGCACAAGATCATTTGATTTGCAAGTTACCCGTACAATATGGGTTTTAGTAAATAAGGAACTTATCCAAAAGCCGGATCATTATGTGTTTGCCTGTTACTCATCCTGACTGTGCCGCCTTCCACATGCTGCTCTCTGGCAGACTTTCCTCTTATCTCCACCTCTCCGCTTGTCTCTGCCACTGCACATTCCATCTCGGTGGGATTGCTGTGACAGGTGATTAATAGCCTATTAGGACCAAATTACCAGATGAATGTTAGGCTTGGAAAATGTGACAGAAAAAGTGACAGGAGCAATAGTAAACTCAACACCTATGAATCCAGGAAAACAAATGCAACCATTTATAAAATAATAGTCATTGATTTAGCTAAAAGGTTTTTCATGATATCTAATGAGTTAGGAAGCTGGCAATTAAAGCTGAAAGCAGGAAGACCCAGAAAGTAACATGTAGTATAAGGCTTTGTAAACACTGAGATTGGAAATTGCTTGTCACAGGATTTTAAACTTCTCTCCACTCCTTTGCATTCCATGTTGTGTAAAGGATTATTAGAAGAACATCCTGTAAACCTGTATCCCTAATTACTTCCTACTAATAAGTGGTGTCATTATAATTATAGCCCCCCCCCCCCATGACAATTTCCACAATCCTTCAGCACTGTACCTTCTTTGTGTTAAGGGGTGCCACGCACATCCTGCTCATTGTCAGGGTATCCCCCCCCCCCCCCCCATGATCTATCACTCCTGAACCCATTCAAAATGTCCCTCCCAAAAAGACTGCAATCACCTTTAGTATCCTCAATAACTGTTTTCTCTGAGGTGGTGGCCATTTTGAGAGGGACATTTGCAATGGGGGCAGGTGCACCGGGAACATAGAAATGTATCTTCAGGTCCCGGCTGGGATGTAGCAAAAGTCCCTGCAGACTCCCAGCGCCAACAGCTACACAGCGCCTCCAAGCCACTGTGGGATCTGTAGGGGCTATTGCTATGCCACTGAGTTAAATATATTTTGCTAGAACAATGTAACACTTTTCTGAAAATGCAATATATACATGTACTTGAGAGTCAAGATGGCAGTAGGAGCCCAAATGTTTGCACCAGACAATTAGAGAAGTTGGGTAAAATGAGATGGGACATGGGGCATTCTTGGGTACTTATATGTTAGTTGGGCGCCCACTAGGCTATTTGCTTATGCCAACTAAAATATAAGTACCCAGTCTTGGTATGTGATTTTATTTTTCAGAAGATCGGATATTTAAATTAGGTATTTAGATGAGATAACTGGGAGGATAGAGAGCATTTAGATATTTTCCCTGTTCTCCTTGGAAGCACGACATTGGTTCAACTGTCAATTTGTAGGATATCTGGACATCTGAGTAGCCAAGGTCTGGAGCAATGTTAGACTGGCCACAAAGAGCATGAATGTTACTTGGCAACAGAGTCCAATTTGGTTTTAAGTGGCAAGATTGGATAGATCCAGTTATCAGATGATGCATACAGCATGCTGCATTTGCCAGCATGTAGGCTAATGGTCTTGCCCATGTAACATACAGATAAGTAAGCAGAGTGCTCTTGTCAGTGTCAGCAGAACAGCATACCTTTCAATATGAGCCATTCCAGGAGGGACAAAATTCTCTCTTCCTGGACTTCCTTGCCTATGGCAGTTGCAGAAGCGGCAGTCCAAAATTCAAATAGGAGAGCCCCACCTACTGCCAGTAAGTCCCAGCCTGCAATGTTTGGCAGTGTTTGGCATTGGCAGTTGGTAGGGCTTCCCTAGTGGAGTTTTAGAATGTGCTACATCCCAACCCCTCTGCAACTGGCAATGAAGTCCAGGAAAAGCTCATTTTGACCCTCATGGAATGGCTCATATTGGGAGGTACGGACCAGTGTGAGCAAAATTATGTTGGGTAGTAATTACTTGTAATCTTTGTATAGTATTTGTAGTCTATTAAAGATTGAGTTACACAACTATGTATAGCGGACACTCTACAACCATTTCTACAGTAATCTACAGACATGAGATGTTGCAGGCTATGTTTTACGCTTTATCATAGCTTGCAAAACCTCATGTCTGTAGATTACTTAGACAGACGCAGGCCTAGGTGATAAAAGGGCAGGTGTGGCCAAATTATGGAGGTGCGGCCATTTCCCCTTTCGAATAAATGAATGGGAAATACAGCACTCAGTGGTGGGGGACATTTCTCCCCAACTCGCTGGGCCCCTGCCAGGCCCTTCAGATAACTGGCCTCTCCTCTTGGTGACCCTTTCTACAACTACAACATAGTTTTGGCAGTCCAAAAGCTTGTAAAATATTTTCAAATAATTCCCTGAAGTGAAAATACAGTTTAAAAAAATATACCCTGTAGGACTAAAACAATTGCATACTTTCTGAGTTAGAAACTGAGGCCCAGGGACACTATGCAGAAGATGAATGCAAAATCTCGACAAAATAAGAATCCAGGCACCGCTTGATGCACTACAACCTCAACCATAATAGGTTTTCTGCAGTAAGTTAACACATACAGTACCTCCCAAGTTTTCAGGTCCCTCAAGCAGAACTTGGTGTGGCCAGGGTGAAAAGGGGTAAAGCTGCAGCAGGAAGCGCGGAGCACCAGGGAAAGGGGCCATGGCCAAGCGATGTGACCTCTCTTTGCATCATTTCAAGGTGTCCTCCACAAGCTGTAATCAGGAAAGTTGTACAATTTGAATGCTCTAAAACAAATGAATTTACAAAGCCTCTGAATTAGGCCCCAACTCATAGATGAAGCACAATGGAACTTGTAGTGAGAAAAGGCCAGGCTTTGTACACATATTCAGACTAAGGGAATTGAGACTCGATTACTGTGTAAATTTACAATCTGTTTAATTATCGAATGACTGCGCATGCATATGGATTGTTTTGCACATGCGCAAGATCAAGTAGCGACAGAAATGGTGAAAAAATCGAATCGCAAAATCCCCCCCGCCCCCCTGCAATTTGAAAGACAGGAAGTCAGGGTTTGCGGATATAGGGCGGGCTGTTGTAACATCTGCTGCCCATTATCGGCCCCCTTCTCCAGCCACCGCATTTTTAATAACAGCATATGCTCTAACATATGCGGTTATTAACGCAAGGGACAGCTCTTGCGGTAAGAGCTGTCCCTTGCGATGCGGTGCCGGCATTGGACTTCCGGGTCTGTGACTCGGGGGTCCATCTGCGCATGCCCGCAGGGTATGCTGGGAGGGATCCGTGACGGATCCCTCAAACAGCGCTGCGGTAAGAAGCACATAGGCTTCTGCAGGGATCGCCAGCTTTTGCTGGTGATTCCCTCCACAGTGCTGCCACTGCGGAGGGGCCATAAAGCATACAGAAATGTGGTAAAAACCGCGGGGTTTTTACCGCATTTCTGCTTTTTTTCTCCCTCTTAATCTGCCATTTCTAGGATTGTCAGAAAGAAACGGCATGCCTTGGTATTTTAAGGGAGGTTGTGTCAGTGCGACCTTGATTAGCCTATCTTAGTCACAGAGGTGTGGTAAGATCAGACTTACTCTCATTTGCACAGACTGGAATAAACGTTCAATAGAGTGAATTGCATATGGATGTGCGACTTCCCTCAGCCAACGCAGCACCAAGTGAGTCAAGACTTATAGTACTCAGCTCTGCAAGCAGGGAGAAAATCATTCGATGCTGAGTGATTTTCCCCATGTGCACGGCTGAAAACGCATTTCCATCCATGCATGCGCTCTGGACACAGGTCGATTTGGACCATTAGGGCTATTTCACATGCTCCGGCTCTTGCAGGGTGGCGAAACCCTGCACGACCAAATGCAGCGCCGCACACAGTAGTTAATAATGGACACAATTGTGTCCATTCACAGGGGACGGCCACGGCCCGGCCGCCTGGTTGCAGCCGGATCCCACCACTGGAAGGGACGGCTGTGGCCATCCCTACCATTGTAAACTGCTGTGTGCGGCACGGCTTCCTGGCCATGCAGGGTTTCGCCGCCCGGCAGGGGCCGGAGCATGTGAAAAAGCACTATGTCACAGATATAAACAGATTGCACAGTTAAATAAATGTTGCAAATCCAGTTGATCAATTTAATCCAGCAAAGTATTTTTGTAACTCACAGTTATTTTAATTATGCAAATAATACTCACATTATAAGGGAAAGACGTTGCTGACTAGTCTGGGACCTGGCAGCAGAGAGTGGCTGTTTGGTATGACTGAAGCCACAATCTATGGGGAAACAGGGCAATCTTAATGCATAGGCTTCATGGGCAGCCGCCCAAGGGCCCCAAATCTTGGGCCTTCAAGCAGCAGCAGATTGAGCTGTGAGCATATGCCTCCTGAGCTTTTTGGGAGGTAGTAGAGCACCAGACCGCATTCTCTTCAACGAATCAGAGTGCAACATTCTCTTCTTGCTTCCCAGCCTGCAGTCAGACAGTGAAGCATGCTGATTGGTAGTTGGCTGGAGCTATCTACCAATTAGAGTGCTGACATCCCATCATTGTATGGAAGCAAGTGAAGAGATGGTCCTGATAATGGTTGGGTAGGGGCCCCAGTGCTTTCCTATGCCCAGGGTCTACAATACTGTTAAGACGGCCCTGTGAGGACACATCTGTGTACTCGGTTAAAATTTGACAGGTGGCCCCCCCCACTGAATCCGCCAATGATAGTTTCTGACCAAAACCGATAATGAACTGTCTGGTGTGGTCACAATTGATGCATGCCAGGAAAGTGCCTAAAAGCAGGTTAAATGCAGGCTTGAAGTCAGCCAGTCACAGAATATGTGTATTTCATGAATATCCTGGTTTAAAAAGTTAGTATGGTAAGCCTACTTACAGTATACTGTATTTACATATAGATGGAACACCTGCAACCAGCCTACAAGATCGCCAGATGTCCTGAGCTGGCGCAGGCTGGTGGACAGGAGCTCCATCTGATGGGGACACGCAAGCGTCTCACACACTTGTGTGTCCCTGTCAGCAAGGTGGCAGAGAGCGGCTTCCCTGCCCGTCTCCACTTCAGGGAGTGGAAGCTGCGGGGAGCTGACCGAGGGTGGCAGAGGACTTCGACAGAACATGTCACATGAGCATCTCACACACTCGTACATCCCCGTCAGCAAGGTGGCAGGGAGAGGCTTCGCTGTCTGTCTCTACGTCACTTCACAGAGATGAGAGAGTTTGGGGTGCTGGCAGGGGGGGGGGGGTGCAATCGTGGAAACAGTCTTACCTACTTCCCCAGCGGCAGGAGGGCCATCCGGAGTAGGAGTAGGCAAGTTTAATACAATGACCCAAGTGCCAACACTACAGTGCCCCACTGACTGCATGTTTGTTCTGTAATGGATTTTATAAGCAATAACTTCTCTTCACTTCACACGATGCTGTGGATCTATCAAAATAAAAATTGCCATTTAGCATCACCACAGGGACACTACTAGGGTTCTGCCATTGGTGGGAAGAAAACAGTGTTTGTGAAACACAAGAACAACAGATTAAGGGCCTGATTCAGACCTGTTCACTAGGCTGCGTATACATGCAGCCTAGTGAACAGTTCAGCGTCACCCCGCCAACCACTAGCATGTGAAGGAAAGCATATGAGCACACTTCCACTCGCATGCAGCCGAAGGGGAGAGATGATCACCGACCATTGGAAATAAAAGCTAGTCTGAACTGGCTTTTATTTCCTTCGCAGATCGTCGAAAAGGGGGTGGGCGCTGATGTCAATTGATGTCAGTCGCCAGCCCCCAGCAGTCATTATCCCACCTTGGGAACGGCCAGCTCATAAACGCTGGTATTCTCCTGCTCCACCCTCGTCCGCCACCTCTGCATCACATGGCCCGGCATGTGTGAAACTCGCTGGTCACTCCAGGGGTTTGTGCATTTCGCATGAACATGCGCAAACCCCACATCATCGGGGAAGAGACTGAATTCAACCTGCCACAAGCGAGTCTGAATGGGCCCCTAAGTTAACTCCACTAATCCAGGGATAAATATATATATATATATATATATATATATATATATATATATATATATATATATATATATATACAGTATATACACAGTTGTGCTCATAAGTGTATATACCCTAGCAGAATTTGTGATTTTCTGGCCATTTGTCAGAGAATATGAATGATAACTCACAAACTTTCTTTCACTCATGGTTAGTGGTTGGGTGAAGCCATTTATTGTCAAACAACTGTGTTTACTCTTTTGAAATCATAACAGAAACTACCCAAATGACCCTGATCAAAAGTTTACATACCCCAGTTCTTAATACCGTGTATTGCCCCCTTTAACATCAATGACAGCTTGAAGTCTTTTGTGGTAGTTGTGGATGAGGCTCTTTATTTTATCAAATGGTAAAGCTGCCCATTCTTCTTGGCAAAAAAACTCCAGTTCCTGTAAATTCTTGGGCTGCATGAACTGCCCCAGAGTGGCTCAATGATATTGAGGTCAGGAGACTGAGATGGCCACTCCAGAACCTTCACTTTATTCTGCTGTAGCCAATGACAGGTCGACTTGGCCTTGTGTTTTGGATCATTGTCATGCTGGAACGTCCAAGTACATCCCATGCACAGCTTCCGGGCTGATGAGTGCAAATTTTCCTCCAGTATTTTCTGATAACATGCTGCATTCATCTTGCCATCAATTTTGACCAAGATTCCAGTGCCTTTGTAGCTCACACATCTCCAATACATCAGGGATCCACCTCCATGTTTCACAGTAGGAATGGTGTACCTTTCATCGTAGGCCTTGTTGACTCCTTTCCAAATGAAACATTAAAAAAAGTTACATTTTGGTCTCATCACTCCAAATGACTTTGTTCCAGACGTTTTGAGGCTTGTCTCTGTGCTGTTTGGAGTATTGTAAGTGGGATGCTTTGTGGTATTTGCGTAGTAATGGCTTTCCTCTGGCGATTCAACCACGCAGCCCATTTTTCTTAAAATGACTCCTTATTGTGCATCTTGAAACAACCACACCACTTTTTTCTATAGAGACCTGTATTTCAGCTGAAGTTATTTGTGGATTTTTCTTTGCATCCCGTACAATTTTCCTGGCAGTTGTGGTTGAAATTGAATAAATGGCTAGTTCTCCTTAAAAAGCGAGGTATGGGATATAATGATATCAAGCAATATCAAAGCATTAAGTCATACCGTATGATGTAGCTTCAATAGCAATCAGAAGTCAAGAAAATGATTAGACACCTGACAGACTGATGAATCTTCACAGTACTAGCACTCAGCGGTACATTCAGTCACTTAGAGGTAAATCATGTCATCAGTCAGAGACTTATATACAAATGTAGATGAGCCCCAAAGCAGTTAGAAAGAGCTACTATACTAACGCTAATGATACAATGCAAATGTATCTATCTCTCATTCCTTCCCACCCCAAAAAAAATGTAACAGTATAATGTGGGCTAGGTGAAATGAGGGAGATTGCTAGACTAATGAGGGAGAGAGGGAGATTGCTGCTATTTCAGGGAGTCTCCTGCAGGAGGGTGGGCAAATATGATTTATATATATATATAGATGTGTGTGTGTGTGTGTGTGTGTGTGTGTGTGTGTGTGTGTGATATATATGTTTGTTAACAAAGAACTGTTACACAGTTTATAGCCCCTTCTGTATCTTTATCTATTTAGTTAAAGCATTTATACACATTGGAAAGTTCATTCTGTGCAAGTACCCTACTGTGTTTCTCATCATTTATTATCAGAGAGATACAATCAAGCAACAGGCAGTGAAATTGTCACCTCCATTTAGCATCTGGTTCTGCTTCCAGTGATACTGTCATTAGCTCACTGCAATTCCATTCATCCCTGTTCTGTTCCCTTTCTTATCATTACATGTATTTCTGTTATTCGGATGTAATTACTCACAACGTGTCTGTCCTCTTACTTTAGGATCTGTTGCAAGCCACGTTTAGTCAGTTTGGTAGAGTTCCTCTGGCACGATTCATTGAAAATAGATAATTCAATATAGCAGAGAACAGACACATACAGTTCTTTACTATGTGAAATGACTATGATTTTAGTATTATATTGCCTCAGCAGCATGTGAGTTTATATATAAGTGTATTCCAACAGAGATCCAGTAGCATAATGCTGTATTTAAAATGCATAAGGATCTTTCTCAAAGAAATGTTTGCTCTCAGTTGAAAGAGAAGGTCGCCATCAACTACTGCGATATGGCATTCCTGCGATGGATTGCATGAAAAGTGACACATTGCATGTCATTTCCTGCAACTGCGATCTTGCATCGCAGTTGCAGATCCTACAGGCTGCCATGAATATTTATCACAACCCGTAGCCATGACTGGGACCGCGTACAATCATATGCATAAGAATCATACAACGGTGGCGTATTTATAGTAGGTGCAATGTGAATGTTGCACACGGGCTCCCGAGTCCTGGGGGGGCGGGCCCATACCACGCACACTGTACCCATGACTTAATACTGTCTCTGCCGGAGTCACTGGAAAAATGGCTGCTGCGCCATTGATGTTGTGGCCCAGAAATGCAGCATGCAAGTTTTTGTTGGTCAATTCCATTATGGATACCCCCTATATACTACCAGGATGCCTTTTTTTATGGAATCCAGCACTGGAGAGGGAGGCTATTGAGACCTGATCATTGCGGTGCCATTTTGTAGAGACCTGGGATCAGATTGCTGCCGCCCACAAAAAATGCAGTAAAAACCCTGTTTTCTGGGGTTTTTTTTACCGCATTTCCAAATGCACTAAAGCCCCTTCTAGCGGGGCTTCACTATAGTGGTTACGCCAGCTCTAGCTGACTTAACCCCATAGAAGCCTATAGACTGCTCTTCTCTTCGCTGCCGTGTGAGGGATCCGACACGGATCCCTCCCAGCATGCCCCGCGGCCACCAGCTACTCTGCACATTTGGACCTCCCTGTTAGAAATGAGGAAGTCCAGGCAGTCGCGGGGATTGCAAAGGGCAGCTCTTATTGGGAGAGTCTGGGAATGGTTTGCAAAAATATTGCTCATCGTTGTCCAGCTACAAATCTAATTATTTTCCCAATGTGTGCACCCTGACCCTGCCACAAGTGTGCGTTAGAAACAGGCTAATCGAGGCCAGAGCTGATGACACACACCGTCCCTGAAAACGCCTGGGCACGTGTGTGTTTTTCCTGATACTCCCAGAATATGGCCATTTACCACCCACAACTACCGGCTTCCAGTCACTCAAGTTGCGAGGGGATTGCGATTAAGAAAATCATTGTTTTTAGTCACTGTTTTACCTTGCACATGTGCACTGCGATCTGTATGCATTCGCAGTTATTTGATAATCATGCTAATTTGCATAACAGCGATCAGCTCGGATTAACCCCCATTGTTGTGAAATTTAAAAGTAGTAAAAGTTGCCAAATTGTTTTTATTTTTTATTTATTATTTGTATTTGGATCTTGAACAGTACGGCTGTTGTATTTCCAAATTTGCTGAGTGAATTTGCTAATCTCTAGCAGTGACATCATTCCCTTCTGGAATCCTAATCCTTTCAATGTACTGAAACAGGGATTACAGCATGTGTGCTAGTTTCTTCATAATGGATTCATAATGGGTGAATTAAGACACAGACCTTTAGATATATGAATAATGTAATGCAGTATTGTATAGTAGGTCATGTACCTTTGGAATACTTTACAACTGAGTGGTACCATCCCATGCAGTGTGGAGTCTCTTAAATAAGCACCTATTCATGCAGGAAATGCAGTAGATCCAGTGCTATTTTTCAGCAGGATCCATTCAGTTCCAGAACCGCTTATTAAATATGACATTATCAGGAACCTGGTTTGATACGCACCTCCTCCCATGCTCCTTTGCGGAGTGTGAGCAACGGCCGGCTCCCTCCCTCTGTCCTCTGACAGAGCATGCAGCGTGTTTCCAAGTCCGGGAAGCAGCGCCAGGGATTGAAAGGCCTGGCCATGGCTTGCGGCACACAAAAATTGTAAGTGTCATGTGCCAATTGGGCCAGCCTGTCTCCCCCTGCCCTGCCTTTACTATAAAAAATGAAAAAAGTAAATTGCAGGTAGGCTGGCCCTGGTATTATCTTACCCACTCCTCCCATCTCACCTGCCTCCACAGTCGTGGACGCTACCTCCCGTGGCCAGGACAACCTCTCCACCTCCTCTGAAGCGGCGAACCCCCAGTATTCCCGCTCCTGCCACTGCCCCACCCACAACATCCTCCCCCACCCACGGCACCTTTGCACCTGACCCTCACCCACCCACCCACACCACCACAACACACACCCGAACCACTACCGCACCCGCCCCTCCACCACCCGCAGCACCCCCGCATCCACTTGTGGAAACACAACAACCACACCTCCACCACCCGCAGTACAGCCACCCCCTCCCCCACCCACGGCACACTGGCCTCTCCCCCATCTACAGCAAGCAAAGACCCCGTCCCTCACCCACGCCAACTCCGCACCGGCCCCTCCAACACCAGTGGCACCCCGCCCAGCTGCAGTACCCCTCCTACACCCACACCACCCACATATGGCACCCCCGTACTTGCAACTCCACCAACCACAGTATCCCCGCACACACCACTCCACCCATGGAACCCTTGATCCCAACCCTCACCCACGCAATAAATGCATTCACACGTTAAGGGGGCAGAGCCCCTTACGATGGTGTGAAGAAATCACCTAATATATATATATATATATATATATATATATATATATATATATTTTTTTTTTTCTATCTAGATATCGATATAATTTTGTAGATACCTCCCAGAGTTCCTGAACCTATTTTTCTTGAAAAATAGTACTGAGTACATCTATATACTGTATGCAGAACTATACTTCATGTTATAGGTCTGGTCAGTGCTGGAAGTAGGGTGGTAAACAATGGTATGACATGATGCTACTCACCAGCATTCACTATCGCAGCAAGGGAAACTGACAACAGACAAGAAACATCAGGTTTTCTATGCAAGCCCCGTGCTAAAATCAGTCACACACATCCAGGCATTCAGAAACACCAGCTGCTGAACACTGAGTAATGTCAAGGGCCTGATTAAGCGTTCCAGATGCTCTAGGCTAATATAGAATTTTCGTTCCCCCTTCCTCGCCATCAATTTATTTTTGCCCATATTTACCTAGTACAAATCTGTAACAGGCTCGGGTCTCAGCCCCATTCATATTGCCACGTATTGCCCTAGCAGTGCTTGCAAAAGTGGCATTAATCACAGCCTCGCCGGTGGAGCCAGCCACAGCTCTCACATGATCGCCTTTTCCCGGCATCCCTGCCTCGGTGATGCTGGCAATCCCAGCAGGCACCACTGATCCCACAGTTCTGGGGAAGGTTTCCCGAGATTCCTCGGCCACACCTCCATCAGCACCAGGAAGCGCTCCCATGTCAGCGCAATCTATTTTGCTGCCGCTGCGACATCCCCCCCCCCCCAGGACCCAGCTCTCCAGGGTGCAGTCTAATCAGGCTATTGATTAATCAGACCCTGGTAATGTCCCAACATTACCATAAAAAAACTGGGGATCTTTAGAAACGGAGAGGCACGTGGTCACTCAAATATTATTTAAAAAAGCTTAGACATTGATTCTCTTGTATTGTCTTTGTCCAGTTAAGCCAACATGGGCATTTTAGGTCATGCCTTTTTCATACTCACATATTTTTTTTACTTTGTATAGAAAAATCATTATTCTACTAATACTGTATACACATTAACTGCTCCTATCTATTACCATACTTTAATGCCGCAAATCCCCAACCCCCCTACTACACCAACACCACCACCACCCCAGACAGATATACAAACCCGGTGACATGGGGGTACAAGAGGAACACTTGGAAAGGGCCTTGTAAACCACTACAGTGATAAGCAGGGGGAAGGCAGGTCCGGGGTCTGGGAAGTCCTCTTAGTCTTCCCCTCCCGGTCATTGTGTTAAAGTTTTTGTTTATGTTTTGCAGCCCAGGGGACACATTGTGGGGCAGAAGAGACAGGTAGCTGGATGTAGCAACTGCAGCCCCAAGTTCAGACTGTGGGCTTAATTTACTAAGCATTGCTTCTGCAAAGGAGGCATTGGTTACCAAATCTAAGTGCTTAGCACATATGGGAAATGGGACCAAAGTTCAAAAACTTTAGTTTTCAGTGTTTTACCCACAATTTTCCTTTAGCATATTGTGCCCAGAAGATGTGAGCAGCAAGTGTGTGAGTTGCAGGAAATGAACAAGGGAAGCAGGAAGTGAGAGGTGCAGAAAATGAGATAGAAGTAAGGCATGACAGGTAAGAGGTTATAGAGAAGAAGGTCTATACTATACAAAATCCAGAAAGCTAGAGG
Organism: Crinia signifera; assembly: GCF_055691185.1. Taxonomy (NCBI): domain Eukaryota; kingdom Metazoa; phylum Chordata; class Amphibia; order Anura; family Myobatrachidae; genus Crinia; species Crinia signifera. The sequence continues at coordinate 34,565,187 of NC_139224.1, read as the reverse complement.
GGCCCCCAGCCATTCTATGTACATACCCCCACTTCTAAACTCTCATTTTAAGCACTGGATCTGGTCATCAAAATGTTCACATTGGCTGCATTGCAGTGGTTTGGGGGGGGGGGGGGGGGGGGGACTGGGAGATATTCTTCTGAGTATCTAATGTGCATAACAGGGAAAAATCCCTACAGAAGTGTATGGCTGGGAATTGGCGGTTTACCATAAACCACAAGGTCAATTGTGGTCAATCTTGTGGTCTCATCTCCAAGAGCCAGCTTGGCATGTGCCTCTGGTGATGTCATTGAACCAGCAATAAGCAAAGTCGGTGCAACACCAGTCTGAAAGGGGTCTCTGCCAGGATGGACCCGTGTATCAAAACATGGGTGCGACCTGGCATTTCGATCTAAAAGAGGTATAAGGGGCATATTTATCACAATCCACATTATTAATGCAAAATATTTTTTACCCAAATTCACAATGTGAACAGTAACATTTCATGCCAATTTATTACAATCGACTTGCACAAGATGGGCTCTGACAAGAACCTGTCCTTGTAAAGAGTTGGAAGTGTTTGGGTTTAGCATTAGGGTTAGTTTAGGGGTTTAAGTTATTGGGTATTAGGAGAAATATAGCGCTATGGGTTGTTTGAGGGAAAGGAACCCTAAACTGATATTGTGACTTGTGCCCCATGAGGTCTAAATCTAGCTCTGATCCTGACAATATGTCTATTTGAAGGGAGTATGATGACGTGATTCATCACAAATTGTATCATCTGCCTCTCCGGCCCAACAGATCAATACAAATTACTCTCAACAATGACGGCAGTAACTTTCCGAGTTGGGATGAAAGCAGAAAAAAGGAGTAACTTTACACATGGACAAACCGTATTACAATGGGGATATAGTTATTATATTGACAGTCGTAATGTCAACAGTGATAAAGTTGATACCATCATGTTCAATGTGTAAATATATGGACATAGTCAAAATGTTAACAATAGAAATTTTAGGTTCATGGTTAGACTGAACATTGTATTTTGGCTGTTGACATTTTGAGGATGTTAACATTATGATGTCACTATAATAATTATCGGCATTGTTGGGGAGATTTACTAAGATGTATATTCTACTTCGCATGTGATGTTGCTCTGGGCAACCAATCAGAATCTACAGTACTTCTTATTTATTTAGCACCCTCTAGAAGATAGTAGACAGGATCTGATTGGTTGCCCAGAGCAACATCACATATGAAGTAGAATACACATCTTCGTAAATTTCCCCCCTGGTGTGCGGTGTCGGCCCCACTGGACTTAATCTCTTTGCAATAGTTTGTGCCATCTGTCATGAAATCCTTCACGTTCTACACTTCATTGGCAGAAACAACATTGATGAGAGTTTCACTTATAGCAAGCCACCGCTACAGGAGTTGGTTTTCACCAGAACTTAATGGCTATTGTTCTTGGATAAATGAATAAGTAGAGACGTTTCCCATCAAAAGCAATCAGCTTCTATTTAGCATTTCTCAAGAACAATCTATAAAATGATAGGTAAAAGTCGATTGGTTGCATCGGGTTACTTCTACACTTGTCCACTCTTTAGAAGGCTTGATCCATTTCCCCATAAATATTACGTAATGATACAGTAGGCTAACACATAATACTTTGTACCAGGGCTTAAAGTGGTCATGCAGAGGTGGGGGAACCCATTTCTCTATGCCACCTAATTACCCCCCCCCCCACCTCCTTTACCCCCATTAGGCAGAGACAGGGCCAGTGGTAGGGTTTTTGGCATCCCCCTGCAAACTAGAATGCTTTCCTGTGAGAATTACTGTGCAGGGCCAATGTGGAGGTTAAAATGTTGAACCTTACTATTAGAGGTGGTGGAACTCAGTTCCACCCCATTCCCCCTCACTTTAACCGCTGCTTGGCACAATTGAATACCAATGACTATGACAGAGTAAAATAAGGGCACTGCTCCTAGATGCCATAAAGGTAGAGCAGAGACACTGTAAGCGCACAAGAAATCACAAGTATGTAGGATGCACACAGGGGCCCTTATTCTGATTCAGTCGAAAAGGCAAATTCCTTCTCAAATGGACAAAACCATGTGCACTGCAGGTGGGGCAGATGTAACTTGTACATGAGCAGGTGGAACTGGCTGAGCTGGTTTTGGACAGATCTCTTGTGCCAGGTATATGCCTCATCTTACCAGGGACAAATGATATAAGTAGATGTGGTCACTAGGTTTACAAGCATTAGGTTGACAGTCATAGGTGGAAATGGTCATTGGGTCGGCATGAATAATGTCAAGATTAAAAAGGTTGATATGGTGATTTTCTATGCTTTACAATAGAGATGAGCGGGTCCGGATCCCCGAGATCCGACAGATCCGAATATTGGGGATCCGGGCCAGATCCGAGCCGGCTCGGGAGTTCCCGCCTGAATTCCGGACCAATAACGAGGCCGAACATCATCATCGCGCTGTCGGATTCTCGCGGGAGCGGGATCTTATAAAAGACGCACGCGCGCCCCACCATCTTCACTCCAATCTTGGAGAGGGAAGAGGGTGGTTGGGAAGCTCCGTGTGCTCCGTGCTGTGCTCTGTGCCATGTGCTCCGTGCTGTGCTCCGTGACCTGCCCTGTGCCCTCACTGCCCTGTGCTGTGCTCCGTGCCATGTGCTCCGTGCTGTGCTGTGCTCTGTGACCTGCCCTGTGCCCTCACTGCCCTGTGCTGTGCTCTGTGACCTGCCCTGTGCCCTCACTGCCCTGTGCTGTGCTCCGTGACCTGCCCTGTGCCCTCACTGCCCTGTGCTGTGCTCCGTGACCTGCCCTGTGCCCTCACTGCCCTGTGCTGTGCTCCGTGCCATGTGCTCCGTGCTGTGCTGTGCTCTGTGACCTGCCCTGTGCCCTCACTGCCCTGTGCTGTGCTCTGTGACCTGCCCTGTGCCCTCACTGCCCTGTGCTGTGCTCCGTGACCTGCCCTGTGCCCTCACTGCCCTGTGCTGTGCTCCGTGACCTGCCCTGTGCCCTCACTGCCCTGTGCTGTGCTCCGTGACCTGCCCTGTGCCCTCACTGCCCTGTGCTGTGCTCCGTGACCTGCCCTGTGCCCTCATTGCCCTGTGCTGTGCTCCGTGACCTGCCCTGTGCCCTCACTGCCCTGTGTTGTAGACTTGAGAGTCAGTGACTGTTTATAGGCCTGAGCCCTTTAGTGTGATTTAACTAACTAGGTGCTGCAGTGCTCACACGCAGGGGCTGCAGTGTCCACTGTCCAGGGGCTGTCCTGTGGCCCGTGCCCTGTTGTGATTTATTTAGCCCTAAGCCCTGTGTTGTGATTTATTTAGCCCTGAACCCTGTGTTTTTTGTGATTTAACTAACTCAGTGCTGCAGTGCTCACACGCAGGGACTGCAGTGCTGCTGAGTAGTACACTGTGTACAGGGGCTGCAGTAATACAAGGGGCTGTGTCCAGTGTGACGGCCTATATCTTATCCATTGTCCAGTGTCACGAGTCACTCACGACATATATCCTGTGTCCTGTGTGACGACATATCCTGTGTCCAGTGTGACGACATATATCCTGTGTCCAGTGTGACGACATATATCCAGTGTCCAGTGTGACGACATATATCCTGTGTCCAGTGTGACGACATATATCCTGTGTCCACTGTGACGACATATATCCAGTGTCCAGTGTGACGACATATATCCTGTGTCCAGTGTGACGACATATATCCAGTGTCCAGTGTGACGACATATATCCTGTGTCCAGTGTGACGACATATATCCAGTGTCCAGTGTGACGACATATATCCTGTGTCCAGTGTGACGACATATATCCTGTGTCCACTGTGACGACATATATCCAGTGTCCAGTGTGACGACATATATCCTGTCACCCTGGACACAGCCCCTGGACAATGGACACAGCCTCTGGACACAGCTCCTGTACACTGGACACAGCCGTCACATTGGACACAGCCCCTGGACAATGGACACAGCCTCTGGACACCGCCCCTGGACACAGCTCCTGTACACTGGACAATGGATATATGTCACACTGGACACTGGATATATGCCGTCACACAATGGTTAGATGTCACACTGGCCACTGGATATATGTCGTCACACTGGACACAGGATATATGTCGTCACACTGACGACATATATCCTGTGTCCAGTGTGACGACATATATCCAGTGGCCAGTGTGACATCTAACCATTGTGTGACGGCATATATCCAGTGTCCAGTGTGACATATATCCATTGTCCAGTGTACAGGAGCTGTGTCCAGGGGCGGTGTCCAGAGGCTGTGTCCATTGTCCAGGGGCTGTGTCCAATGTGACGGCTGTGTCCAGTGTACAGGAGCTGTGTCCAGAGGCTGTGTCCATTGTCCAGGGGCTGTGTCCAGGGTGACAGGCTGTGTCCAGTGTCCAGGGGCAGTGTCCAGGGGCAGTGTCCAGTGTCCAAGGGGCTGTGTCCAGTGTGACAGGCTGTGTCCAGTGTAAAGTAAGAAAAAGAAATAAAAGTAATAAATAAAATAAAAACACATTTTTGGAGGATGATGGAGTAGGAAATAGTGGGAGTGCTGAAGCTGCTACCACCAGTCATGACAAGACCGATACCTCTTTGTATTTGCTGTTTGGAGCATTTCTCTTTTTTTGGGATAGTTTATTAAACTGCCACCCTGTCTGCCCCTGCAGTGCCGCTCTGCCAGGTTGGAAGTGTAAGGTCCACATGTATGTGATGCCGACTGCTGTTGCTTAGCTTAGTCATCCAGCTACCTCGGTATACCCTTTTGGCCCAACTACAGTAAATGAAAACAATTTTGTAAGCTGTGAAGTGATCAAAATTGACTAGAAATGAGTGGAAACTAATGTTATTGAGGTTAATAATACTTTAGGGGCAAAAACAGGCCCAAATTCTGTTATTTTAGAAATTCTTAGCAATTTTTCATAAAAATCCAGATCCAAAACCAAAACCCACAAGGGTGGTTTTGCCAAAACCAATCCAGATCCAAAACACGAAGGGAGATCCAGATCCAAAACCAAAACCAAAACCAAAAAAAGTGGCCGCCGCACATCTCTACTTTACAATCAGAGTGAGAATATAATAGTGTGCCTGAAGCATAGCGAGCCATGCGTGGGGGCGTAGTACACTTATGTGGTGTCCATGTCGACCTAAGGCTACAGACAAAAAAAAACCATGAAAAATCATATCGACCCTTTTCATGGCAACCTTACCCATGTTGATTTAATGCTTGAAGGCGGGATTCAGTGTCCCATTTATTACCTAAGTTAATATTTAGAGCGCTTATATATGAGTGGTTGTCTTAATCAGCTGCTGCTTATGGGGGTGGTCAGTTCCCCAAATATAGAGAAAAACAGAAAAGACAAGATTAAGCAGCGCTTTCACACAATAATTGCAAGTGTATGCATCAATCTAATCATAAAAAAATTTAATAAAACAATACACATAAAATTACAATCGTAAAAAACAGTAGAATTAATAGGACCACTATTTGAGTATAGTCACCACCGATGCTTTAGTAAACCTGCACTGATCTCGACAGCAAATGTCCAATAGGATGTAGAAGGAGTCCGTCCATATAATTTTTGTATATCACCTGTGGATGCTTGGTTGATGGCCCGTTGGCAAAAGTTGGTATAGCCAGCCCGGGAAACCTTTTTTGTTTACGCAATCCAATTTCAGGAATGGTTGGTCGGTCTGCAACCTCACCGGTAGGAAATAAGGACAGGATCAGATCGTTCAGCAGGAAATCAAATGACGATTTGCGGTGGAAAGCAATGTGACTTTTCTCAGGAAAGTGGTCCAAACGCACCAACGCGTTTCGCTGTGCTAACCCACAGCTTTGTCAAGGTGTGTTCTACTGGTGGAAGTCCATGATATTTATACCTAACTTCCTGTATGGTAATTAGCATACATTATTGATGCATACACTTATTCCTTAAGAAAAATATAACTATGCTTGCTCGGAGACATTGTTACATATTAAACTGTATATATTATACTTAGAAAAAACACTTTTATAAAAAAACATATATTCATTTCATCAGGAATCTTTTTCCTCTTTATTATTTCCGGGTCAACAGTTGATGTCACTTCCTGGTGTATAAGTAAATCAATCCCAGTTTGGTTCCAATCAATCTCATACTGGTGGTAAATGATTTTACTCAGTGTTTCTATTTCTCTTGTCTGAACTGCTCGCCTAGCCTGGAGGGATGTCAAAATGTTTAGACGATCGTTTGAAAATCGTTAGTAATCTTCCCCGTATTGTCACTCCGAAACCGGAAGTGACGTTACGGGTGTGGGAACCAATAGACACTCCGTTGTCTTCAATGGTTTCTATGGGAACGCGTCACTCGCACTGTCCGGTTCCCGGAAGTGACGTTCTGTCTTTCAGACACAGTTTATCTCCGTCACCATAGAGACATCACTCCCCCAGCCGGCGGCCAGTTCAGCTCGGTACTAGCAGACCTTATTGTTTATTTCATGATAGGGATTATGTTCTGTCGATCCCTTTGTCTCTAAATATAAATTTATTTGCTTGATTGTTGGAAGTTGTTATTGATCATCCCCGTATTTTCATTCCGAAACCGGAAGTGACACTACGGGTAAGGGGACCAATAAGGCTTTCATTATGTTCAATGGTTCCCATGGGAACGTGTCGCTTGTGCTTTCTGATTTGCAGAAGTGACGTTACGTCTTTCAGAGAGAATAACAAACTTATTAAGCCCGAGGTTGTTACAATACAGAGAGAATTATACATAATTTGGTGCATAGAAGAAACTATTATTTTTAGATGGATTTATAAGACATGATTTAAATGAAGTTCATATATATATACAAATCTATATAGTGCCACATACATCAATTGGGTCAGGTCTTTTCATACAGTGATTTCATAAATAGAAAAACTTATATTAATACAAACATATACATGACTAGATCCGGAGATATATGGAAAAATTCTATTCTATATACAGAATACACTTCTACATATATTTTAAGACAAAGGGTGGGGGGCAGAAAATAGGTATCCCTAGAAAATTATTATAAATATTTAGCGGGTTACTAAATAAGACAAAATGGGGGAGAAAAAAGGGGGAGCAGGAGAGGGGAGAGGAGGGGAAGCAAAACTAAGAGGATGGGAGATACAGGAGAGGTGTCAGTGTTTTATAGGACAACATTTAGTTCCATTTGTTCGTTGAGGCCATTGGGATAGAGGGAATTGTGCTTGAAGATCCAAAAAATGTCTTGGCTACATAGGGTCTTGAATCTATTCCCCCCCCCCCCCCGTTTTGTGGTTCTAATATGTTCTAATCCCAGTAGTCTCAATTCTTTTGGGTTGCTTTCGTGATATTCAACAAAGTGTCTGGACACACTGTGGAGCAGATTCTTATTAAGAATGTTCCTACGATGTTCTAAAAATCTCACTCGAAGGGATCTTGTAGTGCGGCCCACATACTTGAGCCCACAACTACAGGTCATGAGGTAAATCACATATTCTGTGTTACAGTTAATGAATCCTCTAATTTCCACAGGTTTCTGATCTGGTTCACACAGTATAGTTTTGATCTTATTTTGGATGTGATTACAAGTGATACATGAATCTCTCCCACATTTAAAACAACCATTTGGTTTGGGTTTTAGCCACATGTTAGAAGATGTACCCACTGGATTTTTTTCACTTGTCTCTCTCAACTCACTAGGTGCCAATAGGGTTTTAAGTGACCTATTCTTTTTGAAGACAAAAGACGGTTTGTCTGGTATTATACTTTTTAATGTCTTGTCTTGTCTTAGAATATTATAATTTTTCTGTATTATATTCATGATTTCTTTATATTGTGTATTGAAAGTAGAAATAAAAGGTAATTTTCTCACTTCATCTTGTTTTTGTTTATTTATCTCATTACTCTTTTTATTAAGTGTTAAAAGTGAGTTGCGGTCACATTCTCTCTCTTCTTCAATAGCCCTTTTTACTAAGTTGTCCGGATAGCCTCTTGTAATGAAGGCCTTACCAAGATCAAGGGCCTGGGTCTCAAAGGTTTTTAATTCGGAACAATTACGTCTTAATCTAAGCATCTGTCCTTTGGGGATATTTCTCTTCCAAGATGGATGATGTGCACTATTATAGTGTAAATACGAATTAGTATTTACTTCCTTCTTAAAGTTGGATGTCTGAATTACGCCTTGTTCTACTGTAATACTTATGTCTAGAAAATCAATCTTGGTGTGGTGAAAATTGTGAGTGAATTTTAAATTAAAAGAATTAGAATTTAGGTGTGTGACAAAGGAAAGTGCAGAAGAATAGTCCCCATCCCAAATTATAAACAAATCATCGATGTAACGGCCATAGAGGACCAGATTCGCCTCCCAGCCGCCCCCCCACACAAGGTGGTCCTTGACCTCCCCCATGTAGAGGTTGGCATAGCTGGGGGCAAATCTGGTCCCCATGGCCGTCCCCATCGTTTGCAGATAAAATGTATTCAGAAAAGTGAAGTAATTATGACTAAGAATACATTTTATCGAATCTATAATGAAATGAATGTGTTCCACACTGAGGTCATCATCCTGTATTAATCTTCTTTCAATTGCTTTTATGCCCAGAGAATGGGGTATGTTAGAATACAGACTCTGTACGTCAAGTGTCATAAATGCGTACGAGTCCTTCCATTCTATCTGGTGAATTAAATTTAAAAAGTGAGTGGTATCTTTGATGTATGACCTCAGTGTGGAAACACGGGGTTGAAGATAGATGTCCACATAATGTGATAAATTAGAAGATAATGACCCAACACCCGAAATAATAGGACGACCCGGGGGTGCAGTGAGGGATTTGTGAATTTTTGGAAGATGGTAGTACACCGGAATAACTGCATGATCCACATACAGAAATCTATATTCATCCTTTGAGATAATGCCGGACAATAAAGCCTGGTCAAGTAATGATTTTAGTTCTTTAGTATATTCTAAAGTAGGGTCAGTGGGCAGTTTCCGGTAAGTACTCTCATCCTCCAATTGTTTAAGTGCTTCTTTAGTATAATCTGCTCTATCTTGAATGATTATACCTCCCCCTTTGTCTGCCTGTTTTATTGTGATTGAGGAATCCTTCATTAATTTATTGAGTATATTCCTATTGTGTCTTGTTAAATTATCTTTAGTTTTTTTGTTGGTTGTTGCACACAGTGTTTTAAACTCATCTAATGTTAGTTTGTAAAAACTTTCCAAGTATGTCCCTTTAGATTTTATAGGGAAAAATTCAGACTTCAACTTTATTGAAGTTTTATCAATATCGAAGATCTTTTTATTGCTATTATTCATATTGATTTCAGATGGATTTTCTTCTAGCAACATGACTAGTGTCATCAATGCTTCATCATCCTGGCTATCTAATAGAATAGGTACAGAACTATCCCCAATTCGATCAAGTTTTTTATTCGCAAAATATTTTTGTCTGCAGAGGGTACGTACGTACCTGTTCAATTCAACAAATAAATTGAACAGGTTCGCTGGGGTTGATGGAGAAAATTTTAAACCTTTGCTAAGTAATTTGATTTCCTCCGGGCTCAGGTTTTTTGAAGACAAATTATAAATAATTTTCTCTTCATTTATTTCATTGTTATTTTTTGCTTTTATTCTTCTTAGTTGAACCTTCTTAGTTGAACCTTCTTGCACCCCCCTTCTCCCTCTACACTTGAGAACCTCCTCCTTTTCAGTGTCCCGCCTGCCAGGGGTCAAGAAGGGTGCATGGCCGCGATAAGAGGCCGGGAAACGACACATTGCATCCGAGAGCTTGTCAATTCTCAGCTGTTCTAGGCGGAACGAGCCCGATTGCTTGTGAGTTCAGGCTCATTTTGCTGAGATCCCCTGTTCAATGCTGTCAAGGAAGACAGCATTGAATAGGGCCCCGCAGCCATCTCCCCCGTCGGGTATGGCAGCGAGAGTTTGAATACCCCCCTAAGAGAGAAGAGGGCCTGCATAGTCTCCATATAGGCCTTCTTCTCTCTAGCCAACAACTCAGTAGACTGTGCACTAGGAAATCCTAATGTTGTTCCAAAGTCTAGTTGTCATGGGCAGATCTTTTGGGGAATGGCACAGTGGAGATTTTTCCTACTGCGAAAGTGCAAAACACTGACATGGGACTCGAAATGACTACGTATTGAGTGTAGGGGTGTGGGGTGCCCCATCATAGATACGCCACTGGATCTTACAGGGCTTAGTTCAACTCTGATAATCAATGTTCTGCTGTACAAGTCATACTGTACTATAGCTATTGTGCTGGCTTGCTGCTGTGCGCAACAGTCTCCTCACCATTGCTGGTGTCCTCAGAGCTGTCTACAGATTATACTCCTAAATGTCTTTCAGAGAAATGCTTAAGTATCATTAAGTTTCACTGAGGAAGAATAAGAGAGAAAATTAATTTTGAAACTAAGGAGATTAATTTAATTTGTTCAGGGTTGTTAAACCACAAGGCTAATTAGCAAAGGGGGGGGAAAGTTAGCAGTTTTATTAACAAGAATAAGGCTACTGACAGGAGACTCAGGACTGTTACATAAATGAGGAGGTGAAAAATTATACTTGAAGGTAATTGTACTATTAGGGAAACTAGAGACCAGCCAAATATAATTATCAATGCTGACACATTACTCACATTATCTGATAGTGGCAGAGGCGGAACTACCACTGGTGCAACAGGTGCAGTGCACCAGGGCCGCTGAGGAGTAAAATGCCCACTGCTGCTTCTGTCACCCACTGTTTTTCCCTGTCACACTCTGCCTCCCCCTGTCACCCACTACTGCCCCTGTCACACTCCAACTTCGTGTAGTGGTGATAAGCCATGGCGATCTAAATTTTATACCATGCCACCCTCACCTGACTGTACCACTTCCACTGCACCACACATCAGATTCCCTGAGGGGACAGCCATAAATTGAGGGGTGTGGTATAGGGGTCCGACAGTCAGGATCCCGACAGTCATTATCGCGACGTTGGGATCCCGACTGGCCGGACCCAGACAGCATGGTGAGCACAACTAAGCCCCTTGCGGGCTCGCTGCGCTCGACACTTATTTTATTCACACTCTATGGGGGTCGTGGACCCCCACGAGGGAAAATAGCAGGTGCCCATCGGGAACCCGGCTGTGGGTGTTTTGACAGTCGGGATCCCGACGTCGGGTGAATGCCTGTCGGAATCCCGACTATCGGGACCCCATCCGGCACCCAAATTGAGCACCTGTGGTATGCATGCTTCGTTCTAGTGGAATGGAACAGAACAGGGTGTGGGCCCAGTTTAGTAAGGACATGTCTGTGCAACTGCCAACAAATGAAATTGGGAAGAAGATGCGCCTACACCTGGGAGCGCAGTATAATTGTAAGAGGTCAGGATGATAGGACAACTGCAGCATGATGATGATGCCAGTCACTGACACTAGCAAACCGATTCTGATTGGCTGTTTAAATACTGGACTTTCAACTGCCTGTGATTGGTGCCACTCAGGCAAAGATTATGCTTCTGTGAGCATCTTTAAGCAAACAAGGAGGTTTTCTTTGCTTACACTTAGACAGTGAGTGGTCTCTGATTTATTATAGTGGTTTTTGCAGGTTTTGTCTGTGTCGCATGTTTGTAGTCGCATTTGCTACTGTTGCCAACTACAAAGTAGGTTGAGCTTTGCATAAGGGTAGAAATACAGTATTATATGTTTTTATTTTTGAAGACTTTATTTTGTCAGCAGATTACAATGGAACAAGAAATAGCAACTGGATCTTGTGCATGGACCCATTTTGTGGTCAACTCTGCCCACATTGAAACTCAGTTATAATGTAGAATATCATATGGCAAAAGTGCAAACCAACATCATAGTCAGCAATGCTGTGCTCCTTTTTTTGCACTGGTGTGGTAAGTTTTCACCATATGTGCCAGATGTCAGGCGGATTAAGGTCTGTGGGGGCCCTGACAACAAAATTGTGGGCCCCCCCACAGACATCCCCCCTCCCTCAGGGGAGGCTGGTACCTGGGCAGCGTAGGTCTGGGCAGTCAGCGCCGGGGTCCCTGCAGCGTATGAAAAGTCAGCGGCAGGGTCCCTGCAGCAGATGGGAACTAGTTTCCATCCGCCACAGGGACCCCGCCACTGACTTCTTATCCCCGGCAGCCTGCTGCAGGGACCCCCTGCCAGCCTGCCCAAGCAAGGGGCGTCAGGACCCCCACACCGGCGGCAGCATAAGGGGCCCCACATATAAGGGGCCGCAGGACGACTGCCCCTGTTGGCCCGTGCTTTAAACGCCTCTGCCAAATGTATCAAGCACCAAAAAGTGACAAAATGGAGAGTTTAACAGCCAGCCAATCTACAGGCTGGGTTTGAAAATGGTAGGATCTGATTGGCTGGTTGTTTATCACTCTCAACTTATCACTTTTTGAAGCTTGTTACATCAGGACCTTAGAGCACGGGTAACTTTCCAAGTCAGTGGTGCAGGAGGCATCGTGAACCCAAATGGATAATATTATTATTACATTTTATATATAAGGCGCCACAAGTGTTTCACATTGCTGGGTATGGATGGTCGACAAGCATTAGGTCGACATGCATTTAGGTCAACATGAATCAAGGTCGACATGGGTTAGGTCGACAGGGTCATTAGGTCGACACGAGCATTAGGTCGACATGGGGAAGGTCGACAGTCAAACTGTCGACATGGAGTTTTTCACATTTTTGTGTCCCGAATTTCGATACAGTCGACATGGACACTGAAACGTGGCACCGCGTCCCCTCACATGGCTCGCTACGCTCCGGACACTATGTTATTCTCCCACCACACCCTAGTGGAAGGTAGGGCATGAAATACCACCTGTTGGCACATGTCGGCTCCCCAAAAAATGTGAGTGGGCATGGTAAACTTCATGTTCGCCATCCCGCTCGCACCTAGCAGTGCAGGGATGTGGCATGGGTTGGCGGCAGGGGGCATAGCCCATGGGAAAGCCCAGCATTTCATGGGCGTTCCCATGAAAATGCTGGGGTTTCCCTGGGAAATCCATCAATGACACGGGTGCGGGGGGCGGGCAGCTAACGCCAGCGGATGTCAGCTGTCCCCCTGCTTCCCGCACGGAGTGCTCGCAGATCGGAGACACCGTAGAGGTGTCTCTGATCTGCGATCGCTGGAGAAATCATTCAGTGGTCGCTGACCATCAAGTGATTTCTCCCCTGCACCCAAGGCTACGAAAGGATGATTATGCAAATTGGGGGTGAGAGGGGGGAGGGGGGGCTGCCGACACTGCGAATGGCCATTGGCGTTTAGTCCACACGCAGCATTGCATGTGGAGTAGAATAAGGTCCGTTATTTCATTTTCCCCATCACATCCAATTTGTGTGAGCATGTCTGAGAGATGCCGTGTCTGATGGTATTTGGCCCTGTGTACAGGGCAGGTGCCACCACTAGGCAGCTTTAGGCATTTGCTTAGGGCGCCGGCCACTGGAGGGTGCTACTGAGCCGCCGAGGAAAGAAGGAAGCGGGGGGTCGCCTGGGGCTCTGACAGGGTTGGCACCGGCCCTGCCTGTGTACAGACACAGTCACATCGCCACTGTCACGCAGACCAGTAGATGTAATATATAGTGAATAGATTGGCTTGCAATGTGCAGTAAGGGCTGACTCATGGACATTTGTGTAAATACCTTTATCAGCACTGCCAGGCACATTAGAACTTCTACCCCGAATAATCTGTCTTTGTGTTGGGCCTGAAATGTGTTAGAAAGCACAGAACCATAGAATTACTATATACTGTCCAACAGGAAATAAACAGATCGTCAGGGAAGCCTGTAAACGGGTAGGAAATCCCTCCCCACTCCCCTGCCATTGTTCATTCCCTCGCTGTCTTGTCTGTACGTCCCCAGTTTACCTAAAACTAGCTTGTTATTTTGCTATGCCAGTGGTACTGAACATGACTAGCAGAGGCAGCACAGTGTACACAACGGTGCCTGGGGCAATCTGAGCCCAAGTGATAAACGCCTGCATTGCGATATTTTCTTTTTTATTTGTGAAACATTTTATATGTCATTGTATATTTGTGACCAGTTTTCCTCGTATGGCACACTGAAATGACACTGAAGGCAAACCATATACAGTATTTTACTCCATTGGGTACATGTCAAACAGTCATCTATAGCAACCTTGGGCTGGACATTGGCCCTTATTCAGAACTGATCCCAGTACAAATTTGTTCTCAAAATGGGAAAAACCATGTGCACTGCAGGGGGGGGGGGGAGCGTAGATTTGTGTGAGTTATTTTGTTTCTGTGCAGTGTAAATACTGCAGGGTTGCCGACTTTCACAGTCTCCTCTCCGGGAGAAGCCACGCATCGCGGCAATTTATAGCTTCTACAACCAGGTACGTTAGGGGTGGAAGGGGGTCTGCAGGAATCTGGGAGGGTGGCCCACCTTTCCAGGGGGGCCGGGAGGGGGGCCGGAAGGGGGACCCGATTTTCGGGATCCTCCCGGCCATTCCGGGAGGGTTGGCAACCCTGAAATACTGGTTACATTATTTTTACACTGCAATTTAGATTTCAGTTTAAACACACCCCACCCAAGTGTAACTCTCTCTGCACATGTTACATCTGCCCCACCCACAGTGCACATGGTTTTGCCCATTTTGAGAACAAATTTGCACTGTGATCAGATTTGAATAAGGGCCATTGTGTAATGAATGAGACAATAATCACTCCACTGCCCATTACCAGGGCTCTGATCATTGGCTGGTGCCAATCACCTTCCACTTTATCTCTTCACCAGACTTCATACACCTGGCCCACTATAATATAAAACAGTTCATGGATTGCTGGACAGATTAAGAAAGAAATGAATCAGTGTACATTACACAAGTCATGTAACAAAGAATGATGAAACAGCTGAGATGTTACTTTTTTGTTCCAGGAAAACTCCTTTGATCCTGTATGTACCATATGTAAAGTGAGTGAAAGACCTGCAAGGTTTTTCATGCAAACACCGTACTGCTGGAAAAATCCCTACTGTGATATAAGCCCTAAGCATAAACGTTCAGAACACAGCAAGGGCAAAAGGCACATCTTGCCTTTGGCAAAGTCACAGTCACCTAAAGTGAGTACTCTGCTGACGTGTAAGATCTCGGAAAAACACTGCAGAAGAAAACAAGTTTCTCCTAAATATTAATTTGAGACATATGCTAAATCATGATTTGTGCTATTCACAGCTTGTCTTCTTGGTAATGCTGAGGTATAACTGTGAATAAAATCAGCGGTAATGTTATGCTGGAATCAACTTAATGTTCCTTAATTAAGAAACATGAAGGCATATAATATTTCTCATTGATTTCATCACATATTGGGGCTCGTGTAGAATTGCCAGAAGTTACGCCCTTCTGTACCGTTCATGCGCCCCACATAAACTTATGCATACTGCATACCTCCCAACATCTGGGCTGGCTGAGGCGGGACGGTGTGCGCGCGGCGAATTTGGGGGGCGTGGTCTACTGGAAAGGGGGCGTGGCTTATATTCGCGGCGCTGCCGCGAGGCCACGCCCCCGTTTCTCGCCGCAGGGGGGGGCATGCCTAGCAGCTCTGTGAGCTGCTGGTCAGCCCCTAGCCCCTCTTACTGCAAGAATAGACGCTGTGCGCATGCACACAGCGTCTATTCACGGACCACAGGGGGTACTCCCAACTGCCCCCCCTCCCAGCCGCGGGACATTGTCAGCGGCGGGAGGGACGCGGGAATGTCCCAAAATATCGGGACGTTCCCGCGATAAGCGGGACAGTTGGGAGGTATGATTCTGTAAGGGCCAAATTAAGGCCCTGATTCTAGTTGTCTTGGAACGGGGAAAATTCATCCCAGTTCCGATGTTTGGTGGTCTGCAAACTCACAAGTGCGTATTTGCACATGTGCAGACACCGGCAACGAACGTCCTCGGCGAGCTGCAGGGAGGGAGGGCCGGGGGCGGACGGTGGATGGAATGGGGCTTGCCTATGGGAACACCCAGTGTTTTATGGGCATCCCCATGGGTACGTGGATGGGCCTGCATCCTGGGGGCGGGCGGCTGATGTCGCACAGGACATCAGCCACCCACCCTGTCTTTGTCCAGATGCACGCAAAAAAAGTTCAGTTTTTTCCTGACCACTTATCTTATTTATATGTTTGAATGTTTGAAACAGCCTATACTATAGACCAGTGGTAGCCAACTCCAGTCCTCAGGAGCTACCAACAGGTCACATTTTCCAAAGCACCTTGCTTTTGCACAGGTGCACTCATTACTCACTGACACATTTTAAAAGGTGGAGCTAATTGCTTCATTTATGATTCTATGAGGAAACCTGGAAAACGCACTGTTGGTAGCTCTGGAGGACTGGAGTTGGCTATCCCAGCTGTATTATTAATACTGTATTCCATACTGTATCCAGTGTAAAAAAAAAAAATTTTTTAGGGCTGTTACCACTCCCCTAGACTCCCATATTTACTCCAATGCGCTGCAGAGTGGGAGACATTGGATTACATTTGGAAACTCCCCTCTAAAAATCCTGTGTTTGACACTAAGTTCACATACTCATTGTAAGCTTGCAGCAGGGCCCTCCTACCTCCAAGTCTGTATGTTGTTACCCAGTTTGTTTTATCACTGTCTACTATTGTAAAGCGCAACGGAATCTGCTGCGCTATATAAGAACCTGTAAATAAATAAATAAATACTCATACCCTCCAACATGACCCATTCCATTAGGTACAAAATTCACTGTTCCTGGACTTCCGTGCCAGTGGCAGTTACAGAGGTTGGACTCCAGCACAGTCCAAAAAGAGGGGGGTCACATCAACTGCCAATGAGTCCAGGACAGTGATTCTTGGAGTGGCAGTAGGTGTGGCTCCCCTTTTTGAATATTGGACTTTGCTGCAGCCCCAACTCTGTAACTGTCACTGACAGGGAAGTCCAGGAACAGAGCATTTTGTACCTAATGGAATGGGTCATGTTGGAGGGTATGCATACTACATGCCATATTGCTCAACCGCAATGATGAAATAATTATGTGTGGGGGCCCCCATCTTCAGGGGCCTTGTAGGCTCTACTTTTAATCCAGCACTGTGCGTTTTATGCAGATTATGGTGCATGTTACACACACAAATCTTAGGGGTAGATTTACTAAACAGCGATTTTGCCACAGGAGTGAAATAGCTGTACACACTTAGTAGCCACTGCGCTCGCCACACTTTATAAAATCAACTCCACGCTGGGCTCGCTGCACTCGCCACGCTTCCGGCTGGCGTGGATATTGGGGGTTTGAAAAGGAGGCATTTGCCAGTATGTAACATGGAGCACTGGCAAATGTGTCCTTTATTGTGCATGAGACGCATTTGCGCACCGCACCCCCCCCCCTTGCGCAGGAGACTCTTGCGCTACCGAACCCCTAACCCTGTCGGCAGGATTGCCGTACCCTGCCACAATACTAACTGAGACGCACAAGTGTCTAAGACGCACAAGGGCCTGCAGCTCCCGGGGACTACACTAACTACGCAGGGTTGCCGTGGAGACAGCACGCTTACTATGCTACGCTGATAAGCTGCCGCCGTGAAACTACACAAGTAAGGCAGCCGTTGGGCTACGCTGTTCTACGCTGACAACGTAGATTCAAACGTAGCTTAGGCTGCCGCCGTGAAACTACTCAAGTACCATATTTTTATATTTGAATGAGATATCTTGAGGAATGCTGCATTTATGTTGTATAAACACATCAAACACATGTAATACACACAAATATATTTTATTTGTGCATGAATCAAGGCTTTAAAACATGAAACAAAGTTTGTGTACATTCTCAGACACTGGATTTGAATACCAAGCAATCATTTTTTTGCACATATTTAGTGGCAGTCACATATGATGTCCTCAATAGTGCCAGTTACATATGGACCCAGTAGATTCTGGAGACTTTTCAGAATAATTTGGATAACGGATATTTGGATATGTTATACTCACCTGTAATTATCTATTGATACATAACCAAAGCAGCAGTGATGGAGAAATAAAAAGGGTGGTGGGACTAGTACTACCAGCCAGATTCAATGTCAAGTGACCTTGTGGAATTTGCAACACAGTAGTAGTATAACCATTTGTGGTAAAATATCTGGCTTGGTGCTCAACATCCTTGAGAGCCACCAGACACATCCTTAAGAACAAGCTTCATGCAGCGCAGGGAGGAAATTAGGAACTGTCTAGCTGAAGTACTTCAAAATGGCATTAGCAGGGAGACCCAAGTCAAGGTCATTTCAACTCATTTTTGTAAGAAAAACAGTTCAGTTCATTGTGACTTTTTTTTTTTTTTTTTTTTTTACTTTCCATGCATTACAAGGAGAAACCTTTTTTTCCCATTAGGTCACAAAGTAATAAAATGTCCAATAAGTTACAGTACACAAATAATTCCCTTGTACAGTATGTTTAACAAATTAAAAAAGATTCACAAAGGTCATTTCCTGTACTTTACAAAATTCATTTGCACTGAATTACATATTTCCCCCCGTGGATTATAGGAATCCTAAATGAAACTCAACAAGTAGTAGTTCTCTTTTGAAAAAATGTAAAAAAAAAATCTTGAATTCATAAATTGGTTACTACAGGGTTTTATTACAATTTGTTTTGGCAAAACCATTGTATTGAGACATCCAATATGGCAAAATAGCAGCCCCAGACCGAGGTTTCCTCATTACATTGGTTACCACAGCCCATTATAGACAGGAAGAGTCCAGACTGTTTTCTGGTTCTGCTATTATTTGGCTGGGGAGGCCATTTAGGTTTTGTGGACCAATTTCCATACTCTCCAAGCTTGTCCTTCCGTCATGATATATGGTTCTGGGGCTGGTTGAGAAAAAAAATAGTAGAAAGCTTGTATAAGTTTGAGGAAATATAAGCATCCTGTTTTTCTATTGCAACAGTATTGGATTGAGCGTTTTTTTTTGTTTGTTTGTTTTTTACATGATTGATTGGTTGAGGTGTCTGTCAAAGTTGTGAGCCTTTTAGGTGTTTTGTGGAAGCGGGCTTTGATAGTTCATGTAAAGGAGGTTCCACTAAACAGCATCCTCTTTGCAGTTTTGAATCATCGAAGGCTCAGCCACCATGCCTGCTTTACTTATTTAATTGATGGTACTTTTTCAGCGCACTTTATTAGTCTATTTACGTATATCGGTGGGGTTGCCAGATGTAAGACAAATGCAGAAACCCAATTGAAATGAGTGGCCTATTGAAATGAACAAGAAAGCACCAGATTGTGTTCTGGACACAGTTGCTCATTCATAGTATTTATAGACATCTTACAAGTGGTTTACGCTTTGCATTTTTTGAGCCAAACATGAGACAAGAAGCTAATAGGATTTAGAGGTCTGGGGCCAAATATAATAAGATGAGAGATTCAGAAAGTAAGAGATTTGGTAAGAAATCTCCATTTTTTTTAAAAAGCGGCAATCATTTACACCGCAAAACCAGTTTGATTGTGGAGTGTAAATGATTGGAGATTTCTTACCAAGTCTCTCACTTTCTGAATCTCTCATCCTATTACATCTCACCCACTGAGTCTACTGCCCCGTACACATGGGATGACTGAGCATCTGTGCTTAACGATGCAGTTAAGCACAGATAACTCACTGTCATGACCAGTGTTCTCAGGAGAGAGATTGTGGCAATCATTACATATATATATATTTATATATATATATTATACACAGTACATATCTAGTCGGGCTATAGTGATGCGCAGTGCACAGGACCGCGCATCGTCATCGCTGTGGGACATACACACTGAGTGATCCATGTTTTTTTGTTGTTGATGTAGTCAGATCGCTTAGAAATGGGCTTTAATCACCCCGTGTGTATGCCCCTTAAGGCCATTAAAGTGACTTTCCATTACAAGTATTCATCTCAACTGTGCAAAGACTGAGACTCCTACTCTCTATGTCAGAACATCGCCTCCTATGTGAACAGCATCCCCCACCCTGCAGTTACCCATTGACCAAGTTTATACCGTCTTTACTCACTCTGTGTTTTGACATTGTAATATTCTCCCGTGCAGCTTGCGACCAGTACCGACAAGTGGGAGGTGGCCCCCTTTCTAAAGTGACCCTGGCCCCCTGAAGGCTTAATCTGCCCTTGATGTAAGCACTATCCACAATGCCTATAACACACCCATAACATGGACCAGCCCTGTACTTCTGCTAGTCCACCTCCCAGAAATGCCCAATTTATTTTCCAAATATTTCTGAGGTCGTGCTTCTAACGTGCATCTCAGGCGCTAATATTATCATATGAAGATACTGCCCTGCCTTTCTTCTCCACCCACCCGATCACCACGTAAAGATTCCCAAATTTATTATAATATTGTAATATTGTATTGATATGGGGTGTGGTATAGGGGTCTGACAGTCGGGATCCCGACAGTCATTAACCCGACGTCGGGATCCCGACTGGCCGGACCCAGACAGCATGGTGAGCGCAACAAAGCCCCTTGCGGGCACGGTGGCTCACTACGCTCGCCACCTATTCTTTTCTCCCTCTATGGAGGTCTTGGACCCCACGAGGGAGAATAGCCGGAGGCCATCAGTGTTTTGACAGTCGGGATCCCAATGTCGGGTAAATGACTGCCGGGACCCCGTCCGGCACCCATTGATATATGCCTAACATATCAATACAATATTATAATAAAGTGACATACATTTACATTTAAATTACAGAGTACAGTATGATTAATAATGTACTCTGTATATTAAATGTATGTTTTCTCTTTTCTTGTTAACCAAAAAACTTATATTAGTATTATGGGCAAGAAAATGTAACATTATACAATGGTCTGCAAAGTAATTGGACAGAGTAAGTTTTCACACAGATGTAGCCGGCCTCTTCCTTGCGGGGGCTGGTGAAACTATCGCCAGCCCCCTCCAGTCGTCAGCCCCCGCGGCACGTGCACACAAGATGCTCGCGTGCCCTCTGGCGATGGTGCATCCGCCGCCGTCCTCCGCCTACCCCACTTTCAGAGCCACTAATGGTCGACTTCGAATAGTTAGCATACATTCGTTTGACATTGACAGAAGGTCGACACAAGCAAAAAGTTGAAATGAACATGAAAGGTCAACACTGACAAGATTGACATGACTTTTTCAGGATTTTTTTTTAAAACCAACGTGTTCATACTTTACCCTCCCAGTGAAAATAGAGGGATAATAAAATTTGTACCAAGCACAGTGTGGCACTGTGCCCGAAGCATAGCGAGCCATGTGTGAGGATGTGGTACACATATACTGTGTCCATGCCAACATATCTCAACATAGACACCTAAAAACAAGAAAAAGTTGTGTCGACCTTTTCATTGTTGACCACGTTCCTGTCGACCTTTTGCTTGTGTTGATTTTCTGTTACTATCGATCTAGTCGCTGCTATCTATTTTCTAGGTTTATCATTAGTAATCATTGTCGATCTAGACATCACCGATCTATACCAGGCATGTCCAACCTGAATCCCTCCAGCTGTTGTGAAACTACACATCCCAGCATGCCTTGCCACAGGTTTAGCATTCCCTAATAGGAAAACTATGGAAAGGCATGCTGGGATCTGTAGTTTCACAACAGCTGGAGGGCCGCAGGTTGGACACACTTGTTCTATACCATAGCCATGCAACTGCAGACTGTGTTGGTGTCGGTAAATCTAGTGTTTCATGATTGCTTAACTATAACAGCGGAATTTATGTCATCTAAGGTGAGATGTGAAAGGAAACAAAAAAGCGCTCCAAATTGCAAACTATTGATTAGAAAAAGTGTTATGTCTCCATATAAAACAAACAAACAATTATTTGTAAAGAAGCTTAGCTGCTGGTGGCGTACGGATTGATTCTCCAACACCAGTAAGGCACAGACTTTCAGAAGTGGAAAGTACAGCTAGAAGAATGATGAAACACAACTCCATACAACTAGTCAAATACTTCAGTCAAACAAATGATTGCAGCTACAATGTGAGTGGTTGTAGTAATTATGATCATATGTAATTAATTGTATTTTCTTAATCAATAAAAACAAAACACTTAAAAACCAGACAGAGCATTGTCCCAATTAATTTGCCCATCACTGTAGATGTAGGATTTAGGCTGAGCACACTACAGTATGTCTATTTGAAGGCTATGAATTTTGGAGCCTTGCTAGTCCCCCAGACGCTGCCCGCACAACCAGGGCCGGTGCAAGGCACCGGAGCGCCCCAGGCGTGGGGGCGCTCACCCGGTCCTCGGAGAGGGGGGGGGGGTGCCGGGCAAGCATGCGGTGGCCGGCGGCCGGCTATTGTGCTACACAGTAGCCAGGGGAGGGAATGTTTTCGGGCGGCTGCTACACGGAGGTGGAGGGGGGGTGCCGGGCGTGCGGTGGCCGGCGGCCGGCTATTGTGCTACACAGTAGCCAGGGGAGGGAAGGTTTTCGGGCGGCTGCTACACGGAGGTGGAGGGGGGGTACCAGGCGTACGTCGGACCTGGCTACTGTGCTACACAGTAGCCGGGGGAGGGGGGTGTCAGGCGGCTGCTACAAGGGGGGGGAATGCTCTGCTTGCGGACTCACCCAGCCTGGCGAGTCATTGCACAGGGGCGCGATGGGCGATGCGGCGGCGAAGGGGGTGGAGGGTGGACAGCTGCTCCAACTTCCACCCTCCAGTGGCCGGCGCCCTAGGCAAATGCCTAAGGCTGCCTAGTGGTGGCGCCGGCCCTGCGCACAACCGTCCATTCTGTGATCCCCCGCGCGGCTGCAAATGGATGATTTGCATAATCATCCACTAGTAGGCTTGGTATACGGGGGAGAAATCATTCGATGGTCTGCAACCAGTTGTGTCTCATATCTCCGAGCGCCCTGTGCGCGAAGCAGGTGGACAGCTGACATCTGCTGACGTCATCTGTCCGTTCCCACGTCATCTTGGAATTTCCATGGGAACGGCTCAACACCCCACGCCCGGAATGGTGCATGCGTGCACTGTGGCCGCTCGCACACAGTGGCTGCATGTGTGCATAAATGCTCAGTTGCCAAAAATAGATCCCCCGTGCAAACCGATTAAATCAGAATCACCCACATTGCGTGTAATCTGCTTTGAGAAGTGTCATTGGTTGAGTTTTCAACTTTCTTAGGGTCATGTACTAGTTTTGGAACTTCTGAGATATTTAAATCCAACTATTCTGATGCAGTTGAACCAGACAACGAGGTTAAAGGGAAAGAATTGCTAGCAGGAAGAATACACTTTTTATACTACGTTATCACAAAACCAGCAGCACCTGAGAGCTACAGTAGATAGATTCTAAACGCTAATATTGTTTCTTCGTTAGGTACTCCAAATCCATAGCGGGTCCACAGTCAGTATTTTGATCATTATTTTTGGACATGCATAAGGTCTCTATGGTCAAAAGCTCGCAATGGTTAATAGGTTGATGTGATAGTGGTCGACACAGCATGTGGTTGACATGAATTTTTCACAACGTTGTTCATTCTTTTAACTTTTTTATACGTTACCATTTATGTGGCCTACAATTGGGAAGGGTAGCTTGTCAAGCACACTGGTAGCTATTTTCTATGTGCCAACCTTTTCCCATGTCGACCTTGTGCAGGACCACCTTCGGGTGTCAACCCAGGCACTGTCATCCTAATATGAACCAAACCCGATCAGCAGAGCAGTGTCCCCCCTGACGCAGAGCCGGCCCTAGCCTAAATAACGCCCTAGGCAAGATTTTGCCTGGTGCCCCCTAGCACTGCCACTAGTTCCGCCTCTGACCCTGCTCCCGTTTCCCAGCACCATCTACACTCATCATAGCAGTCATCATTTTGGTGCTCCTACCCGCAATATTTTAAATAGAAACAGTAAACACATTCGGTGCGCAGCCCAAACAGTGGTGTGTTCTTGCTGTAAAGGGGCATGGCCACACAATAGTACCCCCAATTCAAATTAGTGCAACTTTATTCACATTATATCATGCAATGGTGTCCCTTATTCACGTTACATCACACAGTAGTACCACTTTACCTTATGTACATTACTCCTCACATTATTCACATTATACCCTTAGAAAAAATCCAGAGAAAATATTGCATTTTAAGCACCTCCATGGCCACACTGCAACCCAGCACAAAGCAGTGTGTGCTGGGCAGAGGAGAAGAGCTGCAGCTGCTGCTGTCACTTAAGGGGAGGGGGCCCGGGGCCCCCACTGGGCCCTTCCATCAGACTTTGGCCTGGGTAATTTGTACCCCCTACCCCTTTCTCTCGGCACCCCTGATAATACCACACAGTAATGCCCCTTACACATGACACACATGATTAATGTCCTTATAACCATAATGCCCCTTTCACATTATGCCAACCTTTATTAATGCCCTTCATACACATAATGACACACATAATGCCCCTTACACATATGTTGCACATTATTAATGCCCTTATACACATGACACACATAATGCCCATTACACATATGTTGCACGTTATTAATGCCCTTATACACATGACACACATAATGCCTGTTACACATATGTTGCACATTATTAATGCATTTATACATGACACACATACTGCCCCTTACACATATGCCGAACACTATTGCACAACCAACCCACCTACAGACAGCACTCGCACAGCCACTAACACTGTGACCTCTGCCTCTGCTTGGATACAGGTGTTTCCTCATACATCTTGACTCAATAAGCCATGTACCTCCTGGCCAGTGCTGCTAACGTTGGGTGCATTTTTTGCTGAAAATTCGTCTTATTTGCATTGTTATGACCAGCACACACAAGGAGCTTCCGATGATTAAAATGATATGTGGCATGAATATATTCTATGTGTGACTGTGGCTGTACCTGCATACAGAAGGCTATGTTACAGTGATTTCCATGAATACACTATTTCATATGCAGATACAGCCTCATTCACACACAGAATATAGGCAAGCTGCATATCATTTTAATCAGCAGAAGCTGCTGATGCCCCTAGACATTCCAAATGCCCTAGGCAATTGCCTAGTTTGCCTATGCCTAAGGCCGGCTCTGCCCTGACGTGCTGCCAGCCTCCTGTGACACCCGTACACATAGAGCCCAGAGATTACGGGCTTCTACGGGAAACAATACATAGCATGCAGCCTCCCAATCCCTGCTGTATCAGGAGCGTTATAAGCTGTTTATTGGCTGATGCTCCTGCAATGGCACAGCATATACAATTGCTAGCTCCTTCATTCATCTCCATCAACTGCTAAATAGGTGGCCCTTAAAAACTTTTGCTATGGGAATTACAGATGGAGC
Organism: Crinia signifera; assembly: GCF_055691185.1. Lineage (NCBI taxonomy): Eukaryota > Metazoa > Chordata > Amphibia > Anura > Myobatrachidae > Crinia > Crinia signifera. Next base: position 34,539,894 of record NC_139224.1, on the reverse strand, counting down.
ACCTCTCAGCCAGTGCTGGGAATCACCAGTTTCCCTTAGCTGGCGATCACCGGCCGAGAGGCGCTCTATCTGACGGGGATGCGCGAGCAGCTCACATGCACGTGCATCCCTGTCAACACGGCGGCGGGGAGCACTTCCCCTGTCCGTCTCCACTTCAGGGAGACAGGGAAGGGTTAAGGGTGGAGCCGCAGCGTGTGGCGGAGGGCTCCGTTGGAACGGGGTGCACGCCCTCTCGCGGGGAATGGCGAAGGCTGCCGGTTGGCGATTCGATCGCCAGGAGCAGCTCTAATGAGAGCTGCTCCATCTGTACAGTTGATGTTGCCTATAGCAACCAATCCCACTCTATCTATTTTCTTCTAGAAGGTGCTAAATAAATATAAAGTACAATTTGATTGGTTGCTAAGGGCAACATCCCACCTTGAATACAACTCCCATTTTAGTACATTTACCCCTGTGCGTGAAGAAAGGGTGCACAGACTACTTTTGCCCCATCATGCATTTGTGATTATTTTAGGATTGACACATTTATCTACAGTAGTATAATAGTTTGCTGTGGTGCTACAGAATAAGGTACAATAGAAGTGTCTGGGTATAGTAGGACGGAAATATATGTTACAGTGCTAGAATTAATCTGAGAGAATATAAATGATAACACTATAATTTACTGATTGCCTATTTTCTCCTCCCGTCTAGATTGTATGTTTCGTTACACAAGCTCAGAAATTATTTATGTACAGTATAATTTTCTGACATTTTATCGGGAGTAACATTAATTTGTATCAATGTCAAGACCTGCATTAACTGCCTCTTGTTCCTATATTTTACACCAAACAAATGTTGATGCTGGTGGGCGGTAATGTTTTGCCTGATCGTTTTTTTTTTTTCAATAAAACATGAATGCTTTATACAGATCTGTAATTGTTTTGCCCTTGAATTTGTTACAGTAGGGACAATAGAGTGAGAAATTGCAATACCTTCTGTAATTATTTATTTACTGTTCACTCTTACTTTCCATTGTTGCATCTACTTAATGGGATGTGCTGTCATTTTAGAGTATAAGCACAGTTGTTTTTTTTTCCCCGCAGCTCCATCACGAATGACAGTTAAGTTTTATTGTAGCTGTCATCCAATTTTTTTTTTTTAAACAAAACAATTTCGAAACAGGTGCAGTTTCAATTTGCCTTCTTTAGAAATTCTGCTGTTTCCATGCTGCAACCGAACAACTGTCTGCTCTGCAGAAGCCAGAAGACATTTCAGTAGCGCACGCAGGGGGGGTTTCTGAGTACCCAGAAACCCCCCTAGGAGTCTAAGGGACCTAGGCCTTTCCATGGGTACAAGAATTGTAAAAATCGGCCCTTGGGAACTGGAGCTATCTGACTTCAAAGCAGTGGTCCCCATCCGAACCTGTTAATTGCTATTCCCAGTCAGATATTTCAGGTTCTGTCTGAGTTTTTCTGAGGGTATATTCCAAAAGCTGGGACTCTCCCCGTTTGAAAAACACTAGTAGCTTGTCTCTACTATTCCCAGAACCAGAGATATCAGCCTTCCAGCAGCTGGTTACTGCTCCAGCTCCACACACCTGGTATGTAGTTTTATATACTCATTGGCAGATTGCTCTGCCTCCTGAACTATGATCCCCTAGTCCCTAATACCATTTGGTAGGTGGAATTCTCTAGTTTTTAATTCCATTAAAATCGAAGAAATTTCCGAGAACTGGAGATATCTGCAGTCAAGCAAGCTGTCCTCCCACCAGAAAATTATGAATAATGAGCCCACTCCACTATACACCCCTCCTCTGCATATTAAAGATCCTCTACCACCCTGGAAGTTATGTATCAGGGCCCCTTCATTCAGCCCAATGCCCCCTTCTCCCACCCCATCTCCCACCATCTGTGCAGTAAAGGGGTAATTAGTGGAAATTACTGATCCAGGCCCTACATGCTGAGCGGTTGATATAATACCCACCCGCGGGATATCAAAGCTTCCATCTCCGTGCTTTGCTCCGCCCCTCTGGAAACCCCCTCCTGAAAATCTTGCGTTTGCCACTGCATTTCACAAAACCCTCAGGTCTCCCCTTCCACACTACTCCATTCTCCTCTGAGATATTGGGCCTTAAGCCGAGTACACACGGCAGCGATGTTTGCTGAAATCGCTGGCAATATGGTCGCTGGCGACCATATTGCCAGTGATGGGAGTGTGCCCTGACGATAAATCACCGGGTGCGCGCTCCCGCTTTCAGTCCCGTTCTAATCGGTGGTCGCAGGAGCTTGCTCCTGCGACCAGCTGATTACCTCTGCGGCACCGCCGGCAGAGGTTCCCTTTCATCAGCGACCATCTCTGGTCGCTGATGAAAAGGAGACACAGCAATATATTTGGGTGAGTTATTTTGTTTCTGTGCAGGGAAAATACTGACTGCTTTATTTTTACAATGCAATATAGATCTCACTTTGAAGTAAAAACCCACCCAAATCTAATTCTCTCCGCACAAGTAACATCTGCCGCATCTGCAGTGCACATGGTTTTGTCCATCTAAGAAGGAATTTGTCAGAAAGAGCGAACCAAAATAACCCCCATTGTTTAGACCTGGTGGCTGTGTATCTACAGTATGGGCCTTATTTTAGTTCACTCTTTCTGACAAAATCCTTCTTAGATGGACAAAACCATGTGCACTGTAGGTGGGGCAGATATAACATGTGCAGAGAGAGAGTTAGATTTGGGTGGGGTTTTACTTCAAAGTGAGATCTATATTGCAGTGTAAAAATAAAGCAGCCAGTATTTTCCCTGCACAGAAACAAAATAACTCACCCAAATCTAATTCTCTCTGCACATTTTACATCTGCCCCCCTGCAGTGCACATGGTTTTGTCCATCTAAGAAGGATTTTTTCAGAAAGAGTGAACTAGAATAAGGCCCTATGTTCTTTGGAAAGCCATAGTTATTGCGTGCAGTGGTGCTGGGTAGTTGCTACTTCTTATCAATGCAAAACTTTCTTATACATAGACTGCTATTTTCTATTATGGTGCCCATACACTTATGCGATCAGATGCGATGTCCCATGAAATGTCGGCACGCGGTGGCTGAAGCAAAGTGAAAAACCCCATGTCGACCTTTTGACTGTCAACCTTTCCCATGTCGATCTAATGTCTGTGTCGACCTAATGACCCTGTCAACCTAACCCTATGTCAACCTTCAGTTGTGTCGTCCTTCATGCATGTCAACCTAGTGGTGTCAATCTACTGCTTGTAGACCTAGTGACCGTTTCCCTGTTATAGAATAAATCCAGTTCTAGCATTGAAAGGACCTGTCATTTAAAAGACTTGACTAAATTACTGGGGAACAAAAAGAACAAATCCGACACATAGTGGACTACAGTTCACAGTGAATTCGGATCATCCCTGAAGAAGATATACATTAGCTATAGTATGGAGAGAGATGTAGAGTAATATACCGGTGGTAAAGATTCCTAATCGCTGCTAATATTCTGCTTTTCCTACAGCCAGAAGAACTCACCAATATCCTGGAAATCAGTAACATTGTCTTCACCAGTATGTTTGCTCTGGAAATGATGCTGAAACTCTCGGCCTTCGGTTTGTTTGACTATCTCCGAAACCCATATAACATCTTTGATGGTATCATTGTCATTATAAGGTACTGCATGCTTTAATATTTGGGTCTACCTGCAGGTAGAACTACAGTAATGTAATGATAGAAGTAATTCTAGATGTACATATCTTTGACATGTCTTCTGTTTCAGTTTTGCACTGCTACTGTATCTACTGAATTATATCAGGAGCATTTATAATTATTGGTATAACCTCATACATTTGCTGCCATCACTGTGTATGTATCTCATCCCAAAATTCAAAAAATGTTATATTCAGTAGAAAGAACTGACACTGACTTCCCAAGCTTATACAGGCAACGTCCCCCAGTGCTTTCAGCAATTCCATGCCTATCTATTCTATACTGCCCTCCACTAGGAAACAAATGTCATTTTATTTATTTTAACCTACTGTAATTATCTCCACAAAGTTTAGAATAAAGTCTTCTATTATACTCGTGACTAACTCACTATACCAGTGGTTCCCAAACTTTTTTGAATCACGGTGCCCTATAGCATCAAAATATTTTCAAGGCACCTCTAGGCCAAATGCTTCTTATCGAGAAATTCAGAAAAAAAATAATTAAATTAGGTGCATTGTGTTTATATGTCACAGTTATCCGGTGAGGGACAGGATTTGCTTCTGTTTGTCCACATATATTATGATTGGCAGCCACCAGCACTGGTTCTGCCTGGTAGATTGACAATAAATTATATGAATTGACCCCAAGGCACCCCTGCAAGTGTCCCGAGGCACCCCAGGGTGCCTAGGCACACTGTTTGGGAACCACTGCACTAGACAATTTATGAATAGTATTAAAACCTCACTTAAGGAATAGTAGTTGTGTAAGGTTGCAGTAAAAACAAATTCTCACCGCCCATACGCCTTCAGTGCTGTTCTCATTGTTCTGAGCTTTATTTCTCGATTGGAAAACTATTATGTAGTCACGTAACCTTTTAGGTATTAAATGCTGGCTCAAGTCATGTAGACCATAAAATAACATAACCTTAGATGTAACTAGATGCGGTTGTCTCAGATCTATGAGTAAATGCTGCACTTGAGATAGCTCTGGAATGGTGCAAGATTGGTCCATCAGGGGGATGGGGGATTAAGTTCCATTGGCATTGCCACTGTTTACTGTACTAATGACTTATGAAATAACCCTGATATGTACATTAGGTTTTTTAAATGCTTTGCTCTACAACAGTTTCTAATCAAACAATGTCTTAGGCTAGGGTTACACATAGGGGTGCAGTGGGTCCCATTCAGTGGGACCCACTGAGCCGCAAGGAGCATGCACACAGGTTCCTATGTGGCCACCCACACATTACCAGTGGGGCCACAGCTACCGGGTCATACCGTGTTAAAATAAGCAGATTTCAAGGTGAACACATACATTTCACACTGCTGTGTGTGACCCCACACAGCCTCCTTGAGGCCGAGTAAGTCCCGCTGAACGGGGCCTGCTTGGCCGCTATGTGTGGCCCAAGCCGTACTGCAAGTGGAAGTTGCCCATTTACTGTATTTTGTACTGTACTTACAAACCGATAAACAATTGTCAACAGTCAGGAGGCCAACAGCGGGATCCTGGCAGCCAGAATCATGACACATCTCCCTACCTCTGATCCTTATTCGATCCCTAACCCACCCCTCCTGTAACTAATTAACTTTCCCTCTCCTCCTCCCATAGCCTAGCCCTAACCTTCTCCTACTATAGTCTATCCCCGCAGCCTAACATTAACACTCCCACAAATCCCACTTATATTCCGACTTCTTGTATTTTTACTTCATCCCCTAAAAACAATACTGTAGTTCTTGTCAGGGCACTGATAGGGGAAGCAGGGATGGAGTACATTACCCCATCATGGGCCCCTCAAGACTGCGTGACTTTGTATTATTTTGCCAGTGGCACATGGGACCCTTGTATTTGTAGCAGATCATTGCTATATCCTTACAAGCTTAGCCAGGCCCTATAGTACGGTGACACTACAGGGTAAATTTACTAAGATAGGTGTTCCTTTGATGATTTTATATTGCCCATAGCAACCAGATTCTATCCAGCCCTCCAGATCTTGTACAACTAAACATCCCATCATGCCCTGCAACTGTTTTAGCATGGCCAAATAGCATAACTATGGCAGTGCATGCTAGGATGTGTAGTTCTACAACAGCTTATTGACCACCTCTATTCTAGAAGGTGTTTAATAAATAAGAAGTAGATTCTGATTGGTTGGGCAACATCCCATCTTCAGTATAACTCCCATCATAGTAAATTTACCCCAATAGATCTCCGGCAGCCTTGGTTCCTGTAGTAGATTCCTAGTTTACTGTCTGCTAAAGAACTGTAAATAAATAATTAGAGATACTTACTGGGTTGCTTTATTGCTCTGAATTATGTTAAGGTGAAGTTTTCTGATGAGGTTTTTTGACTGAAGTTGTAGTCTCATAATTAAATTTGATCATTTTACTACAGCTAATTAATCTGAAATTAAGGAGAGCTTACATGCATTTCTATAACGGGCTTTTACGGAGTGTGAAGCACTTTAAATGAAATTCTCCAGCAATTTGTTTTAAAGCATTTTGGACTTATTGGTATTAATAGTTCTGGAATTACATATTTTATGATCTTTGGGATTGCCACAGCATACATTCATGTAGTGATAGGCAATACTGCATATCTCTTTGTACAGAAGAAACGTATTGCGTTTTACCCAAATGATAATAAAAAAACACGTTTATTGGAAGAAGAATGAAATGTGCAAACTAGAAAAAAGATAACACATAAAACTAACATCAATTTTCTTCCCACTAGTGTCAAAAACTAAAACATATTGGTCCTTATTCAGATCTGATGTGCACTGCAGGTGGGGCAGATGTAACATGTATAGACTCTGAGAGAGTTAGTTTTGTGTGAGTTATTTTGTTTCTGTGCAGGGTAAATACTGGCTGTTTTATTCTTACATTGCAATTTAGATTTCAGTTTCAACACACCCCACCCAAATTGAACTCTCTCTGCACAGGTTACATCTGCCCCACTTGCAGTGCACATGGTTTTGACCATTTTAAGAGCAAATTTTGTACCGCAATTAGATGTGAATAAGGGCCATTGTACTTTGAATCAGTACTGGACAGCTTTGGGGTCATTTAAAAGCACTGAGGCGCAGCAGACATAGGGCAGATAGAAAACCTTAGGGACAGTGGGCCAGATTCAAGGTTGATCGCAAATCAGAGAATGCGGCCGGAGCTTGATTGACAGGATGCTGGCATTTGGGGGTAGAAACTTGTCATTTTCCATGTGTGTCCAAAATAATGCAGGCGTGCCCAAGTAGGGTCTGTGACGTCTCAGTCTCACATTAGCCTCAGACCTACTCACATTTGCACAGACTGCAAAAAACTTTTGATGGTTCGGGAATTGTGTAGAGTCAATGCCGGTTAGCGATCCATTCGCAATTCACTGTCCAATTTACATGCGGCAGATTTCTTTCTGTCTGGGGTGGCTATCCATGTATTTAGGTCATTGCACCGAATATATTTCATTATTGACTTTTTAACCATCCATTTGAACCATTAATATTTTATGTGTATTGTTTTTGTCTAATCTCATAATACATGCCTTATTAAATTAGTCATTTTAAGATTGCACTTGTTGCCATACATCTAGCGCAGTTACCATCCTTCCTGTATTTACCTGTCTATCATTGGTAGTGACTACCCCCTTTTTCTTACTACTGCTGCTTGTACCAAAGCACACTCATATCATAGCGCCCTTCCCAATATCTTGATATCAACCTCTCTACCATAAATGACAGAGAAACTGGGGGCATGCCATCAGCTCACAGAATGCACCCACAGTGATTTTTGGGGTTGCTCAGCTAAGCTGCCCATTGGAGTCTCCAGTTAACAATTGTGGATATTGGGAGGTACACTGTGTAGGTCATTCTAGTTCACAGCACTGCGTGTCTTTTTAAGCCCGCCACTCTCATAGGCTGCCACCCCCCTTCGCTGTGCGAATTCACCCACATGGCTGCGTATGGTTGTTTTTCATAAACAAACTCCTAATTGATTGAGTGACTTTTTCCAATTGGGAAATTTACCACTTATTGTTTTTTACTATATTTTTTATATTCCTTATTACAATTGTCTATTGAAATGTTTTAATAAATAGTTTATTTCAATTTACAGACAATCCCACTATTCATTTAGTACTGTTGTATATATTTCTATGTATGGTTTGAGCCCAATATATAGTATGTTCTTTCCCCAAAGATGGTGTCTGTGTCACGACAATTATCCAAGTGTGTCTTCTAGTGTTTGTGTTCTCAGATCTTTACTTACAACCAATAAAAATTTATTATCATTACATGTAGTATAAATGTATTAATTGTCTCTTTGGCTCCATGTTTACTGTTATAGAGTTGTATCTGTTCTCCACGTTAGCATACATTAGCGTTAGCATGTACTGTTTTCTTCGTGGTTGCTCTCTCATTTTTCTCCTGACACTCAATGTAATTAGATGTTTTCACAGAGAACAGGATCATTGAAACCTGTATGAATGCATGTTTTAGAACTCAGCTATGAAATATGTACAGCTAAGAGTCATAAGTCTGTATTTCTCCATAATAATCATTTATAATTCTTCATATTCCCATTATTAATACCTACAGCATGTTTAATCGCCCATTGCTAAAGTAGCTTCTCCTTTCACTCAATGGTTTTGAAATAACTGTAATTACTGAGTTAGTATATCATCCTACTAGAATTTAGGAGAGAGTTAAGACCTAAAGAATATATATATATATATATTGACTTTTATTCCAGCCTGCTCATCACATTTTTCTACTAATTGCTCCTAATAACTGCTGGCATCTATTCCCCAGTGTCTGGGAGATTATAGGGCAGAATGATGGTGGGCTGTCAGTTTTGAGAACCTTTCGCCTCCTGAGGGTACTGAAGCTGGTGCGGTTTATGCCTGCGCTGAGGCGGCAGCTGGTGGTACTAATGAAGACAATGGACAATGTGGCTACATTCTGCATGCTTCTCATGCTCTTCATCTTCATATTTAGGTGAGAGAACCAGGCTGGTTAGGGGACCTCCCCAAGGTGCTTCTGAATTATTGCCTTTACTGTATTAAACCCATCAACAATTTTATTGGTGGAATGTTCTAAAAACTGGCAAAGTTTGAGAACAATATGTTCTTTTATCCCAGGTACTCCACCGATCTTACGCTTGAATTCTGTCATTCCATTGGATTGTGCATGCTTTGCTTTGCAGGAGTCATGTGAGATCTAGGCACTCATTCTGGTTGACACGCAAACGCCCACTGGCCCCCACACAAATACCCGCCCACCACACATCACGAATGTCCCTGCACGCATGTGAATCGATGTTTTGTTTAAACATTCATTCACAGATTGCGTGCCGGTAAGAAATCATTCAATGGTTGCTGACCATCAAATGATTTCTACAGGGCACACAGATCTAAGACATTTTCTGGTGTCTTAGATCTGCAGACTCCCTGTACAGGAAGAGGGCAGGCAGCTGACATCCGCTGACATGCGCTGACATCAGCTCACCCACATTACAAGGGGAACGCCCAGCATTTTCATGGGAACGCCCATGAAACTCTGGGCATTCCAATGGGTTCAACAATGGCCTGCCGCGCCAAGTTCCCCACCAGCAGTGCTGTGTGGGAGTAGCCGGCGAATAATCTATTCATCTTGGCCGCTCGCACCAAGCAGCTGCATATGTCCATAAATAATTATGTGCATGCGCAGTTGCATGCGAATTCGCACCGGTGAGTAGGGATCAGAATTACCTTCTTAAATGATCTTGTACTGCACCTACAAATGAGATAAGTGAATATAATAAGGCAATGTTCATGACAATACGATAACATTAAAAACTTAATAAGAAACAGTTGTGGTAATTAAGTAATTGGTATACTTATTAGAGGCATACAATTTATCCTGACCAATCAAGAGCTGGGTCGCTTTGTAAGTGCAAAAACATGGGGGAGGCTCATGGGCATAGGACACTACTATGATACACAAGATGAACTAGGACATTACTATCGGGCATGCAATGAACTAAGGCACCACTGTGAAATAAAATTAATTAGGGCACTACTATGTGAAATAGAAGTAATGTGCTAGAATATAGCATAAAAACAAACTTGTGCACTACTATGAAGCATAAAATTAATTAGGGCACTACTATGTGAAATAGAAGTAGTGTGCTAGAATATAGCATAAAAACAAACTTGTGCACTACTATGAAGCATAAAATTAATTAGGGCACTAGTCGGGGTCATAAAATGATCTAGGATGCTACAATGGAACAAAAACTTAACTAGTTTACTACTATGGGGCATAAAATGAATTAGGGGCATACAATGAACTAGGGCACTACTATGGGGCAAAAAAACTAGGGCACTACTATGAAGCATAAAATGAATTAGAGCACTAGTATGGGTCATAAAATGAACTAGAACAATACAATGGAGCTTAAAATGAACAACTGCTATACTGTTCTTTTAGCTGTCCCACTAGAAGCATTGGAGAGGGGCCCCTTCAAATGTTTCCATAGGGCCCACACAACACCACCAGGAAGATGTATCAAGCCTTCTCATGAGTGATAAAGTTAAGACATCGCTACCTAACAACTTCTACTGTACCTATCAGTTTATAAAATGTACTTGATAAATGTTAGCTAGGATATAATTAGTTGTCGCCTTCTCTGCTCATTGGAAGGTTGATACATATTCCCCATGGGCTGTATATGAATGAAGTTTCAGTGCAGGATGGTGATGCTAAAACATGGCAGATACTGTATAGTCATCCAGCATAACATTAATGTCTAATTTGGCCACGCCTGAGTGAGAGAATATGGATGTTGCCTACTGTAGCTAATGTGGCCAGTCACATTCATATATTATGGTTTTTCATGCATCTGGGAGCTTTTGATTGCTAGTTTGCAATAGTGCAATTAATCTATAATTTACAAACCACTGTATGATGGAGAACTTATTTTTTAATAAACAATTGTGCAGGAATAGAGTGAGAGTAAGCTGCTTAAATTATATAATCGTCTCTATAAGAAATCAGGAAAAGAGCAATCTACTAAAGTACTTTACAACATGTATATACTGTTTTTCTCCCATGCAGTATCCTTGGGATGCATATCTTTGGGTGTAAATTCAGCCTAAGGACAGATTCTGGTGATACTGTTCCTGACCGAAAAAACTTCGATTCTCTGCTGTGGGCCATTGTGACTGTGTTCCAGGTTTGTGACTTTACTCTTCTGCAACTTATTTTGTGGTCCTAAGCATGCGCAGGGGGCTAGCGGGTGCGCCCAGGCACCTTCTAATGCCCAACACACCCCCTTGCTGCCGCCGCGCTCCTCTGACCGACACGTCCGCTTCCAACCCACAGTGGGCCTCACGGACATTCTGTCGTACTGCTGGACGTCTAGTGTCTGTCTCCTCCAAGGCGGCGGCCATTATTGGAGGGGGCGACGCAGAAAGATTATTCGTGCTGCCGCTGTGAGTTGGAGGCCAGATGCGGTGGTCAGAGGTGTGCATCGCGCTGTTGGGAACTCCCTGAACAACAAGCATGTATCCTCTCCCCACCCTGGCAACAAGTCCCCTTGGCAAAGAGCATGTAAGTCCCCTTGGCAATGAGCATGCAACTCCCCCTAGAAATAAGCATTGCGTCAGTGTCTGCTTCAACTGTCTTTTATTTACCTTGTACTTGTCCTAATTTGTACTTTACTGGGTTTTTTGTTTTTGCTCATCTATGTATTGTAAGGTGCTGCAGAACCCTTGTGGCGCCTATTTCTGATGTATGTGCGGGGAATGATTCATTCTGAAGCCCATATACATAAATAAGTCACCTACTTCAGATACATTGCCCCTCCAATGGTGCACCCCCTAAGAAAATGGGCTGTGCACGCCTATGTTGTGGTTAGTGCTTTGTTCAATACCTTGACTTATTTCTGTAGAGGGGTGATTCAGGCCTGCACGTTGAGCAGCAAATTCGACCCCTCTATTGATGGTGGGGGTCTGCACATGCTTATAGGTGCTAATTCGCATGAGCAGATCCCGGCATCAAGCGCCTATGGCAACATTTTCAATCGCCGGGACACTTGCTGCCTGATTGACAGGCAGGTGGGCATTCAGGGTTGGACACCTAGCGTTTCATGAGCATGCTCACAAAAACTATGGGCTCACCCATAGAAAAGCTGGTTGGGCCCCATGGAATGCAGGCATTCCCCTGCCCGCCCACAATACACAGAACACCATGCAGACAAAAAATAAGTCCTGGGCTACTTTTCGGCAGGGAACAGAGGAAAAATTATTCAATGTAAGTAACCATTGGGATATATTCAATGACACCTGGCAAGCTGTGTCACAGCTCGCGGGTCAGTTTTCAACTGACCCCCCCCTGCACCCACTGTTTCCACCTTGCTGGGTTTTTACAGCAAGGTGGAAGCGGCATTTGTGTCTACCAAAACGGCGATGTGCGCGGCTTAATGCAGCCGTCTTCCTACATTAGCCGTGAGCCTCAACATTCAGGGGATTCCTCGCCGTCCTCTGACAGCGAGTATTCCCCCGGAACGCTGAATAGAGCGTGCGGCCAGTGCGGAGGTTAAATGGCAAGGATGGCCGAAAACAAGCCACTCTCACCGGCGGTATTGAATACCGCCCAAAGGATTTTTTCATCTGTGCGGGAATTTGCGAGCAGATGTGTAAGCGTACACATCCACTTGCAATGTAGTGAGAGGATTCAGGTGGCGTGGGGCCATGTGTTTTCCAGGCTCCAAATATACACAACCTAGTGAGCAGGTCTGAAATCAGTATACAGTACAGTATTTACTCCATAAACAGGTCCCATCCACCAATTTTGTGCTATGGGTGGCACAAAGCAGAATTAGTGAAGACAAAAGACAAATTGATTAATGCTCCAACACAGTTGTCATGTTAACTATCTACTTTGCCGCTGGGAGAATTCAACAGAACCAACTATTGTGTTTTCCTGCAGTGTAAGACATTGGTATACTTTTCATGCTGCGTTAGATAACACATTTATTATGCTGCAACCGGAATTTGCTAGATTTTTAAATATATGTTGGATACTTCTCCAGTGTATATTTATATTCATACCAGAATCCTAGTACGGGCTGAGAACCCAAAGGAGACTTTATGAAAACCCCAGAGATCGAGCTGTTATTCCAGCTTCCTCTATCAGTGCACATTGCTGAATGATGGAAAGTAACAGGCACTTCAGGCACAGTAAGCTGCATTTACACAAATGGGATTTCACGCGAATGTCAGCGTTGTTTCCGGCTCATAAATGTAACTTTATGTTTTACTATGGAGATTGGAGAATAAATAAATATTTAGGAAGTGAAAAAAATATATGTATATCAGTAAATTCTGACTGCCTGGCGTGACACTCGCAGTGTGTGCGCGAGTCGCGCCATACCTTTTGCACCGAGAGGCAGATTTTGATCTCACTAGGTAAGATACCGGTTTGGGCCCCTCCTCTCTCCAACCATCCATAGCCCTATATTTTTGCTGGTGATTGCAGACGGCATCCATAGAGTACCTTGGCGCATGATCAGTCTACTGATAAATGCAGTCCTGCGTGAGCATCATCATTGCGTACAAATCTGAATAAGGCTCTAGATCTTTTGGTAGTAGGCTTATACCTTTGTCACATTTAAATTAAACTGACTGCCAGTTTAAAAACATTTTTTGTCCTATCAAAGAACATCAACGGGACATAAGGAGTGTGGGCAGGTTCATGTGATGTCATGTGGTAGTTACGCAATGCCCTGTGGGAACATTTTGGATAGCCAAGATATCTTTATTGGGCCCTTGGGACCTGCTGGGCCTAAGGCATGTTCTTAGGTCACATTGTGAAAAATCCAACTATGGTTGCATCCGCTGCACTATACAGAGTGGCTGCATCTGTATTTGAAAGTTTCTACTCTTCAAACTATACATATTAAGATCTTTTAGAGGTCAATATATTAGCATTACTAGTCCTAAGGCCCTTCCGATGGACAGGCAAATGTTTATGCTTATGCAATTCTTGTTCCACTTACCCTACCTAACCAGGGCAGAAGCTGCTGCAGCAGCCAGAGCAAGTCTCCAACTATCCACCCTCCCTTCCCAACCACAGCAGGGCAGAAGCTACTGCAGCAGCCAGAGCAGGTCTCTAACTATCCACCCTCCCTTCCTAACCACAGCAGGGAAGAAGCTGCTGCAGCAGCCAGAGCAAGTATCCAACTATCCACCTTTCCTTCCCAACAACAGCAGGGCATAAGCTGCTGCAGCAGCCAGAGCAAGTCTGCAACTATTCCTCTTCCCTACTCAACCACAGCAGGGCAGAAGCTGCTGCAGCATCCAGAGCAAGTCTTTAACAATCCACCTACCCTTCCCAACCACAGCAGGGCAGAAGCTGCTGAGGCAGCCAGAGCAAGTTTCCAACTATTCACCTTCCATTCCCAACCTCAGCAGGGCAGGAGCTGCTGCAGCAGCCAGAGCAAGTCTCCAACTATCCACCTTCCCTTCCCAATCACAGCAGGGCAGAAGCTGCTGCAGCAGCCAGAGCAAGTCTCCAACAATCCACCTTCCCTACCAAACCACAGCAGGGCAGAAGCTGCTGCATCAGCCAGAGCAAGTCTCCAACTATCCACCTTCCCTTCCCAACCACAGCAGGGCAGAAGCTGCTCCAACAGCCAGAGCAGGTCTCTAACTATCCACTCTCCCTTCCCAACTACAGCAGGGCAGGAGCTGCTGTAGCAGCCAGAGCAAGTCTCCAACTATCCACCTTCCCTTCCCAATCACAGCAGGGCAGAAGCTGCTGCAGCAGCCGGAGCAGGTCTCTAACTATCCCTCTTACCGTCCCAACCATAGCAGGGCAGAAGCTGCTGCAGCACCAGACCAAGTCTCCAACTATCCACCTTCTACGTCAGCACCTATGCAGGCCGGTAATTTGCTCCACCGGTTACGGTATAGTGGCTACACAATGTCTAGGTCGACCGTTAATGGTCGACCTAGTGACCTTATCGACACCTGAAAATGGACGACATACCATAGGTCAACATTGCAAGAAGGTCGACACACGCTTAAGGTTGACATGGACATGATCGACACTCAGAAGGTTGACACAAGTTTTATTATATTCTCACTCTGTGCCCACTTGGATAGTAAAGTATGACAGTCAGTGGAGACCAAAAACGCAAAAAACTTGCGTCGACCTTTTGAGTGTCGACCATGACCATATGGAGTGTAAGCCTAGTCATGGTTGACATAGACATTGTCGACTCAGTGGCAAATGCAGTATTTTGAGAGGGGAGTTTCCAAATGTTATCCAAAATCTCCTACTCTGCATTAGAGTAAAGGGCCCTACACACCGAGAGATTTAAAATCTCTCACAGAAAGTGTTTAGGCAACTTTCGGGGAACATTTTCTTGGACCTCTGTTGGTTCCCAAAATACGGGGGACAAAAAGAGTAGGGGTCCCCCGTATTTTGCCACCAGGGTGATGCCACAGCCGGGGGACACTTATTATATAAGGTTATTATACTCGGCTCCCTGGAAGTTATAAAGGACTTTAGCTACTGTGCGCCCTCCTGCCCGCTCACCGCTCTCTCTGGCTGCTCCCTGCTGACAGAGAAGCTGTAGCGCCGAACTACCTCCTCCATTGGTGCTGGAGCCGTCCAGAGAGAGCCCACCGCTGACAGTCGGGGCACCGGAGAACAGGGAGGAGGAGAATCCGGTTCTCTTACAGGTAGCAGATCGGCGGCTCCTGGGTGGCGTCACGGCAGCTGCATTGATCGCTCAGAAGCAGGGATGTGTGGGCCTTTTGAACGATCATAACAAGCAGGGCTGTTATGTATCGCAGGGCTGCGCATTTGTATCGGTGTGGGGGCTATACACACATCTATAGTCAGCCACTTTCTGAGCGATTATGTAAAATCGTTCAGAAAGTGGCTTAATATAGCTCCGTGTGTAGGGCCATAAGAAAGGGAATCTGGGGGAATTGTAAAAGCCCTAACAATTGGTCTTATACACTGGATACTGTATGAAATAGAGTATTAATATTTAACAGTACAGATGGTCTATAGCAGTCATTCCCAACAACGGTCCTCAAGGCACACCAACAGTGCAGGTTTTGTAGATATCCAGGCTTGAACACAGGTGACTTAATTAGTATCTGAGGGATTCTGATTAAACCATCTGTGCTGAAGCCTGGATATCACTAAAACCTGCACTGTTGGTGTGCCTTGAGGACCGTGGTTGGGAATGCCTGGTCTATAATATAGGCTGTTTTAAACATTTAAATAAAATTTGTGGTCAGGAAAAGGTTAAACATATCAAAATAAATAAATACACAAACATTATAGAGCCAGTACTGCACTTTCTAAGCTCACAATCTCCCACTTCATGGTAAGGCTCCTGTCTCTTACTCCTGGCATCTGCTCTCCATTGCGATGTTTGAGGGCTCAGATCATACAGTACAGTAAATGTGGTAGAAGAAGCTGGTACACCGGGCATGTGCAGCAGCTCTGCTCTGTCCCTTACACTGCATGATGTGGTGGCAGCTCTATTGATCATATTATATACCAGTGCTATTGTTGTCATATTTTAAGGCACTTGCATAGAGGAAGGGGTGTTTTAGGCAACCAGAAACCCCTCTGCTTTTGCATATGACTGCATACCGCTCCACCAAGGGTGACATATCCCACAGAGCAAGTGACAAGTGCGGAGAGAGAGAAGTTGGTTTATCAGGCTAAAGAGTACAAGGGTGCGTTCCTAAGAAGAGGAGGAGTGTGATAAGAAAAGACCACGGCACCACCTTCATTAAGTAGGTTTTTCTCTTTGTAAATGTAGTGCTGGCTTCCTGGATGCATCACCATGGGCTCACCTAATAGGCACAGGTGTTATTAAAATGCCAAATAAGGATATGACTTATTGCCTGTGTGCTAAAAACCAGAATGGATGTTTTGTCATTCCCTTCCCTGAAAGTACATTAGTAGGTGTCATCATCAATTTGAAACTACCTGATTGCCTTCCGAATCTGTCTGCTCCCTCGTATTTATTTGCAGTAGAAGTGACAGAGGAGAGAAATTGGCAAACTAATGCAAAATAAAGTATAATTTATTTCTGGAAATTGGGCAGTGACTGGTAGGTGGCGTGGCTGTTCAGAGTCAAGAAGATGGTTCAACTTATGGGTGGGTTATGGGTGTGGGCGTGTCACTGCACGACTCTCACCCTTATATGAACTTTGCTTATCAGCAAACAAATATGAATGTCATAATAGAAGAGCCCAGTACTTGAATGCTACTTACATTAGGGACATTATTCACATTGGGCCTGATTCAGCCGAGTTCGTTTACTCGATCCCCTGTGCAGTTTCCAAATGTTCGGGAAACTGGGCACATTCTGCACAAGTGCAGGAAAGTGCCTGCAACCGCATTGCTAGAAAATGAACACAGTTTCCTTTGACAGGGGTGGTATGCAGACAGGAGGTGGTATTCAGGCAGGGGGTGGTATTCAGACAGGGGGTGGTATGCAGGCAGGGGGTGGTATTCAGACAGGGGGTGGTATGCAGGCAGGGGGTGGTATTAAGACAGGGGGTAGTATGCAGACAGGAGGTGGTATTCAGACAGGAGGTGGTATTCAGACAGGGGGTGGTATTCAGACAGGGGGTGGTATTCAGACAGGGGGTAGTATGCAGACAGGGGTGGTATTCAGACAGGGGGTGGTATTCAGACAGGGGGTGGTATTCAGACAGGGGGTAGTATGCAGACAGGCGGAGATATGCATGTAAGGGGTGGTATGCAGGCAGGGGGCAGTATGCAGGCAGGGGGTGGTATGCAGGCAGGGGGTGGTATGCAGGCAGGGGGCGGTATGCAGGCAGGGGGCGGTATGCAGGCAGGGGGTGGTATGCAGGCAGGGGGTGGTATTCAGACAGGGGGTGGTATGCAGGCAGGGGGTAGTACGCAGGCAGACAGAGATATGCATGTAGGGGGCGGTATTCAGACAGGGGGTAGTATGCAGACAGGGGGTAGTATGCAGGCAGGTGGATATATGCATGTAGGGGGCGGTATGCAAGCAGGGGGCGGTATGCATCCTAGTGACATCACTGAATGATATAGTTAACCGATATGGTTCAGTGTGTGAACTCAATATCGTTTGAACAATATCAGTGGTGACTCTAGTCATTTAGCGCCAGATGTATCAAGCTTTAAAAAGTGATAAAGTGGTGAGTGATAAACAACCAGCCTATCAGCTCGTCACTCGTCATGTTACAGGACAGGTTTGAAATATGACAGGTAGGAGCTGATTGGCTGGTTATTTATCACTCTTCACTATCACTTTTTGAAGCTTGATATATCTGGACCTTAGTGTAGGGAACACAGAGCAGTGAAAAACTTTTACTCAACAAGATCTACTGTACATCATGAAACAATGTCCAAGCCAATCTCGAGTCCATACTGACTTTTATTGAAGATTCAATTACATTTAATAATACCCATTTTTTTGTACCCAGTTTTCCAAAATTTGCCAGACATGGCTGCTTACAGCCGCACACGATTCAGAATCAGGCCTATAAATTTCTTTTATATTGACTTTGATATTTCTTCTACCTACTGTGCTTAACTTTAATGAAGTTACAAAGGTAATTTAGGAAATAATTTTCCCACTTTTATTAATAGTATTACCTAGTTTGTTCATGCTCACTGCATGTACAGTTTAAATTAATTAAATCGACATTAAAGCACATTTTAAAATAATTAAATCTCAGTTAGTAAATGTGAACAGCTGCCTCCTCGCATACATAATAAATACACACATTTTTTAAATAAAAATGTTCAGAAGCAATATGTCCGGCTCTTTGTTCTGCAGGAAATTGTTTTGAAATAAATCAATAGCTCGAGGACGTGGTTAGAGAGGAAAGTAAAGGAATGAAATCTCTGCAATGGTACATTCTGGCTCATTAATAGAGTTCCTTCTACAGATGTGCCCTTTGGAAGCACTTTATTATCGGAATAATACCTTTATTGTGTTCAAACAGTATTTTGCTACAATCAAAGGAGAACTTTCAATTCTCAGCCACGTGTGGTCGTGATGTGTGGCGGCACATTTTGTATAACCGAGAACTACGATAACATTTTCCTGCACACGATGGAAAAATAAGCAAAATTGGTTGCTCTCTGACCATGGGGGTTATTCAAATTGATTCAGTCCCCCGTGTGTTCGCACCAGGGACTGATGTTTTGCGAATATCAGTCTGGATTTCAGGATATGACCTCTATACATGTACATCGCTCGAAAGAGAAATGGTTGAGGGGGGCTGTCTGTTAACATTTCTTCATTTGCATGATCAAGAAATCAAGAAATCCCAGCACACATCAAGGAGAACCCATTACTATGGAATACAAAAAAGACATGGCACTGGGTAAGACATCAGGCAGGCCTTAACTCTTATAAAACGATACATCTTCCCTTTCTGAATAATCCCGACTTTCAGGAGGGACAGGCTACTTATCCATTCACCATATGGCGAGCGGGCGGGCTTAATACTATTGGATCTTTGGTTGACAGAACCTTGCACAGACCTCTAACATTCTGCTGCTTCCTGGCCTTCCTGCAAGCCAAATATTATGTCACATCAGTGGTTCGTCACTTCTCTGAGAAATACTGGACCAATCCCATAGACACCTTCTTATTACAGCCTCCCTTAGAAAAAAAAGCCATTTCCTGTTATTACCAACACTTTAGAACCTACTAGATTACTCCGCATCTAGACAAGGAATGGTACAATGGCTCACCAAGTTTACTAACTAAGAGACTGAAGATCTAGTTAAGGCCCTGATTAAATCCTGCAAGACCCTACCCTCTTCTTCTTACGTGGAAATGTCTCTAAACATTTACCATAGAGCATACCTTTCGCCACATAGATGCTTCCTAATGGCGCGTATAAATTCTAGCGCATGTTATAGATGTGGGGATTTAGATGCAGATCTCTATCACTGCTTCTGGATTTGCCCAATCGATAGAAATTTCTGGCTCCAGGTCAAAAGATATACAGATACCTATTTACTGAATTATACCCCTTTTACGGCTGAATGGGCGGTTCTAGGTGTTATCTCCCCGGATCTAAGAGTTAGCAAAGGCGGTAGACGGAAAACCATTTTACAGGAATGGACATCCAATTCTTCCCCTACGTTCCCGTTGTTCAACTATAAACTATTCCCCCAAAAAACCCATAGGGGTACATTTACAAAGATTGGTGTTCTATTGAAGATGGAGTGTTGCCCATAGCAACCAATCAGATTCTACTGTTTATTCCACACCTTTCAGAAGATAATAGATAGCATCTTCAATCTTAGTAAATGTACCCCATAAGGTGTTACTGTATGCCAACATGTCTAATCATCATTAGCAAGTTGGCCACACATATACAGTAATCCATATTTGTATCTTCCGCACTGTTAACCAATGTACTTTTATAAAAGGGGACGGGATTGTGCAGAGTGGATGCATGCTGACTGATGCCCATTTGTTGAGCATTACCTTGTATGGCTTCCTACACTGCAGCCTCTGTAAATACAAATATGGGTGCTCTGTGCCAGGGTCTCCCTCACCATGGGACCGATTCAGACCTGTCGCCAAAGTGCATGTGCAGGCATTTGGCAACATTTCCCTTTCTCCCTTGCAGCCTGATTAACATGCAGGGAGTGTTTCGTGGGAGTGCTCACAAATGGTGGGCGCACCCATAGAAAAGATGGGTGGTCCCCAGTGAACATAGGCATACCCTGGCCTGTTTGGGGCGGGTGCATGACGTCTGCACCCTTATGTGCAGCCACTGAGTGATTCCTGGGTCACGATGTGAGCGCCGGCCACAGTAGAAAAAATCATTCGATGGTAAGGAACCATCAAATGATGACTCCTCTGTGTGGCAGCATGCGAACGGGTGTGTACTTATACACATCGTTCTCATCCCTGCACAGGGAATCATGCGGCAGGGGGTAGGGGTGGCGTATGTTGAACGGGGCAGTGTTATCGGCTTGCTAGGCTGCAAAAACATGCTTTTTGACAAGCCATGATGGGATGTGTAGTTTCACAACAGCTGGAGAACCACAGATTGGCCAGGCCTAGTCTAGACGGAAAGCAATGGGTTTGTAAAATTACTATATACATGAAATTGGCAGATATAATGCAGCCTTACAGTTTTATTTAGATGGAGTCATAATGAAGGTATTTTTTCAGGCTGACTGTTTATCTATTTTTGCTTAAAAAAAAAAAAATATATATATATATATACCTTATATATGTTTGGCCAATTTCACCCGGGCCTGACGGAACAGTCTGAGAAATCGGATGTGTTTGACACCCCCCCCCCCCTTTGGTCCGATGCGCGAACCCGTGTACATGGGACCTGAGCCAGAGGTTGCACCTGCTGCACATTTGACCTCCGACTCGGCCCCCCTCCCGGTGACAGCGATCCTCTCGGGTGTTTCTGGGGAAGGGGAGTCAGATGACCATACACTGTTGCAATACATCGCTTCAGTGTATGGCCATCATAAGCCATCCAGCCACTTATCTGGAAGAATTAGGACCAGGCTGGGTAGGACTAAAGCACTAACCTGTGCCTGCTCTGCTTTCCTCTAGATCCTGACCCAGGAAGACTGGAACGTGGTGCTCTACAATGGGATGGCCAGCACGTCCCCGTGGGCTGCACTCTACTTTGTGGCACTGATGACGTTTGGCAATTATGTTCTTTTCAATCTATTGGTCGCCATTCTAGTAGAAGGATTTCAAGCAGAGGTAAATGGAAATTCTATGTTGTTTTCCAATGCAAGCTCTCTAAGCCAGGAACTTGTCACTGGGAACTGGACCGTTTAGAATATGTGTCTAAGAAGCCGTAAACTGTGTGAGATGTACAGGGAAATACTTAATCCACTGAAGCACATGGACAGAAAATATAATTTGACAGCATGTTTGAACTTCCTTTCCTAACTAGTGCATCGATTTACAGTGAGATTTAAAGGGATGCTGTAAAAGGGATAAAATGAGAATATCTGTCAGCAATGGGCCTGTGAACACAGGGTAAACATATTTTTAGGACCATGTACCTGGTTCCCTAAATCAAGCATTGTGGGCCAGATGCACTAAGCTTCAAAAGTGATAAAAAGGAGAGTGATAAAGAGCCAGCCAATCAGCTCCTACGTGCCATGATGTCACATGCTGTGTTTGAAAAATGTCAGACAGGAGCTGATTGGTTGGTTGTTTATCACTCTTCATTTGATCACTTTTGAAGTTTAGTGCTTCTGGCCCTGTGTCCGTTATGCTAATCAGAAACAGTTAGAATCAGATTGTATTTGTTTTATATTGCATGCTCATACATTGAGCAGGAATATATGTCCACATCCCTACTCTCATCCATTGGCTCATCTCATAAGATTGCGCTCTGATCGGGCATTGTGGTACTGATTGCAAGGTCATGCTTCTCAAGTTACAGCTATGACGCTTTGTCTCTGATTCTCAGATATGATTGCAGTAAGAATAGCATCTCCAGCTTATTATAGAGCCTTATCATTGTCGTTAGCTGCCATTATGTCAGCAGACTTATTTGTATCTGGGTGTCTCAAGTGTCAAACCCATTATTTTTAATAGGAAAAGCAAAGCAATTTCATTGTCCAAACTCAGCAGCACATTTTTGTCAGCATTTTCCTCCCACTTCTCATCCATTAGAGCTTCCTACTCTTAATGTTCTTTATTTCCTGTACATAATTCTGCTTTTCCCTGCTTGGTAACAAACCGAAAGCACCATTTTTCAATCACCATGTTAATACAAATAGCCAATAGCAGTGGTGCTTGGTGGCAAAGGGCCTAATTGTTAATTAAACTCTTTTCTCTTGTGTCCAGGTCATATCAGTAATATACTGCAAGCTTGATGGCACAGCTGTATATATATCCTCTGACTATATTAATGTGCATTTAAGTGATTTCATTTTTAAATAGCCAGCAATTACAAGGCACTAATTATAATTAGTCTCCGCCATATGTTCTGTAGGAATAAATTAGTCCATTATCTCACCAGCAACCTCACTTCTCTGACAGGTCCAATTATTTTATCCATTCACAAGTAAGAAGATGCTGGATGGATCTTATACTTTACAGGGATTTCCATCAAAGGTTTTTGGGGCTGATTCATAGGTGGAGGCTAGAACAATTCAATATGGTTAAGTTATAGTGGGTCGATAATGTCTAGGTCGACAGTCACTAGTTTGACCACTAATGGTCAACACCTATAAATGGTCAACATATCATAGACATTGACAGAAAGGTCGACATAGACAATATGTCAACATTGGCATCGTCGACACACATTTTTGTTGTCTATGTCGACAAAAGACATGACATAGGCCACACTGTGCATGCACATCAATTGATTAACAATAGTACACACACAAAAAGTGAGTACCAGGCAGTTGATATCTTTGAGAGGTATTAGGAGTGTGGTTAGACAAACAGGCATATCGGGACCTATTGTGGTGAGCCAAAATCAACCCGTGTGAATTTCTGTCTGCTGGAGAGCCCGCGGCTATCAGTAGAACTGACTCCATAGACTCACATTTATTGATGTGTATCTGGTATTTATACATAAGCAGCGTTGGATTCGAGAAGCCGGCTGTAGGGGTTTATAGACACAAGACGGCTTCTGGGTCATTAGCAGGTTTTCTCAGTCCCACAGTGATTGATTGTCCAATTATAGTGTACATTTTCTAAGATGGAACTTCTATTGAAGAGCTTATCAATTATCTTGTAGTGGTTCTCAGTGGTTCTCAACCCTGGTTCTCAGGACCCCCACACAGTTCATGTTTTCCAGGTCACCTGTGCATTTTTAAAATGTGACAGTTGGTGATACAGAGGGCAGCTGCTGGTGAACTGCAAAACGTGCACCGTGTGGAGGACCGAGGTTGAGAACCACTGCTCTAGAAGGTGCTAAATATAGTAAATAAGTAAGATCTAATTGGTTGCTATGGTCCACATTCCATCTTCAATAGAACTCCCATCTTAGTAAATTTTCCCCTATGAATCAGGCCCGATGTGCATGAGAGAAAAAACCTCATCGCTTGAACAAGTATGAACAAGTATGTTCTGATTCCTATATTAATTTGTATATAAGTGTATAATGTCAATATCAGCCTTGTTTATTTACATACAGGGGGATGCCAACAGGTCTTACTCTGATGAAGATAGGAGTTCTTCAAACATGGAAGACTGTGACAAATATCGTGAAATTCAGGCAGGGTCTGGTAAGAACTAGTTTCAGTTTTATATTTGATAAAGAAATTTCCCTCTATACAGGAATAAATCGGGACCGACATTTATAGAAGGTTCAAAATAAAATCAAAAAACCCACAAAATTGCAATTCACTTTATATTTGATAAATAATGCTTTATAGTTGAAATAGTTTTTATGTGTTCCGTGCACTATAAACACTAAAGCAGATGTCAGAGGTCAGAGCTTTTAAAACCCTCAGCATCATTAACACCAGTGCAGGCTGCAGTAAAACTCTGTAAGCTAAGCAACATTAATAAGAACACAGCTCAGTATCAGTTAGATATTGGGACATCAAGAGTCCCATCCTGTGTCTGATTCTGAGTTGCAAGTAAATCAGCCGCCCTATATACTGTATGTGACCTGTTGCATCCACTCAGCTGCAAGTGTGGAAATATGATTGACAACCATTAGGCTCAGGGGTGGGGAAATCAGTGCGATCATGCCCATCCCTGTAACACTTCTCACCTACAGTATCCACTACCACTGACCGCTGTCAAGGTGGGAAGGAGAGCAGTTACCAATGACCTGGGACAGGCTTGTTGGGAGGGGCCACAGTCCACCCCGCCCCTTACTGTTATCAGAAGCAGCTTAGCACATGCTGCTATGTGTTGTCCTGCAATGTAGCCAAGGCAGTAGTAGCAGCAGCAGTAGTCTCAGCTGTGCAGAAGTTGTATACTTGGGGTGCCGAGGTGGGGGGGGGGGCGGCAATCACACTGATTCCCCCCATCCCCAGCTGTATATATGCCCCTGGCTGTAGGCTCATTGTGATCCACTTTTCAGCATACTGTTCATTATTTTCTAGAGGGGTATTGTTACACCTCCATGATCCTGCGATTAGACCATGCCTTTAAAAAGTACTGAGGCCCGGCACAAAATTGGTGGGATGTGCTCAATGACGTCACTCACTAATGCCTGCTTTCTGTCTAGGTTGTAGGTACATTTTATGGAGGAAAACAAATAAAAGGTTAACATTGGTTCTTAAATGAGCATACCTTGGGTTTCCACCTTAGAGTACTGCAGTATATATCAGCTGTTGGGATGATGATTCATTTAACATATGCCTTTGAAGCGTAATGTTTGGCCAAATCATACCTATAGTTATGTTTTCTTAGATCCAAAGCTTTGTACAGTTCCAATGACTCCGAATGGGCATCTAGAGAACACACCTATAACAAGCCAGCAGATTGCTGGAGGTGTAATGAACACATCCAGAAATTCTCTACAGAGGGACCAAGTGCTTGTGGCTGTGGACTGCAGGAAAAGTAGTGTGATGTCATTAGGTCGAACGACCTATGACCAGAGGTCACAGGTGAGTTGAAAATTGCCCTATACTGTAGTTCAGAGAATCCCGAGCAACGGTGTTGATTAAAGGACCTTAACAACTGTCCTAGTGTGTCACCCATAAACTCAAATGTGAATCAATACCTGATCAATGCACTTCCAAGGATGTATAAAAATGAAGTTGGTTTGTGGGAGAGAAAGGGCTCCGTGACCCCTGACCCCATTTGTTATGCTACTGTACAACACATCATTTGGTTATTCCATTTGGCTTCAGTATGATAAGCATTACTGTGGTAATTGCATTCAGCGAGTGATGGACACTCTCACCAGCTTCCCCCGTCTGCCATATCGGAGGTCATGATGTGCTAAGTGTTGTGCTTTTCCAAAATGAGGTAATTGCGCAGAAACTAGGCCTAATGTTATATAAAGAGAAGAAATGGCCTATACGCTTTTTTTCAATTATGTCCTTTAGTGAAAATAATGGTCCTTTTCCCAATGTCATTAGTTATCTCAGTTATTCTTAGTCATTTTTAACTATTCACTATTTGCTCTTGGTCTGGATAACCCTTTAGTGCCATGCCCTGTATGGGGAGTGTTATCAGACTATTCAATCCATTTAAAAATAAAAAGTTAAAACAAGAAGCAGAGAAAATTGTAAAAAAGTGGGCAAATATCTCTATCTATCTATCTATCTATCTATCTATCTATCTATCTATCTATCTATCTATCTATTCCTCACCTTTATGAGGGGACGTACCACCAGTGACCATTAGAGGCCACTCAATGGACCTCATTTCTTCTTTGTGTGCTAAAAGATGTCATAACAGAAAGTGAAAGCAAATTTGGCAGGGACAATGATCTGTTTCAAACTTGCTGGATATCGAATGAGATTAGAGGTAGGAGCAGATAAGGACTGGAGAGTTTGTCAGTTAAAAACTGTCACAGCTCAAACTGAAAGTACATTGCAGAAGCAATAAGTATTTCTTTATAAAGCAGCCCAATTAATATAAGCACTCATATAAAAAACTTCACATTAAGGAGGCTATTCTGGTTGGCTCACAAGGCTGCGAATGTTGCAGCCTTGTGAGTTCACCAGATGCCACCAGCCACCCCCTCGCACGCCGGGCGTTCCAAAGGCCCAGCCCGCCGCCCCACGCCCCCTGGCTGCACTGTTGTGTGCGAGCACCCAGCCGCTCGCACACAGCAGCTGCACATGCACATACATGACTATGCACATGCGCAGTCACTAAAAATCGCTCCTTTGCGAGTACACGCAGGAGAGCAAGTAAATTAGAATAGGGTCCTAAGTGTATAGGTAAAAAGTATACAAATAATATGTAATATGTAATAATCTATGAATCAGTATGGAAGGTTTACTACTAATACCAGTGTTATTATGGTTACAGACAGGATCTCGACCATCTCACTGGAACCGAAGTGGAGCATATGGCAGCCGAAGGTCCAGCTGGAACAGTTTAGGACGTCGCCCCAGTATAAAACCTAGACCATGTACAGCAGAGCATGAATCATTACTCTCTCGGGGTGAGGACCATAGAGATAGAAACTATTCCAGGAGATCCTCCAGCCTAAAACACAGGAGGGCAATGTCTCTGGATAACAAGGGCTCGTCTGATATTCCAGATCAATCTGGAATTCATGCTAATCACCGATCATCCAGCAAGGGAACCTCTTCAGCTGGAGAATATCACGACATTTCTGGGAAAACTTCACAGATCATGAAAGATGTTTTCCCCAAAATGAACAACCGCAAAGATAAGGAAGAAGAAGAAGAGGAGATTGATTACGTAAGTAATGTGTTTAATCAGCAGAATCTTAAAACATGTGAACCCATTTGGCTAAATGTAATATGGTGTGAGAATCAGGAAGTGAAAGATTTTGGCAACGGTTTCCCTGATTTAAAAGCGGCAATCAGTTACACGAAAAACCCAGGTTGATTTTGCCAGGTGATTGATTGCCGCTTTAAAATTGGGAAAACTCTTCCAAAATCTCTCACTTTCTGATTCTCACACCCTATTACATGATCTTGATTAAAGGTCTAGCCATGCAAATGATAATACAGGTTGAGTTTAAGGGATTTTTACGGTTTTTGGATTTTTTTTTAACATACAGTACTTACCTGGTCCCCCAATGGTCCCACGGCGTCATCTGGCGTCCTCTGCATCCCCGGCGTCCACTGCTGCCTTCTGAATCTTCTTAAGTGGTCCCAGGGGTTGCCGCAGAAGCTCCTGAAGGCCGCCGTGGTCATTGGGGGACTTAGTAAGTTGGGTGGGGGGGAACAAAACAAAAAAAATCCGAACTATTCTAAAAACCACGATAAGAGATCTCTGGGTACGGGAGACTCTACCTGTAATAATCCATCACCTAAAGCGCTAAAGTCAGTTCATAAAACTACTTTTAGTTTTGAGTTCAATAACTACAAAATACCCTAAATTCATACAAATATTCTTAGCAATGGAACTATTTATTTTGCTGAGCTGTGTCATTATAAGGTAATGCCTTTAATAGATAACTGTTGCAGAAATCAATGTAAGCTTCAAGGCTTTAAGTGTCCTTTATCTAGTAGATTACAATGGGCTAAATCATGATTATACAGTAATCAACTGTGATGTATCATACATATCAACTACATAAATACCACCCTCTTAACTTTTGCCAGTGAAAACTGTCATTCAAGGACATTATGATTAAAGAAAAAATGACAAGAAAAAAAACATATCAACAATACTGAAAATAATATATATTAACTGGTGTGTTCTGATTGAATTAAATTACCACGTTGCTGACATTTGTGACTGGAAGAAATATAATTATTAATATATTGTAATTACATAGATGTTTTAATCAACAAATGATAATGTGATGTGTCTCTCTTTCTCTTTCTCCGAAGGGCTGATGCACGGCCCCGCGTGTCGCTATCACTCGGTGAATAATTATTGGTCTTGGCCAGGGTTCTCACCGGAGAACACTGGACCTGACAGATGACTCAGCACTGACACATTGCTGTGCAGCGCTGTGTGCTGAGCGATCTTGCTGAGCGTTCTACATTGCTCAGACCGCTCAGCAACATCTCCCCATGTGTAGGCCTCTTTAGTGGGATCTTGGCCAAGTATTTATATGAAGGGTGCTGATGACAGCAGAAAGTAATAGTATATTTGATGTTGTAGTAATTTCTGTAGAAGGATAAGCACTGTGACATGCACAGAGAGTTTACCAAAAGACAATGGCTCATTGCTGAATTGTGACAGGAGCTGACAGCTTCAATTACATAGAAACAAGCGACTTGTAAATGTGTTCTGAGGATAAAAAAAAAAGAAAAGAAGTGGGTGAAGTACAGGGTCACAATGTAATATTCCTAATCCCTGCAGAGCTTGTGTTTCCGGATCAGAAAAATGATTGAGGTATATCGACCGGATTGGTGTGAATTACGCGAGGACTGGTCCATATTCCTTTTCTCACCACATAACAGGTAATCACAGTAAGACGTACTCGCTGTATGTTGATAAGGAAATGAAGTAGGGATTTTACTGATTGTTTTATTGGCTCATTGAGTGCTACATTTTAGACAATGCAAATACAGCATAAGGTTTACGATATGGATAATAGATCCTGATTCTACAGGTCCATACACACTGGGCAACTATGCCCCGCGTGTATGGACAGTGATGATCGCTGTCATCGCTGGGGGGGGGGGGGGGGGAGAGCCACTCAGTGCATACACACTGAGCCGCATTCCCCCTGCCCGGCACAGTCAGTGGGGGATGGATGTATTTGCATAGTGCAGCGCTATGGAAAGCCATCCACAAAGCCGCTAATCTGCTGGTAATACAAGCAGATGAACGGCTTTCCCGGTGATGATGCGGGAGGGTGCATCACCGCTCATTGCCGGGCCATACACACTAGGCCATTATGCCCAGCGATGACCACTGTAATCGCTGGGGGGGGGAAGCTGCTCAGTGCATACACACTGAGCCGCATAAGCCCTGCCCGGCGCTGTCAGCAGGGGGCGGGCGGCTTTGCATAGGACATTGCTATAGAAAGACTTCCACAAAGCCACTCATCTGCTGGTAATACAAGCAGATGAACAGCTTTCCTGGTGATGATGCGGGAGCGTGCAGCAGCGGCCCGATATCATCCAGTGTGCAAGTTAAATATTGATTACCCACGGCTGTGGCAAATATCATCAATGTTATCAGTTGCGGGTTGTCTAGTGCAGTGGTTCTCAATCTCGGTTCTCGAGGAACCCCAACAGTGCACGTTTTCCAGATCACCTGGCAGGTGCACTCATTATTCACTGACACATTTTAAAAGATCACAGGTGGAGCTAATTATTTCACCTGTGATTCTGTGTGGAGACCTGGAAAACGTGCACCGTTGGGGGGCCCTGAGGACCGAGGTTGAGAGCCCCTGCTCTAGTGTATAGGAAGTGCACCATTAAGAGTTAAAACACTGAAACGGAAATAAACAGTTTTTAATCTAAGATTATCCAGAAAATATCATATTAAATAGATGTACAAACAATTCATTTGTATGAGCTTGTATTTAAGCCGTGTATTCTGTATCACTAAGTAAATTTTACAGCTTAAAAACTGGCTTGGATGGAAAATGAAACAAGAAATATTTCACTACTGTTTTCAGTATTTTACTATAAAAAAATAAAAATAAAACTCAGATCAATAATTTATTTGGGGGATTAAATTCCCAGACTACGCTACTATAAAGCTTTCACAGGCACTGTGTGATTAAACGCAGAAGCTGTTTTCTTTCATCGGTTGCTGAAAACACTTAGGAACCATCAGTTCCTATCCCGGTGCCACTCCTAGCTCACTAAATGCCATGAAAATACAAGATGGAATTCATGCACTGGCACAAATCACTTTACAGAGTTAAAGCTCTACAAATTTACAAGCCTGATAGATTTTTCCAGGACCTTGGACAGCAGCTGCAAGGATGTTGTGGAGCACTGAACTGAATGTTACAATGAGATCATTCACACGACACATGCAAGCCAAAATATGCAATTTTACTTCCTGGCCGCAACATTTTGCAGTATTGCAAGCCATAAGCAACCACTAAACCCCTCAGCCTAGTCTAGCAGAAAATATAGGCCAGGACTATTATAAATTTAAATGCAATCTAAATTGTTAATTGCTACGGAGCATAAATTTGAATGTTCTCTGGATTGTGTGTGTGTGTGTGTGTGATTGCATGTGCCTCTGCTTTGGTTCTTTGTAGGTTTCGCATGATGTGTCAGACGGTAATTGCACACAAGCTATTCGACTATGTGGTGCTTGCATTCATTTTCCTTAACTGCATCACCATCGCTCTGGAGAGGCCTCAGATTGAGCACAAGAGTACGGTGAGAACCATGCTGCATTTCAGCTCTATCTGTCTATCTATCTATCTATCTATCTATCTATCTATCTATCTATCTATCTATCTGTCTGTCTGTCTGTCTGTCTGTCTGTCTGTCTGTCTGTCTGTCTGTCTGTCTGTCTGTCTGTCTGTCTATCTGTCTGTCTATTTGTAATAGATATAGTCAGGGCCGTCGAGAGGTATGCCGGGCCCTGGTAAAAATATGGGCGTGTCCTAATCACTGGAGGCGTGGCCACCTCTGTAATTAGGCCACGCTCCAAAAATGTTTAATGTGAGTGAAACATACTCTAAAGTCAAGTGGGGAGTGTTATTGCATCAGCAGCAGCACACCTACAGCATGTGCTGTGCTGACAGCAGGCTCAGCATGAGCTCTCAAGCTGTCAGTGAGACACTCACGCTGAGCCTGCTGTCAGCACAGCACATGTAGGTGTGTGCTGCTGCTGCCCAGGAGGGACGGATGGGGAAAGTATGGGGGTTGGACCAGGGCCCCCGCCGGGACCCTCCATCAAGCCCGCTCCCCCCCCCTCTCTGCGGTCCTGGATACAGTTATGTGTAATTATAGTGAGCATTGTAATGTAGGAGGCTAAAGGTGTCCATCCACCCAAGGTGTGCAGGGCGTGCATCCACTCCCCCAAGAGTGGTATACCTACTGTAGCTTATAAAATAGTCCCTGTTGTGATGAAATTGGTAAAAACAAATACAACATACAGTATTGGTCTATGTCAGTGAGACGGGGAATGCTGCTGTCAGCGAGGCAGGGATGTGCTAGTGTCAGTGAGGCAGGGATGTGCTAGTGTCAGTGAGGCAGGGATGTGCTAGTGTCAGTGAGGCAGGGATGTGCTAGTGTCAGTGAGGCATGGATGTGTTAGTGTCAGTGAGGCTGGGATGTGCTAGTGTCAGTGAGGCAGGGATGTGCTAGTGTCAGTGAGGCAGGGATGTGCTAGTGTCAGTGAGGCAGGGATGTGCTACTGTCAGTGAGGCAGGGATGTGATACTGTCAGTGAGGCAAGGATGTGCTACTGTCAGTGAGGCAGGGATGTGCTAGTTTCAGTGAGGCAGGGATGTGCTAGTGTCAGTGAGGCAGGGATGTGCTAGTGTCAGTGAGGCATGGATGTGCTAGTGTCAGTGAGGCAGGGATGTGCTACTGTCAGTGAGGCTGGGATTTGCTAGTGTCAGTGAAGCAGGGATGTGCTAGTGTCAGTGAGGCAGGGATGTGCTAGTGTCAGAGAGGCAGAGATGTTCTACTGTCAGTGAGGCAGGGATGTGCTACTGTCAGTGAGGCAGGGATGTGCTAGTGTCAGTGAGGCAGGGATGTGCTAGTGTCAGTGAGGCAGGGATGTGCTAGTGTCAGTGAGGCAGGGATGTGCTAGTGTCAGTGAGGCAGGGATGTGCGTGTCAAAGAGGCAGGGATGTGCTAGTGTCAGTGAGGCAGGGATGTGCTACTGTCAGTGAGGCAGGGATGTGATACTGTCAGTGAAGCAAGGATGTGCTAGTGTCAGTGAGGCAGGGATGTGCTAGTGTCAGTGAGGCAGGGATGTGCTAGTGTCAGTGAGGCAGGGATGTGCTAGTGTCAGTGAGGCATGGATGTGCTAGTGTCAGTGAGGCAGGGATGTGCTACTGTCAGTGAGGCAGGGATGTGCTAGTGTCAGTGAAGCAGGGATGTGCTAGTGTCAGTGAGGCAGGGATGTGCTAGTGTCAGAGAGGCAGAGATGTTCTACTGTCAGTGAGGCAGGGATGTGCTAGTGTCAGTGAGGCAGGGATGTGCTAGTGTCAGTGAGGCAGGGATGTGCTAGTGTCAGTGAGGCAGGGATGTGCTAGTGTCAGTGAAGCAGGGATGTGCTAGTGTCAGTGAGGCAGGGATGTGCTAGTGTCAGAGAGGCAGAGATGTTCTACTGTCAGTGAGGCAGGGATGTGCTACTGTCAATGAGGCAGGGATGTGCTAGTGTCAGTGAGGCAGGGATGTGCTAGTGTCAGTGAGGCAGGGATGTGCTAGTGTCAGTGAGGCAGGGATGTGCTAGTGTCAGTGAGGCAGGGATGTGCTAGTGTCAGTGAGGCAGGGATGTGCTAGTGTCAGTGAGGCAGGGATGTGCTAGTGTCAGTGAGGCAGGGATGTGCTAGTGTCAGTGAGGCAGGGATGTGCTAGTGTCAGCGAGGCAGGGATGTGCTAGTGTCAGCGAGGCAGGGATGTGCTAGTGTCAGCGAGGCAGGGATGTGCTAGTGTCAGTGAGGCAGGGATGTGCTAGTGTCAGTGAGGCAGGGATGTGCTAGTGTCAGTGAGGCAGGGATGTTCTACTGTCAGTGAGGCAGGGATGTGCTAGTGTCAGTGAGGCAGGGATGTGCTGATGTCAATAAGACAATGATTGAAGCTCTCAGTGAGGCATGTGCTGCTGTCAGTGAAGCATTGATGTGCTTCTGTCAGTGAGGTGCTGCTATCAGTGAGGTGGTGATGTGCTGCCATCAGTGAGGTGGTGATGTGTAACATAGTTACATACTGTAGTTACATAGTATTTTAAGGCTGAATAAAGACTCACGTCCATCCAGTTCAACCTTGGTGTATTAGGTTCATTCCTTGTTATACATATTGTATACTGATATGATTTAAGGACAGATTGTGATTATTGTTTGTACCCCTGTATGTTTTTAACCAATAGATGTTGTCCAACCTTATTTTACATGTATTTATTGTGTCTGCCGACACCACCTCTCCAGG
This sequence comes from Crinia signifera, assembly GCF_055691185.1. NCBI lineage: Eukaryota > Metazoa > Chordata > Amphibia > Anura > Myobatrachidae > Crinia > Crinia signifera. The sequence goes on along the minus strand of NC_139224.1, from coordinate 34,506,541 downwards.
AAGAGAGTTCCATAGTTTGGCTGCCCTGACTGTAAAAATTATTTTCCTTCTAACGGAACAAAATCATCTTTTCCTCTAATCTAAACTCATGACCCGGTGTCGTTGAGTCCTTCCTTACAGTAATGAGGGCATCTGACAGTTGCTTATATTGGCCCCTGTTATATTTGTACATGTTTAGCATGACCCCCCTTAAACGTCTCTTTTCTAGCGTAAACAATCCTAAATGGTTCAATCTATCTTCATAGCTTAAATTCTCCAATCCTTTATTAGTTTGTTGCTCTTCTTTGGACTTTTTCCACTTCTAGGATGTCCTTTTTATAGTGCGGGGCCCAGAATTGTACTCCATATTCTAGATGTGGTCTAACCAAAGGAAAAATACAAAGAAGCAGCGCTGAAACTACAATGAATATAAAACCCAATTGGTATAGAATTTTGACCTTTAAATGTATAATAAAAAAAATATATTAACAATACATTGACATTAACACACAGACATATAACAAATACACTTAAAAAAAACTATTAAAAAAGAAGGGATATCTCACTCTCAGGGTTGGTGTTGGAGCCAAAGAGAAGTAAGGACTTTTACATGGTTTGTCCAATTGAAGGTAAGTGCACTTTACCCAAAGCTGCTATTCTTGGAGTCACTGCTTTTGAAATGGTGTACTTTAGTGGGGAAAATGGGGGTCACGGATCCTCTCTATTCAGACGGTGTCCCAAGAAGGTGTCGCTGGAAGAAGCTGTGATAGCACCTCATGTATATTGGGTGTGCATTCTAAGATTCCTCTCCCCCCTATATTTTATTGTACATATAAAGGTCAAAATTCTATACCAATTGAGTTTTTTATTCATTGTAGTTTCAGCGCTGCTTCTTTGTATTTTTTTCTATTGGTGAGACCACATCTAGAATATGGAGTACAATTCTGGGCCCCGCACTATAAAAATGACATCCTAGAACTGGAAAAAGTCCAAAGAAGAGCAACAAAACTATTAAAGGGATTGGAGAATTTAAGCTATGAAGATAGATTGAACAATTTAGGATTGTTTATGCTAGAAAAGAGACGTTTAAGGGGGGACATGCTAAACATGTACAATATATTAGGGGCCAATATAAGCAACTGTCAGATGCATCAACCCTGAGAGTGAGATATCCCTTCTTTTTAATAGTTTTTTAAGTGTATTTGTTATATGTCTGTGTGTTATTGTCAATGTATTGTTAATATTTTATTTTATTATACATATAAAGGTCAAAATTCTATACCAATTGGGTTTTTTATTCATTGTAGTTTCAGCGCTGCTTCTTTGTATTTTTTCCTTTTGATATACATATATAGGGACTGACTATCCCTATAACCCAGCAGCTGCTCTGGGGAGACAACTCACACTTTAGGCGCCCTACATATTCTCCAGCAGAATATATATTTTCCTTGTGGTCTAACCAATGCTTTGTACAGTGGCATAAATACATTTGAGTTCCTAGCCTCCATATCCCTTTTTATGCATGCTAGTATCCTGTTCACCTTATTTGTTGCTATATGATGTTGAGCACTACACCCCAGCTTGTTATCTATTTGGACTCCTAGGTCTTTTTCACGTTCTGAAATACCCAGTGCCTCCCCGCTTAGGTTAAACTTAGCACATTGGTTATGTTCCCCAAGATGCATAACCTTGCATTTATCCACATTGAACCTCATCTTCCACTTTTTTGCCCACTCGTCTAATTTATTAAGATCACTCTGAAGCGTGGAGACATCCTCGGTTGATCTAATTACTCTGCTCAGTTTTGTGTCATTAGCAAAGATGGAAACATTGCTGAGTATGCCCATCCCAATATCATTAATAAATATATTAAATAAAAGGTGCCCTAGCACCGACCCCTGTGGCACTCCACTTAATATTGGTATCATTTTTGGTACTGCACCCTCTCTTCTTTATTACGCAGCCAGTTCCTTATCCAACTACAAATGCGTTCCCCTAGTCCCAGATTTTCCATTTTATTTATCAACCTCTTATGTGGAACAGTGTCAAAAGTCACAGCAAAATCCAGGAAGACCACATCTACTGCATTTCCATTATCAAGGTTGTTGCTGACATCCTCATAAAAGCCTAGTATATTTGTTTGGCATGAACGATTCTTCACAAACCCATGTTGGTTAATACGAATTAGCCTGTGAAGCTCTAAATATTTTTGGATGCCATCCCTTAAAAATCCCTCAAATAATTTACCCACTATTGATTAATAGTTGTTAAGCTCACAGGTCTGTAGTTAGCTGGGTAATCCCTTTTTCCTTTTTTGAATATTGGTACTACTTCTGCTATTCTCCAGTCTTTTGGTACCTTACCAGATGATAATGAGTTCTCAAAAACGTAATACAGTTGTGTTGCTAATTCCTCCCTTAATTCCATTAGTACCCTAGGACGAATCCCATCAGGGCCTGGGGATTTGTTTGTTTTGATTTTAATGAGCCGTAATGTTATCTCATCTGTCGTGAAATTGATTTTAAGATCTGGGTTGCTTGTCCCATTTGTGGTACCTGTATGCTCCACTGTCTGCTATTCCCTAGTAAACACTGATGAAAAAAACTAATATAACAATTCTGCTTTTCCCTAATCCTCTTTAAAGCTATTACCGTTAATATTGGTTAATGGGCCTATGTTCTCTTTGATTATTCGTTTACTATTGATATATTTGAAAAACTTCTTGGGATTGGTTTTGCTCTCTGTGGCTATACGCTCTTCATTTTCCCTTTTAGCTATTTTGATTACCCCTTTACAAATTTTGTTTGATTATTTGTACTTGCTGAATGCCTCCTCATTCATGTTATTCTTGTAAAATTTTAATGCTCTTGTCTTATTGTTAATTGCTGTCCTTACTTTTTTATCCAACTATGGTTGCTTTTTCTTATTGAATTTGCCCTTATTGCCTTTAAGATATATTTATTAGTTAATGAATCAAGCATGTTTTTTAGTGTATCCCACATTTCTTCTGCATTCTTCCCCTCAAATAACACATTTCTAACTCTAATTCTTTTAAAGAGTCCCTGAGTAAATCGAAGTTAGCTTTTCTAAAATTTTATATTTTAACTGGTCCTGTATGTTGTAGTTTACAGAAGTTGATTTCCAGTGAGACCATATTATGGTCACTGTTACCCAGATGTTCTATTACTTTGGTATTTGAAACTAAATCTACATTGTTTGTTAATTCTAAATCCAATAACGCCCCATTACGAGTTGGTGTTTCAATCGATTATTTTAAAAACTGATCCTTAAGTAAGTTTAGGAACCCACTACTTTTTGCTGACTTACATGTCTCATTTGTCCAGTCAATGTCTGGAAGGTTAAAATCCCCCTTAATTAATACCTGCCCCTGATCTGACTATTTCTTTATTTGGAGAGACTCATCCCTTTCATTAATGTTCGGCAGTCTGTAGCATCCTCCAATTACAATATTATTCGATTTTTTATTATTTTCTGTTAACTCTACCCACAGGGCCTCAGTATTATCTTCATCTATCCCCAAGCTCATCTCCTTCTCATATGGTTTTAAGTTAGTTCTTACATAAAGGCAAACCCCCCGGCCCTTTTTATTTTCCCTGTCTTTTCTGAAAAGGGTATATCCCTCCATGTTTAAAGCCCAATTGTGTGACTCATTGCACCATGCTTCTGTTATGCCAATTATATTGTAATCATCCCTTGTGGACACAATTTCTAGTACCCCAATTTTTCCTTCCAATCTTCTTGCATTAGCCAGTAAGCATTTCAGCTTACCTTTTTTTTTTCCATTGAGGGGTGATTATGTTCAAGATGTGCTACTGATTTGTTACTAAATCTAGTTTATCTTCCCAACCTCCCTTCTCCAACCTCCAATCTCTTGCTTAACCGTTCCTTATTACTCTGTCTTTCACCCCCATAGTTTCTATTTGAACACCCCACCCCCCCTCCCCATATCTAGTTTAAAGACTCCTCCAACCTTCTAAACATCCTGCCTCCCAACACTGCCGCCCCCTTTCCATTCAGGTGCAATCCGCCAGTTCCATATAGATTGCGCCTATTTGAAAAGTCCGACCAGTGCTCTAGGAACCAGAACCCCTCTTTCCTACACCATCCTTTTAGCCACGCATTTAGCTCCATGAGTTACCTCTGTCTCCCTAGACTAGCATGTGACACAGGTAATATTTCTGAGAAAATTACCTTGTATTTCCTTGCTTTTAACTTATGTCCTAGATCCCTGAAATAGTTTTTAAGGACGCCCCACCTGCCACTAACTTGGTAATTTGTGCTAACATGCACCATGACCGCTGGGTCTTTCCCAGCCTGACCCAGTAATCTGTCCACCCGGGCCGCGATGTGTCGTACCCGAGCACCCAGAAGACAATAGGCTGTATGACTATCTCGTCCCGGTAGCAGATTGCCCTGTCTGTCTTGCGGACTATAGTATCCCCTACCACCACCATCTGTCTTGTTGTCCCTGTTTCACTTACCCCCTCTAAGCCCGATGAGCCAGACCCCTGATTGCTAGCGGTACTGATCACACCATTTTAGGTTTTTTATTTATTTATTTCATTTTATTTTATTTTAAGGGATTTTAGAGGGTAAAGAATCTACCACAGCTGCTATATTCTATATTATGGAGAAAAAAGAAAATCACACACAGCGAACCACCCCAACAAGTTAGTCAAGTCGGTCAAAGACGTACCAGGACCCGCTTAAAGAGTACAATACCTGTGCAAGGATACAAATACCTATGCAATACAATACAATACAGAACAATACCCAATATAAGTACAGCTATAATAGTACACATAAAATAAAAGCTACAGTTTAGGTACCCCTGTGCTCTGTGTCCCTTCACTCTATTCCCAGTTAGCTCTATTCCCATACTAAATTCTGAACCAATCTGCTCACAGGTGCTGCAGCCTCACACTGCTTCACACCTCTTCAGAGCACACGCTGGCAGTGCTCACTATCCCCCCTCGCCCTTTCAGAAACCCCCCTGCAGCACTCTTATCCTCTACAAAACTCTTATGCTCAAGCTCCTGATCCTCCTCCTTTTGGCCCCCAAGCTTGGCCCTGCAGTATATGCCCTACCTCAGCTATAGGTAACCTATGTTACACTTACACTCACTCTCTCACTCTCTCACCCCCTCCCTGTCACCGTATATACTCACCAGGCGCCTGCCTCCGTTAAACGCTTGCACTCTTCTCCGTCAGATACCCAACGCTCCCTCTGCATGCACGTGTCCGGTCCTCCTGCCCTGCGCCCTGCAACTAGCCCAGCTCTGCTCTGCCCGGTGTCCTCCTGCACGCGATCCCGCACGTGCACCCGGCGTCCTTGTCCCCCGGCACTTCCAGGGGTATTATGGACCTTATTTTGGTCCACAAGCTATGCTGCAAATTTTTCAGTGTTGCGTGTGGATTAAACGACGCTAGCATAGCTGCCCGCTCCTCCTCACTCGCCAAGTTCTCTGCATGGCTGCAAATGGATGTTTTGCATAAATATCCATTCGCAGCCTTGGGTGCGGGGGGCAAAATAATTTGATGGTCGCTGACCATCGAATGATTTGGAAGGAGTGAGCAAAACTTACACTCTCTGGTGTCTTAGCTTTGCGTGTTCCCTGTTCGGGAACAGGGTGGGAAGCTGAATTCCGGTGATGCCAGCTGCCCGCCTCCGGCAGCCGTGTCACTGCTTCCTTTCCATGGGAACACCCAGCATTTCCATGGGAACACCCATGAATCGATGGGCATTCCTATGGGCGCGTCCCCTAGACGCGGCCCCCCGCCCACACTAGTAGGTGAAAATGGGACGCGAACTATCAGTTCACTGTGCCCGTTCTCACCCAGCATATACACATGTGCAAAAATGTGCATGCTCATTACAAAAACATGGCTCGCACGTGTGTGCAGATATTTCAGACAGGCAGAAATATCAGCAAACTTCAATTCAATGTGGCCTGGGCTCATCGAAAACAGATGCGAATTCGATAATTTAGCAGGCGTTCATCAAATGCAGATTCAACTTTTTTAAAAGCCGAATCGGCCGCTAAATTTTCAGTGATCTGCGGGATCTCCGACCGTCTGAGAATTTCCATCGGTTGGATATACTGAATAGGTACAATGTAAATTTGACCTAATATCGTCGAAAAGTGGCGTTATTTCCGAATTATTGGCACTGATTGAATAACCCACAATTATATTGCTTCATTGTAAGATATTACATTCATGTTTCTCAATTAATTTCTGTAATTATTATTATTATTATTATTATTATTTCTTACTCTACAGGAAAGACTGTTTCTCAGCATATCAAACTATATATTTACGGCTATCTTTGTAGCTGAGATGACATTGAAGGTATGTCTTTTTATTCAAATACAATTCAGTCTTTTAGATTTATTCATATTTGTTCTCCCTTTATGGAAATGAAATTTTGCTTATCTGTTTTTGCTCCAAACATAATTTATCTTTGCTTTTCCTTGTTTCCCTCAGGTAGTGTCTCTCGGACTATATTTCGGGGATCAGGCCTACCTCCGCAGCAGCTGGAATATTCTAGATGGGTTCCTTGTCTTTGTATCTCTGATTGATATTGTGGTTTCTGTGGCGTCTGCCGGTGGAGCAAAAATCCTCGGTGTCCTGAGAGTGCTGCGTCTTCTTCGTACATTGCGGCCTCTAAGGTGAAAATGCATCAGATAGCCTACTCATGGTTTGGCATGGGGCTCGTTAACTGGTGCTGAACAATATACGCTGCCAGGAACTGGTTTTATGGTGACTAGCAGCGTTTTGTAGAAGTTGTAATTAAATCAGAAGCTGCAGGCCGGTAGATGCCTCCCTTGGTGCTGTTTGCTCATATATTTTTCAAAATAAGGAGAGCTCTCATTGCAATTGAACTGAATGAGATGTATTATTTGCAAGGATTATCTATTATATATTGGCCCAATAGTCACATGCGGAGAAGTAACAGTGCAATAAAAACAGCTATAGCTATGCAAACAGATGCCGAATGAGTCGTACATTCCATCTCTTGCCTTTCAAAGTGATTTTCTGCGGAGGAAATAAACATAAGATTGTAACAAACAGAGCCCAAATGGGGCATCATATGGATAAATGATAGAGCATTCTCTCCTGAACGAATTGTTCCTTTTTTCGAGCCAAGTTCTTCAATTCTTATTTCCCTACAATTTGTCCAGCATTTCGGTCTGATCTACGTATATGCTGGGCCGCCACTAGGAATCGCGGGGCCTGGGACTGAACTTTAGCACCCCCCCCCAGTACCATTATGGCCACCGCCCCCAGCCCTCCCCCACCTCAGTACCATTACGCCCCCCCACCACCCCACTACCATTACGACTGGTTGCACTGTGTATTGTGCGTGCCTGGCTGAGGGGCCGCCGGCTGGGGGAGGCGGTGTGCGGCCATGGGGTTAGGTGGCACCATGCCTCTGTCGCTGTGGGCAGCTGCCCGGGCCCCTCCAGAGGCCGGGGCCCAGGACAGCTGTACCCACAGCACCCCCTGTTGTTAGCCCTGCATATATATATATAACCTCTTTCCCATGCCTAACCTTATAATAATATCGGTACTTGTGTATTTTGGCGGCGCCCCCGATCTCCATCGCGCAATGTTTTAATCGCATCGCATGCCATGCACCCAATGGCATGCGATGCGATGCGACACGATTTTTGCCCCATATGCGATGAAAGATTGTATAAGCACCCTAAAGGGTGCTTTTAAGCACCCTAATGGGTGCTTACAATGTTAAATGCACCCCCACGCCACCCCCCCCACTATAAACGTGAACCCGAAGCGCGGCGAGCGGCGGCGGTACGCGTCCTCCGACCTTTTCATACCCCCACTATCCACGTCGTCGTGGAGTTGAGAATAGAAAGTGTGGCGAGCGCAGCGAGCCACCGAGCCCGAAGCGTGGCGAGCGCAGCGAGCCCCGCGACGGGCCGCGGATACCTTCACAGGTATCGGAGTCCCCTCACGGGCTTTACAGGTATCCGCGTCCCCTCGCGGGGCTCGCTGCGCTCGTCATTTGGGTGCTTATACAATGTTTAATCGCATCGCATCGCATTGTATGGCATTGTATGCCATATACAATGTCATACAATTTAAAAATTGTATGGCATTGTACAATATCGCGCGATATCGCGTTGCATCGCATACCATCGCATACCTTATGGTATGCGATGCGATGGGCGCCGCCAAACTACACAAGTACCATAATATCCACTCAGGGCAAGGCCAGTGGTGACCCCTCCCTTATTACTTTAGCCAATTTTAAAGGAGTTGAGCTGACATTTCCTGCCACCTACAAGGGTAAATATATGAAAGTGGCACACAACGTGCTGGTATGGCCCTTTACTAAAGCAAAGCGGGAAGCACAATTACTGAGATGTAATAACATCTCGGCTGTCTAGTGCGGATGCACCGAATGTATCCACCCCACTGGCTTAAGTGCGTAAGTGCGGGATCTCGCTACAATTGCAAGATCTCCCGCATGCAGTCAAAAGCCACTTCAGTGGATATCTGGATGTCTCAGACAGAAGCAGTTTTAGTGCACATTACAGCACTGACAGGGCCATCTTTCCCACTGAGCTGGGTGGGCTATTGCTTTTGGGCCCCACAATCATAGGGTCCCAGAGCAGCCGAAGGCAGGGCAAACCAAAAAGAGCGCTGGCCAGCATTAGCTGGAATCCCTCCTGCCCTGTCCTTTTCCTCCATTGGTTGCACTGAATGTCAGGAGTGATGTCACACCTGATGTTATCAGTGAGGAGCGCCGAGAGAGGTAAGGTTTTGTATGTAGGAGCCCCACTGCACTGCTTTGCCCGGGTGTTGATAATGCTGTTAAAAGGGCACTGAGCACTGTAACACTGGTAGAGTGGTGCTACACAGTGACATCCGCCTGAAAGTGATTAGCAGCTGATAGGATGACATGTATGACACTGTAATTGCTTCTTTTCCATGTCCATGGCCAGTACGCAGCATAACAACTACACATTATTTTCATTTGAGGAGCCACCTGCCAATCGGTGCACCAGGGAATAACATAACTTTCCCTAAATCCAGAACCTACCCAGCTTCTATCTTATTAGTTCATGTTTTGGTTCTTCTTTTATTTGCATATGTGTGTAATATGTTTTTGTACCTATCTACAGTTATGGCTGGTCCTGAAATTTTTTCAGCTGAAAAAATTGGGCTTTTTTGTGTTTTTTTATTTTTTTGTTTTTTATCTGCGTTTTTGTTGTTGTTGCTGTATCTAATTGGGTGTAGTATGCATCCCCGACAGTTAGGAATCCGACCGTCAGTATTCCAACAGGGGGATGAGCGCATCGGAGCCTGTTGCTGCTCTATTTTCCCTTAATGGAGGTCGTGGACCCCCACCAGGTAAAATAGCCACTGTCAGTTAGGATCCAGACTGTCGGGCATTTAGCAGTCAGGATTACGACTGTCGGAATCCCAACTGTCGGTGCTCATCCAGCACACATCTAAAAGCTGCAGACCTATGTATTTTTCTGGACTTTTCACAAAAACAACAGGCACTTATTGCACTTATCATCTGGTTTTGCCTGCCACCAAATCAAATCCCCAATAAATGCTAGATTGATGGATAAGTGCTGACATCAAGACTAATAGGATAGTCCCTGGTTAATCCATTAGCCACAGTAAATTAACGTGGCTAATTGGATATCCTCTTAAATATGGAACATTTTATTTTTGAAAGTGAAAAGTAGGATGCTTGTGTATACTCTGCAAGATAGAAAACCGTCTGAATATTTACCAATTAAGAGTGATCATTAAGTTATGAGTCCTCCACAGTTTACTGTTCTTTGTTATGAATTGTCCAGATTTTAGAAAGATATAATAGGGAAGTTTCATGATTTTCTCTCTACAATCAATGTACAGTAGTGGGAGTTTATCTTCAGAATGTGTCCAAATCCAATTCTATACACTCAGTGGCATCGGAAGGAGGGTGCTTCTGCCCATATTATCATATTGTAGTAATTGTATACGGCAAAAGAGAACAGCGGCAGCAGCAATAAGAACCGCACCTGAATGAGCCTCATAGAGAGTAGTTAATCATGCAAAAAGAAGGAAAGAAAGAAAATTGCTTTATGGTGATGCTTCATGTTGAGATTAATGACAATTTTTATTGTCAGTGATAGTGCCCTCTAGTGCTCAAATGACACATATGAATACAAATATTAGATTTGGAGCCACTTTAGGGATTTTGATTACCTGTGCGAGTCTCTTTTTGTTGTTCTTGACACAGAGAGCAGCCACACTATAGTCATCATTATTATGTGGAATAGCTACACAACACAGTTATTGGGAAGATTGTGATGTCACTCAGGTGCTAAAAGGGAGGGGTAATTCTGGATAGAAAAAAAAACATTTTGGTATCCCAATTGCACACTGAGTGAGAAATAACTACATAATAATCAGATAGTACAGAGATATTGGTTGCATATATCTGCAGATATAGGGCTAAGACCCCAGGCTGTACGTCAAGGGGTGTCTGTGTCACTGGGGGTCCCTAATACTGGGTATGGGTCCGGGGTGTGGAATAGCAAAAGCTACCCTATCATATTGTGAAGCCTTAAGCCCATACACACGGGGAGATGCCGGCCTCCGTGCTGAGGGACGTGCTATAAGTACAGATCACTCAGCACACATCGCGGCACACAATAATGCACCCACCATGTGTGCTGAGCAGGGTTTTGCTTATGGTTCATAGGCAAAACCCCGTGATCTAGCAGGAGAGACAGTGCATGCACTATCTATATCTGTGGGTGATAGTGATGCGTGGGACCATGCCTCGCCGTCACCCGGACCCATAGACGTGGAGTGATTTGTCAGATCAGATAGAAATGGGGGTACAAATTGCTCCGTGTGTATGCCCCTAAGTCATAGGGCACAATTCTAATAATAAGCAAACCAAGCATAAAATTCACCAAGCAATGCAGTAATATGGGTGTCACCTCTATAAAACAAATGACATTGGTGTTTCAAGATGACAAATTTTGGGGTCTATTGACCCAACACCCATATTACTGTTTCAAAGCCATGTATTGTGTCAAAGTTCCAAACAGCTCCATTGCTCACGTGAGAAGTCAACCTGAGGTCCTTAAGCCGCTGGCAAGCTAGAATTCATAGCACTAAGGGCCTTATTCTACTTCACTCTTCTTAGATGGACAAAACCATGTGCACTGCAGGGGGGCAGATGTAAAATGTGCAGAGAGAATTAGATTTGGGTGAGTTATTTTATTTCTGTGCAGGGTAAATACTGGCGGCTTTATTTTTACACTGCAATATAGATCTCTTTATGAAGTAAAACCCCACCCAAATCGAATTCTCTCTGCACAAGTAACATCTGCCCCACCTGCAGTGCACATGGTTTTGTCCATCTAAGAAGGAATTTGTCAGAAAGAGTGAAACAAAATAACCCCCTAAGCTACAGTGGCACTGATCTGTGGTTGTAACTGTGCAGCATCAGTAAAACCTCACATTTCACTTCTTCCATGTTACTAAAGGCCCCCATACACTACAACGATTATGCACGATTTCAGGCGATTCCGACCTTTCGGGTAAATATATCGTTTGTAAATTGTCAAATTGTATATGTTTTCATCCGGTCCCATGAGTGTCGGATAGAAGCCCCTAGATTGCTAGTACTGCACTATCAATTTGTCGGAATCGGATGGAATTGGATGGAAAATGGGGTACATTTTGTGAATGCGATATCGCATGTGATGTATCGCAGGAAGTTTGATTGGCATTTCCAGACTCCCTAGCGCCTCATCCAGCCCATCAGATATATCTTACGGTAAAATTGTATACCATAAGATATTTACAAAGAGAGAAAGAATGTCCTTAACAAGGTGCACCTCAAAGAAAGTGTTAAAAATTAACTTTTATTGTTCCAAACTTAAAAAGCTGCGAAAATTTATTAAAATGTAAACATTTAACATACAAGGGTAGGGTACACACAATTTAAAAGCTATGGTGGCAGGCAGAAATGGCTATATGACCTAGTTGTTTCACTGATTGTATAGTGTGTAGGCTACCAAGATCGTGCAGTTCTTGCGGATTGGAAAAAGTCGCAGTGGCTGCTGACTGATCTATATATATATAAGGTGCCAGGTAGGAGTGGGTTAAATTACCTCTACAACTCCAGTATACAAGTTTGGTGTGTGGGCTAACCCGTTCTATACAATTAGCTACGGGCCTCTGGTGTTTTGCCCGAGTAACTGTTAGATTCTCTAGGTTGCCTCAAATAGAACTGGGTATAGTGTACCTCTGATAATCCCTAAGTCACCCCAAGGCTAATAATACATCTATCTATACCATAAGATATATCACAATTTATCGTGGCTAGATATATCTTATGAGAGATATTTTATGCAAAAGTAGCACAAAAGTACAATATAATATGGAATAACTTCTGGGGAGGGCCACAGGGAGTTCAAGGGAAATTGCATCCGACTTCAGGGTCAGACATATTGGTCTAGTGCAGGGGTAGGTAACCTCAGGCCCGGGGTCCGTATGCGGCCCCGTGGCTGGTCTGAGTGGCCCTCTGACCCGCCCGGCGGCTTTGCCAGGAGTCAAGTACAGGGGAATCTCGCGAAAGGTCGGTAGTTCTTGCGAGATCCTCTTAATCAACAGCTGCCAGAGACTGTCAGTCCTATTCAGCGGCAGCCGCCGGAGCGTGGGACGGCTGCAGCAGGCGAATTTGTAAGATACATTTTTACATATGGCCCCCGAAGGATTTGTTCCCCATACAATTGGCCCTTGGCACAAAAAAGGTTCCCCACCCCTGGTCTAGTGTATGAGCCCCTTTAGAGTCGCTATTTGGAAACCGTAGCATACAGTAGGATTAAGAATATTTGAAAATCTTATTGTTAGACAGAAAATTCATACATACACATTATTCTATCCATTTATTTATTTTTTTGCTCAGGGTCATAAGCCGAGCTCCGGGACTGAAATTGGTGGTTGAAACTTTGATATCTTCTCTAAAGCCAATTGGAAACATTGTCCTAATCTGTTGTGCCTTCTTCATCATCTTTGGGATCCTTGGGGTACAGGTACTGTATATTTTTATGGAAACAAAATCTGAAATGTTAGTATAACTAAGAAAATGAGCCTTACATTCAGTGTTGAGTGCATGGTTGTGATAGCGAAATTATAGATCTCATTCCTCTTTGGATTGATTCAATTTGCCCCATTTTAATTGCTGAAGAGATAAGTACGCTATCTGCTGCATATATATATCAGGGTTGCCCACCCTCCCGGCCCCCCGGAAAGGTGGGCAACCCTCCCGGATTCTGGGGGACCCCCGCTCCCCCCCCCCCCCTGGTTGTGGCTTCCCCTCACCCCTGACCGTGGCGTTTAAATAACCTTATCTGCCAATCTCAGGGGAAGGGGCGGGGCTAAGTGGCATAATTGCATCATTTAGCCCCGCCCCCTCAGCGAAGATCGGCAAACTGGGTAATTTTCCTTCATGGGAGCTGGGCTTAATGATGTCACTCTTAAGCCCCGCTCCCGGAACTCCTGCTGAAACAAGAGGAGCTTTCAAAAGTCGGCAACCCTGATATATATATATATATATATATTTTTATTTTTATTTTTTTTTAAAGTGGCGCCGCTTTTTTCTATTTTTTGTTGTATATATTGTTATAGGACTGACCATCGCATTTTAATTGGCAGCTTGGCAACACACTCCCTTCTTTCTGTTTCGGTAGCGTTGTTGATTTGCTGCATATAGCCTACACGCGTTTTACAAAAGTGTTTATTGCGTGTCCCAATTATTGCCTAAAGAATTGAAGAACCTGGGACACCAGAGTGGGGAGAGGGTTATAATGATACAGAACTGCTTCTGGTGCGATGAGAAATCCAGCCTCTCTACATTATTACACATCCCGTATTTCCATATTTTAATTTCAAATTTCCAAATTGTGCCCGAAAAGCCAAATATTCATGTTACTTGTCAGCCAGTTTGTTAGATTTCTAAAGCTGTAATTTCCCTGATCTGATGTTTTATTCATCAAAAACTGCAGTTATTTTCCATGGGCACTGTCTCCAACAGAGAAATGTGGATGTTCGCCTCTGTATGTACTGTCGGAGATGGGGAAATATGGCCTGAATCAGTTGCATTTGGACACAGCAAATCTGGGCAAATATGCTAATGAAACAGCCAAGGGGTTTTGTACAGAGATGCCTACCGGTAGTATCTCTGATCCAGCCCCATGCGTGCAGAGATGCACAATCAGTTGCAACGGGGGATCTCTGAGCAATCCTATAGTTCCCCAGAATGCGCATAACAAGTGAGACACAAAATAGTTGCACTCATCAACCCCCGATACCTTTTACAAATGCTCAGTGCTGTCAATCAATTTGCCAACATATTTGTATAGCCACTGCCATTGCAAGACCGTCTGCCAGTGCAATGTATTGTGTAGCGTGACTCAGATGCATGCGTAGTAGAACAATGATTGCTCAATTTTTGCAAGCAGGCCCCTAGGTTTAAAGCGGTAATTAGGTTTATAACAAAATTATTTTATATTAATTGCAAAGGCTTTCTTACCAAAATGACTCTGGGATTAGCAAATTGCAACCATTATTTAAAGACAAAGGTGAAGAAATGTGTGCCAGTGCTAAATACCACTGAACAATAACAATATACTCCAAGAAGCTGTATATAATGAAATTATACTAATTCTAACAATAAATATATAAAGGCTGCCGCCAACAATTAAATACAGCACAAAATCATAAATCAATATGCTTAACAGGCCAGCATAATTAGGCAAAATACTGTTTGTTCTACAAGGAAAGCACAACTGGTGATCCCATGTTCTGACCCAAAGCCTACAAGGGTCTAATGCCACCTACTAATGCAGTGGCCAAGTCCAAACATCTCTGGGGTAGAGGTAATATTGCTTGGTTTGTGAATGTCGCTGATTTTCAGTGTGGTTGATTCAAAGTGGCAACTAAACTAAATGCTAATACATTTGTAGCATTTATTTCTGTTGTCGCTTTAAATAAAGTCACCAATCAGTAGCGACTTTAACAAGCCACACAATAATAAATCTTATTTTCTTTTGTTTCCCCAGACCTGCAGTTCCCTGCCAGGATTTTCTTAGTTTTTCTCTTGGCCAGCAGTTTAATTGGATCTTGTAAAATTTGCTACCTTTCCCACCATTTTTAAAACAGTCCTTTAACATACAGTATATACTTTTTAAGAAATGTTCATATATGGTGATAAAAACACTGAAGTAATACAAATCCAGGGGCTATAGGCTTATATTAACTATGGCTACCAGACAGACTTGATCATTATTAGCATGCCCAATTACCACTGATCCCCACACATAAGGTTAGGATTTTTAAGACATCATTCTCTAATGAATTCTAGTATTTAAATACAGTACCTTACCACAAAGTTTCCCCAAATCTACCATGACAGTCAATATTTCAAGGATATCCCGCACAGGTAACCTATTCATACTTGCCTAGTCTGGAGGCTACCAAAAATCAGGAAGATGGGCCCCGCATCCCCTCTGCCGACCACTTACGAGCAGAGCTGGGCGGATCCCCAATGATGTTCGACCCCCACTATACAATGCTGGTTTTATGGCACTGTATAGTAGTGGCAGAAGCAATGATGATGTATTCACAATCACCATGTCCCACGCAAATAGCGTCTTACCACTTGGCCATGCCCTTATGCTCTGCTCAGGCTCCCGGAGGAGGGGGCAGAAAGGTTGTCAACTTTGAACTTAATTAGTACCATAGTCATTTTGATTTAACCATTTGGACTTAAAGTATAGATATTCTTAAAACCTGGATTTCAAATGGTGGAGTTTGGTAAACTCTGACTTTACCCATATCTTAAAACATTAAACAGCCCTGTGCTTGATTAAAAATATATATTCCTGTGCATTACTGAGATATATTGCATTATTTCTCTATATTCGAGTAACCACTGACATATGTCTCTTTCTACCTCTTCCTGATCACCGTAGCTGTTTAAGGGTAAATTTTTCTACTGCCTGGGTGTAGATGTCCGAAATGTCACCAACAAGTCAGACTGTGAGGCTGCCAATTATAAATGGGTGCATCACAAGTACAACTTTGATAACCTGGGACAGGTAATACATAACTCCTCTGAACAAGAACATCGCTGTCATCGCTTGAAGATTGCATAGGCCAGTAACAATGAATCTTCTTTCTTTCTAGGCCTTAATGTCACTTTTTGTTTTGGCATCAAAAGATGGATGGGTTAATATAATGTATAATGGACTTGATGCTGTTGCTGTGGACCAACAGGTATGACATATTTGCATTATCATGACCTAATGTAAAGAAAACCTCTCTAAAGACCCATACAAATAGGATGATTTTGAGCAGAAAGTAGATCACTTTTTGCCTTTTTAACCATTTCAGCTCAAAAACAGCCCAGTGTGTATGGCCCGGTGATGAGCAGTGAGCGCTGATGCTCCCTACCCTGCCATTCAGGCCAAAAAAAATAAAAATAAGAGAAAAACAATAACTGGCTGCCAGCACTCTGATAGGTGTATGCCTCCAGCCATCTACCAATCAGCATGCTGACAGTCATTTACCATCTTACTGCAGGTTTGTAGAGAAAGCTGCCTGGCCACTCTTTTGGTGTGTAATTGTCTACCTGCCTC
This sequence comes from Crinia signifera, assembly GCF_055691185.1. NCBI lineage: Eukaryota > Metazoa > Chordata > Amphibia > Anura > Myobatrachidae > Crinia > Crinia signifera. Next base: position 34,489,853 of record NC_139224.1, on the reverse strand, counting down.
CCAAGAAGCTCCAAAGGCACCCATCCCAGGCGCAGCTGCTACTGGCCAATCCAGCCCCTGTTGATGCAGTCCAATGCCATTGCAATTGCACATTGTAAGCATCGTCTGCAAATAATTCAACCATAGCATTCATAATGTTTTCTAACTAAAGGTTCCTGTGATCCCACAATGCCTGTAGTTCTGCTTACCTCTGGGCAGTGCCTGCAAAAAAATGCATCATTTGGACGCGCCTCCTGTGATGCAATGCTGTCAGTTGGGGCCACTTCATTATGACTCCTGTTCCGGCCATAGCTCATGATGTAAGGGATCCTACCTAATTCATCTCGTAGATCAGTGGTGGGGAACCTCAGGCCCGGGAGCCGTATGCGGCCCCCGTAGCCGGTCCAAGTGGCCCTCCTACTCACCCGGCGGCTTTGCCGGGAGTCAAGCAAAGGGGACTTCTTGCGAGAGGTCGGTAGTTCTTGCGAGATTCCTCTTAATCAACAGCAACCGGAGACTCTCGGTCCTATTCAGCGGCAGCCACCGGAGCGTGGGACGGCTGCAGCAGGACAATTTGTAAGAGAAATTTTTACATAGGGCCCCCGAAGGATTTTTCCACCATACAATTGGCTCTTGACACAAAAAAGGTTCCCCACCCCTGTCGTAGATGATAGATGATCTGGGAAAGCTGTCATTAGTGATAAAATATTTATGTTGCCAGCAGATACCATCAATATGTAGTTTGGCAGAAAACTAGGTGTGGTTGATCAAATCACGGTGTACAGCACTACCAAAGAAGATGTTGTACTGTATCTAGGAGTGTTTGCACCTTTTTACAGTACAGCATCCAATATTAATATATTGGAAGTAAAGATGAGTAGTGGTGATGGATGCCATGACATTTCTTATAGTGAAAAAGTCTTCAGTGACCAGCTACACTGGTGCGTTTGACGTATCTGTATTACAAAAATAACGGGTTTGTTTGAAATAGTGTAAAGAAATTGTGTTTCTTGTGTCTTTCCAGCCCGTTACCAATCACAATCCATGGATGCTGCTCTATTTCATCTCTTTCCTGCTCATTGTTAGTTTCTTTGTATTAAACATGTTTGTGGGCGTAGTAGTAGAAAATTTCCACAAGTGCCGGCAGAACCAGGAGGCAGAAGAAGCCAAAAGACGGGAGGAAAAGAGGCTGAGACGCTTGGAAAAAAAGCGAAGGAGTAAGAGAAAGTCTAAGTGTTCGGTTGGTTCGTAGGCACTATAACTTCTTCCTATCTTCTTCCTCCTTCCTCCAGTGGCACTATCAGTGTCCATGACACATCATGCACATTGAGTCTTCAACTTTTAGGCTTGGTTAACCTGTATAATGGAAGATATATTAATGACAATGTCAAAATAAATTCAAATTACTCTTATGTATAAGAGAAGTTCCTCCATCTACACATTGGAGTCACCTTATTATGGGTGAACAGTATGAGAAATCAAGCTATCATTTCATTAGGAACCACTTGCATTGCTAAAGGTAGCACATATTGGTTCCTACTGAACTGATTGGTTGCATTCCCATGCTTTCGTCTAAAACAGGCTTAAGCTATTGTACCTGTCACCAAGGGGCAGATTTTTTAAGCTCGGTGAAGTGATAAAGTGCCGGGTTTTTATCACTGGCCAATCAGCTCCTACCTGTCATTTTCCAAACCAAGCCTGTAACTTCACAGTTAGGAGCTGATTGGCCAGTGATAAAAACCAGACACTTTATCACTTCACCAATTTCTTATGAACCATGACTTCAGACAAGTCCTGGAGAGACATGGATAACACAGCTTGAGCCTGAACTACAGGCAAAATGTAGTGCCCCAAATCAGGATCCAAATCAAATGATGAAGGTGGAGTGAAGAAAGATAAACAAAAGGGAAGAAGGAGGTGACATCTAATTATATGCAAAGAAACTGTTAAGTAATTTGCATAATCCTTTGTTGTACTTTGTCAGTCCTTCTTTATCCTTAACCTCTTCCTTTCCATAGGGATTTGCAAGGCATTGATCTACAATGTGCTGCAAACTTTCTTTGGCAGTGAATTGGGTTAACTATCCAACATCATTGTCATTTCCATGCATTTTGTTTCGATCCATCCTATGTCCACTGTACGTAATTTCCCTTATGTATTTGCATATACATTCCATACACTGTCTGGAGTTGAAAGACATTTTGTGGCCCCTTGTGTCTCAAGGTGATTTCTTCACCGATATAAAAGAAGAGCCAAACTTTCTGGAGTTTTAGTGAAACGTTTGAGCTCTTTGTGATCATTTACATCATTTCTATTATGCAAGTCGTTGTTGGATTTGGCGCATTGGGGTCATTTATGGGCAGACAGTGCAGCACTCTTGAGCCCCAAAGATACTTGTCCCCAGCATGTGCTTTGGTGCTACCTATGCAGTACCTGTGATCTTAGCACAAATAGATCTTAGCAGAAACAGGGTCTGTTTTGCATAGGAGAATATTGAATGTTTGCTGAGGATTATGGGAAGATCTGGATTTTTCATATAAATAACAAGCAACTCCCATTAGGCCAATCTCAGAGACAAAACTGGCTGCAAGATATATAAATAGGCTGCAAGGACTAGAGATAGAGGACACATGAATACATCCTTAATTTTAAACAGGATTGCAGTGGATGGACTCCACAAACTCTAAAGTACTTTGTAGATACTGTGCACCATGCTCCTGAATATTGGTCGACAATTCCCTATTCTTAGTAGGTGGTGAAATCATGCCATTGACAAGACATTGATCTGTTGGGTTCACATTCAGCAAATAAGGCTGGCAACTAGTGATGCCAAATTCAGTGGAATGCTTTCCCAGCTACAATCTGGTGGCTATAGACCTGTGTAGGAGTACATTGTCATGCTAAAGGAACGAGTGGATGCAAATGATCCACAAGGATGGCTAAACTATGACGGTCCGTGATGTCTGCCATTGTATCAGACTCATCATAAAAGACCCACCACTGCCCTGGACTGTCCCTTGCAGGGTGTATTGCATGACTGGGTATTCTACATCCAACTGCCTGAAACAGTTAGAACCTTGACCTGTTGGTACATGCATACAGCCATCTTGCATACAGTGGTGATGTGCACAAGCTTAGGCAATGCAAAAAGCATTGTACTATGGGGTCAGCAATGGATATCCATGTGGACCGTTGAAAAGGAAAGCATTGCACTATATCAGTCAGTGACAGAGGACTAGATGTACTAAGCTTAAAAAGTGATAAAACAGAGAGTGATAAACCACCAACCAATCAGCTCCTATTATTATTATTTTAACGTGGCCTGTAACATGGCAGGTAGGAGCTGTTTGGCTGGCTGTTTATCACTCTCCATTTTATCCATTTTCAAGCTTAGTACATCTGGCCCATCAACTTGTTTCAAAGACACCATAAATGCTTTTCATTTTAGTCAGAATTGTTAGTTGCAGGCTAGTGGCAAGAATAGATTAAATCACTATTATTTAAGACTGCAATATATTGTATATTGTATTCTACAGTATATCACAAAATGACAAGTCTGCTTAATAAGAATGCAGATTGTGCTGTGAGCAGACTTTTTGTCTTTGTAAGCGGCATACAAGGAAGTGCAGCAAACAGGATGTAACGAGCCGGCATAGACGTCAGAGCAGAGAGGTCATCTAGCTTCATGTTGTGTATGTGTTACATGTATAGTGCAGAAAGGCAACTGCACTAAATTAAATGTTGTTGTGAAGCCCGGTCTGGTCGTTAATGAGCCCTCACTGTGTTCCTTATGTGCTGCTATCTGTCACCTGTCTGTCCTGTAGATGTCACCTGCACCATGCCTCCCACATATCATTTCATAAAATATTCTGTTTATCTCACTGCATCGTTTCAATGTAATATCTTACTTGTGTAATAGTAGTATCTCTATTCTTTTTTGTTTCCACAGAAGCCCAGCGTTTGCCATATTATGCCACCTACTGCCCTGCGCGCCTCTTAATTCACACAGCCTGTACTAGCCATTACTTGGATATATTCATTACAATCATCATTTGCCTTAATGTTGTTACAATGTCCTTGGAGCACTACAGCCAACCAAGGGTGAGTTAAATGTGTCACTTTTATGGCACAATTCAATTACCAGCAATTTCATCATAGATGCAGGTAAATGTAGTTCTATGCCGCACTTCAGCTGGCCATACACTAGAACAACCAGCTTGTGTCACGATTTCCTTTGAACCCTCCTGACAGCCATGGACTTATGCTTTGGGGCATTTTTGACACACAATGTGCCAACAATGCATCATATGATCCAGCTGCCGCATACGATTGGTCCTGATCGCATGTGCAAAAACCCACTCACAATCAGCACCCAATCATGACTGATCATATGCGTATGATCCAAAGAATCGACCTCTCGACCCGTTGGACTGCGCATCGAACCGATCATCTGCACCATGTGCACACAATCAATCACATGATCATTAAAATTGTGCGTTCGTACAGGATATCGTTCTAGTGTATTGCCAGCTTTACAGTACTGCTGAACTGCCAGGGTGAGATAGGGTTGCAAGAAGGGCGAATAGCGTAGGCAATACCCGCACTTACACACCACTGCAACGCAAACTTGTCCCCTTTGCGAGTAATTGGCTAGACCCTTATATATACACAGATTACAGAAATCAAGTGCAACAAAACCCTACATTAGTATTTTCAGTTAAAATTAACATTAGCTCATGTCTTAATTTGTTACTAATATTTGACTAATTGAAAATTTGAAATTGACATTTAATTAATTATTTCATCTATAATTATTTACGGATTTTTCTTTTCAGCTGCCAGTTACATTTTAGTAATGCCATTTAATCTTATACTCATTAAAATAATAGACTGTATGTATATTGTTGCTTGCTTGATTGAACATAGGCATTCTTTATGAATTCATGATTGCATAACGTAACGTGAAATGTCATTCCCAGCAATAAATTTTTCTGTATAGAGCTGTTTTTTTTTAAATCCGACCATCAATTTTGTTAATTTGATTTTGGATTATTGACCGTTGTGAATATATTATTATATTTCATCTTTGTCCTTTCTTGTGTTCTCTTTTTATCTCCCTGTACTTTGATGCTGCTTATATCTGGTATAAAAATAATTTCTGTCACCTATAGATCCCCTGAAAAGGAATTTGTATAAGGAGCAGGTCAGGTTTAGGCGCTAAGGGGTGGCTTAGTATTAGACGTTGAGGAGGGAGGGCTAGGGTTAGGCACTAAAAAGGGAGACTTAGGGCTGTTTCACACAGTACGGTTCCTGCCGCACGGTGAAATCCCGTACGGTCAGGGAGCCGCGCCGCACTCAGAATTTTATAATGGCAGGGATGGCCACAGCCCGGCAGCCGTCCCTTCCAGTGGGGGGATCCGGCTGCAGCCGTGCGGCCGGGCCGTGGCCGTCCCGTGTGAATGGACACAATAGTGTCCATTCACAACTGCTGAGTGCGGCACGGCTCCCTGGCCGTACGGGATTTCACCGTGCGGCAGGAACCGTACTGTGTGAAACAGCCCTTAGGGCTTAGGGCTGTTTCACACAGTACGGTTCCTGCCGCACGGTGAAATCCCGTACGGCCAGGAAGCCGTGCCGCACTCAGCAGTTGTGAATGGACACTATTGTGTCCATTCACACGGGACGGCCACGGCCCGGCCGCACGGCTGCAGCCGGATCCCCCCACTGGAAGGGACGGCTGCCGGGCTGTGGCCATCCCTGCCATTATAAAATTCTGAGTGCGGCGCGGCTCCCTGACCGTACGGGATTTCACCGTGCGGCAGGAACCGTACTGTGTGAAACAGCCCTTAGGGTTAGTCTATAGGGGGGAAGCCGGCTACAGTTAGGTGGCAGAGAGGAAGGGTTAGGTTTAGTTACTAAAGGGGAGGGTTAGGCTACAGGAGGGGAAATTAAGTTTAGGTACTAAAAGAGAGGGTTAGGCATCAGGTAGGGAGGGTTAGAGTTAGTCTATAGGGGAAGGCTGCAGGTAGGCGGCAGAGAGGGAGGGTTAGGTTTAGACACTAAAGGGGAGGGTTAGGCTGCAGGAGGGGGAGCTTACGCTGGTGTGATGGGAGGGTTAAGCATCAGGTAGGGAGGGTTAGATTGGGACAGAGAGCAGGTACTTATACTTACAGTACCACAACCCTGCTGGGATTCTCAGCCATGTTTACCACTGTTGACCTTCTGACCGCTCGCATACCGGATGTATTCAATTTAAAATGACTTTTACGGATTTCATGGGTTTATGCATAGGGAGGTGCTTTATTGCATTATTTACCATTGCAATCTGCAATGCTGTCTATTAAAATATTTTCCGAAGGCAGCACCTTATCTTAGCTGGAGCTTAGGAGCAGCTTCAAGAAGCCATTTTTCACTGTTTGATACTCTACGTGAACCCTTAATGTCTGTTGAGCATAAGGACCAATCACAAGCCACAAACTCTTATCCGTGGCTTGTGATTTCTGCTGCTGCTCCCTCCAGTTTTTCTATGGAGCTATGAAAGAATGTAAAAAAGACCACAGTAAGAAAATACAATTCAGTAAATGTGCAGAGACATAATGGAAAAGGCTTATAAAAATATAATTTTGTAATAACGCATACATTATTTACAGTGTATACATTGTAAGACTATACAAAGAGCATCTAATCCAAAACAGACAAGACAATGACAGACACATACTGTAAATACAAATGTCTACAATAGAGTTCGAGTTCCAGAGCAGGAATATAATTACTACACAACGTGGAACAGGGACGTGCGGTGACGTTTGGGGTTGGTGAGGCACTGGCTTGGTGGAGCCAGCGCCGACGGGCTCTGTGGGGAGCTCTGGGTCCAGGTTGCTTCTGCGCTGACAGGCAGGTGCGGTAGCTGCCCCCTGCATAAGCAGCAGTGGCCATAAAGAACAGCTCCTGCCTGTCAGCGCTGAAAGAAGCAACCTGTACCCAGCCGCCATGGCGCCTGCCCACATACATTTTTCAATAAAAAAAAAAAATGCGGCCAAATGTAATACCTTATTAAGGGGCAGACTTGTCTGTGTATGTGTTGTGACAGTGTTGTGTATCTGTGTATTTGTGTAAAGTGACAGAGGTGTGTACTGTTTCTGTATGATTGTGTAAAATAAGTGTGATTTTAAATTAAGTATATTGGCCCAATACTCTTTAAAAAATCCTGAGGCTAGTACGTTGGGCAAATATACTTCATTTAAAAACACTTATTTTACACAAACACACAGAAACAGTACACACCTCCACCTCTGTCACTACACAAACACACACCTCTGTCACTTTACACAAATAAAAAGATACACACCTCTGTCACAACACAAACACACACAAACACCTGTGCCACTTAAAAAAAAACAGCCCCCAGACACACATTACCACAAATAATCGCAGCATCAGCACCTTGACACAGCGGGGATCAGGGGCGTAACTAGACCTTTCTGGGCCCCATAGCAAAATCTAGAAAGCAATATATTGCTCAGCCATATATGGCTGAGCAATATATCTCCCCCGTGTGTACACAGCATTAGGGAGAGAAAGAGGAAAATACAGATTGAAAGTGAGGGTGTCAAGGGGATATAGTGTGTACCAGGGAGATAGAGGTAGACAATCAGTGTCAGAGGGTGCGAGCAGGAGAGGTGCTACTGGCTACATTACATGATGGGGTGGCAACTCACTGCTTATGGCCACCATTCACCCCCTACTGAAGTCTTCCTCTCTAACCCTAAGTCCTGTGGGGGTTTTTTCACCCACTGCTGACTGCAGCCCTTTCTCTTGAATTGAGGTGCAGTGCCAGGACAGACACACACTGCGCTATTAAATGTACAAACACCCAGTGTCAGACACACAGCATGCACCCACTGTTAGGCACACACACACTGTTACACATATAAATGACTGTCACACACAGAATGCATCCACTGTCACATACACACACATCGCACACTGCGGGTCCAGGTGTCAGACATCTAGTCTAACCTGCTGCAGCTGTCAAACGCCGGGCGGAGGGGGTCTCCGAGTACGGCTCCTGCGTGCAGCTTCTTGTTACACTCCTGACAGCGGTAGAGACATCACTACAGCAGCGGGAGGAAGGGTGAGTAGCGCGGCCGGGTCCCAGTGCTGCTGCTGTGCTTGAATGTGAAGAGCGGGCGGAAGTGTCAATATGCCCAGCCACATTTCTAGCGTGGCTTCCGTCTGAGACCGGGTCAGAGATCTCTGTCTTTGAAGTGCACAGGAGCCCGTCTCTGGGACCCCGTGCTGCGGCAATTAAAAGATGTGTTTAAAAAAAAAAACGAACAGTCACTTCACCAATAGCAGTGCCACGGTGACGGTCAGGGACGTGCTTTCTGCCTATATGAAAGCACGCCCTTGTCACTGTGACAGCACCAATGTGCCCAATCACTTCTGTCTCAGTGACAGGGGTGTGCTTTCATATAGGCAGAAAGCACGTCCCTGTCACTGAGGCACTGCCACAGGTGCCGTATCTACAGCTTTTTTTAATGGGCTTTTACAGCCCGGAGCTCAGCCCTGCCCACTGCCCGCCCCTGTGTCTGCTGCTTTAATATAGACAGCGGGAGGCATCGCTCTTGATGCCTCCTTAGCTAATTAAAAAAAGAAAGAGTAAAAATGATTGTAATAATACAAAGCATATACCAGGGACGTGCGGTGACGTTTGGGGTTGGTGAGGCACTGGCTTGGTGGAGCCAGCGCCGACGGGCTCTGTGGGGAGCTCTGGGTCCAGGTTGCTTCTGCGCTGACAGGCAGGTGCGGTAGCTGCCCCCTGCATAAGCAGCAGTGGCCATAAAGAACAGCTCCTGCCTGTCAGCGCTGAAAGAAGCAACCTGTACCCAGCCGCCATGGCGCCTGCCCACATACATTTTTCAATAAAAAAAAAAAATGCGGCCAAATGTAATACCTTATTAAGGGGCAGACTTGTCTGTGTATGTGTTGTGACAGTGTTGTGTATCTGTGTATTTGTGTAAAGTGACAGAGGTGTGTACTGTTTCTGTATGATTGTGTAAAATAAGTGTGATTTTAAATTAAGTATATTGGCCCAATACTCTTTAAAAAATCCTGAGGCTAGTACGTTGGGCAAATATACTTCATTTAAAAACACTTATTTTACACAAACACACAGAAACAGTACACACCTCCACCTCTGTCACTACACAAACACACACCTCTGTCACTTTACACAAATAAAAAGATACACACCTCTGTCACAACACAAACACACACAAACACCTGTGCCACTTAAAAAAAACCAGCCCCCAGACACACATTACCACAAATAATCGCAGCATCAGCACCTTGACACAGCGGGGATCAGGGGCGTAACTAGACCTTTCTGGGCCCCATAGCAAAATCTAGAAAGCAATATATTGCTCAGCCATATATGGCTGAGCAATATATCTCCCCCGTGTGTACACAGCATTAGGGAGAGAAAGAGGAAAATACAGATTGAAAGTGAGGGTGTCAAGGGGATATAGTGTGTACCAGGGAGATAGAGGTAGACAATCAGTGTCAGAGGGTGCGAGCAGGAGAGGTGCTACTGGCTACATTACATGATGGGGTGGCAACTCACTGCTTATGGCCACCATTCACCCCCTACTGAAGTCTTCCTCTCTAACCCTAAGTCCTGTGGGGGTTTTTTCACCCACTGCTGACTGCAGCCCTTTCTCTTGAATTGAGGTGCAGTGCCAGGACAGACACACACTGCGCTATTAAATGTACAAACACCCAGTGTCAGACACACAGCATGCACCCACTGTTAGGCACACACACACTGTTACACATATAAATGACTGTCACACACAGAATGCATCCACTGTCACATACACACACATCGCACACTGCGGGTCCAGGTGTCAGACATCTAGTCTAACCTGCTGCAGCTGTCAAACGCCGGGCGGAGGGGGTCTCCGAGTACGGCTCCTGCGTGCAGCTTCTTGTTACACTCCTGACAGCGGTAGAGACATCACTACAGCAGCGGGAGGAAGGGTGAGTAGCGCGGCCGGGTCCCAGTGCTGCTGCTGTGCTTGAATGTGAAGAGCGGGCGGAAGTGTCAATATGCCCAGCCACATTTCTAGCGTGGCTTCCGTCTGAGACCGGGTCAGAGATCTCTGTCTTTGAAGTGCACAGGAGCCCGTCTCTGGGACCCCGTGCTGCGGCAATTAAAAGATGTGTTTAAAAAAAAAAACGAACAGTCACTTCACCAATAGCAGTGCCACGGTGACGGTCAGGGACGTGCTTTCTGCCTATATGAAAGCACGCCCTTGTCACTGTGACAGCACCAATGTGCCCAATCACTTCTGTCTCAGTGACAGGGGTGTGCTTTCATATAGGCAGAAAGCACGTCCCTGTCACTGAGGCACTGCCACAGGTGCCGTATCTACAGCTTTTTTTAATGGGCTTTTACAGCCCGGAGCTCAGCCCTGCCCACTGCCCGCCCCTGTGTCTGCTGCTTTAATATAGACAGCGGGAGGCATCGCTCTTGATGCCTCCTTAGCTAATTAAAAAAAGAAAGAGTAAAAATGATTGTAATAATACAAAGCATATACTTATGACACATAATATGTGTCATTAGTATTTTCTTTGACTTGTATTATTATATTAATCATTAATGACAGGGGAGGCTCTGCCTCCCCTGCCTCCCCTGACTGCACGTCCCTGGCATATACTTATGACACATAATATGTGTCATAAGTATTTTCTTTGACTTGTATTATTATATTAATCATTAATGACAGGGGAGGCTCTGCCTCCCCTGCCTCCCCTGACTGCACGTCCCTGACGTGGAATGTGTGATGTATACATTCTATATGTTTTGGAAACATTATATAACTTGGCTGGTATCTCATTACTTATTTAAAGACCTATCTGAAAAAGCAGTCTCCATTATACATGGCGAGATAGTCAGTGGGCGTGTCTTCATGCACATGTTCAAGCATACACTTCTATGATAGGATTCATGGCACGCACATTAACTTGCATACTACCCTGTACAAAGGTGTCACTGAAAAGGATGATTAGCAGGCGTGTCAACACACACCCTCTATCTATAGGATTGACCTGTCCATTTAGGTTTTTTTTTATTTTTAAGATAGATTTTAACTTTTAAGATTGACTGCAGTAGTTATTTATATACATAGGCTTCTTGAACCGGACCTACCAAGTTTTATATTTTCCCTTTATCCCCTCTTTCTGTAGTCTCTTGAAATTGCCCTGAAGTACTGCAATTACATGTTTACAACAGTGTTTGTACTTGAAGCCGTCCTGAAGTTGGTGGCCTTTGGATTTAGACGATTTTTCAAAGACAGGTAAGTGTCCATTAAGGGCAAGATGTACAAAGCCTTGAAAAGTGATAAAATGGAGAGTGATACACCACCAACCAATCAGCTACTACCTGTCATTTTTCAAACAGAGCCTGGGAAATAGAAGTTAGGAGCTGATGGCTGGTGGTTTATCACTTTCCAAGCTTAGTACTGTACATATGGCCCTACAACTATTTTCAGGGATGTGTACAAACTTACAAATACATAATATGAGTAATTTCAGAACTGGGAAAACATGCAGCAAGAGCAGTACACATTAAACTGACTGTTATTCCACTTATTCATATTCTCCATTGCAAACACCTAGAGTTCTCAGCGGTTCTCAAACTGTGGGTCCTGACCCCAAAGTGGGTCCTGACATTCTCAGCATGGGGGTCGCGACTCCATGTTGCTGACCTTCAGGCTGATGATTTTTCTAATCTCAGTCAGTGATTCAAGGAATCTGAAAGATCTATTGAATTGTCTGTTATTTTAGACTCCTCCCATCAATTTGGGCCTCCCCAATCCTGCCATGTATGTGCTGTCTGCTGACTACATACAGTATGTGATGTGATGACCTTCTGCAGTAAGTTGCTGGGGTCCCGTCATTATTTTTATTGTCTGATGGGGTCCCAGAGCAAAATAGTTTGAGGTCCCCTGCTCCAGATAGAGATAGCAGTCACTTCATATGACTGTAAGAATTTAAGCTACTAAGATGCGTCACAATACATTTAACCCTTTGCAGTCCAATTTTTTTTTTTTTTTCAATTCAAACAGTCTGGTTTAAATATAGATAACAATAAAAATTACATAGACATATAATGAATATAAAAACTCTCATATACGGCCCTTTATAAGGTGGTTAGATGGTTAGGATCCGCTCCTATGATACCGCCTGGATGGTGTATCAATTTGGGGGTGCAGTTCTTGTGGGGGAGTAATGGGTAAGCTTTCCACTGGATTCAAAAATATATTTTGGAGGTAGATATAATTACCACTGTGGGTCACCTGGGAGTCTTGTATCTGTTTTAGGATTGCATGTACAGCTGTGATCTCCGTTGGGTGAGGTAGATGAATCTTTTCTCCACTTTAAGAATCACGATGGTTTTGTGGAAAGAGATGGAATTTTCCCAATAAGCAGTTCTCCGATGTTGGGAGGATAAGGGCGGCTGGTTGGATCCAGAAAGTGCACAATGCAATAATGGCAGTTAGGGGCCTTGAGAGCAGCAGCTTCCAACGCGTTTCACTGCCACTAGGGGCAGCTTTTTCAAGGATACCATGTTAGCTGTTTTGATAAAAGCCGCAAGGCTGAAACGTCAACTTCAATAAGTTTGGCTACGTTTGGTTTATTTCTACACTGTCCTGAGTGCCGCGCTGCTGTCTAAGTTTATATATATATATATATATATATATATATATATATATTTATGTGCTTACAGACATAAGAAGGGTTATATTAAACCAACAAACAAGACAATATATCATATATTATTATATATACACTGTATTCTGAAATGAAATATATATTTATAAATTATCCCTCAACTGGTCCACTTGCATCAAGATACATATATACTAGAAACCTGAAAACAGGGACAGTGCGCGCCGAAGGCGTGCGCCAAAAATTTAGGGCATGTGTTTTTTTTTTGGGGGGGGGGGGGGGGGGTGGTGTGGTCACATAGCCATTATAGCACACACCTTAATGCCCAGTACACATTCCAGCACACACCGTTATGCCCAGTACACATTCCAGCACACACCGTAATGCCCAGAGCACATTACACCACAAACCGTAATGCCCAGTACACATTATAGCACACCGTTATGCCCCCCCAGTACACTTCGGCACGCGCCCCAAATTAGAGTGTTCACCTACTACCGTGGAACTCCTGCGAGGCTACATCCCCCATTTTTTCCACTATGAGGGCATGGTCAGCTCTCTAAGAGCTGTAGCCACATGGGGTGCGGCCATGGAAAATGGAGGTGTGATACACATATGCCTCCAATAGTGCAGTGCCTGATACACATGACCCCAAAAGTATAGTCCGTGATGCCCATTATACCTATGCCGCATACTGTGATGCCCATTATAAATATGATCCGCACCGTGATGCTCCATTATACATATGCCCCACACCTGGATGCCCATTATACATATGCAGCACACCGTGATGCCCATTATACATATGACACACACTGTGATGCTCATTATACATATGACACACACCGTGATGCTCCATTAAACTTATGCCACACACATGTTGCCCATTATACATATGCCCCACACTTATATGCTTATATGCTCATACTTGCTCATATGCTCATATGCTCACACTTATATGCTCATATGTATCCCGGCGGGGCTTTGAATAATAGAGTTCAACCGTCCTTATGAAAGTTATAAGCAACAATAGTGTTCTTAAAGGAATGTCCCCACCGCTAATGGGCGGCCTGGCAGAGTATTTGTAATCCACAGGGTTAATAAGGTAGCGGTTCAGTGGCTTTCCCTAACCTTCTTTCTCCTCCTAGGTCTGGCAGGGCTCTGGCTACTGGTACAGCAATGTGTCTGTCTAAATGATAGGGTAATCTTCTTGCGCTGCCCCTTTCCTTTAACTTTTGGGTTGGTCTGGGCAATCAGCTATTTCTTAAGAGGGTGTGTGTAGAAGGGCGCCTCCCTAGAGTTTTAGAAGGGGGGGGGGGGGGGGGATTCAGTAGGACTCACCGGTCATCTACTGGCTGTCTCATCTGCTTGCCGCTCGGGTCAGCGCAGCTCTCTCTCTGCTCCCGGCAGTCTCCCCTTCAGCCGCGGAACGCCAATCATGTCCCCTCTCCTGCCTCTGTGCTCCGTCGAGCCGCCGCACCAGTCTGCGATGCCGGCTCCTGTCTCCACCGATGCCGCTCTCTCTCCTCTGCTGCCCGCGTGCTGTGTCTCTTCACATGCATCCCAGCTGTCACTCTCTGCGCGCCTCCTAACTCGGCCGCTGCAGCTCCTCTCCTCTCGCTGGCTGCCTGCTACAGTTGCCCGGCTCACTTCCCAGCATGTAGCGTCTCCTCTGGCTGCTGTACACAGGCACCCGGCTGTCACTCCCAGCACGCCTCTCTTCTCTGACGCCTGCTGCCTTCTGGGGCGGTTCGGGATCACACACCCAGCTTTATCAGCCCCGGCAGTTCACTGCTGCCTGTGTCTCCATCTGCTGCCGTACACCTCCAGCTCAGCTCCGCTCTTCCGCTCCCTGCAGGTCAGTCTCCTCTAATCCTGCTCTCTTCCCCTTACCCCTCACATGTCAGCCTGCTACTTTATCCCTGCTTCCGGTCTTTTTTCACAACTTTATTGAACATGAACAAAGTCCATAGCACAAGTGGACGGGGCAGTCCATTTTCTGTCCAAGGGGGGGGGGGGGGGGGGTTTAGGGACCTATGCCCTGTTTCAGTCCTTTGGGTGGCACTAATATATGTGTATATCACAGGAGGAACCCGGCGGAGATGAGAAAAACAAATCTGTGACAGTTTTTGTACCCTGCACGGTCAGCATAGGACACTATACAGAAAGAACACTATATATTTCAGAACGAAGCCACAGAAGCTATTTCAATGGCTTTCAATTAATGGATTTAAACTTGCAGGGGAAGAGAGGTGCCCCCTTGAGAGCAGGAGCCCGGAGGCAGGTGACTCCATTGCCTCCCAGAGTTCTGCCACTGTGCGTCATCCATATATGTTTATGACTGTATTTGCATGTACTGTTATACAGAGTAATTAGAAGATTAAAACTGAAAGAGGCAGCAGATTATGGTGTGGCTTATATTGTAGTGAGGGTCCATATATGATTGTAGACACACCTGATTGTCGGTGTTAGACACGCCCAATAGGTGGTGCTAGGCACACCCCTTTGATGGTGCACCCCCTAATAAAATGTTCTGCGCACGCCTATGACGGTCAGTGACAGTATTGCGCCCCCCCCCCTCCAGCGCCCGGTGCACATAACCCCCCAGCCCCCCCCCCCTAGTTACGTCCCTGGACAGATGATAGTGGTGGCTGGGAGAAGTGGATTACATACATCAGCGCACAGAACAAGGACATTCACGTGTTTTTCTACCATCCGTCATACAATATTCAGACTAAACTTTCTGAGATTTCCCACATACTGAAAAAACACAGAATGTAATTGATTGTAAGTAAATAAAGATAATGTTATTTAATATATAAATGCCCTCTTATAAAAAATTAACCTATACATTTATAGATTAAGTCAAGTATTATAAACTTAGTTGGAGACTGTAAAAAAATGTTTTAAATTTTTTTGTATCAATAGGAACTTCATTCTGCATCAGCCTCAAACTTGAAATTTTTACAGTAACTTAAAATCATATGGAACTTGACCTGAGCCCCAAAAAATTTTTTTTCCCCGAAAGTTCATACTTTTTTTTTTTTTATATAATATTCAAAATGATCTCTATTAGTGACACCTCTGGTAGCAGTTATCCTTATTTTTTGTTACATATTAGATTACGAATAAATAAGTAAAAATAAAGTGGGAAATGCCACAATAAGTGCCAGAAACCATTTCAAAGCACATATTACTACAACATTGACATAAAAAATAAAATGGCACTGCAAATACAATTTAAAGAATTGTATGTGTGCCAGTTGATTAAACAAAGGGGTTCAGAAGACCAGTTTTAAATCATATTACACCAGGGGTGTTTTATAGGAACACCAGTGTTTCATAGCAAAGTGTAAAGTTGAAGCAATTCTGAATATTTCCTTGATAGAAGAAGACTGAGAGTCAATTAGACTTTCCCATGCCTCAAAAAAATGTACTGTGCATTTCTCTTTCTGGATATATGCATCTAGCCAATCCATATATCTAAAGAGGAAGGGGGGCTGGTGGATCCATACAGTTGGTGGCTGCTGCCAAAATGACCAGGAATAATTTTGTTGACAAGTTAGAAAATAGCCCAACAATGGGGAGTGGCACCACAATAAGGGGCAGTGGCTTCTCATACATTCCGTAATTACGATCCATGCCCTTGTTTTTTGTCACTGTGGGGGATTTGGCCACCCCCTTGTCTGTATGAATAGATGCACACAGCACACAGGGAGTGACAGGGTGACTCCCAATTCCCCCCCCCCCCCCATTGCGGGACACTGCTGCCTAGACAAAACGTTTTTGTACCGTGACAGTTGGGAGGGAAGCCTTTGGGATCCACTTCCTGTACTTTAAAAACTCCCTAAGCTTAAACGATAAAATGGTTTCACTTAACACAGTGGTTACCAAAGGCACCCTAGAGTATTCACATTTTTTTCAAGGCAACCCTAGTCTCAAAGTTTCTTATTGATAAATTTAAAAAAGTTTAGTAAATTGGGCTTACCGGTCACCCTCAGGTTCAGTAGTGGTAGACATTGCTGTGTTTCACATATTTTGTGATTGGCAGCCAATAGCATTGGTTTTGCCTATAACTTTGGCCATAAATTATTTATTTTGGTATCCTGACCACCAACCCAGGGCACCCATTCAAGTTTCATGTGGCACCTTCTTTGGGAACCACTAACAGAAAAAGAATCCAAACCTTAAAGATGAACAAAGGAAGCTCATGGAATTTAGCTGTTTTCTTTCTGCACTTTACTATCTAGGAATTGCTCTGTTACTTCCACATCGATTTATGAGTCCTACAAGCTCTCTTGTGCGGTTTACAACATTAATCAGAATTGAGGCTTACAACAATATGCCTCGTTTCTTTTTCATTCTGAGATAGATTTCGCTTATTGTACGTTCATACCGTGTCACTCCAACAGAAAGCAATGTTTTTAAAATGAGCGTAGCCTTAGAGTGATGTCCATTTAAAGGGGGAGGGGTTGTATTAAACAGGAAAGCAAAGGGAATAAAGTAGACAGATAGAGGGGAATGTTGTATAGATCGATGTTGAGATTATGAACATACAGATAAAGGGAGGTACAGTAATTATAGCTTGGTGTCACACAAAGGGCAGTATTCTTTTGGAGCGGTGACGGCGAGCAGTGCTGATTGCTCACTGTCACAGCTCGCAGGTCAGTATTCCACTGACCCTCCTGCACACGCCGTTTCCATCTTGCTGGGTTTTTACAGCGAGTTGGAAATGATGCGTTTCAGTCAAAACAGAGAGGCTCACGGCTAAATGCAGCGGGCAGCGTTTGTGAGAATCCTCGCCATCCTCTGATAGAAAGGATTCCCCTGCAACGTTGAATAGGGTGAGCGGCCAGCGCGGCTGTTTAACCCCATAGCCGGCTGCATTAAATACAGCCCATAGTCTCTTGAGATGTTTGAAGCACTGCGTGTCTTTTTTAAGTCCGCCCATCATTCGCACAGAACGCCGCCCCCCCTTCGCAGGGCAAATTCGCCAACACGGCTGTAAATGGATGTGTATCATACACATCCATTTGCAGCCTATTGGGCGACACCCAAATCATTTGATGGTCGCCAACCATCGAATGATGTGGAGCACACACGCAAAACGAATACACTCTCAGGTGTCCTAGGTTTGAGTGTGTCCTGTGTGAGGACAGGGTGGGCGGCTGACATCCGGTGATGTCAACTGCCCGCCCCCGTCACCTGCGTCATCGGGGCATTTGCATGAGAACGCCCAGCATTTTCATGTGAACGCCAATGAAATGATGGGAGTTCCCATAGGCGCATCTTCCGGCCCGCCACCCCACATCCCCCCCGCAGTGTTGTGTGCGAGCGCCCGGCGAACACAGCGCATGCACAGAAATGCACATGTGCAGATGAAAAACATTGCGCTCCGGTGCAAATTTGCATGGGAGCGTGTCAACCAGAATAAACTCCCTTATGTTTAACCTTGTACAAACATTTTTTGTTAATTAGGTGCACCAATTTGTATAGGGTCACAAAAGCAATGCTGCAAAGCAGATTTGATACAAACAGTAAATTGATTTTGTAAATAACATTTTAGCTACAATATTATTATGTCAAATAAATTTCAACGTATAAATCCCCATTTTGTGACACAAAATTAATTGAGTAATTTTCTTTGTCTACGAAATTAATTATAGCCACATATTATAACTTTAGACCAAACATGACCTTTTGCCTGGTTGTGTACTGTATATGCCACTGTGCTGGTGTTAATATTGTAGTTTGAATGATAGCTGTGTGTTATATTGTATATGAAATAGCAAACATTTGGAAGGTATTAGTGCATTTCATGTTTATGGCTCTCTCGGGAAAGATCTCTATTCTTAGACGAAGATGACAGCTTTGTGACCTTCTGGGTCTCTCACTGAGGTTTGTTTTCCTTAAGTATGTATTCTGTATTTAGCAATGACATTTTTCACTGTAAGTTAAGAGGACAAGGAACTTTCCCATAACTCAAATGTCTCATTCCCATCCCAATTTTCTCTCTCGATTATATTCCTTACCATGGACTGGTGGTTAGACGTTTTTGAATATTCAAACCCGTACTATATATTATGTATCCATGAATGTCATTGGCTTTAATCGCGTCGGATTATGTTTGTCAGTTGTGTCTGTGTTTTGTACACATGCACATTATAGCAATAGGGGTGATGCCAAATAACCAAAGATTTATTTATTAAGCAATTACAACATTTCAGCAAAATTGACTGTGTGCACATGACTAAAATGTAAGGAACTAAAGCAATAACAAAGGTCTATAGGAAATATCTCCTGTGTCAAAGTACAGCTGAATACCACTGCCCCCATATTTCTATATAATTGTCAACTGACTCCAAAATGGGTCGCAACCATCTCACCATGGGTTTGAGACTCCATGTTACTGGAGGTCAGGCTGAGGACTTCTCTGATCTCTTAGCCAGTGATCCAAGGACTATGAAAAATCAGCTAAATTGTCTGTTACTTTAGACTCCTCGAATCACTGGCTTAGAGATCTGAGGAGACAACTCGTTTACCTCCCCTGTCCACTGCTGGTGCTGCTACTGGGTGCACCTAGGTCCTGGCAGGGCCGTCTTTACAATAGAGTGGGCCCCTCAGCAAAATACACCGCCCCCTCCTCACAACCCTGCCTCCAGCCTCCTCACAATCCCCCCCCTGCCTCCACCCACCTATGTGTGCAGCAGCTGGGGGTAGCGATTCAGGCTGCAGGGATCCAAGCAGCGGCAGGTGGCGAGGTGAGTCCAAGCTGCGGCAACTCAGACCTTGATGTGCCGCTATTTACTGTCGGGTCCGGCCAGTCTTTTCAAAATCAGCAGTGCTTCCCGCTCTGGAAATAGCGTTACATCAAGGTCTGAGCCTGGACGGATGGACACCGCTGACAGCCACCACCCGGATCCCCTCCGCACGCCGCCCAGATCCACTCCGCACACCGCCCGGATCCCCTCCACAAGCCGCCTGGATCACCTTCACATGCCACCCGGATTGCAGCATCAAGCTCCCTGCCCTCCCGCTGCCCGGATCCCTGCCGCCCGCCGCTGTTCCCCATGGCAGGGCCATCTTCCCCATTGGGGTGTGCCTCTACAATCCTTGGGTCCCTGAGCAACTGCCCATTAAGCCCAATGGGAAAGACGGCCCTGGGTCCTGGTGCTTCTGAGTTGTTGGAAATTTTGAGGTGAAACAGGCAGCCAGCAGACCAGGAAACTAAGCCTGTAAAGAACTGCTTGTAAGTAAGTGCAACAAGAGGGCGGAGGGTCCTGGGAAGCAGCAGGGGGGATGAAGGGGTGCACTGAGCACAGACTTCACAGGATGTGTCTTTGGATGGTAGGGGGACATGGGAGCACACAGTGTAGGATGTGGAAGGGGTCAGGGAAAACACCCAATGCTTCAACCTAGTTCCTCTCTGCCACACACTGCCTTGGTATTCCATCCCTGTCAGCCTCTTCCATCCCTCTGTCCTATGCCTCCACTTGTCACCCTTTGCCTATCCCTAATCACCGTCTGCCTCATAAGTCAGATTCAGTATGTAACACATCCTCAGCCTACTGAGCTTAGATTACTGATGATGTATGGGAGCACTATGGTAAATCAGGCTCAGTATGTAACACATCCTGAGCCTAGATTACTAATGATGTATTGGAGCACTATGATAAATCAGACTCAGTGTGTGACACATCCTCAGCCTTCTGAGCATAGATTGCTAATTATGTATGGGAGCATTATGGCAAATCAGACTCAGTGTGTAACACATCCTCAGCCTACTGAGCCTAGATTACTAATGATGTATGGGAGCACTATGATAAATCAGACTCAGTATGTAACACATCCTCAGCCTACTGAGCCTAGATTACTAATGATAAATGAGGGCACTACGTTAAATCAGACTCAGTATGTAACACATCCTCAGCCTACTGAGCCTAGATTACTAATGATATATGAGATGATATATGAGAGCACTACGGTAAATCAGACTCAGTATGTAACAAATCCTCAGCCTACTGAGCCTAGATTACTAGTGATATATAGGGGCACTATGGTAAATCAGACTCAGTATGTAACACATCCTTAGCCGACTGAGCCTAGATTACTAATGATATATGGGGGCACGACGGTAAATCAGACTCAGCAGGTAACACATTCTCATCCTATTAAGCCTAGATTACCAATGATATATGAGAGCAATAAAGTAAATCAGACACAGTGTGTAACACATCCTCAGCCTACTGGGCCTAGATTACTTATGATAAATGAGGGCACTACGGTAAATCAGACTCAGTATGTAACACATCCTCAGCCTACTGAGCCTAGATTACTAATGATATATGAGATGATATATGAGAGCACTACGGTAAATCAGACTCAGTATGTAACACATCCTCAGCCTACTGAGCCTAGATTACTAATGATAAATGGGGGCACTACGGTAAATCAGACTCAGTATGTAACACATCCTCAGCCTACTGAGCCTAGATTACTAATGATATATGAGATGATATATGGGAGCACTACGGTAAATCAGACTCAGTATGTAACAAATCCTCAGCCTACTGAGCCTAGATTACTAGTGATATATGGGGGCACTATGGTAAATCAGACTCAGTATGTAACACATCCTTAGCCTACTGAGCCTAGATTACTCATGATATATGAGGGCATGACGGTAAATCAGTCTCAGTATGTAACACATCTTCAGCCTTCTGAGCCTAGATTACTAATGATAAATGGGGGCACTATGGTAAATCAGACTCAGTGTGCAACACATCCTCAGCCTACTGTGCCTAGATTACTAGTGATATATGGGGGCACTATGGTAAATCAGACTCAGTATAAAACACATCCTTAGCCTACTGAGCCTAGATTACTAATGATATATGGGGGCACGACGGTAAATCAGACTCAGCAGGTAACACATTCTCAGCCTATTAAGCCTAGATTACCAATGATATATGAGAGCACTAAAGTAAATCAGACTCAGTGTGTAACACATCCTCAGCCTACTGGGCCTAGATTACTAAGGATATATGAGAGCACTAAAGTAAATCAGACTCAGTGTGTAACACATCCTCAGCCTACTGGGCCTAGATTACTAAGGATATATGAGAGCACTAAAGTAAATCAGACTCAGTGTGTAACACATCCTCAGCCTACTGATTGAACTTAGATTACTGAACTCATATCTAAAGGTATGCAAATGTCTCCAAGAAAATTTGGAGAATAGCAAATTCCATTACAGCATTAATAAATTGTTTGCAAAACTTAAGCCCAACATTCATGAGCATACTAGGAGCTAGTGGCATCGCTGGGGCACATTATATGAATCTGCCTGAACAATGATCTATTAAATAAAATAGAAAGCTGTCACAGTTATTGGGAATCACCAGAACTGCTATTAACAAACAGTACTCCTTAACCTGCTTTTATCATAGGTCAGCGGTCATTCAGCTGCCTGTACCGGTAGTATTGCCAAATGCTTCCAATTCAAGAGGCAGAATTATGGGGGTCATTCTTATTCATTTGGTCCCTGGCGAATTCGCAATGGGGACCAATGTTTTTGTTATGCACATGCGCATAATATGCAAATGGCTTTGGTGACTATGCATAGTCACCCATGGGAAGGCCCAACGTTTCATGGGCGTCCCCATGCAAACAATGGGCATTCCCATGGCGATGCGGATGGTCCGATGTGTGGATTTTTTGGTGGATTTTTTGTCGGGGCGGCCTCTCTGGAACTCAATAAGCTGCGATGTTTCCATCATATCGAGTGAACCGGAATCAGGCCCTATGTCACTACTGTAATTATTAGAAATTTCGGTACTTGTTTCCTAGCACGGCGCCCAATATTTTCATCTTATGGCATCTTATGCGACCACATCGAATCACATGCCATATAGCCGCATACGATGCATGCGATGCGATGGTATACTATTTTTTATTGTACAACCACCCTGATGGGTCCTTACAATGTTAAATGGCCCCCCATACTTAACGCCACCCCCACGATCAACGCCAACCCAAAGCGTGGCAAGCGCAGCGAGCCTGCGAGGGGTGGCGGTATGCGTCCTCCCACCTTTTCATACCCCCACTATCCACGTCGGGGTGGAGTTGATTTTAGCCACGCTTCGGGCTTGGTGGCTCGCTGCGCTCGCCACACTATCTATAATCAGCTTCATGCTTATGTGGATAGTGGGGGTATGGAAAGATCGGAGGATGCATACCATCACCCCTCGTGGGCTCGCTGCGCTCGCCACGCTTTGGGTTGGCATTGATCCTGGGGGTGGCGTTGACTATGGGGGCCCATTTCACATTGTAAGGACCGATCAGGGTGCTTGTACAATCAAAAATCGTATACGATTGTATGGCATACGATGCGATGCAATATTTTATTGTACAACATCGCGTCGCATCGCATACCATCGTATACCTTATTCAGTGTTATGGTATACAATGCGATGGGCGTCGTGCTAGGAAACAAGTACCAAAATTTCCCAATGGGTGTATTTTATGATCAAGGTCTAGCGTTCCTGAATGTATACAATTTATTCATCTCATCATTAGGAATGTAATGGGTTTATTGATACTGCATAGTAATTGCCTTTGGGAACTAATTGCATCTTTTGACTGATAGTGATAGATACATTGCAAACTGATACTGAAAATATTTTAATTGACTAGGAATCATCTGTGCCCCCGATCAGTGGGGTGTACTTGGGGTAGCGGAAGAGATTACTTTGCAGACTTCATTAATGATGCCCCAATCTCAGTGAACAGCGTAATTAGCTTAGGTGCTTGCGCTGTGAAATGCAGCTGAGTGCCCCAGGCGTGTTTGATGAATTTGCAGTATTATGTGTAAGCCTTCTCGTGTTGCTGTCTTCCCTACTGAGCGCTATACAGCATGAGTAATATCTGTCACATGGCATTAACACATTGGCACTCCACCTGGACAGAGACCATTCACCTAATTAAAACCAGTGACTGAGAAGAGAGAGTTCTGTTGCATTCGTAATAGACCAAAAGACTTATATTTAGTTTTTATACACAGTGCATTTCTTTTTACATTGAATAACTTTCTGTCTAGAGGGAATACTAAGAGGTTTTTGGTTCACAGATTGACACTGACATCAATTTCAATGCTCTGCTGTATAAACCTAAATGATCATAATGCTCTAAGCGTATAGTACGTCCATATGATTTGTCACCTGTATGTTTACTAAATAGTGTCATGAGAATACTAGCGAGGCCGTTTTATTAGTCTATAGAACTAATTACTTAAGTCTGAGTGCAAGGTTTCTAGACTTTAAGAGGACAAGTGGAGATTATGGCAAAGTGAAGTTGTAATATCCGGAAAACGCTGCAGTGACACCTCATCATGGCCCTTATTCTGATTGACGCGGACTTTACCGCATTCTTACGGATCGCGTCTTTTCGCCGTCTGCGCATGCGTGGAGAACGCAACGCGCATGTGCCACGCCTAGACTCCGTACCAGTTCGGCAAAATCCCGTCCAAAACTGTTGGCCGCAATCAGTCGGGAAATATGGGCGTATTATGGGCGTCATGCGGAATGGCACATGGGCGTAGTTTCAAAGTGGGCAAAACGGGGCGGAAACATGGGCGGACACGGGGGAGTACACTTATGTTGGGGGGCGTACATTCGGAAACCACTCCGAATGCACGCGATCAAAAAGGGCAGAAATGTGCGGTGTCCACAAGTGTACTATTGCTTTGCGGACACCACTCGTTCATGCGGTAGGCGAACGTACGCCTAATGACTACAACCATTAACACCTGAACCCAATAGAATCTACTCCTTTACTCATTACTCACTAATAGGACGCTTGTCAGTGCTTTAATTGAAACCATTGCACTTCAATTGCTGTAAGGGTTAATGTGTGCAATGCATGTGTTAGGCATGCTTGTAAGGATATATTGGAATCTAATTGATTCCAATTCCAAATAAGCAGTTTTTTATGAGGATAGGTAATTGAATAAGTGGGTCATGTGATGTATAGCAGAAGATACTTCATAGTGGGTTGTTTGGCGTAAATACTCCGCTTACGTGCGGTAGCACCGCTTGGCTCCCGTTCGGATGCGGTATTCCCGAGCATACTCTGTAATACTCTGTAATACCGTGCCGAATCTGAGTGTTTCTCCCGCACACGCATGGTTTGTATGTCGTCCGTAAACACGCCCTGTTCTTAAAGAGTGAGTCCGTCCGAATGCGGAGGACACGTGGGCGTTTCTACGGACGATGGCCGCACGCGGCAAAACACCGTGGCGTGCGGACCGCACCGTAAGAATGCGGGAATATCCGCACCGATCAGAATAAGGGCCCAGGTCACATATCTCCCAAATTGTTATATTCAGCTCTGTGGAGCTGCAAACAAAACTGTTTGAGTCTGTCTGTGGAAACCATAAGATAGGCAAATGCAGGAGGGTTTCCAGTTGCCCAGAAACCTTTTCCCCCCACAGCCTGGCCAGCAGCCAGTAGATGCAGTATAAGGCTTGGAATGGAGCAGCTGCACATGCCCAGTGACAGCAGACTTTGCTACCAAGTCTGCTGTTTGTCTGTCTTTCTGTCTGAGTGCTGTAATCCCCTACACAGAATCCTGCATTAGCCCCTGCATAAGAGGCAACAATGTTTCTATGATGGGAACAATTGCACAAGACATCATGGGTCAAGGGTGGACACGTACCACACACCACGTGCCCAGAATATGCCACGGTAGGCCCAAGATAGGCATGATGCTTTACCACTACTAGTATTCTACTCTATGTAATCTCACAGCAAAGGTGCCCATACACTAGTGCGATTTAACCCTCTTCACCTGATTCCGACTCATCGAGCTGAAAAATTGCGTGAAAAGTGTCAAACCTTGTATATCTCTTACCTCCAATTCTGATCCGATGCACCATCCTGTGCACATTGAATCAGAGCTGGAGATTGCCATGGCTAGCACAACAATGTATCGGATCCCGCAGCCATGACTGAGACCGCATACGATACATTGTATTCAAAGGGACGGCATGCAGTGTATCATTTGCGATCCTGCTGCCCAGGAAGCTGCTGGAGTGTTCCAGAAAAAAATTGTGTGCAACTTCTAGCCAATGAAAAGCCGGACTAGTACTGTATATTGGGGCATTAACATAGCCATTGCATGGTCTACCCAACATGGGAAAGAACATCCCAAAACATTGATTTAGAAAGCACCTGTTCATGCATAATTGTTATTAACAGTGTGTTAGCCTTATGTCTTATTGCATGAATCTTGTTTTATTGTCATAAAGGTGGAACCAGTTGGACTTGGCCATTGTGCTCCTCTCTGTAATGGGAATTACTTTGGAAGAAATTGAGATCAATGCTGCTTTACCTATCAATCCCACCATTATTCGTATCATGAGGGTGCTGCGCATCACTAGAGGTAACAAGACTGAAATCTTCTTGCAGTGGTTAATACCCCTCTCAACTCGCACAAATTACCTGGGTCAAGCCCAGGTTGTTGCCAGGTCGACCCGGGTCTGCGTGCGGTGTCAAAGGGCCATTTTGAATATCCTGAGTCCAGCAACCCAGTAATCCTGGGTTGCTGGGCAGTGTGAACAGGTACAACCCGGGTCCTGTTCACTTCACAGGAGAAGGCAGCAGCGTCACCTTATAAGCTGGGTCGCTGTGAGCAGCTTAACACCACAAATGCTGGGTCGCTTCAGGGATGGGTGTGACCCGGCATTTGCTGTGTGAAAGGTGTATAAATAAAGTTTCAGCTTATTGTAGAGCAGCCATATCATTAGGATTTAAATTAGGCTATTTCTTTGTAGCTCTTTAGTATAAATAAACTCTCCAGAGGCAGAATAGGCTCAACTAAATGAAGATTGTCGGGCTCAGGTTTGCCTGCTCTATTGAAACTCACACATTGTGACATTGTGTTCTTATTATTTGTCTCCAACTTACAGTGCTGAAGCTGCTGAAAATGGCAACAGGGATGAGGGCATTACTGGACACTGTCGTACAAGCTTTGCCGCAGGTAATGAAAAGCCTGACCTCTGTGGTAAGGTCACGATATCTTTAACATCCTTTGTGAAGCTGCACACAAAACAGCCGTGATTATACACAGGATGCTCATTTCTCCACAGCAAATTGTCATGCAGGATCAGGTATTGCTGTGCATTTAGTGTGGACCAAGGTGTGCAATACAATGTCCTTAAAGAAAAAAACTGTTGCCTAAATATATTTGAATTTGTTTTGTGACATGCATTTAGTAATGGTTTTATTTAACAATGTATGCACTTACACATTAGGAATTTCATTTGAATGACTTTCAATAGATCAGGCTGGCCTACTTTTAGGCTGTCCTCTCTGGGAGAGGGCAGCCAGCTCCAAGCAGGGGTCCTGCCAGCAGGGGCGTAACTAGATATTCGTAGGCCCCATAGCAAAAGTGTGTAAGGGCCCTCAACTGATGGTGATAAATGTATGTAAAACATATTACTTATACAGTAAAGATGGGCCCCCTTCAGCTCTGGGCCCCATAGCAGCTGCACCCCTTGCACCTATGATAGTTACACCCTTGGGTCCGGGGCTGCTGGGGGTATCATAAAAGAGGTGGGGTGGCGGTTATGGGAAGATCTATGTTTGGAGGCATGGCCAGCACTATCGCACTATCGTGGCCGCGTCGGTAATACAGGGGGCGGTGCTACGATTACACAATTTGCATAATTTCATCCCTGTGGACCCCGCGGACTGGGGGGAAGGGTGCTGGAGACTGACTGCATTGCGGGGGACTTGCCCACCATTCTGGGGGCCAAGAGGCAGACCTGAAAGTAGGCGACCCTGCAATAGATTCTACTAGAAGCAGGTTGGTACTTGTGTCGTTTCACGGCGCCATCATGGCGCCATGCATCTGTGTCCAGCTGCGGGGCTTAAAACTCCATGCCAACGTATGTAGTTCGTACCCCCACTATCCACGTTGGCATAGAGTTGATTTTAGATAGCATGGCGAGCCCGCAAGGGCACACAAATGCACGGCGCCATGCTGTACACAAGTGCCAGCAGATGTTATAAATGTAAATGGGAGCAAACTGAGAAGGGAGGACTTCACAGGAACCATTAAATGCAATAAAAATGTAATTTAGACAAATACATTGGACCAAATTTAATCAGGTAAGAGATTCAGAAGGTGAGAGATTTTGGAAGAGATTTCCCATATTTTTAAAAGTGGCAATCATTTACAATCATTTCCTCCGGGTACTCCGATTTCCTCCCACAATCCAAAAATATACTGGTAGGCTAATTGGCTCCCAACAAATAACCCTAGAATGTCTGTGTGCGTGTACATGTGGTAGGGAATATAGAGTGTAAGCTCCACTGGGGCAGGGACTGATGTGAACGTTCAAATATTCTCTGTAAAGCGCTGCGGAATATGTGTGCGCTATATAAGTAACTGGTAATACTAATAATACAGAGGTTATGATCCTTTCAGGGTTGAATATCAGAAGCTATGGTAGCTGATGCAGAACTGAATGCAAGTCAGTCAGCTTTGCAAATGTATATTGTTTGTTTTTGTACTTTACATGCTATGGGTCAGGATTCTAAGGATCATATGCAAAGGCTCCGGTGGGGGGAGAGCGAATTATTTACCTCAGCCCGGGCTGTGGGAGGGGCCTGGTGGGGGCACAGGTCCTCTGCCTCCTTCCCTAAGAGTATACATATACTTAAGGCCGGTGCCATCTTCCTATATATATCTTCAGGAAGATGGCACCCACTCATTAAAGGAAAGTCTCTGGCACTGTGTAAGAGCTTCTGTGGCATCTTCCTAAATATCAATGAAGAAGTTGAGGAGCAGGGACTCGTTTCCCGCAAGGTAAGGTAGGAAGCAAGTGGCTGCATTTAAACAGTGTAACAGCCGGGCAGAAGTGCCCAGATGTCTTCAGAGCGTGTCCCACTCCCTTCTGTTTGAAATATTACACTGGTCCACCAGCCAATAGGAGCTTGCAGCCCGACAGCCAATCATAAACCACCCCTGCTGTTCATAATTGGCTGGCGGGCCACAAGTGCCTATTGGCTGTCGACCCGGCGTCAGATTTCAAACAGCCGTGGACCCACTCTTTAGATAGCAGGGCAACCCACCACTATCTGCCCGGCTGTCAGACTGCTTCCCCGTGGCAAGGAGCATGTAAACCCCCTTTGCAACCAGCATAAAACCTCTTTGGCATTGAGTATGATGCCCCTGGCATCTAGCAGGAAGCCTCGGGCATTGAGCACATGACCCCTGGAACCGAGTATGTAACTCCTGGCATTGAGAAAGAACCTGCTAGCAATGAGCATGTAGGTAAGTGGCACTTACAGTATGTGCCATAATATGTAATAGGCATCACAGCGTGTGGCATATGTATAATGGGCATCACGGTATATGGCATATGTATAATGGGCATCACGGTGTGTGGCATATGTATAATGGGCATCACAGTGTGTAGCATATGTATAATGGAGCACGATCGCTGCATTTGGGGGGGGTGCTTCGAAAAATCGAGTAGGTCTCGAGCCGGCCCTGATTATAGATCCAATATATCAGTAACCATATGAAATATACTGTGCCCTAGACATTGTGTTTATAGGGGGTGATTCAACACTGCTCGCTAAGCAGCGGTTGTTCTCTGCTTAGCGAGCGGCTAAACGCCGCCCGGCCGAACACCTGCCCCCCCCCCCCCCCCTGCTGCGGAGGGGATATACACGGACACATTCCCTTGCATGCGGATGAAGGGGAGAATAATCATTGTGACAATCTCTGACCATCAAATGATTCCTCTCCCCTTCAGAAATAAGTCAGTCTAAGCAGACTTTTATTTGGCGTCCGCCAATGAGGGGACAGGCGCGGATGTCCAGTGACGTCAGCCGTCCACCCCCAGCAGGCATCAGCCCACCTGTGTTCCCAGGGCAATGCCCAGATAGTCACCAAAGGCGTTCATGCAGTGGCCCTGAACATGTTGCAAATACGCGCATGGGCAGACCCGTACAATAAGTCCCCGGGTCAAATACACCAGAGACCGATAGAACATGAATCAGACCAATAGTACAGTATGTCATCAGTAAATACATATTGACCCATATTGAAGAATTCTCAGGACTCAACAATTATAAATGTAAAAAAGCTTGTTAGAACAAAATGAAACAACAATATGAGACGCAAAGCCTTAGGTTTACCACATTACTAATGCAAAAGCAGCCAGTGTGTAACCTGGGATGATGTAGTTAACATCCCGGCAGTCACCGTCCCAATGGAAGTTGGTGTTAGGCTGGGGGGAGGGAAAGGTTAGGCTTAGGCTGCGGAAAGGGATGCTTAGGGATGGGGTTATAATACACAAGGATCTATCAGGATTTTGAACATCGAGATATTCCTGTCGGCATTCTGTCAGTCAGGATGGTGAGTGACGATATATCAGTACCATCCCATTTATCCTGCCTGCAGAAATAATAAATGTATCTGCACCTTTGTATTGCAAAATGGTTTGTCAAAGTTTAAAGTCACTTGCTTTATTTGCTGTACTCTCAAGCCCGAATCAGCCCCAAGATGACTAGAAATGCAGACTCATCCAAATTATACCTCTTCCCCTGTAATTTACTATTGCAGTTACCTGTGATGAAGAACAGTAATTAATTTGTTCATTGACGGAAGTTAGGGAATTTTTATTCAATACCTACTAAATAATGTAGCATATGTAACTGTTCTAGTAAATTAAGTAAGAATAACTGGATCAGAGCATAATGTCATTTGAAGAAGTCATGTCGGAGTGTTTAATATTAGATTATTATTAGCCTGTAAAAGAGTAGCTTGTGGGCTTGATGGAATAGACAGAGATTACACTGTGTACTGTAGATGTACAGTCATCTATGACTGCTTGACAATTATGTAATTGGGCCTACAGATGTAGCCGGGCTCATTCTACCGCCATCCCCCGCCAGCGTCCCTGCTGCATCCCCCTCCGTCGCTACCGGTCCCCCTCGCCCCCCCCCCCCAAACTGGGTAGCTTCTCCCTGAAGTGGAGACGGGCAGGGAGACGCTGCCCAGCCGCCGTGATACTGGAATGCGCGTGAGACACACGCACATCCCGGTCTCTATCGCCGGCGCTCACCGGTGAAAGGGATCTGGCGAGCACCGGCCAAGGATGGGCCCATCTCCATTTGTATATATCTGATCTTCTCCTGATTTTGCATAGCAATATACTGTATATATATATATATATATATATATATATATATATATATATATATATATATGTATGTATATTAGATATCTGGAATGCTGTGTGCATGTATGGGTTCTCCTAGCATATGGACCAATGTGAAGACTTTGCTGGCTGTACACTAGGTGGCTGACAGTCATTCCAGGGTGGACCCCTGTTGTTAAATGGGTGTGCCCACAAAAATTGGTGGGTTCGCCCATAGAAACGCTGGTGTTCTTCTGCCTGTTCGGAGTGGGCAGAGGATATTGCGTGGATATGTGCAGCCACCAATTGACTCCTGGGTCAGGCGACAGCTGTGTGCTGTGGCTCAGTGATTTCTCTTCTGTGCGGCTGCATGCCAACAGAAGTGTACACATCTGTTCACATACCTGCGCAGGGATTCAGGGAAAATGACACATATTGGGCTGTGTATATACAGAGCCTAAGGAGCAAGTTAACACCACCCAACAAACACAAGCTCCCCCCCGCGGATGTGTATGATTACCCAGCACTGCCAAGGCCGTGGGAAGGAGGAGGCTGATGATGATGTCAGTGATCCTCCCTCCCAACGGCTGGGGAAGGCCTGAGTAGTCTGGAGCACTACTAGAAAACGCTGCCAAACGGCCACAGGGTGTCAATCACCCTGTGAACGGACCACAAAGGCTAGCCTTCGCTAGATCTGTTCATACAGACAGCTCGCGCAGACGCACAGCGTACCATGCGCATGCACTGTCATCCCATAATCGCTCGGGCTGCAAATTCTCAGCAGAGCGAACAGGTCTGTTACTTATGCAGCTGCTCTGCTGTCTTTCCTTTCCTTACTTTGGATATCATCATTCCTGTGCCACCACCTCTTTGATCAATACTTCTCTTCATCTGCTACTGATTGCTTCCAATTCTCTATCTCCTTTCCCCTAAGGGAGCAAAACTCCCCAAACCAACATGATTGAGACTGAAAACTCCAGATGCATTTCACTTGAAATGGGTGGGAATGACAGACGGTGTAATGAGATTTGTGTCAGTCTCCTGATGGATGAGCTGGCCCCTAGCAAGCCTTACTCCTGTGAATCTTAGGTGGTCATTAAGAAAAGAACAAAAACAGACAACAACGACATCGATTTCAAATCAGATCACCGTTCCTGCAGCAGATCAGCTGATTCCTACTCCATATTGCTGTTCGTACAATAGCTAACTCTCCCGAGGCCTTGCACACACACTGGTGTTCTACCAATACATAGACCTGTCTCTGCTCTTTCCTCTTTTGTCCCATTTACCAGTTGTTCTCTTACATTTACTAATCGGCAGAAGCTGTTGTCTAATTCCCAGAAGCATCGGAGTCTCCAGCTGCTGGTGACCTGACTGTCTGCTCTATTTTAAAGATGTTGTGCAGCATGTAAACCTTTGATACTTTAGATTCATGTGAAAGATGTTACAAACTATAGGGGTGATTCAGGACTGCACGCAATGCAGTATCATTCGCTGCTTACTGAGAGGCTTAACGCCACCCACCACACAATCGAATGCCCCCCCCCCCCCGCCTCCAAATCCACTCAGTAACATGCGAGAGGGTGTATGCAAACACATGCCCTAGCATACAACCTGAAGGGGACCCTCAAATGATTTCTCTCCCTTTCGGAAATAATTGCCCGTCTAGGCTTCGGCTCGCCTGCGTTCCCCTGCCCCCCCCCCCCTTCCTCCACTACCCGTTTGGACGCCTTGTCGACTGTGACCCCCAACATTGGAACAGGGCTGAATTTAGACCCCGCCTGAGCTATGATGAATTACCCCCTATGTGATTTATTTTTTCCTCATCAATGTTTACGTTTCTGCCATTAGACAATTTCTCCTTCCCTTATCTTCATGTGGCTTGTATTGCTATATATTGTATTGTTTATGTTCTGAGGTAATTGTCCTGTTTTCTGTTTCAGGTAGGAAACCTGGGGCTGCTCTTCATGCTTCTGTTCTTTATTTATGCTGCTTTGGGAGTTGAGCTGTTTGGGAAACTTGGTGGGTAACTTATACATAGATAGTTAAGGTATTGATGTAGACAGTTCTTGAATGTCATGTGTCTCAAAAATGATATACGCGTCTTGCTCTTCCCTCCACAGTATGCAATGCCGACCACCCGTGTGTAGGAATGAGCCGCCATGCCACTTTTGAGAATTTTGGTATGGCCTTCCTGACCCTTTTCCAGGTTTCTACTGGAGATAATTGGAATGGAATAATGAAGGTATCAAATGAGTGGACAGGTCTTGCATTGTCATAAATTGTTCATTAGCATTGTCCAATTAGCCATGTAGGACAGCAACAACTTTTGTGATGTTCTCATGTTTTCCTATCTGGAGTATATACAAGCAAGATATAGTTTATGGAAAGCTAACTGTGTGGTAGATGTAATGTATGAAGCAGTGATAAGGAAGGAGATGTGGCCCATGGGAACCAATCAGCAATAAAGCTGCTCTGTATAATTTTATATCATGCAAATTGTAGATGCTATTTCAGTGCTGATTGGTTGACATGGGCCACTTCTCCTCTGGCTCACTTCTCCCTTATCACTGCTTCATACATCTACCCCTGTGTCCTCATACACCTATGAAACATATAAATAAAAACATCCCATCTTCAATAGAACTCCCGTCTTATTAAATTTACTCCTGAAAGTATTATCTGTAATAATATGTATATATTGGTCTGAAACAATATTCATATAGCAACAAAATGGTCCAAATCTAGTGATGTTTCAGAGGCAGATGCCCTTTCTCCGGTGTTATGAATTGCCAATTATCATTTCTTGCTAATGCATTGACATCATGAATAGTATGTGTGTCATAACATCATATGGACAAAAGAAATACATGAATGCAAATTCTTTATGAATTGTCACCAGGATACTCTACGTGACTGTACCAATGATGACCGCAGCTGCTTGAGCAACCTCCAGTTCATCTCCCCGCTCTATTTTGTAAGCTTCGTGCTCACAGCCCAGTTTGTACTTATAAATGTGGTGGTGGCCGTATTGATGAAGCACTTGGATGACAGCAATAAAGAAGCTCAGGAGGATGCCGAACTGGACGCTGAGATTGAAATGGAGCTGGCTCATGGCCTTTGTTCTCAGACATCACCGGTTTCCTCTCTGGATACTGGTGGGCATGGAGGAAGACCGGCCACAGAGGGGCACCGTAGCTTGAGGTGCTTTTCCCCTGCTCAGGTAAGATGGAACCCACAAACATAGGGATGCCAGAGGTGTAGTACTATAGATATGTAATAGCATATATATAGGGGGTGATTCAGCATCACTCAGTCCCCAGCGTATTCGCCCCGGGGACAGATGGTGCGGTGGTGTATGCGCAGGTGTATGGGCGATTATACGCATGTGCCGGGTCTCTGTGTGAACGCCTTCGGTGACTATCACAGTTGGAGGGGGAGGGGCAATGGGCAGACAGGTATGGCGCATGGGGACGCCCACCATTTCCTAGGCGTGCCCACAAAAATGGTGAGTGCACCCAGAAAAACGCTGGGCATCCCCATGCGTACGCAGGTGTGATGAAGCCTGCATGGGACGGGCAGCTGACTCACATGAGGTCATTTCCAAAGACTACATTATGTGGACCTCAAGCATGTCCGAGTTTTTCCTGCTGTCCATATTTAGCCCTGAACATTACATTTTCCTAATCTTTACATGTGAACTGCACTGGATGAACAGGAATAGTTCTTCTAACTGGTTCATAATATTTTAGAAAATAAAGAGGGTGTCTTTCATGGGTTCAGCAGATCGGGGTAATATAACGGTTTTATTTGTAACCAAATCTAAGCCTTAACCATGGAAGCCTGAAAACAACCAGCCCTCCTACTATCTCCCCCATATGTAATCATTAAAGAAATAAGAATTAGGGAACAAAGCTGTTATTGCACCACCACATGTGGTGGGAAAGCAGTGCTGGGGTTTTTCTTTTTCGCTACTAGTCAGTTTGTCACTTGCAGCTATTGCAGAAATACCAGCCAGTGCTTATAGGCTAACACTGAAGTAGCATCTTACCAACCTCTGACAAAGGTGCCTTTCATCTCCTACAGGCCAGGCGAGGAGAGAGGGTTCTGGGTAACAAGGCTTAGAGGAGCTTCTCAGTAACAAGAGCTTCCCTGTCTATTATGGAGAGCAGTAATCGTTGTCTTCTTGAAAGCTCATGCAGTGTATCTGACATCAGGAGGAGCTGCCAAGATAACAAGTCACCGTTCTCAGATATACACAGAGAAGCTGCACCCTGAACTGTACGAAGGTGGCTGCAATGTTTGTGGCAATCTAGGTTCTGCTGGTACCCCTCCTCCTCCGGGAGTACTGTAGGCCTCTGCACACAGATGCAAATGTGAACCCTGTATCCATACTGCTGGTTGTGTCCTGTAGTCCTCTCTTAGGGGGAGATGTATCATGCAAGACGAAGCTTCTAACTAGACCAGTATATAAAAATTACAGTTAGCACCTGATTGGTATCCCGACATCAGAATCCCGACTGCCAGTGCTCCAACAGAGGGGCAAGCACAAAGAAGCCCCTTACGGGCTCGCTACGCTCGCCATGCTGTGGGCTCGGTGGCTCACTTCACTCACTACAGCTTCTATTCTCCCTCTATGGGGGTTGTGGACCCCCACAAGAGAGAATAGCCCCTGTCAGTCTGGATCGCAACTGTCAGGCATTTAAACAGTCGGGATTTCGATGTCGGAATCTCAACTGTCTGGCAGTCATCCCGCACCCGAAAGAAGTACTACAAGCACTACATTACTACAAACACTACAATCTCTAGGTCTCCATGATACAGACACCCCTAAAGATAGATTCCCGCACCAGTTCAGAAAATCATTTAGATCAGATCCTCCTCCTGAGAATAGAAAGTGCCCGCTAACAAGCCGGGGTAACAAGCCGGGCTTTAGCGTCTAAGTCCAGAAACCCCGGCTTGTTAGCGGCTAGCAGGTAGTCTGGTTTTCTGACGCTAAAGCATCTAAATTTAGCATCTGCATGGGGGACTTTCCCTTTAATAGCGGTGTGCCGGGGTGTGCCCGGGGTGTCCACTTTTACATGCCCCTGTTGTCAGCGGTGCGCAGGGCTGCCTATTTCACTGTGGAACTACAAGTACCACAGTGACCTGTCAGCGCCTGGGCAGCGCAATGCTGCTGCCCGGCGCTACGCTGATAACGTAAGCTGACAATACGTAGCTTACAGCTAGAGCGGCACGCGCACAGTTAAACAGAGCTAGAGCGGCACGCGCACAGTTAAACAGAGCTAGAGCGGCACGCGCACAGTTAAACAGAGCCTCTGGCAGGCTGCCAAGTTTCAGAGACAGACTGTGCGCGCGGCGGCGCCGTGAAACTACACAAGTACCATTAACTTTTATTGTATTTCATAAAATGTGGCTTCTTGTTCCTACAGTATATAAGAAAGATGGCATTGTTAGTGTACAGTACATATAGAGAGATGTATCAAACCTTAGGGAGACATTGGCCATAGAAATCAATCAGCTGCTAGATAGAATTTATCCAACAGAGTCTATAAAATAACATTTAGAACTAATTGGTTGCTAAGCAACTTCTCCACTTCTCTCTACAAGGTTTGATACATCCCTCCATAGTTCACTGGGGCAGTGTCTAAAAATTAGCGGGCAGAAGCTACAGAGAATAAAAAAAAAAAAAAAGTGAAAATGTGGGTAAAAGACATTTTAGTGGAAAAAGATGCAGGAAAAAAATTCACCATTAGCAACTAGGGACTAGGCACGGCCAGAAGGCCAGTCTAACATGACTGCAGCAAGAACAGTGGAGGACGTATCTGTGTTTAGAATATTTTTTCAAATGTAATACACACCATTTAGTAAATAAGCCCTTACGGTATATCCATTTATTTGACTTTTTTTTTTTTTTCAGGAGAACTTGTGGCTGGACAGTGTTTCCCTGATAATTAAGGATTCCTTTGAAGGTGAATTAATGATAATTGATAACCTTTCCGGATCGGTTTTCCATCACTACTCCTCCCCCGCAGTATGCGAAAAGTGCAACCATGACAAGCAGGAGGTAAAAACGGTTCTTATCAAGATAAAAGATATACCTGATTACTGACAGGGATAAAATGGTTTTTAACCAGGAGACAGCAGTTTGTGAATATAGTACATGAGCAAATTGAAATAAATGAGACACTACTGTACTTGCCTGTCACCGGTGCACACCAGAACGCAGTGCCTCTGCAACCAGAGTCTTCATTGTGACAGCGAAACTTCAATACTAAGGATCTATTTGATGGCTTTAGAACACAGTCGTTTTCTGGCTGCAAAATTCCACCTGCTGCAACCCTAAAATATCATTTCCACTTAGAGATATTTTTAAGTCCGGGCTTGCTGTGAGTTTGTGCTACAGAAACCAATGTCGTAGGTCAGTGGTTCCCAAACTGTGTTCCGTGGCACCAGGGGTGCCTCGTGACACCTGCAGGGGTGCCATGGGTTAATGGTCCAGGACCAATTAAAATGATATATAGTGAGGTCAATGTAACTTTTGTGCTTTAGGCTGCCATTCATAAAATATGTGGACAAACAAAAGTGAATCCTATCCCTCAACACTTAATTAAACCCAGGGCTTAAAGTGGTCATGCAGAGGTGGGGGAACTCATTTCTCTATGCCACCTAATTACTCCGCTCCACTATCCCCATTAGGCAGAGACAGAGCCAGTGGTAGAGTTTTTGGCATTCCCCTGCAAACTAGGATGTTTTTCTGTGCGAATTACTGTGGAGGTTAACATTTTCCACCTCACCATTAGAGGTGGTGGAACTCAGTTCCACCCCGTTCCCCCTGACTTTAACCCCTGATTAAACCTAAAGATGACATTTAAATACAATTGACGTAATTTAATATTTTTTCCAGATTTATAAATAAGAAACTTTTGGCCTAAGGGTGCCATGAAAAAAAATCTGATATTCTAGGGAGTCATGATTCAAAAACGTTCGGGAACCACTGCTGTAGGTATATCTGGCTGCCTGTAAAGACTAGTACAGTACAGTATGCCCCGCTGCAAATGACTGAGGTGAAGTGAAAAAAACCTTTATACGGTACAACAGCAAAATGCCTGTAAAGTAGCGGGAGGTTTTAAAGGGGGATTGGGTCACTGGGTCAACCAAATTAAGGCCGACATGCATTGATTCGACCACTGAATGTTGACAGGGCTTAGGTCGGCGCATGAAAGATGTCGACCTTAACAGTGTGGACCTTACAACATATACCGTTTACAGTGCATGCATCCATACAGAAATAATAACAAGACCAGTGATAACAGAACACATGCTGTAATAAATACATATCACAATGCAATGAGATATAAGTGGTTAGAACTGAACTTGTTAATGGCACGGCCAAACCAGGTTACCTTAATCTACCTGTTTTCAATGCTGATGACTTTTTGGCACTATTTGCATTATTATTCCGCCCATATCTCCATATTTTCTTTTTAATCATCTCTCATCAGCTGCATAGATCATTGTCATATATTACATAGGAGCGCAGCACTCCTCCTATTTCCACTGCCAAAGTCAAACTGACCTCCCAAATCCTGACAGCAATATAAAGTTGTGTATTAGAGCTGTACATGGAAATATTTATATAGTCCCACATACAGCACAATTGTGCTGGGGGCTGTTGCATCCAATCAAATATTGACTTTACCAAGTTCAATAAAGGAAACTGGGTGCTGTAATAGACGCCATGGGCGAAATGTAATAGGGTGTGATTTTTGGACGAGTTCCAAACTCGCCAGAAATCGCACCTTTAAAAATCGCGTTTTTTGCCGCGAATTCGCATATGTAATGAGATGCGAATTAGCGGCAAAAAATGCGATTTGCCGCGATTTCGGGCGATTTTTAGTCATGAAAATGTGCGCATTTTCAGTCATGAAAAT
This sequence comes from Crinia signifera, assembly GCF_055691185.1. Taxonomy (NCBI): domain Eukaryota; kingdom Metazoa; phylum Chordata; class Amphibia; order Anura; family Myobatrachidae; genus Crinia; species Crinia signifera. The sequence goes on along the minus strand of NC_139224.1, from coordinate 34,450,991 downwards.
GTGCGCATTTTCATAAATGCGATTTTGTGCAAAAAAAAAAAGTTTAAAAAAAAACGGCGTGGGGTCCCCCCTCCTAACCATAACCAGCCCCGGGCTCATTGAGCCGGACCTGGTTCCAAAAATACGGGGGGACAAAAAGCATAGGGGTCCCCCGTATTTCTGAAACCAGCCCCGGACTCTTGGACCGGTCCTGGTTCCAAAAATACAGGGGACAAAAAATCTGGGGGTCCCCCGTATTTTGAAACCAGCACCGGGCTCCAACAGCCCTCGGTGTCATGCCACAGCCGGGGGACACTTTTTATACAAGGTCCCCCGGCCGTACCATGAGCACCGTGGCTGGTCAGCCTTGGACGGGGTACCTGGAGGAGTGGGGACCCCCCCAATAAAGGGCCCCCCCCCCAGGCTTCACCCGTCCAGGGCTGAAGCCCGGGGCTGTCACCGGCGTCCGTGGCCAGTGGACTTTGGCCTGATAGGGTTAAATCCATCATACGTTACATTGCTTTATACCGGAGAACTACAAGTGCCAGGAGACCTCCCCCGCATGCTGGGACTTGGAGAACCACAAGTCCCAGCATGCGGGGCATTAATGGGCCCGCTGGGACTTGTAGTCCACCTGTAAAAATAATGTTTATAAAAAACACACACAGAGAAGTAAAAGTTTATTACACACACACACCTCACTTTTACACCAGCGTTACTTACCATTCCTGGATCCAGCGCTGGTCTGGCTGCTTCACAGCCGGCTCCCCCCGCACTGACAGGCAGCGGGGAGAACCGGCTTTCTCTGTTGCCTCTAACAGCTTCTGTAGCGCTGTCCGAGTGCTACAGAGGCTGAGAGCGCGATTGGCTGAGGAGACGCATAGCTCAGCCAATCAGGACTGAGCTATGCGTCTCCATGGAGACGTATCGGCCAATCGCGCTCTCAGCCTCTGTAGCACTCGGACAGCGCTACAGAAGCTGTTAGAGGCAACGGAGAAAGCCGGTTCTCCCCGCTGCCTGTCAGTTCGGGGGGAGCCGGCTGTGAAGCAGCCAGACCAGCGCTGGATCCAGGAATGGTAAGTAACGCTGGTGTAAAAGTGAGGTGTGTGTGTGTAATAAACTTTTACTTCTCTGTGTGTGTGTTTTTTATAAACATTCTTTTTACAGGTGGACTACAAGTCCCAGCGGGCCCATTAATGCCCCGCATGCTGGGACTTGTGGTTCTCCAAGTCCCAGCATGCGGGGGAGGTCTGCTGGTACTTGTAGTTCTCCGGTATAAAGCAATGTAACGTATGATGGATTTAACCCTACAGGCCGGCGTCCACTGGCCACGGACGCCGGTGACAGCCCCGGGCTTCAGCCCTGGACGGGTGAAGCCTGGGGGGGACCCCTTTATTGGGGGGGTCCCCACTCCTCCAGGTACCCCGTCCAAGGCTGACCAGCCACGGTGCTCATGGTACGGCCAGGGGACCTTGTATAAAAAGTGTCCCCCGGCTGTGGCATGACACCGAGGGCTGTTGGAGCCCGGTGCTGGTTTCAAAATACGGGGGACCCCCAGATTTTTTGTCCCCCGTATTTTTGGAACCAGGACCGGTCCAAGAGTCCGGGGCTGGTTTCAGAAATACGGGGGACCCCTATGCTTTTTGTCCCCCCGTATTTTTGGAACCAGGTCCGGCTCAATGAGCCCGGGGCTGGTTATGCTTAGGAGGGGGGACCCTACGCCGTTTTTTTTTTAATAAAAACACTTTTACACATTTTTATTAACAGGACCATGCACAAATCTCAATGATCTGTGCATGGTTCTGTCAAAATCGCCTGTCAGAACCTGGTCTATTTTTTTTGCGATTTTTGGTAACATTTACCAAAAATCGCACCCTATTACATTTGCGAGTTGTATACTTTATAATGGGAAAACATCTGGATGCGATTTGAAATGTGTCTAAAAATCGCACTTCTAAAAGTGCGATTTCGCGGTAAAAAGTGCGATTTTTTACCGCGATTTGCAACCTATTAAATGTGCGATTTTCGGAAAATGTGCGATTTCGGCCGTTTTTGACCAAAAATCGCACATGTCTAAAAAATCGCACCCTATTACATTTCGCCCCATATGTCAGAAAAGCTCCCCTAATGTGATACGTGCCTCCCCATTCCTGCAGGCCCGTCCTAAGCATACATAGAACAGTATACTCAACTGCAGAGCTTACAATCTAAACTAAAGCTTTATAACAGTAGAATACTAACAGCTAGTAGTGTTTCTAATAATTCTATAATATTCACACCACTTTGTGATTAAAAACTTTACCCAAAACATTTTATAGTAATTGCATTCATACAGTAGCATTCTGTTCTTAATGTACAATACAGCAAAACAGTCAGTTGCAGGCTCAATGCAGGGGTACAGATGTAGCGTCATTCATGCAGGGCTGGCGCCAGCCGCACGCACCGCCAGCCGCACGCGCGTCCCCTTACTACGGAGCTCCTCCCTGGTCCCCACTGCTTCGCCGCCGGTCCCGCCACCCGATTCCACCTCCTCACCCCCCCCCTGCGCGTCCCAGTCAGATGCAGCTCCAGTTCACCAGAGGGCGTAGTTAGTAAGCCCCAGCGCTGAATGAAGAGCGCTCCATCTGTATGTACAACAACAACAACTAGTTACCTATATGATGCAGCACCATAACAGTAATGCCAGCTGTGCCAGTCCGAACGGAGCAAAACTTGAATTGCTCTGTGGGGCGCCATCTAGTGGCTACCTACACGCACAACACTTGAAATCTCTCTATAGAGGTAAAAAGCAGAGTTAGCCTTTTATTATATAGGATTCAGGACAAAAATTGTAGTGAGGTAGTTATGTACATATGTAGATATTTATCGACTACATATACATACTGTATGTTAAACAAAAAGGTTCTCAAACTAAGCTAGGTATAGTAAGACAGTATCACTACCAATGGGAGATAGGTTAATGGTATGGGGGTGCCGGCACTAAAAGACTGTTTCCACATAGAGAATCCTGACAGGGGCTCCGTAAGTGAGTTAACCCTCTCCCCCTAACCCTCTCTGCTTGCAGCCTAACCGTAACCATCCTCTCTAGTGCCTAACCCCTGTACTCGGCCGCCTAAACCTTATCCCCCTTGTAAGTGCCTAACTCTTCTCCCTGCATCCTTACCCTAACCTCCCCCCTAGGGTATGGGTAAAAACCGGACCAGGACAAGACCTGTCCGTGGGGATGCCTATAATACTAATGTGTCCGTGGGGATGCCTATAATACCTGTCACCAGGGAGAGGAGGAGGGGGAAAATAAAATCTCCCTGTATGGTCCGGGAATGTAGAAAAAAACGGAACGGTCCCGGACCACATGGGGAGGCTGTAATCTCCCTTTCCCCATGTCCCTGGTGGAAGCTATCACAGGGACCCCCCCGAACAAGACACCCCCGGACCGGACACTACAAGCTCCATACTGCAGATTTCGATGTCCGGTCCGGCGGTCTGGAGTCTTGTCCGGATCCGGTTTTTACATAGTCCCTCCCATCCAGCCTATCTCTAAAGACTCCGCTATTGCCTAAATCGAATCCCATTTACTTGGCCTGACCCTCACCTTCCCCGGCATACAGTACTTACATTCAGGATGCTGGCAGTAGGGATTTTGGAGTCTAAATTCTGTGTGCATAGCCAAAGTCTACAGGCTGGTTAACAATATCGCTATTGAGGCAAAATCTGTAATTTGTTACTAAGTTACCCCCCACTAATATTGAATATTTGGGCTTCAGTTAAGCAGCATAGTTATTCCTCCCTGACTGGGCTGGGTCAATCTGCTTTTCCTGGACCCTATGTATTTTCATGTAACAAACAGGGATGTATAAGGAGATTTTTTTAAAAGCCAAAAGCTGCCTTGTCAATGAATGCTATTTGTATATAATGTTTTTTTTTTTTTTTTTTTTAAGCTAAAACAAATGTAACACTGTAGTAAATAAACTGTAAAAACTAAAAACGTAAAACTAAAACACATACAAAAAATATCGTAAAACAAAAAGTTAACTTCAAAAAATGTCCCCACAAGACTCTGTTCCCTCTATGTGTGTATGGAATTAGTAGCCAAAGCAGTTTAATTAATGGTCCCAATAGGTAGGATGTTGCAAGCTGCTGCTAAAATCGTAATTGCCCACATTTAGTCCTGTCTCCTGTAATGTAATACCACTGCTTGATGAATGATGTCCATTGAAAAAAACACCAGAGCATTGTGGAAAGTGTTAGATATAATTGCCAATTAACGTGTATTGATTAGTTCAGCTCTTAGTTACTAAACATTATGAACCACTGTGCTCTCCCGGAGATGAACAGTCCTGCGGGTCCCGCAACGGGTTTATCTACAAACACCACCGCTGGATTCTATGCATTGCTTATGAGTTGTATTGACTTTGTGCACTGCGGGATTAGCATATTGGATTATAATGAAATACCTGCTCTCCTGTAGACATAACAGTCAGGGGTTATTTTAATAAAGCTACTGGAATCTTAATCCGTTAGTCAGAGATTGTATGCTAAGCAGGACACAACAAATAAACTGTTGGAACGGGTTAACTCACAACAAATCCGTATCACTAATAATGGTTTTGCTTAGGTCCAGCTGGCAGAAATGGAGGCCTTTTCTTTAACCTCTGACAAGTCCTCTTCAGTATTGACTGATGATCTCAGTTCAGAAGATCAAGCTGTCACAAGTCAGTTAAAGGAGATGAAGGTAAAAAGCATCTTTTGTATGTAAATGAAATTCAAAGCAGAGGAGATTTTAATTATTGCCCTTATCCCCAAAGATTATCTTGGGTAGGGTCCTCAGGTCGCTCTACATAACAACCGCTCATTTTATGGGTTCATTTTATGCCTTCATGAAAATGCCAAATTGGATGTTCTAAAAACGGTGCTGAAGAACAGACGAATCATATTTTCTGCAAATGTATTGTGTTCGGCATTTAATTGGAAGCAACACCTTGGAAGCTGCAGAATGATATTCCCATATTATGCACATTTACTATACAGGGAAGCGGAAGCTCTGTCTTGAATATTTATTAAAAAACATATATTTTTTATATTGTTTTACATTTTTCTTGACAACCTGGGCCATATATGCATGTAGAATACTGAAGAAGAAAAGCAAAAGGTGCTATTTTATTTATTTATTAACAGTTTCTTATATAGAGCATACAAATTCCACAGCGATTTACAGAGTATAGTTGAACATCAGTCCCTGCCCCAGTGGAGCTTACACTCTATGTTCCCTACTGTACACGCACACACTAAGGTTAATTTGTTGGGAGCCAATTAATTTACAAGTATATTTTTGGATTGTGGGAGGAAACCGGAGTACCCGGAGGAACCAATGCAAGTACGGGGAGAACAGTGGCGCCCCCCCAAGAAGGGGCGAGGCGATTGACTATGGGCACCGCTGGCTGAGTTGACTGACGACCCAGGCTGCAGTGAGTGCTGAGCATATGCATGGGGCGGGGACACACTCATTATATATATACACTGCACTGGGACCCCGCTCATTAAATATGCACGGAGAAGGACCAGCTCAGCACTCACTGTTGCCTAGGTCATCTGTCAGTACAGCCCAGGCGCCCACCACAGACCCTGCTGGTGCCGCTCCCCCAAGCCACTGCAGGGTCTGCCACATATGTAGCTATGCCACAGGGGGAGAATATACAAACTCTGCACAGTTAGAGCCATGGTGGGAATCGAACCCATGACCTCAGCAAAGTGAGGCAGTAATGCTAACCATTACATCATCCGTACTGCTATGTACAGTGTAGTGCGAGCATTGTATAAAAACTACAATTTTTGCAGTATTTGCTTGTGAGCCTGTACATTCACACTGGTTCTAAGCAATACTATGGGAGAAATTTACTAAGATGGGATTTCTATTTGGGATAGGATGTTTCTATGGGCAACCAATTGGACTCCAGCAACATCCTATCTGAAACGGAACTCCCTATTTAGTAAATTTCCTCCTATATCTCGCAACTGTTTATTAAGCTTGGTGAAGTGATAAAGTGTCTGTTTTTATCACCGGCCAATCAGCTCCTACCTGTCATTTTTCAAACCAAGCCTGTAACTTCACAGTTAGGAGCTGATTGGCTGGTAATAAAAACCAGACACTTTATCACTTCACCAAGCTTAATAAATCTGCCCCTCGGTCCTGATTTGAAGAAAATATTCCACAGCCAGCAGATCAGGATTTCGGCCTGGGTCGCACAACAGTTGGGGGATACTTTATGTCCCACTAATGGTACCCCTTTACTGACATATATATCATGTACTGTATGACATTGTTAGGTTTTTCTAGGGAATCAAAGGGGCTAGGGAGGAGGCCACCCTTTTCAAAGCAGTGGGGGTATGCCTTTGGGGAATGTTAAAATCACCAGGTTGGTTTGGGACAACAAAAAAGTTTCTTATATAGTGCACACATATTCCGCAGCGCTTTACACAGTATAGTTGAACATTCACATCAGTCCCTGTCCCAGTGGAGCTTACAATCTATATTCCCTACCACACATACACGCAGCTCCTGAACATGCCGAAACGCGTTGAGCCACAGCATTTCCATTCCAGCCTACACTTGGAGAGACATTCCATCTCACACCTCACATCTCACACCTCCTCCAGCCATTCTTGGAGCTATTACACCAGACTCTATCCGGATCAGTTTATACCACCATCTTGGATCCCACCAGCGAGGTTCACTCTGCAGTACTCAAGCTGGGTATTGGTATACCACAAAACTCCACCATTCAAAATCGGAGTGACTTTTGGTATCCATCACTGGGTAATCACCGGGACTTGGCTCAAATTCTTCCTAAAAAGGATATTCGAATTACAAGTTGATGTATCTGGGCATCCCTTATCCGAATTATTCCAAAAACCGTAGTTTTTTGGAATAATTCAAATTTTTTAATTTTTTGCCACCCCCCCCCCCCCCCACCCTTTTTTATACTTACCAAGTCCCCCGGCGTCCACGGCAGGCCTTCAGCATCATCTCCGTCGTCTCCAGCGGTCCCAGGAGTGCACCAGCGCGTCACCGGAGACGGTGCTGGAGGCCTGCCGTGGACGCCGGGGGACAACGTGGACACTGAGGGACCATCGGGGCACCACCAGGGGACAGGTAAGTATGTTTAAAAAATATTATTCCAAAATCCGGAAAAATCCATTATCCGGAATGCTCGTGGTCCCAAGCATTTCGGATAACGGATACTCAACCTGTATCTGGTAAATATACATCTATTGGTGTTGATTTGGATAAAAACTGACTTTTTCCAATACATTTGAATACTAGCTGGAATTACCCCCATTCATCATCATTTCAATAATTCTTTTATAAATTTTTCATATATGTTTATCCTACTTATTTCATGAGAATTCTCATATAAAATGTATATTGTGTGATATTTTATTATTAAATGCTCTTAGATCATGTATGTCCAAACTATGGCCCTCCAGCTGTTGTGAAATGACAAGTCCCATCATGCCTTGCCACCATTTTGCTATTAGGGAATACTAAAACTATGGCAAAGCATGCTGGGATGTGAAGTCTCACAACAGCTGGAGGGCCACAGTTTGGACATGTCTGTCTTAGATAGTTTGAAATAAATTATTTTTCAGTCTTAGACTTTTTTTCCTTACTCCTTATGGCTCTGTATTAAATTAAAACTGTGGGTGATTTTGTTTTGCCAAGACTTTTATTCACTGGTCACCAATGATTCCTCATTACCTTTTAGGGGAATCTGGGTAGGCTGAAAACTGCAGAGACCATCTGTAAATGCATTATTTTAGCTAAATTACCGTACAATCAATTTAAGGTCAGCATAAGTCACATTAATGGCAAAGGTTAGCGAATCTCAAATTATGAGTCACTTAAAGAAACTTTTTCAGAGAAGCAATAATGCAATCACTAATATTACTCACAGGCAGTATTTACGCTGATTCATTTGTTAACAGAACACTAGCTGCACAGAGGGTTCTTTTCATTGTTCTTCGTGACAAACTGCATGAAAGTAACAAGTGAACACACACTGCCTCAGCCTGAGATCCATTTTTAGAGCTTATAAATGTTAAGACGTTTACCGTGGATGATTTTTATTGATAATTCATTACCAGTTCAACAATTGTCTAAAATGATTATGACAAACAGTGATTATTGTACATGTGCTACACAAATTGGATTTTCTCTCAAATTACATCATAATTAGCTTCAGGTTTTTAAATACTTAAATATAGTGATCAGTCACGTTAATCTTGGCCAACTTTAACTAATATTCTTAATCGGCAAACTATGTGAAAATGTTCTATCATTTTAACATGAAAAAACATTAAGTCTTAATTAAATTTGCATTCAAATATAATTCTACCCCGTGACTTGTTCTTTGCCTTATTGGCCGAGGTTGAATACAATGAAGCATACAGTATGCACACATCACATTTTCTATTCTATAATTCATATCTTAGGTTTAATCTGTATTTTTGACTGTTTACATAACTGAGAGAAGGGGATACGGTCATTAGGTCTACAGTAACTAGGTCGACAAGCATTGGGTTGACACCACTAGGTCGACATGCAGCAAGGTCAACATGGATCTATGTCGACATGACATACGGTTGACACTAGCGTTAGGTCAACATGGGCTAGGTCGACAGTCAAAAGGTCGACATGGGGTTTTTCACTGTTTTTTGAGCCGACATATGCCAACAGGCGGTATTTCATGCCTTACCATCCTCTAGGGCGTGGTGGGAAAAATAGTGACGCTCGGCACCATGACCAAAGCATCGCGAGCGAAGCGAGCGGTGCGAGGGGATGCATTGCACTTCAAACTGTGTCCATTTAGACTGTGTCGACATTCGGGTAAAAAAAACTGTGAAAAACCTAGCCCATGTCGACCTAACGCTAGTGTCGACATAATGTCAGGTTGACCTAGACCCATGTCGACCTAGATCCATGTCGACCTAGATCCATGTCGACCTTGACCCATGTCGACCTTAACCCATGTCGATCTTGACCCATGTCGACCTTGACCCATGTCGACCTAGTGGTGTCGACCCAATGCTTGTCGACCTAGTTATAGTCGACTAAACTATCCCAACCCGAGAGAGATCACAGCTGGGTTGGGAATGGGTCGTTGGGTTAACCGAATTTAGGTTGACATGCATTGGGTTGACCACTGAAGGTCGACAGGGCTTACTGTACATCGACACCTGAAATAATTGACATGGCTAAGTTCAACAGGGTTGGAAGGTTCAAGCTCTTTCTATTATGGCAAGATTTCCTATGCAGCCTGGAGCCTGCAACGCAACTGTTGAAATCGATAGTGGCAGGTGTTGGACCGGTCAGTGTTACTGATCATTCATACATTGCATGCCATTGCGACATGTAATACAGATAGCAGCGCCAATAATGCCAGCAGCACATAGCACCCCTGTCATTTACTGATAATTACTCCTGCCTTACATGGGGGAGCAGCATAACATGCACGGATACCACTTCTTCCCCATATGGGAAGATAATTCATCTACCCCAGAGATCCATCAGAATCAGGCCAGTATAGGACAGGTGCAACTACATATTGATGACTAGTCGTCAATGGGGAACATGTGCTGTGGATGCAGAGACGTGCATATGGCTTGATGTGTACAGGTCTATATATATGTTCTTTTAAAATATATACTGTTTAGTGCATCAGCCCCTTGGTGTGCAGTGCATCAGTCCATAAATAAAGGGCAGAATTATACAATCTTAAGGACATGAAGAGGCATGGTATACAGTAGTCTGATCAGTGGCGTAGCTAGAAATTTTTCTCCCCCCTGCCCAAAAAATTCTGGCGCCCCCCAAGAAGGGGCGAGGCGATTGACTATGGGCACCGCTGGCTGAGTTGACAGACGACCCAGGCTGCAGTGAGCGCTGAGCATATGCATGGGGCGGGGACCCACTCATTACATATACACTGCACTGGGTCCCCGCTCATTAAATATGCACGGAGCGGGACCAGCTCAGCACTCACTGTTGCCTAGGTCGTCTGTCAGTTCAGCCCAGGCGCCCACCACAGACCCTGCTGGCGCCGCTCTCCCAAGCAACCGCAGGGTCTGCCACATATGTAGCTAGGTCACTGGGTCTGAATCAGGCTGATCTTTCAAAACAGCCAAATAGCTGTGCTGTAATATTGTGCTGCTGGGAGATTCTGACCATTCCCATCTGTTTTCGGGAGCTGCCCTCTTCCTCCAGCATTCCTTATACTGTATGGTAATACTGCCCTGTAAGAAGAAGTGTTATCTTAACATAATCATGAACGTACAAGTCATTGCCTCCTCATAGATCATCACAACCTTCTGCTGAAAGACACAGAGCTGCTGTGAACATTCTAGTAAACTATTTGGCTGTATTCTAGACAGTCTGGTGGTTGCTGAATGACATCTCGACAGTTGGGATTCCGACAAACAGTATACCGACATCGGAATGGTGTCAGTTAAATGACTGTTTAAATGCCCGACAGTCATGAGCCCTAATGACAGGGGCTATTCTCCCTTGTGGGGGTTCACGACCCCCATAGAGGGAGACTAGAACCCGTGTGCCTCACTATGCTTGGCACACTATTATAATCTAATATTGCCTACCCTCTCGGAATGGCCGGGAGGCTCACGAAAATCAAGTCCGCCCCCCCCCCACCCGGAAAGGTGGGCAACCCTCCCGGATTCCGCCGGATCCCCATGACTTTTTGGGGAGGAGACGGGGCTAAAGATGCAAATTGCATCATTTAGCTCCGCCGCTCCTCGAAGACCCGCAAATTCAGGGATTTTCAGTACTGGGGGGTGGGGCTTGTAATGTCCTATGCATCCCTAAAGGATACATGTACACACACAGAAGCCACACAATTCATTTTTATTGTATCAATATTTGAACTCTTTCATCCTCTCATTTTCTACAGTGTAATCGTTTTACTAATACATACTACTTACACTATAGTTTTCATGAAACAAAAACTAAACTAAGATTTAATTAAAGCGTAAGTTATATGAATTCATTTACAACAATGTATTTACTGGCTCTAGCACATTTAGGGATGTGTTTTGTTCTCTTCCCCTCTGGCAGTGAAAAGATTAAGCAAGCATGAGGCTTACCGTGTTCCCTGTATTCACTAAAGCCTAAACTGCTTAAAGTCTAAACCATAAACTGCTTACACTGCTGTCCTTATTTCCCTAAAGTCAGAAGATTCCCCGAGGTCTGTCCCGGTAAACTAGATTTTTGTCTAGCTCACAGAATGGGAGGTAGTTCCTTCAGTCTAAGCCCCAGCTGTGAAAATACAGCTTATTCATATCAAATTGCAGTTTTGCCAACAGATGTAGTCACATATAAACCATAGTGTTTGCCAATTGGCGCACAAGTCCTGATCACACACTGAGCTGTTTTACAATAACATTTCTGTTTTATTTAGCTATCAAGCTATTTGTTTTATTCTTCCTTTTTGGTCATAAATATGTGCCTAGTAGGTGGGGTTTAAACCTTCTGTATCCATTAGAGCAAAGGTTCTCAAACTTGGTTCTCAGGACCCCACACACAGTTCATGTTTTCCAGGTCACCGGTGGATTTTTTAAAAAAATGTGACAGTTTGTGATACACAGTTATTCTGCTGGGAGAGCTGGAAAATGTGACCTGTGTAGGGCAAGATTGGAAATCAAGTCCCCCCCCCCCCCGGGCCCCCTCAAAAAAGGGGGCAGGCATCCCGGAATGTGGGTAGTCAGCCGCAACTCCCGCTTTGGTCGGGGAACCCACCCTGTGCAATGTCTGAAATACTGCATGGCAGAGGCATGGCCACGAGGGCGCAATTGCATTGGCATTGCAATTGCATTGGCCACACTCTCACACAGGATAATCCATTGGCCGCCATGCCCCGTCCTGTCCCTTTCCCGGCCCCGTCAGCGGCTACGCCCCCCCTGCCTCACTGAACTGGCTGCCCTCTGGTGTAGTTTGGGGGAAAAGTTTGAGAACCTCTGCATTAGGAGAGATGTGTGTTGATTCCGTGGAAGGGATGCAGTTAATTTCCTGGCTGTCACCATCTGAACTACCAGAATACTGACAGATGCATCCTGATGGTCAGGATACTGGCAGTAAGTACTCAGGTTATGGTTAGGCATTCAGGGATAGTCTACAGGTGTGAGAGGACAGATAGGGGTTCTCTTAGGGTAAGGAGATGTTAAGCTGCAGGAGTGGTTAAAATAACCACTGGGTTCCATTCTGCCTGGATTTTCTTATTGCCATTGACTAAACCACAAAAACCGTTGTCTTCTCTCTGCTAACAGTCTGCCAGTATTGTAGCACTAGGTGCCTTTGCTAGTCGGCCATTGTACTTGTTGGCAGCTCAGATGACTGTTGTATCAGGGTTTTTTGTCCAAAAGATGTAGGAACGGCTGCAACATCTACATTGGAGTTAATAAGGCACAGATAAGCCGCCCCTGCATTGTATCAATGAGTTTTTGTGGGTTTAGATTGACTTTACATTGAACAATTCTTTAGCGGCAACTGCATAGACGTCCTGCACCTAAAGATGGCACCAATGCCACACCCAGTATCTGCCCATGGTATATTCACCACCCCTATGCCTCAGGCCACCAGTCAGTCTGGCTAAGACTACTGCCCAAGAACTATCCTGCCCCACCATAAAGTAACCGGACTGTGCTCCTTTTCAAAGCAGCCACTTCACAGGGTGGGTACATGGGCACATCTCCTGTACAAGAGGTAAGCCCCATCCCTATCACCCCACCAAGCACCCACCTTTTTCAGGATCTCATCTTCCAGCCCTGTACATCTTTAAGATGGGTATGGGATGTAGGGCCGACACTATGAAGATCGACATACATTAGGTCAACCACTAAAGGTCGACAGGGCTTAGGTCGACACATGAAATAGGTCAACATGGCTAAGGTCGATGGGGTCAAGGTCAACAGAAGCGTTGGGTCGACAATGGGAAGGTCCACAGTCAAAAGGTTGGCATGACTTTTTCAAAAATTTTGTCCCAAATTTTGAGGTAAGTCGACATGGACATCGTATCAGTGTCCTGCGTCCTCTCGTGCATGACCTAGGGGGTGGTAAGGTGTGAAATACCAGCTGTTTTGGAAAAAAAGTGAAAAACATGTTTTTTGACTGGTGGCCTTCCCATTGTCAACCTTATTCTTGTGTCGACCTTCCGACCTCTCTCTCTCTCTTTCTCTCTCTCTACCAGGGCCGGCGCCACCACTAGGCAGCCTTAGGCATTTGCCTAGGGCGCCGACCACTGGAGGGCGGCAGTTTGGAGCCCCCCCCCCCATGGAGGTCAACGCCATGGACAACTTTCTCCTCCCACCGGAGCATTACCCGCGCACCCCCCAATTTCGTCAGCAGAGAGGATCGGAGCACCAGCAGGGACGCTGACAGCAGGGGTAAGTTTCCTGCACCCCGGCAAAACCCGCCAGCCCCCTCCTACCCGTGGAGCGCCGCAGCATCTATAACCCGGCACATCACCTCACCACCCCTGGATTGGGTACTTACTTGTCCCGCAGCTCTCCACATCGCCCGGCAAACCCGCCCGCCGCTCAGCCGTGTAGTGCCGCAGCAGAGCCCAGGTCCCTCCCGCAGCACCCATCACCCGGCAACCCCCCCACACCCCCCTCCGTGGATCGTGTGACAGCCCAGGTCCCTCCCACCGGCCCTGCTCTCTACATTGCTATACTTTCTGAAAACATTATGTACAGAAGGTAATAATATCTATTTTCCTTTTATTAAGTTCTTGCAATGTCAAAAGGTTGTCTCTAGCTTTTAAAGGTGATATTCCTTTTCAAAGGAATTTTCCTGGCTGACTTTTTGCCTAGAACAGGCCTAGCTAACCCGTAGCGCTCCAGCTGTTGTGAAACTACAAGTCCCAGCATATGCAAATTAATTTGGACCAAATACAAATAAAGGGATCCCTGTGCGCTTTACTGGTGTTTAGCAGTTTCAGGAGTCCTCATAAGCCCCTTTCACATTGCAGTTTTGACACGGCATATTGCCGATTTTTAACTGCTTTAAAACGGTACCAGCTGCAATATGAAAGCTCCACAATCAATTTACCGGTTACAAAATACCGGTATTTTGAAACGTGTTAAAAGCAGGATCCTACACATTTCTGAGCCGTTTTCCCTGCAGTCTGAACAGCTCAGAAACGGTATTTGCTACAAATGATCACCACACTTGATCCCCGCCCACAAGCAGGAAAAAAACTTTTAAAATGACAATGTATGGCTTTCTATGGGTGAAACGGGTGCAATCTGAAGGTACAAAAATGGTATTGAAACTGCAATATACCTTTACAACATGCAGTATGAAAGGGGTTTACCTGGCTTTTGACCCATTTAAAAAAAGTTTACAAAAACGAGTTGAAAGCAGGTTTTTGCAATGTGAAACCAGCTTTAGTGTCTCTCAAATAAAACAAAATACCAGTGTAATACTGTAAATACAATAAAACCACAATCCTTTAATGTAAAAAAAATACAAAAAAAAATACATACAAAAAAAGGGAATACATATAAAAAGAGAATGGAGGAATCAGCAAGCGATCTTTATTTACAGGAATGAGTGTTTTGTAATTATAAATCATATTCATTTCATTTGGCTAATTTGGTAGATGCATGGCCACCCCTTTCCCCATTGTCAATTTTTCTCAAAGCTGCAAAATTTTAAAAGAATCTAGGATCACAATTATGGTGATATCTGAAGTGTGTAGATAGAGAATCCAGGCAGAAAAATACAGTAAACTGTATAGAGCGCTGGTCAGGGCTGTATATCTCAATGTGAGCTGCTGCAGGAGGGGTTAGTCAAATCCCTTAAAGAATATAAAGCAAGAAGAGGATATGCAGCGCTCTTTCAAGGTGCCACCTTGAAAAAGCTGTCCTTGAAGTGACAGCGAAACGCGTTGGTGTCATCCCAGGGACCTGTCTGAGACTTGTTACCATCATCCTGCTTAATCATCTGGACTTGCACTTTATCCCCCCGTAATTGGGACATTCATTTCCCCAGCACAGTGCACTTTAAAGAGGAACCCCCTTCCACTTTAGTCCTCACGGACTGGAACACCTCCAGAGAGCTATACGGAGAGTACGATTTGGAGTACCATCAACCAGCACAGCCGCAATCTAGAGAGGATCCACCAAGCCTACAGTCCTCCCAAAAGGACTGGGACACCTCCAGCAGAATCTTGGATTACAATATTGGACTCCATCCATCAGTGCCGGGACCAGAGCAGGTTATATCATATCGCTTAACCATTGACAGGTCCTTAGGGTATAATCTTTCTTTTTTATTAACATTGCCACACAATATATATATATATATATATATAGATTCCAGAAAAACCGCACACTGTCCCAATCCGTTTAATAGGGTGCAGGGTCACATAAACATAATATATTGGATGGTTTAACCCTGAAGTCAAACAAATGAAATCCGCACACCAGCTGAATAAATTTTAGAAGAGTGTATTGAGCATCATAGTAGAAAAAAAATCACATGGCATCATATTGGCAGACAAAATATGCAAAAAAAGGTCCAGGTATAACTTATATAGCGTAGCTCCACCAAGGAGACCTGCGACCGGCCATATAGCCCAGATACCCGACAGCCTGTCAAAATCACAGGAATCACACTCACCTGTCCAGTACCATCCCGTCTCATCTGTGTGTCAGTCCTGACAGCGTGTGGAACGCAGGTGACACGCATCACCGCTTCCTGTTCCGTTTTTGTCACGCTCATAAACATGTGAGGCTAGTGGCCGGCAGCGTGTGAGACGCAGGTGACCCGCACCACTGCTTCCGGTTCCGGAATTGGTCACATGCACACGGGAGTGCAAGTAGCGGCCGTGCTATAGGAGTAATGCCAGCGTCAGGCTGGGTGACGTCACAGCGCATCGTCCGCCAACGGCGTAACAAGTTCTGGGCTCACCATCTATGCACTGTGTATCGCGGCTTCCGGCTGTTAAGCCGGTACTTGACACGCACGGCCATTTTAGCTACATAAGTGACTGGTATATATTACTGTTACCTAGACAACACATGAGAGACTGGTGATTGGTCCATGGACTGGGTAAAATGTTCATACCAAATGAAAATTGAACAGCCTTCCCTTACTCACATAGAACAATATCAAATAGAGTGCACAAATGTCGCCATCACCACTGGGTCACGAAATAATATATATACTACAGTGAACACAAATATATAATAATGAAAAAGAAAAATCATTGATGTGAAAGGTCACCAAATGAGCACCATAGCTCAACCAAACCCATCAATCCATAAGAGTAGGTTTAAAAGTTATAATGCCATTGTAACAGTCAAATACATAATAAAAAACATATCACAGTCTAATCATGGCAGCAGTCAGACTAAAGAAAAACATTGAAATTAATCTCTTCATTTAAGCCAAATGGTGTCAATGAATTAAGATTATAGATAAATTCCGTCTCCTTTCGTAGTAGACTCAGATGCCTATCCCCGCCTCTTTTGGGCGCTTTCACTTGGAATAATGGCATGAATCTAAAATCTTTGATCGTGTGTCCTGCTTCATAAAAATGTCGCGCCACTGGAGGCGTTGTGAGATCACGGACTGTCATCGCTTTTTTAATTGATGATCTGTGCATATTAATACGCTCCTTTAGCATGCGGATTGTTTTTCCTATATATAGGAGATGACAGGGACATACGATGGTGTATACAACATATTTACTGTCGCATGTCATATGTTGATGTAATTTAGTCTTTTGTCCTGTGGATGGATGGATAAAGACATTTCCTGTCATGAAAAAGGGGCAATTTACGCAGGATCCACATTTAAAAGCTCCGTCACGACATTGTAACCAAGATGTTTTCGGTGCAGGACTTACATCTGAAAAAGTGATCTGATCTTTTAGATTACTGCTGCGTTTGTACGCAAACATGGGTTTCTCACCACAAAATTGACCCATAACTGGGTCTGATGCCAATATGTGCCAATGTGTGAAAACAGCGTCTCTCAATTTAGAGGATGCAATGGAGTAAGTGGTTGGGAAAATCATCCTTTGGATGGAGGTGTCGCGTTTGGGCTGATTCAACACTGTATCTCTATCCAATTGATAACATCTTTGTATGGAATCCTCCACCTCCTTGGCGTCATATCCTCTTTGTAAAAATTCTGTGCCCATTTTTTGTAAAGCAGGCATTAGCTTAGATTTATCTGAAGTAATCCGTACCACTCTCAATAATTGAGAGTACGGAAGTCCACGCTTTAGTGAGTTGGGGTGGAAGCTCTCAGCTCGTAGAACGGAATTAATATCTGTTGGCTTTTTATAAATGGACGTGTGGAGCTGACCATTCACAATGCTCACATCCACGTCCAAAAAACAAATATTAGTCTGACTGCTGGCATGGGAAAACCTGATGGTACCTGGTAATCCATTAACATGCTGCATAAAAGAATCAAGCAATATAGGGCCTCCTGTCCATAAAAAGAAAATATCATCAATAAATCTAACATAAGATATGATATATGGCGAAAATAATCTGTTATGTAAAATATTGGACTCTTCATAAACGTGCATAAACAAATTGGCATAGGCCGGGGCCATGTTGGAGCCCATGGCCGTGCCCTGAAGCTGCAAATAAAATGAATTATTAAACAGAAAATAATTTTTATGCAACACAAAATCAATCAATAACAGAAAATAGTCGACAGGAGGACCACTATATGCTGGATTCAATGTGATGACCTTTTTAATGGCATCTAATCCCTCTTGGTGACAAATGTTTGTATATAGGCTAGTAATGTCACATGTGACTAGCATACAGTTGGCTGGTATAGTTTTAATTTTATCAAGGCGGAGCAAGAAGTCCGTCGTGTCCTTCAAAATACTGTCAATTTCGGCTACACACGCCTGCAAAAAAAAGTCAATATATTGCGAAAGGTTTTGACAAAGAGAGTTCCTAGACGAGATGATAGGTCTCCCTGGTGGCTTTTGGAGACTCTTATGTATTTTCGGCAATATATAAAGTAAAGGTGTAACCGGAGTATTCTGAGTTAAAAATTCACAAGTATTCTCATCTATCCAATCGTTGTTAACACCCATGGAAAGAATATTATCAAGTTCTTTGGAGTAGTTGGACGTGGGGTCAAATTTTAATGATTTGTAGCAAGTAGAGTCTGCCAACTGGCGCTGTACTTCTGCAACGTAATCATCCCAATTCATCACAACCACGCCACCACCTTTGTCCGCTGCGCGTATAATGATCTTATTATTGGTCTTCAACGATTTAATGGCCTGTCTCTCTTCAACAGTGGTGTTAGAATAAGAGAATTTCTGTTTCTTCATAAAAGGAATAAGATCCCGTCTAACCAAGCGGACAAAGGTGGCAATGGATGCATTGGAGCTGGGAGGATCAAATACACTTTTTTTGTTAAATCTAACCGGTACTGTAGAAGTGTTAGAATTTTTGGAAAAATAATCCTTAAGCTTTAACTGCCTATGGAATTTATGAAGTTCAACTTCACAATCAAACGCCCGCTGTTTATGGGTTTGAACAAAAGTTAATCCTTTTGCAAGTACTTGTTGTTCTATGGGTGAGATCTGATAATCAGAGATATTGTATACACTTATCTCCTCACGGTTCGTGGGGGTTGTTCCCTTGTGCCTGTTTTTCCGCCCCCCGCGCCTGCATTTTTTCCCCGATTTCTCACCCGGGTGTTTCCCGCTTCTCCCAAAAAATGAGTACTGGAATTAGATGTACCCTGATCTGAGTCAGATGTCTGTGATTCTATGTCAGTGTACGGTTTTGTAAATCTCCTCCTGCCTGATGGACGTGGTTTCCATGTCCTTGTATTACCTTGTGAAAAAATCCAAGGATACACCCTGACCTCTTTGTAGTCCTCTCGGACCTTTTTGTATTTATTTTTCTTGAAGGACAATAATTCCTCCTTAAAAGCTTCAATATTATCATTCAATTTAGCCAGCCAATCTGTGCCAGTATCAGATTTAAGTGTATTGAGACCTTGTCCCTCACACTCAATGATTTCCCTCTCCAATATAACAATATCTGCATTAACCTGCTGGATTACCAAGACCATCAGATCCAGGCTACACTGGTTTAATATGTGGCACCACTGCTTGCAGAATTCTTTGTTGTTTTTCCCCAGGGTGGGCTGATTTTTAACCCTGAAACCCCTGGGGATAAGCTTCTCTCTGTGATATTGCGACAAGGTTAAACCATGTAGGTTCAGTTCAACCAATCTTTTTTTCATTTTAAAGAGGTCATCATAGACTTCTTGTGGACTATCCACATCAAATTTAAGGGTGTCCGTATTGGCAAATAAGATCTTGTTTATGTCCTTGTCCAAAAAGCGTTTGGTGCCTGCTAGATCACTAGCATCCAGATCCATGACAGGGTTAAAGAGACAAAAGGCAACTCCACCAGATACAATTCCCACAATCAAAAACAGCGTGAAAAAACTTGAAAAAAATGAAAAAGTAAACCAAGAAATATTCAGGTGCTGGTTCCACATAAATGTAGTAGTATATAGATTCCAGAAAAACCGCACACTGTCCCAATCCGTTTAATAGGGTGCAGGGTCACATAAACATAATATATTGGATGGTTTAACCCTGAAGTCAAACAAATGAAATCCGCACACCAGCTGAATAAATTTTAGAAGAGTGTATTGAGCATCATAGTAGAAAAAAATCACATGGCATCATATTGGCAGACAAAATATGCAAAAAAAGGTCCAGGTATAACTTATCTAGCGTAGCTCCACCAAGGAGACCTGCGACCGGCCATATAGCCCAGATACCCGACAGCCTGTTTCGGTGGGTGCTCCACCTTCCTCAAGGGTACAATGCTAACTGGCCCAACAATGCCTTAAATAGAGCAAGAAAGCGCCGCCAAAATCACAGGAATCACACTCACCTGTCCAGTACCATCCCGTCTCATCTGTGTGTCAGTCCTGACAGCGTGTGGAACGCAGGTGACACGCATCACCGCTTCCTGTTCCGTTTTTGTCACGCTCATAAACATGTGAAGCTAGTGGCCGGCAGCGTGTGAGACGCAGGTGACCCACACCACTGCTTCCGGTTCCGGAATTGGTCACATGCACACGGGAGTGCAAGTAGCGGCCGTGCTATAGGAGTAATGCCAGCGTCAGGCTGGGTGACGTCACAGCGCATCGTCCGCCAACGGCGTAACAAGTTCTGGGCTCACCATCTATGCACTGTGTATCGCGGCTTCCGGCTGTTAAGCCGGTACTTGACACGCACGGCCATTTTAGCTACATAAGTGACTGGTATATATTACTGTTACCTAGACAACACATGAGAGACTGGTGATTGGTCCATGGACTGGGTAAAATGTTCATACCAAATGAAAATTGAACAGCCTTCCCTTACTCACATAGAACAATATCAAATAGAGTGCACAAATGTCGCCATCACCACTGGGTCACGAAATAATATATATACTACAGTGAACACAAATATATAATAATGAAAAAGAAAAATCATTGATGTGAAAGGTCACCAAATGAGCACCATAGCTCAACCAAACCCATCAATCCATAAGAGTAGGTTTAAAAGTTATAATGCCATTGTAACAGTCAAATACATAATAAAAAACATATCACAGTCTAATCATGGCAGCAGTCAGACTAAAGAAAAACATTGAAATTCAACACATCCCTGTGGGTAACAGAGAAGACCAGCACCAGTCCATATAGAGATTTTCAAGGCAGATTTATTAGTCCCAGATAGGACATCTCAATGCTCAAATGTATAGCATAGTGAAATGACACCCAAACCTCAGGTGAGTTGGCGTGGTGGGACCCTATGTAAGGCATCTCTTAGCTGCCATTAGGTTGATGACCCCTCTTGACAAAGGTGCTTTGGGCACCGAAACGGCCGTCGAGGATCGTTAAGATGACTGCTTAAATGATGAGTATTCGCCTGTTTGGGTGTCATTTCACTATGCTATACATTTGAGCATTGAGATGTCCTATCTGGGACTAATAAATCTGCCTTGAAAACCTCTATATGGACTGGTGCTGGTTTTCTCTGTTACCCACAGGGATGTGTTGAATATTGATGTTGGACCGGGCACAGTCATCCAATTATTAAGAGCAAGTGTTGTGCGATCTTTTCTGTGGTTTATATATATATATATATATATATATATATATATATATATATATATATATATATATATATATATGTAGGTGAAGAAACAACAGCGGCACTCTGGGGATTTTTTTGAAACAGGTATATTTCAGCAAATAGCTTCCAACGTTTCGGGGTATGTGGCACCCCTTTGTCAAGGTTAATGTGCAATGTAAGTATTACTGCACATTAACCTTAACCTTGACAAAGGGGTGCCACATACCCCGAAACGTTGGAAGCTATTTCCTGAAATATACCTGTTTCAAAAAAATCCCCAGAGTGCCGCTGTTGTTTCTTCACCTACCTGCATGTACCTGTTCCTGAAGGCACCTGGGTTATCATCATTGCTGAAGGAGTGCCAGGCCTACACCTCTATCTCTCTCTATATATATATATATTTTATTTTTTTTGCATTTTTATTAATACATTTGTTTTGTAATACCATCTGATTGCATCATTAAATAGAGCGCTGCATATCCTCTTCTTGCTTTAGATAGAGAATCCAGGCCTTTATGGATGTTCCATAAGTGTTCACCCAATCTGACCTTTAGGGGTCTGCTAGGACGACCTATATAAAATGTATTACATTTGCATTCTATTGCATATACTACATTGGTGGAGTAACATGTTAGTCCTAGCATACCCTCCCACCAATCAGCTGGAAAAGCATGATGGGACTTGATGGGAGACAGCGCTAGCACAGGAGTGTAGCTATGCAGCTGCATAAACCATCTGTATCAGTATAGTAGAGGGCAATAGAGAGCCTTGCCGGGTCCATGTACTTTCCACAGGGCGTGGCCTAATTATGGAAACGTGACCATGCACCCTTAGAATAAAATACAAAAAGAAATAGCACATTAAGCACCGACCTGACCACACTGCAGCCAGCACACAGCCGTATGTGCTGGGATAAGAAGAGCTGCTGCAGATGCGGCTGCCAGGTAATGGGAACCTCACTGGGCTCCTCCATCAGACCTGGGTCTGAGTAATTAGCTCCCCATCCCCCACTCTCTCCCAGCACCACTGGTTGAACTGAAATACTGGATTTGGACTTCTAGTTTCACCAAAAACAAATTAAAAGTAAAAAAAAAAAAAAATAGACCAGAAAATATATTTGAATAACTTTAATGTAAATACCAAAACCTAGAATTTGACATAATAATTTTCATCTGTTATCACTAATATATTGCTGTGGGCAGAGGGACCAGTCTGACTGCATTCGCTCACCGGATGGTCGGAATCACATCCTTAAGCTCCATCTGATTCCTCCTTGCGCTTCCTAGAAGCTTGTAAGATAAGCAGATAAATGTATATTAGAAGTAATTTAACATGAGGAAAAAGAAGTCGTTCAACACGATATTTCTTGCTTGCCATACGATGATCTTTGTGCTAATGTGCACATTTGTGCAGTAATCCCTATGAGATAACACAGAGATGGCAGTGACTGTGATAAGATATTCCTCTTTATAATTAGCTGTGATCTTACTTGCTACTGGAGAGCTCCCTGCATCCCAGAACATCAGTTCAGCCTGCACGTCATCAAAGGCACTCAGATCTGCAACATGTTACCATCTGCGACAGTGCTACCAATGTATCAGAAATTATATGGCGTTCGATTGAAATTATGGATTGCAGTGGGTGTATCTACAGTATGCCTAGTTGCCTACCCTCTTGCATTCTGCAGGAGACTCCCTGAAATAACAGCAATCTTCCTCTCTCCCTCATTAGTCTAGCAATCTCTCTCATTTCACCTAGCCACATTATGTAGCTGTTAAAGTTTTTGGGGAAAAGAAGGAATGAGAGATAGATACATTTACATTGAATTATCAGCGCCATTACCCAGCATTGGTGGCTAAACACAATGATCCCTATGGTTACATGCATGTCCTGTGGCCATTTATATGGAACCACATGTAACTCACAATAGATGAACAATCCCTGACACATATCAGTGTCTTTTCTTTAGCAAGTATATCAGCTCTTATGTTGTGTACACACAGGTACAATCTGCATTAGATTTTGGGTGGAGCATGACACGCCCCCTCAATGGGGCACTTTGCAAAATTATACTACCAACTATAATCTCCCTGAAACTAGTTTTCAAAAGTAAGCAATTATGATCTATGCTCAAGTTAATAACTGTTGCCCATATAAGCATATTCTAGCAATAGGGCAAAATATAGCAAAGACAACAGCAAGAACAGTTGCACATGATCGAGCCTCCTGATTAGGTTAAGCGGCAGTAATGTGCCTGATTCTGAGTTAATGAATGAGAGTTTGGACCTGGTGCAGAGTTGGTAGCAAAATACTGCATACCCGTATAATAGAGTATTTACAGGCAGATGTTGAGGCATATGTATCACATGCATTTAAAGTATTTATTAAAATAAACACAGGACGCCACCTCCCCCAGGACTTCAGCAGACATCTTCTTTATTTCTGCTCTTTGGGGGCAGCGCGGTGGCCTTAAGCTCTTTTGTATGGCTGCCACCCATCCAAGACTTTCACAAACTTCTCATTCTTCAGGAGTTGTTGCCTGCTCCTCCTCTGCCGTCGGATTGACTCCCCAACCTCACACTTGGTAAAAATAGCTGGATAAAGGTGGTGGAGTGATAACAAAGTGAACCTTGGATTTTCAAAAATGACACAGAGACATTTTTTGAAAGTTTAAAATGGCCGAAACAACCGTGGCTCTCAACATCATGTACCGGCTAATATAAGACAGCATTGCCCTTATCAATGGCCCCCCGATTGCAGGCCTGCTCACCCTGCCCTTGTTACACTACTGGACATGTCACCTAGACTTCTATGGGGTTTTTTTTCACCATTCCTTTCGCTATAAAAATAATATAGTATAGTATAGAAAAAACCTTACAGTCTCTGTTATCCAGCGTTAAAAGCTGTCAATGTCATGTTTATGCACCTGGGACACACTTGCACAAAAGCCTTTCTGCTTTATTTAACTTCCATTGTCTTCATCCAGTTCATGCAAACTTTGATCCTGATTCAGCTATGTAAGTTAAGCAAAAAAAAAGTAGTGTATTGACATCCGAGGCCGCACTTTGAATGTCAAATCGGATGTCAAAACACATCGGATTTGGCCAGTTTTCAGCCGTGTCGTCGGCCCTATCCATCAAAATTGGATGAAAATAGGCCAAATTGGACCTGTGTATGGGTAGGGAGGGGGGCCTTTACTTTGTGCCTTTAACAAACCATGTTGCCATGAAAGGGGAACAAATACGTTTACATTTTTTCTGTGCAGGATAAATACTAGCTGCTTTCGCATTTACTGTAGCCCACAAATGTTAGAGCGCTTTATTTTTATGCAATTAATTATTTCAGTTTGAAAACTTTAAACACACTCCACCCAAATCTATATCTCTGCACATGTTACATCTTCCCCACCTGCAGTGCAACATGGTTTTACCCAGTTGCTTGCTGTGTTGCTTCACTTGCAAATCTCTAACAGGTCCAATGCTTTAAAAAACAATTTCAGGACAATTTCAAAATGTGCATTTTGGTATGTTGCAGAGTATGTCTTGTGTACTTTCATATATGGGTTCACATACACTTCACATCACATCAAAGAGGTGCTCCACAGACTTTGTGACTAAAGGCCCATACACACTGGGTATTTTAGAGCTGAAAGAAAATCACTTTAACAATTTGAGCTGTGTTCAGCTCAATAAAGCCGCCCAGTGTGTATTGCCCAGTAAGGCTCCTGCATCATTGCCACCCGCCTCCGCTTCTCTGTTACCAGAACTGCTTATTACGACAACAAAATTAAAGTGCCAGGACCACTGTAAATTATTTTGGATACTACTACTATGATGCCGATAAGATGGCATGGTGAATTCAGAAATAAGTACATAAATTCAGTGGGATTGGTACTAAATCCCGGCGGTCGGAATCCCGGTGGTCAAAATCCCGGCGTTCAAAATCCCGACCGCCGAAATCCCGACAAGGGGGACGTGGTTCGCCCCCCCTTGCGGGCCCGGTGTCACGCTACGCTCGGCACACTAATTTATTCTCCTTCTAGAATAAAGTGTCAGGATTTCAGCGGTGGCGATTTCAGCGTCGGATTTTGAACGCCGGGATTCTGACCGCCAGGATTGTAACTGAATCCCAATACAGTTATAGCTAAATGTGGCAAAGCATCTAAGCCATGTCATACGTATTGTGCCACGTGGAGCATTATTGGTGTATGAGGGCACATCTGTAGTTTGGTGCTGTATGCAGGGGATGCAGTTAAAATCCCGGCGGTCGGGATCCCGGCGGTCGGGATCCGGAACGCCGGGTTCCCGACCGCCGGGATTTTAACTGCATCCCCTGAAATCCCACACATTCTCCCTCCGTGGTTGTCCAGGATATCCCTGGAGGGAGAATAAGTTAGTGTGCCGAGCGCAGCGAGGCACCGGGCCCACTGCGTGGCGAGCGCACCAGGCCCGCTGCGTGGCGAGCGCAGCGAGCCCGCAAGGGGGGGGGGGCGATCCACGTCCCCCCCTTGTCGGCATTTCGGCTGTCGGGATTCCGGCATCGGGATTCTGAACACCGGGATCCCGACCGCCGGGATTCAGTACTGAATCCGTATTCAGATACAGGTGATGTAAAGTTACGATAATTTTAGTCACATCTACACATACTGTACTGAAGAGGCATATCTTTCCTATAACATGGCATTGTCACATTGGCAACGTTCATAAAGGCTTGCTGACACAACTGCAGGCAATACACATTTTCCAAGTGTATCTTTTGCATCTAGTGTATGGCTTGAGTAATAGTGTGCACTGCTGATACAATCCAAGTGTATAGATAGGGGACGGCTACACAGATGAACCTACGCATTTCTTTACACTTCCGCATGGGGCACTGTAAGTGTAAAAATTAACATTAGACCAAACAGCGAGAAATTGCACTGTGGGATTTTGGGTCTAGAAATGACAGTATAAGGCCTGTTCCAGAGTTGATATAATGTTGTTTTACTTGGTTGCATATAATTATTTAATTAACAGTTCTGTGTTGAAACAATGGGCCTTATTCAGACCTGATCCCACGGCTGCTAATTCGCACAGCAGACAATTATCAATACACTGTGCATGGTATGGGTCACAGTACGCATGCGTGAGGCTGTCCTGCGATGAACTCCTGCACCTAGATCTGTTTGCTGGCCATTTGCAAGGTGATTGACAAGGAGTAGGTGTGTGGGGATAGAAACCGACATTTTTTTGGGACTGGCAAGAAAAACGCTGGGCATGCCAAAAAAAAAAAGCTGGGAGTGTCAGGGAAAATACAGGGGTGCCAAGGGCAGGGTGTGTGACATTAGCTTCACCCCGAATGTGCCTGTTGTTATTCATCGCAGCACCGAGTAATGGGCCCCATACATCTACAGATCGATTTTCAGATTGGGCTGATTGGAACAAAAACCTGGTAATATCTGAATGACAGTTTTTAGCAGTTTTCCAGCATTTCAAAGCAAATTGTGAACTGTCATTTGCTCTTATCCATTACCAGGATATTGTTCCGACCAGCCCAATCTGACAATCGATTTGTAGATGTATGGCCAGCTTAAGTCTCAGGCTATGCGGCACCTGCGATACCTTGTGCCCCATGTAAAAATCATTAGATGACGCGCCTGTTGTGAAGGATTTTGGACATATTTGTATGGGTACACCTGTACACATCCAATTAAACAACAAGCACATTAATTTGCAAGGCGGGATATCACTGGAGCAGGGCGGCGGCCTTGCGATCAGGTCTGAATTACCCCAAATGTATCATCATGAACCAATGCTGATTTTCACTATTGCCTTTTATTAACAGGATGGACAAGACAGTCCGGACTCTTTGGGGATTGGAGTGTTTGGGGAAAACCTTTTCCCCCTTGCTAGTATCCCTGGTTCCCCTATAGCTGACCGTTACCTGTGTGAGATTGACAAAGTGTCATTAACACCAGCGGAGTCGTGGGATAGCTGGCTGAAGGAAGAGACCGACCCAGGTGAGCAGCGAGTGCTTGTAAACGTGTGTTTCCTGAAGCCTTTGTCTGACACGGACTGCTAGTTTTCAGGCAAATTGTAGAGCCAACACAATTCTTAGTGGAGTGGCACTGACCTTTATATAACAATGTTTCTCTACAAATGTAATGTTCTAGCATTTTGTTCACCAAAGAAACAATAACACGGCTTATATCCCTTTGTGCGTTTTCTCTCCAGTTCTAAAGTAATAACCAGCTACTACAACATCATGTTTTATTTGCAGAATAAATTGAATTCTTTGCAAACCTTTTTTTTTTTTTGAGACTTTGAACTGTGAAAAGACGGCACTACAGACTGCAAACTTCCTGCACAGCTCCACAGAGAAGGTTCCCAACCTCTTCATATCATGTACCCCCTTATAATGACAAGGGGCTGTCAAGCTTGGCCTGATTCTGGTTGAGTCGGTAAGCTGTGAAGATCGTAGCTTACTCAGGGGTAGATTTATTAAGCTTGGTAAAGTGATAAAACGTCTGGTTTTTATCACTGGCCAATAAGCTCCTTTCTGTGAAGTTACAGACTTGGTTTGAAAAATCACAGGTAGGAGCTGATTGGCCGGTGATAAAAACCAGACACTTTGGGGGAAATTTACCAATATGGATTCGTAAAAAATAGGTGTATTCGTAGGCAGAAATACACCTATTTTTTACACATTTGTATTTTCAGGATTTACAATCCCGAAAATACAACAATTCGTATTCATAATGATGGGACATTCGTATTTGTATTTACAAATACGAATGTCTACACCATCGATAGGATACGACAGGAATCACCATTCAAAAGAATGGTGGTTCCTGATGTACTAAGCATCCATATTGATAATACGGCTGCTAATTGGTGTAAAACAGGCACGAAAATACGACAGGAAAATACACCTTGATTGTCCTGTCGTATTTGGCTCTAGCCTGCACGGATCAGTGAGATCCGTGCAGGCTTTAGTGTAAAAAAAATAGAAAAATAAATAAATTTAAAAAAAAACGGCGTGGGGTCCCCCCCACAGCTGTAACCAGCACCAGGCTGAAAGAGCCGGGGCCAGTAATTAAAAATCAAGGAACCCGACAAATAGGGGTTCCCCGATTTTTAACAACCAGCCCCAGGCTCCAGGTCCGGGGCTGGTTCCCAAAATACGGGGGACAAAATGAGTAGGGGTCCCCCGTATTTTAAGAACCAGCCCCAGGCCAAACCAGCCAGCAAGGTAATGCCACAGCCGGGGGGAGACTTTTTGTACAAGTCCCCCCGGCCAAAGCATTAACCCTCTGACCAGTCAGCCTGGCCAGGGGCCCTGGGGGAGTGGGGACCCCCCCAATAAAGGGGTTCCCCCCCTCCAGGACTTACCTGACCAGGCTGAAGCCTGGTGCTGTCCCCGGTGACCCTGGGCTGTGGTCACCGGGCTGATCTTGGTGTAAAAAAAAGATGAATAAACTATTGTTTTAAACTGTGGAACTATGAGTCCCAGCAAGCCTCCCCTGCAAGCTGGGACTTGAAGTCCCAACATGCGGGGCATTAAAGGGCCCGCTGGCACTTGTAGTTCCACAGTAAAAAAAATTGTTAAATAAATACACACTGACACAATGAAAAATAAAAGTTTAATACATACATTACACACACACTGATACTTACCTATCTTGATCCCGTAGGTAGGTCCCAGAGTTTTGATCCGGTGCCTTGTCCTGGTTCCGGATCCATGTCGTCATTCTTCATCATGTCGATCTTCATGTCGGCGTCAGGTCCGGGTCCGAAGAAATCCATGGTGGACCTGTGGAAGGAAATCCAACTCACCCAGGTCCTCCATGGAAGTTATTCTGGCTTGGTCCGATGTAGTCCAGGCCTTCTTCCTTCTTCTTCCATCTTCTTGCTTCTTATTCACGCTGCCGGCGACTCCAGCAAAGGTCCCCGACTGTCAGAGCAGCAGAGATCCTTCCTCCTCGGCGTCTGTACTAAGAATGAATTCTGGCCAATCAGAAGCTGACTTTCCTGGCTCCTGATTGGTCGCTAGGTGGCTTCTGATTGGATAGAATTCATTCTTAGTACAGACGCCGAGGAGAAAGGATCTCTGCAGCTCCAACAGTCGGGGAGCTTTGCTGGAGTCGCCGGCAGCGTGAATAAGAAGCAAGAAAATGGAAGAAGAAGGAAGAACGCCTGCAAAACGAATCTGCAAAACTTTCACTTTATTCTGCAATTTTACTATTATGTTTTTAGCACCCTCTAAAAGACAATAGATAGAATCTGATTGGTTTGTATGGTCACCCACTCCGGATTTAATACATTTACCACGCAGAGTCTCACGGGACTTGACACGCTGACGGAGGCTTTTTGGCATGACTGCAGCATGTTCTGTTGTTGATGTAGGAGGATACGTCTATATATTCTGAAACCAGTGTTTCCCAACCTCAACCCCAAAGGCACCCTAGCAGTCCCGGTTTTAGTGATGTCCGTGCCTTAGCAGAGATGGTTAAAACGAAATAGCTGAGGTACCTGTGCTCAAGTATGGATAGTGTTAAAATATGGACAGTTATTATGCCGTGAGGACCATGGTTCAGAACCCCTGTCCTAGACTATGTATTTAAAAAACAACATTGTTAACTAATTGTGGAACTGTATGCTGATATATTCGGAACTATAAATAATGTATTTTCGGATCTCTTCAGCTTTGCAGAGTGATCTGTTCCACTATTAAGCTCAATTAGCTCTAAACACAACCTTTTATTTGATATTCCCTTATGTAGATATGAAAATGACTGAATAAAGCTTATAGTATTTAACAAGAATAACAATATTTTCTTTCCACTTTTAGTCTACGATCATGTCCCTCCAGTGTCTCCTCCTGCTCTGGCCACAGATACATTGATTCCCCTTTTGCCAGTCCCTGCAGAGTTCTTCCATCCTTCTATCTCCACCACAGGCAAAGACCCAGAAGACCCAGCACTCCAGAGAAGTCTCTCTAAACTTTCTTCTCCAGAATCTTGGGCCACACTGCGATCCCCAGATGTCAACTGTTCACTACTTAGGCAGGTGAGGTATTACCATGGAACAAAATAACTTTTCTGGGAGTACAGTATATACTGTACTAACATTGTTATGCAGCTTTGGAATGTCTGTAAAACTGTATCTAAATTTCCGTATCCAGTACTCTACCAGCCATAGGCGCTGCTGGGCCACCGTTGTAATGCTGAGTGCTGACCAATCACTGCATCGACGCCGACACTATACAGTAAGGAGTCAGACACTTCCTCCCTGCCTGCAGTGCACGCCCCATCCCACCACACCCTATGCAGCGTGCACTCTTACACGTCCTTACACTCACCCGCCAGGTGCCGGTGCCAACCTCCCCCTCTCCCTCCACCGCGATCACACAGCGCGTCCGGGGCATCTGCTGCAGCAGAGAGTGAGAGGAGGCAGCTTACCCTGTCCCCACTAAGTGGATTAGGCTGGCAGGAGCGGGACCACCCGGCGCTCGGCATATGATCTCAGTCCTCACGGCTTATTGTGCAGAGCCTGTGACCGCTGGCTGAGGACATGACTGCTGTGGGGTTGTTGCCTCCTGTGGTGCTATGACTGTACTGTAAGTGGGAACTGTGGTTATACCAGTCTGTGGTGGCTCCAGCTCTGTACACACAGTGTGGGTGAGCTCATGCCACAGAGATGATTGACGTCCGTCATAGCTGCCCTTCAGGCTGGATGCTGGGGGCACAGGTAGGGCTGGACCTATGTATTATATAATGTAATTTACACCACTGACACTAATGGGCAGACATGTATCACTTCCCAGAGATGACCCCAGTACAGAGGTCCTCATATTGGGGAGTGCAACATGTTCCTTCAGTTCACCAGGGACATCACAGTAACACTAGTAACATGCTCTACTGGGAGCACAGGTACCCACATTCCTATAGGTAATGAGCGCACTGTGCCTGGGATGAGAGAGAGAGGGGGGAGGGAGAGGAGAAAATAATAATTTGAATATTGGAGACAACTGTTCTTACGTTATATAAATTGGTATTATTTTGTGGCCACGACCCTTCACCATGAAGCTACTGCCCTATATTTTTGCCTTGAGTACCCACCTGAAAAAACATAAATCGGCACCTATGCTACCAGCCACTGTTATTTATCACCCTTACCGAATAATCTACCAACCCCAGTACTGTGTTAACCTCACTCATTACTCTACCAGTACCAGTTCTGCTCTATCCTTCCCAATTCTCTACCAGTCCCAGTGCTATTCTGCCCTCACCCAAAATATTCTACAAGTTCCAGTACTGTGTCCTCACCCAATGCTCTATCATTACTAGTGCTGTGCCAACCTTGCCAAATATTTTACCAGCCACATAGCTGTTTCCCCATTCTTATTAAATACTTTACCTGCCCCAGTACTGTGTCCCATTCACCTAATACTCTACAGTGCTGTATCCCCCTCAGCCAGAACAGTACCAGGCCCGTTGCTGTGGCTCTTCACCCAATATGCTACCAACCCCAATGCTCTGTCTCTCCTCACTCAATACTCTACCAACCCCAGTGCTGTTCCTCCTCAACCAATACTCTACCAACCCCAGTACTGTGCCTCCTCAACCAATACTCTACCAGCCCCAGTGCTGGGCCTCCTCACTCAATACTCTACCAACCCCAGTACTGTGCCTCCACAACCAATACTCTACCAGCCCCAGTGCTGGGCCTCCTCAACCAATACTCTACCAACCCCAGTGCTGTTCCTCCTCAACCAATACTCTACCAACCCCAGTACTGTGCCTCCTCAACCAATACTCTACCAGCCCCAGTGCTGGGCCTCCTCACTCAATACTCTACCAACCCCAGTACTGTGCCTCCTCAACCAATACTCTACCAGCCCCAGTGCTGGGCCTCCTCAACCAATACTCTACCAACCCCAGTGCTGTTCCTCCTCAACCAATACTCTAAGCAATGTCTCCTTAATGCGCATTTCTGCAAATTTGCATGCGCTGGGTGTGAGTGGCCATGACGACTTTCAGCCATCATTGCGGGCGGGGGGCTAGT
This sequence comes from Crinia signifera, assembly GCF_055691185.1. Lineage (NCBI taxonomy): Eukaryota > Metazoa > Chordata > Amphibia > Anura > Myobatrachidae > Crinia > Crinia signifera. Next base: position 34,418,761 of record NC_139224.1, on the reverse strand, counting down.
CACGTCCATGGGAAAGATCAACGTTTCATGTGTGTTCCCACGAAAACGCTGGGCGTTCCCATGGTAATGACCCAGTGACACGGGTGCCGAGGTTGGGCAGCTGACATCACCGGATGTCAGCTGCCTGTCATGTTCCCCTCCAGTACACACGTACACCTGAGAGTGTCTTAGTTTTGTGTGTACCTTCCACATCATTTGATGGTCGGCGATCATTGAATGATGCAGGTTTGGCCCCGTAGACTGCGAATGGATGTTTATGCAAAACATCCATTCACAGCCTTGCGGGCAAATTTGCCCTACGAAAGGGGGCGGTGGCATGGGCGGGCAGGCAGTGCTGCGAACATGTCAACCAGAATATCCTCCTTTATCTCTTCGCCAGGCTTAATACATCTGCCGCACTGAGTTTTATCTATCGGCACTGCTACATTACAATTGGTTTAGTAGCGTATACACCATTATAAAATGTGCCTGTAAATGTGTCTCGTTAAGACCTGATCATCAGCTGATGATAAATTACATTTTAGGGACACTTTTAGCAATCAAATAAGACGCTTTTTAAAAAGAAAAAGTGACATAATATGAAATGTTCATGTACTATTGTGAATGTTTAAGCTATAAATAAGGATTGTCAGATCTGATTTTAGGAGAAAACATAAGCAGCACAAGTTGTGTTGGGCAGCACAGAGGGTGTAATGGTTAGCATTACTGCCTCACCACACTGAGATTGTGGGTTCAATACCACCACAACCCTAACTGTATAAAGCTTCAATATTCTCCTCATGCCTAAATGGGTATCCTCAGGTAATCCACCTTTCCCCACCAAACCAAAAAATATACTGGTGGGAAAAGGTGGATTAAAAATGAATCCTAGTTTCCTTCATGATGCCGCTGTGTGTCTGCAGATGTCCCATATAGCCAATTCTGGGGCAATTTTTCAATCCCGGGAATCGGGATTGAAAAATGCTCAATCCCAGTATTCCCGGGATTGACATCTCTAAGTGGCACACACAGTGAGTGAGGCACAAAAACAAGCACTGTGCTCCCACTCCGGCCGCCCTGCATATTTACTTACATGGGCGGGTGGCCAGGAGCAGGGCACACAGCAGCGGTGCCTCCGGGAGCGGGTGGGTTGCATCAGCGGTGGCACCAGCAGCAGAGCTGGAGGGCGGACGGCCAAAGCTGCACGGGATTCAGGTGCGCGGTCACTCTGGAGTGAATATGGGCTGAGCGGCCTGCACAACGTGGCGGTCAGAGGTCACGCTGGGAAGACTGCACTACCCATATCCGCTCTAGACTGCAGGCTAGGGATCGGGAACACTTGGGCAGCATCTGAGCGCCCACAGCTAATCCCGGAATCCCTGCTTTTTTCGGCCAAATCCCGGGATCCCGCTGATCCCGATACCGGGATTGGCCACCCTAGTCCCATACCATTGTAGATGACTTTAAGACTGTTTGTTCTTTTGATTTGCTTATCAACAAAAATAATTTGCACTAAAATGAACACTTTTTTATGAGGCTTTACAGGTGCAGGGACTGATGTGAACGGCCAAATATTCTATGTAAATTACTGCGGAATATGTGTGCGCTATATTAATAACTGCTAATAAAAAAAATTGTAAATGGTGCGATTTAAGGTATAGGAAGTCGGACTTGTTACAGGGTTTACATGTTTGCATGGTTCACCTCCTAATTATGGCCCTTATTCTGGTTGGTGCGGCCAGAGCCGCACACGGTGCTCTGGCCGCACAAACCAATCCCCGCCCACGAGACGGATCGCCACGGCCGTCCGTACACGGACGGCTGGCGATCCGCATAAAAATGGTGGAGGCGTACGCCTCCACCATGGTGGGAGCTGCCCCCTGCATTCGATGGTCGTCGACCATCGAAGGCAGGTCCGCACGCCCCGGCAGCTCCCGCAAGCTGAGACCACACGGACAATCGTCCGTGTGGTAGCTTGTATGGGGGCTGAAAGCTGACATCCGGCGACGTCAGCTTTCCGCCCCCATGAGTTGCGTCATACCCTCATTACCATGCATACGCCCCGCGTTTGCATGGGAACGCCCATGAAACGCGGGGCGTACACATAGGGAAATGAGGGTATGAAGCCCCTCACGCCCCTATACGCCCCCTTTGCGGCGGACGAAATACGTCTGCGGCGAAGGGGGCTGCACATGCGCAGATTGACCTCTGCGCATGTGCAGAATAAAAACATCGGCGGTACGGCCGCACGCGGGCCGTACCGTCCGAATTAGAATAAGGGCCATGTTATCATCTCTCTTCGGGCCAGATTCTCTAAGCTCCAAAAGTGATAAACTGGAGAGTGATAAACAGCCAGCCCATCAGCTCCTACCTGCCATGTCACAGACTGTGTTTGAAAAATGTCAGGCAGGTGCTGATTGGCTGGCTGTTTATCACTCTTCATTTTATCACTTTTGAAGCTTAGAGAATCTAGCCCTAACTCATGAGAGGATGAGATGTGCACCTCGATGTTTGCTAAATAGGCCACAGAGGTACAAGTGCCAACTAATAGTGCAGGGGTGCATAGCACATTATCTATAGTGTTCTGTTTCTCCTCACTTTCAGTTAACATTGAAACTGCATTAACCTTTACAATCTCTGAAATGTATTAACATTAGTGAACTCTGTACATCAGCCTGGAATAGTACTTGCTCTCTGGTATACACTTTTTGGGCACCTTGTGAACATCGAACTGAAATTAGCCTTCCAAAAATCTATACATAATTATATGTTCCTTTATTTACAGACAACAGAAAGCAATTCCTCAATGGAAAGCGGTAGCGCAACCTCTGAGGACAGCCTACAGACCACGCTGGAAGATAGTTTAAATCTAAGTGACTCTCCCCAGTGCACCTTAGACCTTCCTGATCTCCGTGTAGCTCCTGTATCGCATCGTACTACCCTGCCCATCTCTAGCCTTTCCATGATGCAGAGAAGGAGCAACCGCCCTAGCTTTGCACTACAGAAGGTCCGACGACATCAGCGGAGTCACAGCAGCGGTGGTAGCACTAGTCCTGGATGTACTCTTCATGACTCCATGGACCCTTCTGATGAAGAAGGGGCTGGAGGAAGCCTGAGAGGCACAAGTGAGCCCTCAGAGACACTTAGCAGTTTATCACTCACATCCCTTTTTTCACCACCATCTTCCTTAGCACCACCTGGTGGTGTCATGAAAAAATGCAGCAGTGTAAATAGTCTTTCTGTTGCTCCTTCTAGGGTAAGAGGAGCAAAGCAATTTTACACAGTTGATCCACAGGGCTTCCTTTCAATGCCATCTTGGGTGATGGATTTTTACCAAACTTCTACTCCCTCAGAAAACCAACAGAGTCGTAGCAGTACCGCAAAATTACCAGCTGTTGAAAGAGGGATCCCTACAAGTAGAGTCTCAGGAAATGTGGATTGTGGCAATAATAGTCGGAGGAACAGATGAGATTTTGTTTATTGTTCTTCGGGTGGGTGGCAGGTCAGTTTCCTGGAGGATGATTTCCTAACTCAGAAAAGTAGGGGGGAAAGGCCTTACGGCTCTCAAACAGACCGGCAGGAAACGCTACATTACCTCACTGTGTGAGCCAGCCAATCAGTGCAACTGGAGACGCAAGAGATAAAGTCGGCTGAGCGATAGGGCTCCGAAGTGGAAGAACCGCTGTACTGTAACCAGCCTTTGGGGCTATTACATATAGTATATAATATATATATTATTTTATTTATATATATTTTATTTTTACTCTGGTTTGGACTTCCTGAAAGTTTGTATTATAAAAGGTATCTTTATGTGGCAATACAAATATTTGGTGGAGGAGAGATAACAACCGTCATTTTTGGTCAATTTTTGATGTTATATCTGTGAATCACATACATGCACTCAACAATCAGATTTCAATAAGTACATTCTGGAAGGGGAACATTACAGAGTCACCAGAGCAACTTCATTTATTTAAAAATATGATTGATTAAATCAATTAAGATCCATTCTCCAATTATGGGCCTTATTCAGAACTGTAATCACTATGTCTGTGGTTGGATCTCATGAATTGTAGCAAGATGCACATGATATGGGCTTGCATACCCAAAGTAGGATAGTTACTGGGAATTTACAGACATACTTATTTGTATCCAGAGAAAACTGTTGTGCCGATTACACATAAAACATACAAAACATTCATGTAATGGGGATGCAGTCAAAATCCCGATGGAAAAATCCCGACGGTCAAAATACCGACAACCAGTGACCGAGGGTCAAAATCCAGACAAGGTCAAAATCCAGACAAGGTCAAAATACCGACAAGGTCAAAATACCGACATTAAAAATCCCAACAAGGTCAAAATACCGACATATAGAATGTAGACAGGTGAAAAAGTCAACAGGACTTTCGACAGGTCGCGAGGTCGACATGGGTTTTTTCACTGTTTTTTTTACCCGAATGTTGACACAGTCGACATGGAAATGTCGGTATTTTGACCTTGTCTGTATTTTGACCTTGTCGGGATTTTAAATGTCGGTATTTTGACCATGTCGGGATTTTGACTGTCTGTCAATAGCTGTCAGTATTTTGACCGTCGGGATTTTTTTTGTTGGGATATCATACCCAATCCCGATTCATACCGAATCCCATGTAAGGTATGCAATATATATGCTGGCTGCTTTACCCCAAGGAACAACAGTGAGTTTCACTGAGCTGTCCCTGCACAGGACACAGCACTAAAAATGTCTTTTCTCCATAAGCCCACCCCCAGACTCCCATTGGCTAGTTTCACAGTAGTGTGGGGGAGGGGAGGGGGGTACACTTCTATAGGATATAAGGATAAATAAAAACAAATGCTAAGTCCCAGGTGCAATGGTGGCATCACTACTGATCCCTGGGTTAAGGAAGCCAGCACATATATTGCATAGAACATTACATGTATGTATGTTCATATGTGTTAACCCTACTGTGCAACAATGAGGAGTTTGCACTAAGGGTATGTGTCATTAGGTCGACATTGACAAAAGGTCAACATAAACAAAAGGTCGACACTAAAATTTCAACACATGGTTTTCATGATTATTGGTGTCCATGTCGACATGAACAATGTATGAGTAAACTATGTCCCCTTGCATGACTCGCTGTGAAAACTCATGTCAACCTTTTTCTGCGTAAACCATTGACTTGTCGATCCTTTGCTTGTGTCACCCTTTTGGACCTCACTTCAAAAGAACTTCTCCAGAGCAAACAGGAACCTGGGACTGCACAGCACAACTGATAGAACACAGGTTGTTATGTCTGTCAGCTCATGACATTAAAGGCCTCATGTGTTACGAATGCAGGCTAGCCACAGTGTTACAGCTCAGGGGCCACCAATTACAACACATTTAAATGTTATGTTTGTTGTTGTTTTTTTAATTATTATTTTGATACCAGAATTCCATAGAACAGGCATAGGCAACCTGTGGCTCTCCAGCAGTTGTGAAACTACAAGTCCCAGAATGCACTGCCTCAGTTTTCGCACTCCCTAATAGCAAAACTGTTGCAAGGCATGCTGGGGCTTGTAGTTTCACAAGAGGGCTGCAACATACAGTTCAGTATTAAGCACAGCAGACGGTAAGTGCAGAGGTACTAATGTAATGGAATCACATTATCAAAGTACAAACGGGATGCACAGTATGAAGGTGAAGTAAAGACGTATGTGGTGTCCTCTTGCTCTCAAGACTTATATAAGATATGAATGAGGCTGCGATGTGCAGTTTTTTTTCTTGAGAACATTTAAAAAGGTGAAATTAAGGTTGTGCTACAGGGAACTTCTCCAAGCATGACACTCCATCTGGGACCAGCATATGGCCAATCAGTATTCAAAGTGTTATTATAGGGAGAACCTTCTCAAAGACAGAAGAATGAAGTGCAGCACATAAAGTCTGCGCTACACATGTGCATATAATGCGTTTATTAATGACCCTTTCTAGTATACACTATAGCCCTTATTCTGATTGAGTCGGATGGCTCCGTGTGCGTTCGGATGGCCGATGGTTGGTGTTTGCGCATGTGCACAGGCGTATCTGCGCATGTGTGAACGCCTCGCATGTCCGAACACGCCGTGAGTTCCGTGCAGAAACCAGTCATACGGAGCCATCCGAGCAGGGGGTGGAGAGGGGCGTGAAGGGATGTTTGGACTCATTACCATATGCCTACGCCCCGCGTTTCATGGGCGTTCCCATGAAAACGCGGGGAGTACATATGGTGATGCAGCTGTGATGCACGTGTGGGGGGCGGACAGCTGACATAGCCGGATGTCAGCTGCCCCCCCCCCCCCCCCCCCCATATCCCTGCTTTCATACAGAGAAATGTCCGAGTGGTCTGGAGCACTCGGTGCTGCCTGACCCCTCGGTCCATCATTCGATGGACTGCGACCATCGGAGGATGGGGGAGGTTCCCACAGATGGGGGAAGTGTTCACATGAAACATCCACTTGCGGTCTGTTCACTCGGCGTCTTACCGCAGCGATCTGTACGGTAGGCGGGGCTAAGAACACTCGGTTCCTGTCCGAAATAGGCATCCAATGAATCAACTAGAATAAGGGCCTATACACTGTAAATATACATAGCTTCCAAATTTCTAAAAATGGATTCCGGGATCCTTACACTTTGAGGGCGTGGGTCAGTGCTCTGTGAGCTGCTGGCCATTCCCCTAGCCCTTCCCTGAATAGATTATGGGATTGTCCCACGAAAATCGGGACAGTTGGGAGGTATGCATATACAGTAGACACAACTTTCACTGATACAAGAATGATCAAACACAATTGTTTATTTTGTGTAAAAAACATGATATACAGTATGTATTTATATTCTATATCTCCTATGACAACTGTACAGTACAATGGGCCAGATGTACTAAGCCTTGAAAAGTGATAGAGTGAAGAGTGATAAAGTAATAACACTGACCTATGAACTGTCATTTTTTTTAAACTGTGATATGGCTGTTGGGAGCTGATTGGATGGTACTTTATTACTCTCACTACGTTCAAGGCTTAGTGCATTGGGCCCAGTATGTCTGTTGCCCATGAAGACCTTTTGAGATCTGAACCACCATTCTTGAGAAGACAGGCCACCAATTTACTAGTCATATACACAAAGAACCCAATGATGTCACCGCTTCCTAGTGATTTGATTGGCTATATTGTCAAGTTTTTGTAAGCAAATGGTTTACTTAAAAAAGCATCTACTACATACCTGCCTACTCACCCAGAATGTCTGGGAAAGCCCCGGTTTTCAGGAAGTTACCCTGGACTCCCGAGAGACTATGGTACCCTTCTTGGGTCCCACCCACTACTCCTTTGAAGTGTGTGTGTAGTGGTGGAGGGCTTAACATCCCAATTCACTGTGAATTGGGTCATCATGGCTGACTGCATGATGCAAATCCTACATTTTGCAGCAGGAGACGGGGCTGTGATAACAAGTGTGATAACACACTTGTGTGTGATAACAAGTGTGATAACACTCCCCCTGTCCTTCTGACAAGTGTGGTTTAATCGCAAGGTGCCTGCAGAAAAAGTGTGCTGCATCTAATTAGAAATTATTATTGGCGGCTCCAGAAGTGGGACTTCAGCGTAGTCCAAAATACAAATAGGGGAGCCCCACCTACTATACACCCTCCAACTGTACCATTTAGCCAGTACAGTACTGTTTTTTTTATGGTCTGTACCGTCTAAAATCAATTTTACATCTTGTACCATTTTTCACGCAGTGACTAGTGTGGGTTATACAGCACTGCAGCCTCATTGGCAGTTGGTGTTTGTCCCCTATTTGAATGGCCTGTGCCGCAGCCTCACCTCTGGAGCCGCCACTGAACATTACCTTTACGTTTTTTAGTCTACTGATGAATAATGGTTTTAAAACCAAACATATGGGTGAAATTTAATAGGATGAGAGATTCAGAAAGTGAGAGATTTGGTAAGAATTCTCCAATTTTTTAAAAGTGGCAATCATTTACACTGCAAAACCAGTTTGATTTTGCAATGTAAATGATTGCCGCTTTAAAAAAGAAACTGTAGATTTCTTTCCAAATCTCTCACTTTCTGATTCTCTCATCCTATTACATTTCACCCATGATATGTGTTAAATTCTAGCACCATATTGGTTAATAAGCTTTAAGGGGTTTCTAACTAATTTGACATAGTTGGCTTCAGTCAGACCACCATATTAAATAAATGGAATTAAAACAGTTCATTGTTGTTTTGGGAAGTGAGTATAGTGGCATCTCAGCCAAATCGACATCATCATTTTAAATTTGGGTGTGGAAGGGGTTAGGCACAGTGCAAACGGGGCATGGAATACTGTGGTGAAGGCCAGGTTCTCTGGGAGTCTGTTTGGATAAAACGATAATTACTCACATTTCACTCAAGCACATGTCTTAAACTAATGTTCTTTCGGTTATGTATGAATGGATGATGAATCCGCACTTAAGAATCTTGAACATTTTGAGAGACGACTGCCGTATGCTTAGTCTGTAAACTCTCTGATCCATTACTCAGCGGTTCTTTAATAAAGGGCTTTGAACAACCTGGTTTTCAGATGGTAAATAACTTTCAGCTAACCTTCTCCTCCTTCCCCTCCCCTCACACCATGGAGTTCCAGCTCCCCGCAGAACCAGATAAAAGCAGCAGCCACTGGGAAACATAAACAACCCTTTCAAAACCTTTGTTTAAGAAAGCAACTTTAAATGACACGTTTTCCAGTTCTGAAATGAAGGAGCACTTTCACCTAAACATCTCTCTCGTGGCTTCTGCAGTGCAGCATCCATTAGCCCCTAATTATACCTTTAACAGAGGTTGCACTCAACAGGAAATATACGTAAACCTTAAAGGTTTCAGATCATTCTTTTTTTTTTTTTGTTATAACGCGTTTCATCTATTTTTCACCTCAGAATTAAATGAACGTACTGTAGTATCAATATTTAGAAGTCTGGTCTCCTGCAGTGTTGTACTCATACTGTATAACATTTACTGTAACTAGATTAGATGTACTAAGCCTTGAAAAATAATAGAGTGATAACCACCAACCAATCAGCTCATAACTGTCATTTTTTCCAAACATAGCCTGTGATGTGACAGTTAGGAGCTGCTTGGCTGGTGGTTTATCTCTCTCCATTTTATCAGTTTTCAAAATGAGTGCATCTCGCCCTCAGTGAGGGAATGATGATAGAATATATAAATCTTAGCGAAGGAACATAATCCTAGACAACGGTCACTTCCTACATCTTGTTTTGGGACAAAATTAAACGTGTGTATTATAAAGAATGATGTTCCTCCATACGATAAACCTAAGCATTTCATGACCTGGATAAAAGCAGCTGGCCAGCAGCCTAGTGCTTGAATAAGCTCATCTATACTCAGAAAAGAATCCATTGAATCCTTCTCAGGAGAACTTGGCAGAGAGAACTCAAAGGCTTCTATATTCAATGGCATCTTGAAGATGGAATTTCCTATTAGGAACAAGGTCCGTATGTTAGTTTCCCTTTCTGGAGCTTGATGCATACTGGCACATCCCAGCCCTAGTATCTGGTTGTTAGATCAGGATTTAAAAGGTTGACATTGAAAACAGGTTGACACAGGCAAAATGTCGACATGACAATGGTCATGAAAAGATTGATATGAGTTTTTCACGATTTTGTTTTTTCATTGTATGGACTTTTTCATACTTTACTGATCCCAATCCATGTTGTCTGATGTGGATTATAAAGTGCAGTAAGGCACCAGGCACAAATCGTGGTGAGTGAAGTGAGCCCCTCGAGGGTACGCTCTACACTAATTTGTCAGCCTTTTACATGTTGACCTTTTGCTTGTCAATCATTTGACCATGTCGACCTTGACCATGTCGTCCTATTGACAGTCCACTTAGATACAGTCTATCCTTTGATCTATATACCCCACAGCCCCATAACATTTAATCAGAGACCATTTATATGCATCTTACCCAAAGCCTATAATATGTCGCTTATACCCCTTTCAGACATAGCAACCGGGATCTTTAAAAAATATATAATAAAATGTAAAAAAAAATCCCAGGTCAATTGCAGGTGCGCAGGACCCAGGATTTTAGTCGACTAAAATCACGGGAATAGCCTTTCAGACATATGCTAGTCTCGGGATGATGCGCGTGCACGTGGAAAATCCGTATGCCTTGCATATGTCTGAAAGGGGTATAACATATTGGTGCTTTTGGACAAATGTAGTGGTGTGAGAATCAGAATGGAGGAGAAATTGGGAGGGGTGTGGTATAGGGTTCCGACAGTCGGGATCCCGACAGTCATTAGCCCAATGTTGGGATCCCGACTGCCCGGACTCAGACAGCATGGTGAGTGCAACAAAGCCCCTTGCGGGCACGGTGGCTCGCTGCGCTCGCCACCTATTCTATTCTCGTGGGGGTCGTGGACCACCACGAGGGAAAATAGCGGGTGGCCGTCGGGCACCTGTCTGTCGGCGTTTTGACAGTTGGGATCCCGACGTCAGGCACCCATTGGTAGAGGTTTCCCTTTTTTTAAAGCGGCAACAATTTACATGGCAAAATCAACCTGGTTTTTTGGTGTAAATGATTGCCGCTTTAAAAAAATGGGAAAACTTTCCTAAAATCTCTTCCTTTCTGATTCTCACACCTATTACATTTTGCCCTTCATCTCTATCAAAGTATTGTTACATTTCCCCCAGTGGCGTAACTACAGGGGGTGCAAATGCTATTGGGCCCGAGGGCTGGGGGGGGCGGGGGAAAGGTCCCAGCAGTCAATCCCCTGCACCCATTTGAGTTTTTTTTATTTTGTAGTGCCGGTCACCGAGTTAGGTCCGCCAGCTCTACTTCCTCTTAATGAAGGAGATGGGAGGAGGCGGAGTACAGACATGGCAAGATGTGTAGGGCGCCACCCTAGAGGGAGTGGTGGCTGCCCTCTTCAATTGCTGGGTGCATGCTTTGGTTGTGTACCAGTGGGCGCCTGGCTGCTCCCGGCCTCCCGCGTATGAGGAGTGGTTCCCTGTAATGCAGCACTGTGCATGGGGATGTCGGAGGGAAGGAGACTTTCAGAGCTCCTCTGTAGTACTCAGCGATGCAGCGGAGCAGGGAGTCGAACAGGTGCTGGCTGCACACAGCCATTGCAAAGCTAAACAGGGTGGCCCTGAACCAATCAAGAAGCAGGTAAGAGCCTTGCAGGGATATGCAGTGGAACTGGAGGCACTACCTCTCCTACTTCACCCTTACCTCTTCCAGTGGATCACATTTTTCTCTCACCAACAAGCTACATGTGACCCCCCCCCCATCTTTCACATGTGCCTGTGACCCCACCTGTGTGGGCCTGCCCCCCCCCCCCCCCCATGCATGTGACAGCCTGCCCCCCTGTGCCAGCCTACCTTACCTGTGTGGGCCTGCACCCCCTTTCAAAAAGTGGCAGCCTGCCTCCTCTCTCACTTGCCTGTTACTCCCATACTGTCAGCCCATTTGTTCATCTATGCCCTCAGTCTGTCCATATATCCATAGATGCCCCATATGGTGCTCAGTCCATCTATGTCTGACCATCATCCTAACTGACTGTCCTGGTAATGTCTCTCCTGCTTACCCCCCCCACCCATTTTTCTTCCCTCTATATCCCCCTTGCTCTCTGACACTTTCTCTCCCTCTCTATCCTTGATGTTTCCTCTCTCCCCTGGAAACACTCACAACCACCCCCTCTCTCATTCTTTCTAGTTCTTCTCTCTGTCCCTGACAACTTCTTTATATCTCACTCTCCTGCCCACTAGGAGGCATTGTAGTTAAAATGAATGGGGAGGCCCATATCAAAAGTTTGCTATGGGGCCCACAATGTTCTAGTTATACCCCTGATTTCCCCCATAAAGAGAACATTATTAATAACCCACTTGGCAAATGCATAATAACAAAATCATCTGGAAGGAAGGATATCCAGGTAGAAAGGAGGTGGCTACACTGCAATACGATAATCGTTACTGTAAATAAACAATAACACAGATGTCAAGATGTATTTTTTATTCTTTGTCCTGTGAGAAGTAATCTGACTGCTGCCATAGTAGAAACTGTGGAAATGTAAGATATAAGTCTGAAAGTTATAAATCTGGACAATTTTAAGATTAAGAATTCTCGCTCCCGCACATTGCACATCGCAAAGCACGAAAAGTATGTGCTGCAGGTACTTTTTGAACTAGATTGCATCGCATCTCGTTCAAAATGCACGGAGCTGATCGCTCCATGGCCATTATTCTGGTTCACTCGCAAAGGCAAATTCCTTCTCAAATGGACAAAACCATGTGCACTGCAGGTGGGGCAGATGTAACATGTGCAGAGAAAGTTAGATTTGGATGGGTTATTTTGTTTCTGTGCAGGGAAAATACTGGCTTCATTAAATTTACACTGCAATGTAGATCTCACTTTGAAGTTAAACCCCGCCCAAATCTAATTCTCTCTGCACATGTTACATCTGCCCCACCTGCAGTGCACATGGTTTTGTCCATTTGAGAAGGAATTTGCCTTTGTGAGTGAACCAGAATTATGGCCCATGTATGGGCACCTTAAGAATGCCAGAAATCATGAACCAGAATTTTACCATACATAAATAAACCTTATCGCTCATTTTAGCCCTTCTGTGTGTTATTGTTTAAAGTATTGCACATTGTGTACAGTATGAACAATGCTCGCTCCCATGGGTAGGTAACAACACTCCCGAATCCCCCCATACTTGCAGCTCAGATTGACTATATCTTCAGCTACTGCAGGGCCCGAATAACGTCAATGAATGAGATCGTTAACGTCAAGATTTGTGAAGATTCTTTAAGATGACAATTACTCCATGCAGCTAAAAGTATTAGAAGATGAAAACTTTAGAAATATATACAGATGGAGTGCCTCTCCTTAGGCGCTGGCAAACGCCAGATCCCTTCTCTGGTGATCGCCGGTGGAGAGGCGCTCCATCCGATTGGGATGCGCGTCATGGAGACGGGCACACGCGGGGGAGGCGGGGGGCAGCGGAGGGTGCCGGTGATCTCTGTGGGAAGGGGATGCGTGATCGCCTCGTGCTCGCGTGTCCCCTTTCAGCGGCTGGCGGGTCCTGGCGGTTGGAGATAGAATCGCCAGGCCCTGCAAAGCTGACAGGCGCTCCATCTGTATCTACCAAATGCACTAAGCAAATTGACTACAATTAACTAGAGATGTGCGGGTTCAGTTTTACCCGGATTCGGGGGCCTATTCAGACCTGTTTGTTGAGTGGTGGGGGGTCTGCGTATGTGCATAGGCGTAAATGTGCAGACCGCTGCAGTGAATGCCTTCGGTGAGATATTTACTTGCTGGGGTGTTTGTTAAACGTGCAGAAGAAAAGTAAGTGCTGGGCTACTTTTATGCTGCAAACTGAGGAGAAATCATTAGATGGAGAGTAACCAGCGAAGGATTTCTCCTCTATGTGGGCACTTACGCGGTTCTCACAGCGGGATCTATTTTGCTATCAAAACACGTGACAGCTGATAGCGGAAAAATCAGAATTTGCGATAATTTGTCGCTAAGAACCGAGTAAATCTGAACCTGTACATCTCTACAGTTAACCAAGTGCTGTTAAGCCAAAACTCTTAGGGGTGTATGCAATGCTCTGCCGCTATTTCCGATGAGCGAAATAGCAGCGGGTCCCTATTCAATGCTGTGTTTACTGACAGCATTGAAGAGGGATCATGGCAGAACAAGCTGTCGGGCCTGTTCTGTCGATAACGGCTGTGGATTGTCGAAATCCCAGCCACAGATCGACACTGAATCCCGTCTGCCGATTTGATGTCGAGCAAAACGTAAATGGGCCTGGATCACGGCTGTCAGGAGGGGTCGACAGTCATGATCCAGGATTGCATACATCCCATAGAATGAAAGAGTAGAAGGTGCCTTATTCAGAAATAGTAGAAGGAATGTACAGTAGCACAAGTGCTTCTATTTAGCAACACACACACACAGTAGAGTTGACCCCTGTCTTGGCAGCCCAGCTTCAAAACAGGCGCACCACCCCCATGTTTCGTTTTCATCTCACATCATCAAAATGGTCTGGACAAGCCTGCACTGTCTAGACCACTCCCCTTAAGTGCTGCATCAACTTCCCCTGGATGCCCATACTGCTGTCCATCAAACTGCTATTGCATCCTTCATGAGTTTGTGATTGTCTCACTTCTGCAATGTGTACTGAATAGAGTCCTATATCTGCAAGCATATTGCTTATGTTAAAGATGTCATTATTTTCATAACAATTTATTCCAAATGTATTGTTACAAGGAATCACATACAGTACACTGGATAAGATGAAGTCTTGGTCTTTATTTTGTAGCAGGTACACAGCATACCAGTTAAACAGCACAGCAATGGAGTAGCTATTATGTGGCAGATCCCGCGGCAGCTTAGGGGAGCGACATCTGCGGGGTCTGTGGTGGACGCTGGCAGCAGTGAGCGCTGAATGGGTCCCTGCTCCATGCATATCTAATGAGCGGGTCCCGCTCATTAGATATGCACAGGGCGGGGACCCTCTCAGTCAATATGCACTGCGCTGGGACCCCGCCCATTAGATATACACAGGGCGGGGACCAGCTAAGGCAGTAGTGAGGTATGTGAGGGTGGCAGGGAGGGTGGCTCCATCGGTGCGTGAGCTCCAGGAGCCTAAAAGTCACAGGCATAGGCGTGTGTGGAGAACAGGTGACCTCGGCAGCAGACAGGGCAGACTGCCGCTGGAGACACTTTCAAGTCCGAGACTCCTCCGTATCTGATTGGCCAATCCGCGGTGCAGCGCTTGAGGCACTGAGAGCTGCCAGCCAAGCACTACAGAGCGTTGATGGACAGCTGAGTGACATATATATTCTCTATCATATGCGCCGGCGGGGGGGGCCTCAAACTTTTTGGCAGGGGGAAGCAAAATTTATAGTTACGCCACTGCAGCATAGGCAAGGATGGTTAAAGCATTGCAGCATATAGATGTCACAGCATAGTACAAACTCAGTATGTTCCAGTGGTCCCTACTATATCCCACACCCCCGGGCTATCACCGGCAGCTATTCCACCATCCTGCCATGGAAACACTTATATCAGGAAAAAAAAGGTGCTGATAATTACCCAACCCTGATCACATCAGTTTTTCTGCTGCTGCTGCTGCTGCTGCTGCTCTAAAACCTGGACCAGATCCTCCACATTACCTTCATGTGGAAGTATGCTGTCCCAGCCACACTTCTCCCCCTTTAGCTTCACCACCCTGAATTTTAAGGTGAGGTCTCGACCTCACACACCTCTAGTTGTGTCATCTGCACAGGTACACAGCCCTCCACTGCATTCCAGAGGTCACCTGCCTCACCCTCTTACTCCTCCCCTAGCTTCACCATAGGGTTGCTTGAAAGATTGGGACCTACAAACTTCCTGGAAAGGGAATCTGATAGGAGGTGCTGTTTCCCCGGATGATGCCGCACCTCAAACTTAAATGTCTGTAAGGCCAAAAACGATTGGGTCACACGAGCATTTACCTCTTTGTTCATGTGCATCCATTGCAACATAAACTCTCATCCTAACAAATATTATTTTAAGGAATTCACTGCCCTCTTAACTGCCAAGCACTCCTGCCCTACAGTTGAATACTTGCGCTCCCTGGGCAGTAATTTACGTATGGTAGAGGATCGTCTTCTCCTCTCCATCTACCTCTTGGGAAAGGACTGCACCTAATCCTGTCCCAGAGGCATCCGTCTGCAACACAAACTGTTTTGTAAAATTAAGAGATTGCAAGACAGGCACTATACATAAAGCTCATCTTAAGTCTTGTCAAGCGGTTTCCACTGGTCTAGACCCCATTATTTTGTCTTTAGACTGTTTTTTAAGACAGTTAATGGAGCGATTCTAGTGGCAAAATCCAGAATGAACCTGCAGTAATATCCCACCAGACCAAGAAATGTCCTAAGTTGCGACTTAAATTTTGGCTTAGACCAAGTGAGGACTGTATCTATCTTACTAGGCTGAGGTTTAACCTGTCCTCCACCCAAAATGTACCCCAAATATTTGGCTTCCACCACATCAATGGCACATTTATGTGCCATTGGGTGATTAGGTATGATTCCCAGTCAGAACTAAAAATAACAATACTGTCTACTAAATATGTAGCTGCATATATCCCTGTGGTAACACAGTAACTTATTCATAGCTTTCTGGAAGGTTGCTGGGGCGCCATGTAAAACAAATGACCTTGTACTGAAATAAGCCCTCTGGGGTAAAGAGGGCTGTTTTTGCCTTAGCAGCTTTTGTCAAAGGAATCTTCAAATATCTTTTTGTCAAATTAAGAGTGGTAAGGTACTGACTTTTGGCTAAATTTTCTACCAACTCATCATCTGGGGCATAGGGTACGAATCGAAGTGAGAAACTTGATTTAACATACTCTAGTCAGAATCTTAAAAGCTTAGGGCCAGATTCTCTAAGCTTCAAAAGTGATAACATGGAGAGTTATAAACAGCCAGCCAATCAGCTCCTACTGTACCTGCCACATCACAGACTGTGTTTGAAAAATGTCGGACAGGAGCTGATTGGCTGGCTGTTTATCTCTCCATTTTATCACTTTTGAAGCTTAGAGAATCTGGCCCTTAGTTAGTAACAATTATTCCACGCACTGGTTGACTCCTCTTTGATCCCCGCAATCTGCAGCACATGACCAGGCCTGCTGCATTCAAAGCACACTGTGGAGGCAGAGCCTTTGGCGTTACCACTGGGACCTGAGTTCTGGGCTTTGGCACTGACACAAATCCTTACCTGGCTTTACTCAATTTTCCTAGGGTCATGTGCCACTCAATCACCACTGCCAGCTCTTTAAATGTCTGGGGGTCAGCTTGAAGGAGTGATCTAATGCCCTCATAGCCTAGTCCAGTGTGACTATCTCCACAATTTGCACTGCACAGTTTTTATCCAGCTGCAACCAGGCCCTAGCCAGCCAGGCTAGTTCGGCCAGCTGAATTCTGGGAGTCTGAGCCCTCCATCCACCAGTCATGGAATTCTTGTGCTTAGCTGGGGCTAGGGTTGCCACCTCACTTATCATCGATTCCTGGATATTCCCCCCCCCCCCCATTCTAATGTGTGTGCCGCTCCCGGGAAAGTGGGAGTGGCCTCATGAAATGGGTGTGGTCGATTCAGAAAACTGGGCGTGGTAATGCACGTCCCTGTGAAGAACGCTGGTGCAGTAACAGCGCTAGGCGAGTCTATTTCAATTGACACCTCAATATACTGTATCTACATATGTCAATCACTTAGGCATCTATAACTAACTATAATGCTCCTGACAAGATAAAGCGAGGGCTGCCTAAGCCAGAGCGTACTTAAGAGGATTACATTTTTTGGGTTGGCAGGAAAGACTTAATGACTGCTAGTTGCCTAAAGTTAGTTTCAGTTTTGTGGT
The DNA here is from genome assembly GCF_055691185.1 of Crinia signifera. Lineage (NCBI taxonomy): Eukaryota > Metazoa > Chordata > Amphibia > Anura > Myobatrachidae > Crinia > Crinia signifera. Next base: position 34,401,344 of record NC_139224.1, on the reverse strand, counting down.
TAGACTATGGGAGAGCTTAGGGGCGTGAGCTTAGGAGAGGGGTATATAGGCAGGTCCTTACAGGAAATGCTTCCTCTTGGAAAAGTTCTTCAGCCCAGCAGCATGCATGCAGACACAGCCCAGCAGCATGCAGTCACAGCCCAGCAGCATGCAGTCACAGCCCAGCAGCATGCAGTCACAGCCCAGCAGCATGCAGTCACAGCCCAGCAGCATGCAGTCACAGCCCAGCAGCATGCAGTCACAGCCCAGCAGCATGCAGTCACAGCCCAGCAGCTTCTCCTCAAAGCTAAGTGCCTGCCTGTGCAGCTGATATTTATCCCCGTGGCCAAGCAGTGCTGTTATCCAGCGTGTCCCATCCCCAGCACTCAGGCCCCCCTCCCTGCCTGTTTTCTGGATACCACCTTCCCTTCCAGGGATAGTGTGCCTCCTCTCCCCCCCCCCCCCCCCACACACCTCATTACAGCATGTCCCGTCTCCCTCCAAATCCGCACCCTTTCCGTAGCCCACAGCATGCTGTCCCCCCCCCCCCCCCCCCTGCCGGATACTACCAGGGCCTGATCCGGTCACCCGGATCCGGCACAGCCACTGCTGCCTCGCGGCGGCGCCATCCCCCCGCCCCTTCCCTTGTGCCTCCCGCGGGCCCTCTCTTACCGCCCGCCACTTTCCTCCGTCCCCCTACTGCGTCCCCGCCGGGCGCCGGCATCCACGTGTGGCTAGCGCCCCTGTACAGCTGGTCAGCACTGGGCTATGACGCGATGGGCGGCATTTCCGCCCGCGCGTCTATGCCCGACCCCGGCACCTCCGGGCGGTCGATCCAACCCCATCCCACTGCACTCCGCAAATCTCCCACCCGGTGCCAGGTCAGGGGGGGTGCAGCGTTTAATGCTGCCACGCAAGATGGCGGCTCCCGGGTGCACTGTCACCCGCAGGTACCCCCGTTCCAGGCCCGCCCCCACCCCCATCTGCCGCCATAAAATAAGGGGCCTCATTCAGCCCTGGTTGGGGCCGTGCCGGGCCTTCCGGGTCAGCCATCCAGCACCCCCTTTCACCCCAGCAGCGAATTCCCTGTGGTACAGGCCTCTCCCGGGCCTGGGGTCGGGTGTCCCCACCCGTCCTTCCCACAAAGGGGACCGCTTATCTCACCGGTGCCTCCCCCTGCCTCGGCAGGGGTACGAGCACCGGTGACCCCTGGACCCCCACTGCCCGCGGGGTCCAGGGGGTGGCGGACTTTGCAGCCCCCTACCTCGCGCCCTGGCCCCCTGCCGGGCAACCGTGGTGCCAGCCCCCACTCCACGCCAGGCCCCAGCGGGCTTGGCGCGGGATACCGGGGCCGGGGCCCCTGCGGCTCTGGCTCTCGGATTGCTCAGGCTGGTGTCCGCCCAGTCCCAGTGCTTGCCAATTTTGCCACACCCCTGGGCCATACCCGGCCCAGGGATACGGGCAGGGGGACTGGTCCCAATCCAGCCCGTCCTCCTGGCGGCCTTACCCCTCCCAGCAGCATACGCTCCCGGTGGCCAGGACACCTATTTCGCCTGTCCAATTTCCCGCGCTTCCCCACTTCCACCCCCCTCCCCCTCCCCAGCCCACATGGACATTCGATTCCCACCTGTGACCATGCTATAAAAGGGCAGGGTAGCCCACCGTCGCCCTTGCCACCATTGGGGAAATGGCAACCGACCATCGATGGTGGATGACAGACGATGGGTGTTACATATCGATGGTCGGCCATTGCCACGTAGACGGAATACAGTGCAGGCTTCACAGGTGCCTGCTCAGAGCTTCCCTCCGCAGCCAAGGCAAAGGCCGGTACAAAAAACTATTTTATGCTTGACATCGATGGGGGGGAAGCCATCTGGCTCTTCCACATCGTATCCTAACTAGTTGACATCGGCCATAAACCATCTATGTTTTTCCAAACTTCAAAGACCATCCATGTGGGGCCCCACCAGGCCTTGGCAACGCCCAAAATATTGGTGACAGCCCCATCGGCCGGCCTATACCTCTCTCCTGGAAATAGCTCAGATCGAGGGCGCGTTAGCTTAGCATGAGGGGGTAGCGGGGCCGGCGCTTGCATTTTCAATATTGGTATGGGTTGGTCCTCATGGCCAGGGGGTTCCTCCCCTCATTGTCAGTGTATAGTGTTGTTGGCCAGCTGTGCCACGCATACATTACTGTGGCAACCCCCCCCTTCATTAGTCGCGCGCATCCCCCGTTTGTGGGAACCTTGTTCGTTACTTTAGCAGGGTTTAACATTTTCTTTTGTTTCCTCCGAGGTGTTACCCAGGATCTGGTGGAGTCTTCTGGATCCCTGCCGTCAGCCGGGTTGGATGCAGTCCCGACGCCCCCCCCACCACGTGCTGTCAAGAGAGAAACTGATTTCCGTGCAGGCTTCACTCACGCATCGGCCAGGGGGAAGCGGAATTCCTCCTCTAGGTATTCAGACAGTGCCAGCTCTTCAAAAAAGGCCCTGGATATTATCCTGGGTTTTTGGTGCTGATCCACTTTTGGCGTCGCCGCCGCAAGCATTGCGGCGGCTGCAATATTTAGTGCTGAAACTGCCTGTGCGGGCAGCTACCTGCGCAGCGGCCAGCAGGCTTCCTGACTCTTCCGTTCAGGCAATGGGGACGATGGAAGTCCGCTGCAATTAGGATTTATATAAGGTAGATAAGATTTGGATGTAGTGCGCCTGTGGCGCTGACCCAAAAACGCTGTTTACCCGCTGGTTTTGGAACAGCTAGTGTTCCGGAATCAGGGGTGTGAAGGACTTTCTTGCATTTTTTACCTCCGTGGGTCCTTATTAATTTCAATTCGGCCCACCTCCCCCTTCCGGGACACACGAGAGGTTTTTATCAAGTTTTCGACTTCACTTGGGTCCATTGTACTAACTTACCTTGTCATACTAATCAATGCAATGTATATTTCTAACGGTTAGGAAATTTTTCTTTCAGGCTCCCCTTCAATAAGGATAGGGGGTTTTGTTGAGGTATAGTTCAGTTTTAGTTTAGGATAACGGACACTTAGGTAGGTCTTCGCGGGTGGCATGCGGCGGCTCTTAGAGCTCATCTAGTTAATCTCTTAAGAACCTGGCGATGGCGGTAGGGCGTCACGGTCCAGCGGTCACTTGTGGCATGAGAGGGCGCTGGGAGGCACTACCCCCGGGAAAGACGGCGGGGTGTCCTGCCTTTGCGGGGGGGCGCTGTGGGCACTTCGTCAGCGGAGTGTCCACACCAGCCAGAGAAGGGGTGGTGAGACTTCCCAGCGTTAGGTTGTGCCTTAGTCGGATGGGGCCGTCTCAGTCGTCCCCATGTTAATATCAGTCAGTTGGGGCGTTTAAGTCGCCGCCATTTTTGATGTGACTAGAGCTGGGCGCCGTGACGCCTTATTGCCAGCCCTTTACGAAGAAGGGTCATACCACATAATAAATATACTATGCCCTTTAAATCTAATTGCTTTGGTGTCCGTGTCTTTATTGTGTCAGTGTGAGTTATTCTTTAGTTAAGCTAGCTTAAAGTGTATGCTAAGGTTCAAGCCAAATAAATGTATAGACGCCTTAGATAAAGCGAGGGCTGCCTAAGCCAGAGCGTACTTAAGAGGATTACATTTTTTGGGTTGGCAGGAAAGAGTTAATGACTGCTAGTTGCCTAAAGTTAGTTTCAGTTTTGTGGTTAGACTATGGGAGAGCTTAGGGGCGTGAGCTTAGGAGAGGGGTATATAGGCAGGTCCTTACAGGAAATGCTTCCTCTTGGAAAAGTTCTTCAGCCCCACCCACCCTCCCTTGCCTTTGGCATTTCAAATTTATAGTCAATTCATTGGTACATTTACCATTATCAGAACTGGGGCGGTAGGGCGTCACGGTCCAGCGGTCACTTGTGGCATGAGAGGGCGCTGGGAGGCACTACCCCCGGGAAAGACGGCGGGGTGTCCTGCCTTTGCGGGGGGGCGCTGTGGGCACTTCGTCAGCGGAGTGTCCACACCAGCCAGAGAAGGGGTGGTGAGACTTCCCAGCGTTAGGTTGTGCCTTAGTCGGATGGGGCCGTCTCAGTCGTCCCCATGTTAATATCAGTCAGTTGGGGCGTTTAAGTCGCCGCCATTTTTGATGTGACTAGAGCTGGGCGCCGTGACGCCTTATTGCCAGCCCTTTACGAAGAAGGGTCATACCACATAATAAATATACTATGCCCTTTAAATCTAATTGCTTTGGTGTCCGTGTCTTTATTGTGTCAGTGTGAGTTATTCTTTAGTTAAGCTAGCTTAAAGTGTATGCTAAGGTTCAAGCCAAATAAATGTATAGACGCCTTATGGAGCGTGCAGAGTGAAGTACTGTACTATACTACAGTATAAGGTGCAGCTGGTGTGCTAGAGACACATGATGCACGTTACTGCGGTACGTACTTTACCTCTCTGTAAACTCCCATGTCACCGACACAGGCAAGTTGCCAGCAGCAGCCGCACACACTGGGCAGGTAATGATGATTGCACTGTGGGAGGCGCAGCAGGGAGGGCTGGGGGAGGAGCAAGTTCCTGGTGTATGTATGTATATGATGTTCCTATCACTGACTGTCAGCTGCGCGCTGCCCTAATATCTCCCTGGTGCCGGGCTCTGCTGCAGACGGACACACATTGATAGTAACATAATGCAACATCTGATTTTTAGCTTGTTGGCGATGTGTCTTAATTTGCAGTTTATCAACCAGGTGCTGCTTATATACAGCCAGAAGCTGCTGACTGACAGCCATTTCAGTAAACTTTTTTAGTAATTCCCCGCAGTCTTAATATAATGTGCCAGACTCACAAAACAGACTAAGCCAACACCTGCCTGGCCACTTAACACAAACAGCAAACACATTTTCTAATGATACAGTGGCCCTTTAAGACTGGCTGCCTTCCACACAGGGCCGCCACTAGGAATCGCTGGGCCCCCTTTACCATTATGGCTGTAGCCCCCCGCCCCCCCCCCTCCCCGTACCATTAGGGCTGCCCCCCCCCCCCCCAGTACCATTACGGCCACCCTGCGCCTCCCCCCCAAGTACCTTTACTTACCTAGATGCGGCAGCGCATTTCCTCAGTGGCGCATCTCCGCGGGAGCGCACACAGCACAGTGCAGCCTGAACTGTGTCAAGCCCCTCTGTGCCTTAGGCTCAGCGCTCTGCAGGTTGCACTGTGTATTGTGTGTGCCTGGGGGACTGGCGGGTGGGGGGAGGCGGTGTGCGGCCCTGGAAGTGGGGGTGTGTGGCACCATGACGCTATTGCTGTGGGCAGCTGGCACGGGACAGCTGTATCCACAGCACCCCCCTGTCGGCGGCCCTTCTTCCACACAACTCCCTATCAACTCAAATTTGCCCTGTATTTCCAGTACAGGCACAAACTGGCACAATCCAATTAAAACCGTTCCTGGCCCCCAGGCCAGCTGCACAGTGGGAAATTTACTAATATACTAATGTCTACGAATGCCCGTATTCATAGCCATTTGTACCCGTATATGGCCATAAATTAGTATTTCCGAACTTACAAAGGCCAGTATATGGGTATTCGGATTCTTTTCCCAGGCGTATTCGTATTCGGGAATAAGAATGCATACGCCATCAAAAGAATACGTATTGGAGTCACCATTCATTAGAATGGTGATTTCAAATTACTAACAGGCCATATGTAAATTACTGACGGTATTTGATCCAAATATACGGCCTGGAAAATACTCCTCACTTTCCAGGCGTATTTGGCTGAAGCCTGCAGGGTTCAGTCAGATCCATGCAGACTTCTCTGTGTAAAAAATCAAAATAAGAAATAATTTACAAAAATAATTGTGTGAGGTCCCCAACCACGGCTATAACCAGCCCAGGGCTCATAGAGCCAGTCCTTGTTGTAGTAATACAGGTGGCAAACAAGTTGGGGTCCCCCTGTATTTCTAGAACCAGAACCAGGCTCATGGGTCGGCCCTAGTTCCCAAAATATGGGGGACAAAATGAGTAGGGGTCCCCCCGTATTTTGACAACCAACACCGGGCCCAAACAGCCAAATCCGGGGGGAAGCATTTTATACAAGTTCCTCCGGCCAAAGTATTAACCCCCTGACTGGTCAGCCCGTGCTGGGACCCTGGGGGAGTGGGGATCCCACAATAAAGTGTTCCCCACCCTCCAGGATAACCCCCAACCCAGGCTGAAGTCAGGGGCTGTCCCCGGGGCCCCAGGGAGGTAGGCACTGGGCTAATATATGGTGCAAAAATAGAAATAAAAGCTGTTGGATTAAGCTGCGGAACTACAAGTCCTAGCAATCCTCCCCTGCATGCAGGGACTTATATAAAACACAGACACATAAGAAAAAGAAAACTTTCATTCCTACTACAGTAGAATCTAATAGGGTACATGTGGAAGGAAATTATCATCAAGCAATCCGGTGTAGATCACTTCCTCTTCGTTCCACGTACATCCACGGTGTTATTCCAGTATGTAACATTTCAGTGGAGGTCTACCGGTAATGTAATGTCCTGAAAGATTTACTAAGTAGTGGTGTAGAGAAATAACTAGAATTTGGTTGCTTCAGGCAACCTCAACACTTTTTAGAACTTTTTGTAAATCTACCCCCTTGGAGTCCGGGCTCATAGGAGTCTTGAGCCCAGTTACAGTAATTGTGGTATCTTTTTGGCTTCTTCTTGTGCCGTTAATTTGCCCCAGCTGACAGCAGGTTACATTCATCCCTTAGCAAGTGAAAAGTTTGTAAACACATAATTACATGGGAATAAAACTTGTATCTGTCTAGATTTAGCTGCACAAGAATCTACCTCCGTGTTTTCCATGTCCCCAATCTGATAACTTGTAGTTTAGCATTTCTCACAATGTTTAGCGCACACAGAAGATTGCTCCTATTTGTGTAAGACGTTTGGTTGCCGTCAGTCGTCTCATGAGATTGCACCGCTAAATATTTTTACAGGGAAAAGGGTGTATGCAGATATTATAAAGTGCAGGGAGCAGTCAGAGAGGTTTTCTGTGATTCTCTGCCCCTGTGTTCCTGTCCCCCGCTGCTCAGAGCTAAAATAAAGCCCTCCGTGCCCCAGGAAAGCTGTATCCATGGAAACTAAAACCTTCTGTCATCTCTCTGGGATTTTCTTCTTGTATTCCTTCTCTTTTTTAATTATTTACAGGATTTCGCTGAAAGGTATAAGGATGGGAGAAAAGACGGCGGAAGAAAGAGAAATATTGATGGAAAGTAAAGAGGGATAAACAGACACGAAAAGGAGTGATCCAAATAAAGAACGGGTGATATAGAAGTAAAAGTACAACGCAATAAAGAGACACTGACATCTAACAATAAGAGGAGACAGATATTGTTACTATTTGGCAGAAACCCATGTATTGTACTTTGGGCCTCATTCAGGTAGGTTCACTAGCGAGCCCATAAACACTGCACGCCACCCGGGCGAATGCCCGCCCCCCCGCCACAGAATCCCCTCGGTAACATGCGAGGGGGTGTACACGAACACTTCCCCTCGCATATGGCCAAAGGGGACAGAAATCATCTGGGCTGGGGCCGAATTCAGATCGCAACAAGCTATCCTGAATCGGCCCCTTAATGCAATGTTAGTATCAGTGGCAGACGGGACATCTTACCAATGAGAGCACCTGTGCCTTTAATCGGCATTCTGAGGATTATTATATGTAATAAATGATCATTTAGTTATAACAGTTAAAATGCAGCATACAAATAAATGAGATCACTTTCACTTATACCTTATACAGAGCTAGATGTATTAAGCTACAAAAAGTGATAAAATGGAGAGTGATAAACAGCCAGCCAAACCTATCTCCCACATTACTGGCTGGGTTTGAAACATAACAGGTAGGAGCTGATTGGTTGGTTGGTTATCACTCTCCATTTTACCACTTTTTGAAGCTTGATACATCTGGCCCATAATGAGCTATGACCTATCAGGGCAAACTCTGGATTTTGGATGTGTCATTCTCAATGCTTGAATGTAGAGCAAAGCAGTTCCACACCCTCCAACTGTACCGTTTTAGGCGGTACAGTAACTTTTTTTATGTTTTGTACCGCCTAAAACCAATGCACCATTTTGTACCAGTTTTCATTAGGTTCCAGCGGGGGGGGGGCATATTGTCTGAGTAGTTCCATGCTTCCAGTTGATGCGGTGAATATGTCGGTGTGATTGGCCAGTTCTATACCAGTCTCCGCGCTGCTACCTCTAATTGGACAGTCCCGGTGACGGCAGCACTATCTGCTGCATGATGGTTGGACATTTCGGGTGAATGACCCCCTGGTCCTGGTTAAGAGGACTTTGAGGCGATGGCTGCCAGGCTATGTACATGTGTGCCGACTCCCCACAGGGAGATGCTCCCTGAGGAGCAAGGAGGACTCGCGGACCCCATACTGTTCCACCACTGCCCACCCTGCTAGTCTATTTAGGTTTGCTTCCTGTTTCTTTTATTTATGATATTTTTTTCTTTAATTTATTTGTGTCCTCCTTTTCAGTGTCAAAAAGTTGGTCACCTTATCCTAGAACCATAAATGTATTTCTCCCTGCAGATTGCTCTACAAGTTAGAAAACTTTGTCTATTATTAGTCAAGCCCAGGGAAAGAATTAATCTATTTAAAGGTAGCTCTGAGAACGGAGATCAGACCTATGTATATCTTTCTCTGATTAGAACCTTACAAACTAGAGGAATTACTGTGTGTAGGAGGGAATAAACCATTTATGAGGCCCTTGGTTAAGCCATCTGATTTATATTTCTAATAATGTCTTTTTTTTGGTGCTACTTTCCCACTACAAATTCCAAATGTTTTGATATTTAATAAAATACTAACGTTATAATGTAAATATACAGCAGTACTTATGGCCCAGATTTCGTACAGCAAACCAGCAAGTCCTTTTGAATCTGGAACAAACCATGTTGCTATGCAACAGGAGCAAATACATTACAGTGTTTCTCTGCATGGTAAATACTGGCTGCTTTTGCATGTAGCCCAGAGATGTTATGGGGCATACGGTTATGGTATAGAGGATCGAAGCTGTCTGGATTGACCACCCTTAGTGGAACCCATCTAGTTAGACTAAAGATAGTCAACCATGTCTAGATTGACAGTAATGGAAGTTAGACGCCAGTGTTGGAGCGAAGGGAGCGTGGTCGACAGTCACATGGTCGATGGGAGTGCTCTAACAGTGACGTAGGGTTACCAACTCATCCCTTTAATTCGGGACACATATTCATTACACAGGTTCTGTGGCTGGCTTTCACCTGGTTTTAAACTGCCACACCTCAAGACTCCATTTCACCTGGTTTTAAACTTCCACAGAACCTGTGTAATTAATACAGTATGTGTCCCAGATTAAAGGGATGAGTTGGTAACCCTACAGTGATGGGAATAGAGTTTCGCAAACTTTTGTCCTTTTTTCCTTAGGTTTCACCCCCTTCACAGCCGGCTGAATGACCACTAATGTTTGGAGACCATTGATTGCTACTTTATCTCCACCCCCTTTCTCTCTTTCCAAGGATTTGTAAATCTGCCCCAAATGCTTCTAACAGTCACCCTAACCCCAAAACTGCTAGCTACTGTATATACTCAAATAGTAATACAATAATGTACAAAAACCAGACTGTGACACGTGAAATCTCACATTATGAGACCTACTCATCAAAAGAACTTTGAAGGACCTTCCCCGAAAAGACCCTTTTGTGGAAGATAGCCTCCATTTCAAATATCTTTGAGGAGCCACAATAGATACAGGTTTCTAAAGAAGTTGTTATTTGTGAGATTTACCACAGAAATATCGACAGCATTTAATTAACTGAATCAAACTTGTAGGGGAGGAGAGGTGCCCCCGTGGGAGCAGAAGCCCAGCAGCAGAGGACTCCATTGCCTCCCAAAATGATGTCTCTGGTTGTGCTACAGCACCAGCTGGGCAGCCTACATCCAAAGTCTTCTTCACATGCCAGAATCTTTAGATCCTACATGCTAGTTGAATACCCTTCGTTACATGCACATTGGCAGTATGAATGGCGAGTCCCTGAGCACCAATACACGTGTATTTATCAGCATTACAGCTACTGTACACGTGTATTGGCCTTGGGCACCTAGAACCTTTAATGCGTGCAAGTCTGTGAATGACTTGCTAAGGGTTCGCTGATCTGCAAAACAATTCCCAACTCACTCATCATTGAATGATTTTCCCAATCTGTGCAAGTGGGAATAACAGACCCTTCCCAAACTCGGTGACAGATACAGGATGATAGAGGTCGGAGCTGATGTCACACACCCTCCCTAAAAGCACTTATTTCCTGACACTCCCAGAAAACTGCAGGTTGTCATCCACAAACAAACTGCAAATACAGATGGAGCGTCGGGGCTCGCTAGAATGCGCATCCACAATTTCAGGCGGCAGAGGACGCAAACCAAGGCCATCTCCGCTTCAGGGAGACGAGCAGGGTTATGGGGGGTATGTGGAGGAGGCAGAGACTGGAGGACAGCGACTGGGAGTTGGCAGGGAACAAAGGAGAGCTCCGTCAGAAGGGGACGCACAAGCATCTCTTGCGTGAACTTCCCCTTCTGGCGGTTGGTGATCTAACCGCCAGACCCCCGCTGAATGACAGCGGGTACATCTGTAGATTCATCACTGTTTGGCGTTGCGCATGTGCTCTGCAATCCAGATGCATGAGCAGATGTTTGATAATCGATCGGCTTCAGCAATCAGGATGAATTACCCCCTAACACTGGTAGTTGCTTGCCCATATCCTGTCTTGTTAACATGTCATGCTTAGTATGAGTGTTGTTATTAAAAGTGACTTTAAAGTCTCTGTTTCATTATATCATTGCTACTGTAGATTTGCTTTTTTTTTTATAAATGACTGTTATTAAATATGTTAATATCTTTCTACTTGCGGCTTTGCTTTTTTCCTTTGAAGTCACTACATATTATTTATGGCTGATTGCTATTTATTGTAAAATATGTCATTGGAATAGTATTTTGAAGTGACACACATTTGTTAATCATTGAGCGGAGATAAAGTAGTACTGAGTGGTAAAATGAAAGTTGAAAATGATTATTAATAATTATTTTTTAAAAGGAATATTTTTGCACATATTGGTAAATATTTAACAGACACTAACTTAAATGAAGGGAAAAATATATACTAAAGAAAACATCATTAAACACATAAGCAATTTTGGAACAGATGAAAAGAACACAGGTGGAGTAGAAGTCTTATAGAGTAGATACAGTATGACAGATAATATATATTGGCAAAGCCCATGAGTCACAGGAAAAGCTCATTAGAATGACTTTACTGTACCATACAGTAAGGGGGGTATGCAATGTCATTCGAGCTCCCGCAGCCATCTCCCGACGGAGGAGATGGCTGCGGGGCCCTATTCAATGCTGTCTTCCCCAACAGCATTGAACAGGGGTTCTGCCCAGAACGAGTCCAACATCACAAGCTCTCGGGCTCGTTCTGCCGAGAAAAGCCGGAAATAGGCGAGCTCCAGGGACATTGAATCCCGACTGCCGAGCTCCAGGCGAGCAAAACTAGAACGGGACAGGGGCATGGCTGTCGCGCTAGCTCGACAGCCATGCCCCTGACATTGAATACCCCCCAAGTATTGTAAGAGCAGGGTCTTCACTCTTTATTATCAGAAAAGTAGCCCCCATGTGCGCGTCTCCTTCAATCGGCTCATGCAGGACCTTTTGCGGCTCTGCCATTTCCAACAAAAACAAAATTATACAGATGGAGCACCTGTCAGCCTGCCTTTAGATCACCAGGTCTACTGAGCTGACGCAGACTGGTGGGCCGGAGCTCCATCTGACTGGGACGCGCGAGTGTCTCACACTCAGCATGGTGGTGGGGAGCAGATTCCCTGCCTGTCTCCGTTTCACAGCGGTGAGACGGTGGAGGGCGGCGGCGGGCTCTGGCAGAACGGGGTGTGCAAGCATATCGTACGCGCGCCCCCTTCTGGCGGCGGGTAGCGGTGGCTGACAAATGGCGATAGAATCGCCAGGAGCAGCTCCAATGTGATCTGCTCCACCTGTAGGTTCAGACCCTATCTCATTATGGATGGAGACCCTCATCAACTCACTGGTCATCTCCAGATAGGACCACTGTAACCTCCTCACATTTGGCCTTCCTGATTTATGCATCTGCCAGGCTTGTCTTCCTCTCCACATGTACTATGTCCACCTTCCCTCTTACAATCCCTTTGCTGGCTCCACTTCCACTTCCGAATCCAATTCATTCTCATACTCACAAGCCCTACACTGGCTCCACTTCCGAATCCAATTCAAGCTTTCCACACTGACTTACAAGTCCTCACCCCTTCCTCTCCCATTTACTGTACATGTCTAATCTTAAACTTTCAATCCACAAATATGTGCCGCCCCTCCTGCTAACGGTTCGTGTCCTCCCATTCCTGCCTCCAAGATTTATCTATTTCTCCCTATCAGACTCTCCACCTCCCTACAAAAATGGGCTCTCAAGGCCTACTGTACTTTTTCAAACCCAGCCATCTCTCATCCTAACCCACTGCTACATCTTCAATTCTACCCCATCTCTTATCCTAACCCTATGTTACATCTCACTTCTACCCCATCTGTGTCACCCCTGTATGTCTGCCCCTCCCCTTCAGAATATAACTTTTTAAGAGCAGGGCCCTCTGCCCTTATGTGTTTTTTTCTCTCTTAGATATACTGTCATGTACTCCATATTCCCAACAATGGCGCCTAACTCTTGTTTTCTGCCACCAGATGCTTATTTCAGTGTCCAGCCCCCTGATACAGCATTATTGATATGCAGTACCATGTATTTATCCTGCATCGCCTTGTACTGTAAGTCACTACTTTATTGTCTCACTCATTTATTTGTATACTTTGTTATTAATACTGTATATCCTATTGATATGGTACCACAAAGGGTTCCCAAAGCCTAACAAAAAGAGTGGCCTGTACTTCAGGAGTCAAATCTTCCTCTGTAGTGATTGCGCTATCTGATACGTATAAAGCCTGAACCCTGAGAGTTGAATTGTGTAAGTTCACGCCAAAAGGCCATAACTTTATTCATGTAACAGCTTGGTGAAGAAGTGATAAAGTTACTGATATTTATCACCAGCCAATCAGCTCCGAACTTACATTTTATTAAAACCAGCCTGTAACTTGACAGTAAGGATCTGATTGGCCGATAATAAAGTACCAGCCACTTTATCACTTCACCAAGCTTAATAAATCTGCCCCAATATAATATTGAATTAACTACAACCCTGAATTTTACAAGATACATTTTAAATACTTTTTGTGAGCTCATTTTTATGTGAATTCTTGTTCTTGTTATCTTTATTTTTGAAAATCAATAGACAATAAAATGTGGATGTTCTTGAAAACCAGAATTATTGTTGATATTAATAAAAAAACCCTCTTCTCTCAGTGAACACAGTCCATTAGTACAATGCTTTACAGTCACTGTAGTCTTCTGAAGGGAAACTGCATAAACAGATAGTATAAGACAAATGGGGCTATTTCCAGTCTCCTGCAGTCTTCCAAATACACTCGCTTGTGTTATATGTTTTCTGCACTTTTATTTTTCAATTCTCTTTTATGGAAAATTGATGGGAACAAAGCAGTAGAAAACAGTAAGGCTCACAGTGTACCAATATCACTAATGAGGCTAGATGCTCAATTATATACTGTACATATTAATTATCATATATTAGTATTGGCAGTTGGCCCTAATCTAAGCTGAGCTCCATCATACATTCATCAAACAAATAAACTAAACACCTATTTCATTCACTCATTGCTTCATCCGTGTTGTCTACCAGAATCTGGTAGACAACACGGTTATGGTCCTGTATATTAGATCTACAATGCCTGCGTCTATAGTCATATGGTCTACAGTCATATGGACTGCCCAACAGTCAAAAGGTTGATAGGGTAAAAAGGTCGACAGGGTCCAAAGGTCGACAGGGTCCAATAGGTCGACAGTCAAAAGGTCGACAGGGTTCAAAGGATGACGGCAAAAAGGTTGACAGTAAAAAGGAATGGAAAATATCGACATGAGCTTTTCATGGTTTTTTTTGGTGCCTATGTCGAAATACGTCGACATGGACACTGTCTAAGTCTACCGCATCCCCTCGCTACGCTCGCCATGTTTTGCATTGCACTTTACAATAGGAGACATTGATAAAGCAGACTGGGTATTTACAGACAGTCAAAGGTACGAGGGCCCCGCTCGCAAGCTTACAATCTATGCTACTTTGCTGAAAGTGTAAACTAAAATTGAATGGGTGACATATAATGGTCATTCAATCGTTATGGTCACCACACACTGATGAGTCTGTGTACTAAGCCTTGGATAGAGAGTGGAGAGAAATAAAGTACCAGCCAATCAGCTCCTAACTGCCATGTTACAGACTCTGGGGCATATGTATTAAGCCTTAAAAAGAGATAAATGTGAGGGTTATAAAGAGGGATAAATGTCCAGCCAGTCAGCCCCTAACTGTCATGTTATAGGTTGTGTTTGGAAATGGCAGTTATGAGTTGATCGCTGGAGGTGTCCCTGGCCCAATGGGGCGGAGAATGTTGCTTGTGGGGATCCTCTCTAAGGTGCGGGTATAGTGCAGTTGGGAAATGGGTAAGGTACTCCAAATTAAAGCAAGCAAGCCGTGATCTGTTACCCCAATCCGGATTAGTACGGGGAGGCTTCCATAATAAAGTGCTCTGTGCCTTGGAGGTAGAATTGCTCCAAACGATTGAAGAGGTGGTTTTTAAAGTCCCAGAAGGATTCAGCAGGTAAAAATAAACGTACACACTGGGTCCCACTTGGTCACCGACGCGTTTCGCTGTCACAAGGGACAGCTTTATCAAGGTGACTTGTGTTTGCTTACTACCAGGTATATATACCATAGTCAATTGACCTCATGACATCACAATGTTACAGGTCATGGTAGAAAATTGTGCTATTAGAGAGGATCCCCACAAGCAACATTTTCCGCCCCATTGGGCCAGGGACACCTCCAGCGACCTTTGGGATTACAAATTGGGACTCAAAATTGGACTCCAGTGCCCGTATCCGAGCGGTTATCTACCAGAGCAGGTTATATATTCCCTACACAATAATCGGTCCACTTGTTGTTTTTAAAGATATTCATTATTTTATGTAAAAAAAATATATATATATATTTTTTTATTTTTCAATTGTACTGTATTTCATATGTATGTATTGTGTTCATTTTTATATTGATATCTATCTACTTATTAAAATTTGAGAGCGCTGCAACTATCCCTCCTTTTTTCTTTTGTAATTTTTACCAGGGATCTGACTAATCCCTTGTTGCAGCAGCTCACCCTGAGCCAAACAACCACGACCAGCGCTCTAAACAGCTCTTGCTGCCCTTTCTTTTAGCTTTTGGATTTTAATGCTGGAACTGGTCATTATTAAATGCAGGAAAAAGTAGGAACAGTAAAAAAAAAAAAAAAAAAACATTTTATTACGTTACTTTTTATTATTTTCACTTTTGTGGTACTTACTGTATACATTCTTGTTTCCTTTATGTGGACGCTGCACCAAGACCTGCATCATTTACAGAAAAGAGTAAGAGCGTAAATAGAATAAAAGTGCTATTAACAGAGCAAATGTATATATAAATATGTGAAGGACAAACAGCGTGAAGAAGAAATTGAAACCGTAATTTAAGTAACATGTATTTACATGTATAAACAGATTTCAATTTCTCCCAGGACAGACGTCTTGAGATGAGCAATTTCATTGATTGACAAGGTCTTACGTCGTCCTTTATAATCAGTGTGTGCGGTTCAGTGAAACCCAGTGATTACAATCAGACCACGTCACTTTCTCATTTTAATTCACTTGCTTACATTGACATTAAAAATAAACACTGTTGTGCAGTCTAGTCCATTTCCAAGGTGCAATTTCATCTAAAAACAAAGTTTATTTGCAAAGATCACAAACAAGCAATGTAATTAGAGAGCAGTGCTACGCTTCCCTTTGCCATAAGAGGACGATTTTATAGAAAATATACCCGTGTAAAGCGGTAAATTATCCTCATTCATGTTGAGCATAAAACTCAGGGAAAAAGAAGAGGACTATGGGCCTTATTCTAGTTCACTCTTTCTGACAAAATCCTTCTTAGAAGGACAAAACCATGTGCACTGCAGGTGGGGCAGATGTTACTTGTGCAGAGAGTGTTAGATTTGGGTGGGGTTTTACTTCAAAGTGAGATCTATATTGCAATGTAAAAATAAAGCAGCCAGTATTTACCCTGCATAGAAACAAAATAACTCACCCAAATCGAATTCTTTCTGCACATTTTATATCTGCCCCCCTGCAGTGCAAATGGTTTTGTCCATCTAAGAAGGATTTTGTCAGAAAGAGTGAACTAGAATAAGGCCCTATGTGAGTAGTCGCTGAATCGCTGTCATTCTTTGATATTCAGGTATTAAATAAAGTATAAATAAAGTCAGCTGGGTTCTTAAGCTGCGTCTACACATTGCATTTTAGCAAGATGCAGCAGGCTTTGTATATATATATATATATATATATATATATATCCTCTTGAATAAGCATCCTGCTAAACAGCTCCTGCTCCACTGCATCCTGCTAGACTGCAATGTATAAACCCAGCCATACCGTAGATTTAAATGTGTAGGCTCCAGTTGCTTAAGTTCATCCCCGTTTCCCAGAGGTAAGATAACTATTTGTGACCCCTCCTCCCCCCTCCCCCCCCCCACACACAGCACCTGATATACTGTAAATATATCTATGCATATATAGTCGTTTCTATGCCAACTTCCAAAAGGTCAACACTGTTATGTTAATATTCAGAATGTCAATGGATTTGGTCAGACTGTCAAAATATTAATAATGTTGACATTACATGTTTACATTATAAACAGATGAAGGTTAAGGTCCCCATCCACTAGTGTGAGGTAATACATTGTATGTAGTTCTTTTGCATACAATGTATCATAGGCTATTCCATTAATGGGATATATGTTCATGGCAGCCATGACAATCTGTGACTCTGATCCAAGGAGCACGGGAACGTGCTGCGGGTCAGAGTCAGAGGAAAATGGGAAGAAATATGGCTACTTTTCAGCCGATCCCTTGTTTTGAAAGTTCCTAATCGGATGAAAAGTGGCCATATTGTATGTGGGCCTATAGGCTGTGTTTAGGGTCCTGGTTAGGCGGCAGTTACAGGGGATATATACGGATGACTGGCAGTGGGAATGTGGATGTGTAGGATTCCAACGCCGACATCCCAATGGAGGGCATCCCTTCAGGGGCCTGGTAAGTATACTGACCTTCACCCTGCCCGACCCCACAGCCTAACCTGAACTCTAACCATCCCCGCTAGTGCCTACCTTTAAACCTACCCTGCCGCCTAAACCTTATTCTGCAGCCCTGAATCCTGTACCTAACCCCCCTTCTAAGTGTCTAACCTGCCTTCCACACAGTCTAAGCCTAACACCCCCCCCCCCCCAGCGTAACCCTAAATCCCCCCTAGTGCCTAAACTTAACCCCCCCACACTTACATTCAACATACCGGCAGTCTGGATTCCGTTGCTGTCATTGTCACTGGTGTCGGGATCCCAGTGCTGGTCTACTGGTGCTAATCAGGAAGCCGACATCAGTATTGGGAAGCAGGGGCAAACGCAGGATTTTCAGAAGGGGGTTTCCAGAGGGGCGGAGCAAAGCACGGAGATGAAAACTTAGGTGACCCAGTATATGCCGGGTCAGTTAAAGTATTATGGATAGACCAAATGTGTCTCTATATATATATATATATATATATATATATATATATATATATATATATATATATATATATATATATATACATACAGGGGTGTCAACAGCAGTGTAGACCCCTGGGCATAGCAATGTATTTGGGCCCCTACCGATCTTCCAGTGGTAGGGGTGGGGTAAGCATTGATGTCCCGCGGGTGGTAGAGGGTATAATATCACCCACCCAGCATGTAGAGCCTGGATCAGTAATTTCCACTAATTACCCCTTTACTGCACAGATGGTGGGAGATGGGGTGGGAGAAGGGGGCATTGGGCTGAATGAAGGGGCCCTGATACATAACTTCCAGGGTGGTAGAGGATGTTTAATATGCAGAGGAGGGGTGTATAGTGGAGTGGGCTTATTATTCATAATTTTCTGGTGAGAGGACAGCTTGCTTGACTGCAGATATCTCCAGTTCCCAGAAATAGATTTCTTATATTTAATGGAGTTAAAAACTAGAGAATCCCACCTACCAAATGGTATTGGGGACTAGGGGATCAGAGTTCAGGAGGCAGAGCAATCTGCCAACAAGTATATAAAACTACATACCAGGTGTGTGGAGCTGGAGGCCCTTAGACTTAGACTTAGACTCCTGGGGGGTTTCTGGGTACTCAGAAACCCCCCCTGCGTGCGCTACTGGGAAGACCAGTATCCCCACCGCCAGGATGTTCAATGCATTCATGTTACTGTTATGCTCAAAATGTCCACAATACTATTTTGCCCTGTTAGTGTTGACATTCTGAATGTTGACATCTTAATATTAACATGGTATATCATAACCTCATCATGCAAGAAACTACAGTAATGTTAAGTGAGAATATATACAGTAGGGGCAGAGACTTAACTCTGGGAGGCAATGGAGTCATCTGCCACCGGGGCTTCTGCTCCCAAGGGGGCACCTCTCCTCCCCTGTGATGTGGCACTTCCCCTCTAATCCTTAAATGGAAGTAATACTTTTAAAAGTTGGTGCCCTCCATGGCTAAAGCATCAGCATACATAACAAGTGATGATGGCGGCACACAAACAAAAGAAGTGCTAAATCCGCCACAGGGTCTTCTTTTGTTTGAGTGCCACCATCACCATGTGTTGTACATATACACAAATGCATATTTATATTTATATAAGGTGGTGTGTGTGGGGGGGGGGGGGGGGAGGGTATGGGTACCTATACCCCCATTGTATAGCAAGCACTTTTATTCAAATTCAGAATTTGTCCGGACTGGTGAGGGGATGCGAGATGTGAGGCAGCCTTTACACGCCATGGTAATGGCAATTTGCACCTATCAGCTGCAAATGAATTCCCCCTGTCCCCAAACGTATTCACATTTATAGTAGTTTTATAGAATATTAAGACCATATACTGCAAGAAGACATACTCCCAGTAGTGCTGAGGACAGGACTGTAGAAGTCAGTCACCTGTTTTGTTGTTTTGCCACTTCGAGGTTGCATTTAGTCCTGTGCTTAGAAGCATTGTCCTCACGGGTAGATATAGGGATCAAGGCGCCTTAGGCACAACAGTTATGGCTGCTATCCTATGCACAATTTTATTATTTTAGTTGGTTATAAGCCCTCTCTCATTTAATGATTGGCAACTTAATTAAACAACATTGTCATACAGTAGTTCATGCCTTTATATTATCATATGTATACATACTTATGTCCTATCTGTTTCTACGCTACAAGATAGCCTATGGTACAGTAAATATTTTGTAGTTACTGGTAAATTTTGGACTGACTTGACTAAAACAAGCATCCAAGTGCCACACTCCAACAAGTACTGCCCCTAGGCTGGTGCCTCACATAACCAATGGGAAATCCACCATTGATTGTCCTGCATTATCCTGCTGAATGGCGAATGTTCAACCAAGATTTCCATCTCATTTCTGATCTTTTAAACAAGACTCCTACTCCATGCAGTGAAGAACCCCAGAGCCTGGGGATGATAGTTTTTCATCATTAGAGTAATTTCTGTCACTTGTGTAAAACTCTGAGATCAAAAGGTGTCTGGATAAGTGTGCACGCTGTATTTCAGCTTCTGACATTCTAGCATTTAATTAATGTTTGTCTTAAAGCGATCTGGTTCGCGTTTACGATTAAACTTCTGGTTTTGAAAATAAAGTATTGAAAATGGGAACCAAGCTGAAAGGGTTAAACACAGCAGAGAAGAGGGCTGTCATACTAGTGCGATGATAACAGTCGCAGGGTTTAAAGAGAAGTGACCCAGCTCCATATTGCAATACAAGTGTCCATGGAGACTGAGTAGAAGGTGCAGACAATCTATCTTATCTATAGAAAAGCTGGATCCTAAAGGTAATCCTGGAGATAAACCTCGAGGTCACATGATACTACACAAATAATCCAATCAAAGTAAAAGTAACAAAAAAATATTGATATACCCATACACACTGGGTGATATAATGAACGCTATCACTCCTTTTTGCCCTTCTGAGCAATATTGTTCATATATCCCCATTATATACGTCACAAACAAAGGAGGTCATTCTAATTGTACCCTCGGGTGACCAATTTATTCTTACTGCGCATGAGCATATTCGCATATGCAGATGTGCAGGGCTGCTGTGCGGGCACCTTTAGCAACTTGCATCCCAAGGAAGGGAGGGATGGAGGTGGGCAGGGGTGTTCTCATGTAATCGCCCTGCATTTCCTGTGCATACCCATGAAAAAGCTGGGTGCACCCAGGTAAACACTGGGCATCCCCATGTGAACACAGGTGGGCAGCTTCCTTCCGGGGGTGAGCGGCTCATATCACAGTATGTCAGCCACCCACCCAGTTCTTGGACTGGACACCGCAAGTCTAAGGGGCCCATTTATCATTGATCGCATTTACAATGCCAAGTGCTGACCCAGAAGCCGGGGGGTCTGCGCATGTGTGGTTATGCGCTGCCCCCCTGACGACCCCGCTGACCGCACTGCCGCCCGGGCAGTGCGATGTGTAGCCATAGGCTACAATGGGCTATCTGCATCTCAGAATGGCGATAGCCCAGGGGTGCGAAGCCGTGCTGCCCAATGTTGATACATCGGGCAGCTTCGTACCCCCCATAGAAACCTAGAAGGCAGCTGGTGGCAATGCAGGGGGGATTGCAGCAGGGATCTGAGGTTCCTGCTGCGGTCCCCCTTCAATACATTCAGGGGATACTTAATATTTGGCATTAACCCCTGAAAACCGGTGTTTTTGGGAGCAGGGTAGAAATCATTCAATGGTCGTCGATCATTGAATGATTTCGGCCCCGCACACTACCCTGCAAATGGATGTTTATGCAAAACACGACGGTGGCGGGGGGCACATAGTGGTCGGCAGTTATACAGTATCTTATTGGTTCAGAATCAGAATCAGCGTTATTGGCTAGGTATACTTACGTATACTAGGAATTTGGTTTGGATTGCTGTGCAATAGCCAGGGAGGGAACATGTAAAAACAGTCACATGCATAGGCGTGCGCACGGGGGGTGCCGGGGGTGCACAGGCACCTCCTAATGACCTGACCAGTCAAGACCTGCATTTTTTTTTTAATAGAGCCCGGAGCTCTGAAAGCACTTTCTCTGATGCCTCACACACCAGTCTGACCGCGCGCACAAGAAGTGCTAGCAAGAGCCGAGACAGGGGATCTCGGCTCCTGCAGCCTGCTAGCGCTTCCTGTGCGCGGTCAGGTCCCCCGCCGGCTGCCGAGTCCCGCCTCTCCTGAGCGGCTGGAAGCCGCAACCCCCTCACAGTCCACGGCGCTCCGGGCCTGTGATCCGCAGTAGGGATGGCTGCTGTACACGGAGGACGCGGTCCAGAGCACGTGATAATGTCAGCAGCAGCTCTGTCACCACTCATGAATCATCTGTCCCCTGCCTGCGGCTGCTAGCTAGCGCAGGTGAAACATACACAGGTCAGTGGTGTGGCATGGGTGCAAAGAGGGGGAGTGTACAAATGTCAGAGCCATGACATCTGCCACACCAACCTGGCTGAGAAGCACATCTATTTAATAGATGTGCATTTCAGGCAGGCCGGAGTGACAGATGTCATGCAGGGGACACAGTGATATCAATTGGTGGGGGAGGAGGAGCATTTTCCTTTCATTACTCAGAGACAAGTACGTTGGGGACCAGTGACCACACATACTGTATGTGCTATAGTGCCTATTTTACTTTAAGTTGCACACCAGGGACCCACTTTTACAAAATGAGTGTGTCATCTACAATGGCAGAGGAGAGAGGGAGATGGAGACATGCTGGTAAAAGAAAGAGACCAGCCTCCTCTCCCTAACCTCTCCTCTTCCCCCTCTCACCACACATCACCTCATCCCCTTTTGCCCCGTCACCTCACCCTCTCTCACCCGCCATAATGCCCAACGTCAACTGACCCCCTCTCGCCCTGTCACCTCACACCTCACTACACTACCCCCATCACGGTGTGAGGCATCACAGTGTGAGGCGCAATGTGTAATGGGCATCACAGTGTGGGGCGCAACGTGTAATGGGCATCACAGTATTTGATATAATGTGTAATGGGCATTACGGTGTGCAGCATAACGTGTAATGGGCATTATGACATGTGGTATATTATGTAATGGCTGTGTAACGTGTAATAGTAATTACGGTGTAAAGTTTGGGCATGCACTGTCCCTATTTTACTAAAAGTCACCTTTGTTAGACACGCCCAGTAGGCTGTGCTGGAAACGCCCAGTAGGTGGTGATGGACACGCCCCCCCAATGGTGCACCCCCTAATAAAATGGGCTGCGCACACCTATGGTCACATGTAACATGTTCAGAGAGAGTTAGATTTGGGTGAGGTTTGTACTTAAAACTGATATCTATATTGCATTGTAAAAATACAGCAGCCAGTATTTATTCTGTACAGAAACACCCAAATCAGTGGTTTGGAAAGTAGCTGGTTGGATGTACTGTCTTTACATACTGTAAACTGAGTTAGAGTGGGTTATTGGCAAGGATTCCTAAGCAGTGACATGGAGTCTAACCCTCCAACGGTCTTCCACAGGGACCCCCGAAAGGTTTAGATTTTGCTGCATCTAGCGAGCAGGTCATGGCCCCATGCCCAAGACACCACAACTAACTCGGAAGATGAACGGCATGGAAGTTGAAGGGTTCAGAAGACCAGAGACGGTGGCCAGACTGGAACCGGGAATCCTGGTGATTAATCCTGGTGATCGGTGAATATAATACACACTAGATCCGGGAGCTTCGGCACAAACTAAATTTGACCCGGGGACTCAGGTGGATAAACTGAGGCTTGAAATCCGGGAACACCGGCTATAAACAGAGCTTGAACAGGGAACTCTGCCTAATAAATTGAGGCTTAAATCTGGGAACTCTGGTAAATAAACTGAGGCTTGAGTCTAGGAACTCCAGCAATAAACAGAGCTTGGACCGGGGACTCTTGTAAATAAATTGAGGCTTGAATCCAGGAATGCCTGTAAATAAACTATGGATTGAATCCAGAAACTCTGGCAATAAACAGAACTTGGACCAGTGACTCTGGTTAATAAACTGAGATTTGATCCAGGAGCTCCGGCAATAAACAGAGCTTGAACCGGGAACTCTGGTAAATAAACTGAGGCTTGAATCCAGGAACTCCGGCAATAAACTGTAGACAGGATCCGAAGGTTCTGACAAACTACACAAAAGTCACAGCACGGTTAATAACAAAGCACAGAAACTTCCCAGGTATTTAGGAAGTTCTTTCAGCTCAGAGGAATTCCTGTGCACTTTCAATATACTGTACCTGTGGGAAACCATCAATTGGCTGCACAGGTCAGGTGGGCTGTGAGTAGTTTAGATTAGGCACAGCTCCCATCATGTGATGTGACTCGACTAAGATGTGGCGGCCATCTCCAGCAGCTGGTGTAGAGGACCCCTCCCCCCGGAGATAAACACATGCCTCTTACTTGCACCCACCAGATGACACCAGCTAGATTCCTGCAACATGGGAGAACTGGTGGGTCTGGACAGGACATTCCAGTATGTGCACCTGAAAGGTTCCAAAAGTCCACAGCTAACATCTAACCAAAGCAAGCCACTTTTAAATTGGCCAGTGGTGTCACAGAACAGTGGCAGTTAAAACTATATGATGGTTGATGGACTAAGGCAAGCCACTTACACAAAGAGGACTGGACTGGGTGCCAGATGCACTAAGCTTCAAAAGTAATAAAATGGAGAGTGATAAACAACCAACCAATCAGCTCCTGTCTGACATTTTTCAAACACAGTCTGTGACATGGCTGGTAGGCTGTTTATCACTCTCCATTTTGTCACTTTTGAAGCTTACTGCATCTGGCCCTAGATCATGGGAGCCTTCTGGGAAACCTTCAGATCAGATGATTGCCAAAACTGAAGTTAAGTAAATGGTGAAGATTGCTACACCATTCACCCACATAATCAGTAGGAATCTCCAGCAATATGATAAACAGTTTCTTGCTTAAGAAAGGCGGCTTTGGCCTAGTTATACAGAGTTCTTCTTTCCAGAGTGTCTCCAGTGTTCCAGAGTGTCTTCAGTGTTCCAGAATGTCTCCAATGTTCCATAGTGTCTCCAGTGTTCCCGAGTGTCTCCAATGTTCCAGAGTGTCTCCAGTGTTCCAGAGTGTCTTCAGTGTTCCAGAGTGTCTCCAATGTTCCATAGTGTCTCCAGTGTTCCCGAGTGTCTCCAATGTTCCAGAGTGTCTCCAGTGTTCCAGAGTGTCTACAGTGTTCCAGGGTGTCTCCAGTGTTCCAGAGTGTCTCCAGAATGTCTCCAATGTTTGCCTTGTCCCCGGTCCAGTGTTTATGTGTAACATTTTGTTGCGTTAGTAAAATATATTTTGTTCCCAGTGATGCAGTAAATAGTGATAGAGCTTCGCGATCACAGTGACAGAGAACAACACAGAACACCGTGCTCCTGGCCAGCAAAGCAATGACTTAAAACAAAACAAAGGTCATGAGAAACATTTATCTGTTTTATCTGTTTCGCTCCCTGCTGCCAAATGCTGCTGATCCAGAATATTTATTCATTTCCATCAAGGCAGAGTGGAAACAATGTATAATATTCTACAGTCAATGGCTTCATCACTGAGCTGCCTTGGCTCATTAGGGCAGGATTTTCACACCACAGCGATCCTGTATCTCATTCACACACCCCGCCATCACTCACCTCCTCTTACTGTCTCATACCTCTAAGTATCTATGTCATTGTAAAAGGTGTCAGAAACACCAGAACGCTAATGAATCCTTTAAAAGGCTAAAATCGTGAGTTCTCTCAATGGCATTTTCCAGATAGCTGCTTGTTAGAATATTAACCCCTTCCTGACAGAGCCAGTTTTTGCGTTCCTGACAGAGCCCTTTTTTTCAAATCTGACATGTCTCACTTAAGTGGGGATAACTTTTTTTTGCTTTTACTTATCCCAGTGGTTTTGAGATTGTTTTTTCGTGACACATTGTACTTCAAATTAGTGGTAAATTTGGGTCGATACAGTCTGTGTTTTTTTGTGAAAAATACCAAAATATCGTGAAAAAATGGAAAATTTAGCGATTTGCAAAATGTTAAATTTTCTGCTTGTGAGACAAATAATCTTACCACTCAAAATAGTGAATAACTAACATAGACCATATGTCTACTTTATGTTGACATCATTATTTCAACTTCCTTTTAATTTTTTGGGACACTAGGAGGCTTACAATATGAATAGCAAATTCTCAAATTTTCAAGAAAATTTCAAACACTGATTTTTTTAGGGACCAGTTCAGTTCTGATGTGACTTTGAGGGACTTGTATGTGAGACACCCCCATAAATGATGCCATTTCAAAAACTGCACCCCTCACAGTATTCAAAACAGCATTTTGGAAGTTTGTTAACCCTTTAGGTGTTTCACAGGAATTAAAACAAAGTGTAGGTGAAATTTCAAAATTTATTTCTTTTTGCAGATTTGCAATTTTAATACATTTTTATAAGGAACACAGTACATTTTACTAGAGAAATGTGACTAAAAATTGATTCCCCCAATTCTTTTGTTTTCATAAATATCCTATATGTGGCCCTAGTGTGCACGGTGACCAAACCACAGGCTTCATAATAGAAGGAGCACCTACTTGATTTTGGAGCCTCCTTTTTATGAGATTATTTTTTAGGCACCATGTAGGTTTCAAGGCACCATAAGATGCTAAAAGTTAGGAACCCCCCCACAAGTGACCCCATTTTGCAAACTACACCCCTCAGGGAATTCATCTAGGGGTATAGTGTACATTTAAAACCCCCAGGGGTTTCACCAATTGTGGTACAACTGGGCAGTGAAAATGAAAAATTATTTTTTTTACACAAAAATGCAGTTCTGGCTCCAAATTTGTCATTTTCAGAAGGTATGAAGGAGACAAAGCACCCCAAAATCTGTGCCCCAATTTCTCCCGAGTACGGCAATGCCTCACATGTGACCAAAAAATACCAGTTGGGTGCATGGCAGGACTCAGAAGGGAAGGAGTGATTTTTGGATTTTGCAGCTCAGATTCTGGTGGAATTTTGGTGGGTGCTATGTCGCATTAGCAAGACCCCCCAAGCACCAATACAGTGGAACCCCCCCACAAGTCACCCCATTTTGCAAACTACACCCCTCAGGGAATTCATCTAGGGGTATAGTGTACATTTCAAACCCCCAGGGGTTTCACCAATTTTGATACAAGTGGGCAGTGAAAATGAAAAATTACATTTTTTTACACAAAAATGCAGTTCTGGCTCAAAATTTTTCATTTTCAGAAGGTATGAAGGAGAAAAAGCACCCCAAAATCTGTGCCCCAATTTCTCCCGAGTACGGCAATGCCTCACATGTGACCAAAAAATACCAGTTGGGTGCATGGCAGGACTCAGAAGGGAAGGAGTGATTTTTGGATTTTGCAGCACAGATTCTGGTGGAATGAATGGTGGGTGCTATGTTGCACCAATACAGTGGAACCCCCCCACAAGTCACCCCATTTTGCAAAGTACACCCCTCAGGGAATTCATCTAGGGGTATAGTGTACATTTCAAACCCCCAGGGGTTTCACCAATTTTGATACAAGTGGGCAGTGAAAATGAAAAATTACATTTTTTTACACAAAAATGCAGTTCTGGCTCAAAATTTTTCATTTTCAGAAGGTATGAAGGAGAAAAAGCACCCCAAAATATGTGCCCCAATTTCTCCCGAGTACGGAAATGCCTCACATGTGACCAAAAAATACCAGTTGGGTGCATGGCAGGACTCAGAACGGAAGGAGTGATTTTTGGATTTTGCGGCTCAGATTCTGGTGGAATTTTGGTGGGTGCTATGTCGCATTAGCAAGACCCCCCAAGCACCAATACAGTGGAACCCCCCCACAAGTCACCCCATTTTGCAAACTACACCCCTCAGGGAATTCATCTAGGGGTATAGTGTACATTTCAAACCCCCAGGGGTTTCACCAATTTTGATACAACTGGGCTGTGCAAATGAAAAATTACATTTTTTACACAAAAATGCAGTTCTGGCTCGAAATTTTTCATTTTCAGAAGGTATGAAGGAGAAAAAGCACCCCAAAATCTGTGCCCCAATTTCTCCCGAGTACGGCAATGCCTCACATGTGACCAAAAAATACCAGTTGGGTGCATGGCAGGACTCAGAACGGAAGGAGTGATTTTTGGATTTTGCAGCTCAGATTCTGGTGGAATTTTGGTGGGTGCTATGTCGCATTAGCAAGACCCCCCAAGCACCAATACAGTGGAACCCCCCCACAAGTCACCCCATTTTGAAAACTACACCCCTCAGGGAATTCATCTAGGGGTATAGTGTACATTTCAAACCCCCAGGGGTTTCACCAATTTTGATACAAGTGGGCAGTGAAAATGAAAAATTACATTTTTTTACACAAAAATGCAGTTCTGGCTCAAAATTTTTCATTTTCAGAAGGTATGAAGGAGAAAAAGCACCCCAAAATCTGTGCCCCAATTTCTCCCGAGTACGGCAATGCCTCACATGTGACCAAAAAATACCAGTTGGGTGCATGGCAGGACTCAGAAGGGAAGGAGTGATTTTTGGATTTTGCAGCTCAGATTCTGGTGGAATTTTGGTGGGTGCTATGTTGCATTAGCAAGACCCCCCAAGCACCAATACAGTGGAACCCCCCCACAAGTGACCCCATTTTGCAAACTACACCCCTCAGGGAATTCATCTAGGGGTATAGTGTACATTTCAAACCCCCAGGGGTTTCACCAATTTTGATACAAGTGGGCAGTGAACATGAAAAATTACATTTTTTACACAAAAATGCAGTTCTGGCTCAAAATTTTTCATTTTCAGAAGGTATGAAGGAGAAAAAGCACCCCAAAATCTGTGCCCCAATTTCTCCCGAGTACGGCAATGCCTCACATGTGACCAAAAAATACCAGTTGGGTGCATGGCAGGACTCAAAAGGGAAGGAGTGATTTTTGGATTTTGCAGCTCAGATTCTGGTGGAATTTTGGTGGGTGCTATGTCGCATTAGCAAGACCCCCCAAGCACCAATACAGTGGAACCCCCCCACAAGTGACCCCATTTTGCAAACTACACCCCTCAGGGAATTCATCTAGGGGTATAGTGTACATTTAAAACCCCCAGGGGTTTCACCAATTTTGATACAAGTGGGCAGTGAAAAAGAAAAATTACATTTTTTACACAAAAATGCAGTTCTGGCTCAAAATTTTTCATTTTCAGAAGGTATGAAGGAGAAAAAGCACCCCAAAATCTGTGCCCCAATTTCTCCCGAGTACGGCAATGCCTCACATGTGACCAAAAAATACCAGTTGGGTGCATGGCAGGACTCAAAAGGGAAGGAGTGATTTTTGGATTTTGCAGCTCAGATTCTGGTGGAATTTTGGTGGGTGCTATGTCGCATTAGCAAGACCCCCCAAGCACCAATACAGTGGAACCCCCCCACAAGTGACCCCATTTTGCAAACTACACCCCTCAGGGAATTCATCTAGGGGTATAGTGTACATTTAAAACCCCCAGGGGTTTCACCAATTTTGATACAAGTGGGCAGTGAAAAAGAAAAATTACATTTTTTACACAAAAATGCAGTTCTGGCTCAAAATTTTTCATTTTCAGAAGGTATGAAGCAGAAAAAGCACCCCAAAATCTGTGCCCCAATTTCTCCCGAGTACGGCAATGCCTCACATGTGACCAAAAAATACCAGTTGGGTGCATGGCAGGACTCAGAAGGGAAGGAGTGATTTTTGGATTTTGCAGCACAGATTCTGGTGGAATGAATGGTGGGTGCTATGTTGCACCAATACAGTGGAACCCCCCCACAAGTCACCCCATTTTGCAAACTACACCCCTCAGGGAATTCATCTAGGGGTATAGTGTACATTTCAAACCCCCAGGGGTTTCACCAATTTTGATACAAGTGGGCAGTGAAAATGAAAAATTACATTTTTTTACACAAAAATGCAGTTCTGGCTCAAAATTTTTCATTTTCAGAAGGAATGAAGGAGACAAAGCACCCCAAAATCTGTGCCCCAATTTCTCCCGAGTACGGCAATGCCTCATGTGTGACCAAAAAGTGGCAGGACTCAGAAGGGAAGGAGTGATATTTGGATTTTGCAGCACAAATTCTGGTGGAATGATGGTGGGTGCTATGTCGCATTAGCAAGACCCCCAAAGCACCAATACAGTGGAACCCCCCCACAAGTGACCCCATTTTGCAAACTACACCCCTCAGGGAATTCATCTAGGGGTATAGTGTACATTTCAAACCCCCAGGGGTTTCACCAATTTTGATACAAGTGGGCAGTGAACATGAAAAATTACATTTTTTTACACAAAAATGCAGTTTTGGCTCAAAATTTTTCATTTTCACAAGGAATGAAGGAGACAAAGCACCCCAAAATCTGTGCCCCAATTTCTCCCGAGTACGGCAATGCCTCACATGTGACCAAAAAATACCAGTTGGGTGCATGGCATGACTCAGAAGGGAAGGAGTGATTTTTGGATTTTGCGGCTCAGATTCTGGTGGAATGAATGGTGGGTGCTATGTGGCATTAGCAAGACCCCCGAAGCACGGTGAAATTATGAACCTAATATTCCATAGATGTGTGGTATATTTTAAAACACTCCTTTATACATAGGCCGGGTTTGTCGGGGCAAGTGTCACACTGGAAAATAGTTTGCTTTCTTATTCCCTTTTTATAGCAAACTTTGCACCTTTTTTGTGTCCTGCCCTTTTTTCCAGTGGAGGGGATTTCATCAGGAAAATGCTGCCCTGGTACAATACGGGGGCCAGTACTAGAAGTACTGGGGCCCTCTGCCTGCTGGTTCCCAAATATTAGGCCCTTTATGACTTCCTCTTGAAAGTGCATAAATGTCCCCCTCTGGCCGGTAGAACGGAATAGCACGTAAGCGTTATACAGTGCCATCTGGATGATATACACGGCCACCTTCTTGTACCAGATTTTTGTTTTCCGCAGGGCACTGTACGGCTTCAGTACCTGATCTGAAAGATCCACTCCGCCCATGTACCTATTGTAATCCAGGATACAATTAGGTTTTGAGGTGTGGGTACTGGTACCTCGTACAGGGACGGAGGTGGTACTGTCTCCGTGAATTGTTGTCAGTATAAGGACATCCCTCTTGTCCTTATATTTGACCAACAACATATTTTCGTTGCATATTCCCCTGCTTTCACCCCTTCTCATTACTTGGGCAATGTGCGTTTTTGGGAGGCCTCTTTGGTTCTTGCGCACAGTACCGCAAGCTGCTGTACCTCTTGAACCAAGGGCCTTAAACAGGGGGATGCTGGTGTAAAAGTTATCCACATAGAGGTGATAACCTTTATCCAGGAAGGGGTGCACTAAATCCCAGACAATTTTCCCACTAACACCTACGAGGGAGGGGGGGCATTCTGGCGGTTCAATTCTTGAATCCTTCCCTTCATAAACCCTAAACCTGTGGGTGTACCCTGAGGTGCTTTCACACAGTTTATACATTTTTATGCCATACCTTGCCCTCTTACTGGGAAGGTACTGGCGGAATTTAACCCTTCCTTTAAAATGTATAAGGGACTCGTCGATACAAATAAATTTTTCAGGGATGTACACCTCTTCAAATTTGGCACTGAAATGATCAATGACCGGCCTGACTTTGAATAGCCGGTCAAAGGTGGGATCATCTCTGGGTGGGCACTGTGCATTATCGGTGTAATGTATAAATTTAAGAATTGTCTCAAATCGAGTCCGGGTCATGGCCATACGGTAAAATGGAGTACTGTACAGAACATCTGTACTCCAATATTGCCTAATTTCTGGCTTTTTTACTATGCCCATATGAAACACCAGACCCCAAAACATCATCATCTCTACTGCATCTACAGGGGTCCACCTAGCAAATGATGACGTGGGGTTTTGAGCAATAAACTGCTGGGCATATAAATTAGTTTGGTCCACCATTAAATTTACAAAATCATCAGAGAAAAATAATTTGAAAAAGTCAATTTCTCTGAGACCTGTGGAATCAAATTGGATTCCTGGCATGGCCAAAAACTCAGGAACCTGGGGCTCAAAATTGTCTGGTGGTGGGGTCCATACGAGATCAATTGTTGGGGGGGGGTCTCAGCTGCTCTACGGGGGCGTCTTTGAGGGGGTCCCTCATCATCAGAGGAGGAAGAGGAGCTTAAGGCGAATCCTTCAAATTCCCCGCTTGCATCACTGGCTGTGTCAGAGTCAGAAGCAAGCAGGGCATATGCCTCCTCCGCTGAATACATTCTTCTGGATGACTGTGATGACATTTGGGAGGACATTTGGGAGGACATTTGGGATGCCATTTTTATTTTTGTGTTACTGGTAGTGAAATGTTTCAACACGTGTATAGTGTAGGGGGGGGGGTACAAACTTTATTTCAACCCGGGGGATATGTAGTGTGTATGTAGTGCAGAAAAAAAAAAAAATACTTTATACCAATAAAAAAAAAAAAAAAATGAAGGGGTTAAAAATAAAAAATTGAAGGGGTTAAAAAAAAAAAAAAAAAAAAGGTCCTGCGTCAAAAATTGAGCACAGATGTTGGTCAGTAACGTCTGTCACTGAACAGCGCTCAAAGGCAACAGGAATTTGATCAAAAAAAAAAATAAAATAGATCAACCCTGTGCCGAAAAAGATGATCAGTGATGTACGTCACTGATCAGCGCACAGCGGCCACAGGACACCCACAAAATCACAGTGTGTGTAAAAAAAAAATTAAAAAAAGACCCCACAGCACACACACAAAAAAAAAAGGTGATCAGTGATGCGACACTGATTACCAGTGAGGTGCAGCAGGTGCACAACCTTTGGTGCAACTGACAGGTATATATAAAAAAAAAAAAACCTCTGTACCCCCAAAAAAGTTGCTGATCACCTCAGATATAGTGATCAGCACAAAAGGCGGGGGCAGCAGACACAAAATTTAGCACTCTCTATCACTCTCTGTCACTATCTCTCTCTATCTCTCTATCTCTCACTATCTATCACTCTATGACACTGCAGCAGCAGCACTGACAGGTATATCTATATATAAAAAAAAACCTGCGCCCCCAAAAAGTTGCTGATCAGTTAATTTATACTGATCAGCACAAAAGGAGGGGGCAGCAGTCAGTTATATAAAAAATATATAGCACAATCTGTCACTATCTCTCTCTATCTCTCTCTCTCTATCTCTCTCTATCTCTCTATAACTATCACACTGCAGCAGCACAAAATATAGCACTCTGTCACTAGGCCTCTCTATCTATCTCTCTCTCTCTATCTCTCTCTCTCTATCTATAACTATATCACACTGCAGCAGCACAAAATATAGCACTCTCTGACACTATCTCTCTCTCTATCTCTCTCTCTCTATCTCTCTCTATCTCTCTATAACTATCACACTGCAGCAGCACAAAATATAGCACTCTGTCACTAGGCCTCTCTATCTATCTCTCTCTCTCTATCTCTCTCTCTCTATCTATAACTATATCACACTGCAGCAGCACAAAATATAGCACTCTCTGACACTATCTCTCTCTCTATCTCTCTCTATCTCTCTCTATCTCTCTCTATCTCTCTCTATCTCTCTCTATCTCTCTATCTCTCTCTATCTCTCTATCTATCTCTCTATCTAGCTAGTACACTGCAGCAGCACAATTTCACAGGAAGGCACAAGTAGCAACAGGATCCAGGAAGCAGTGATGAAGCAGCGATCAGGTAAGTATGGAGCAAGTATGGAGCAAGGTTCTGGTCAGTATGGCGGCAGGGGGGTACGGTGACCGCACTGCACGCTATTCCAGACCGGAATGGCGTCTGCAGTGCAGTCACCGTTAGTTTAAATCCCCCTCCTTGGCTGTGATTGGTCCGTCGGTCCGACGGACCAATCACGGCCTTTGGGGGCGGGCGGGGTGAGGTGGGGTGACACCAGTGTCACCCTTACACCCCGCGGTGATTGGTGCTGTACTTTACAGCACCAATCACCTCTGATCCCGTGTCACCGGCGAACGTTATTCGCCGGTGACACAGGAAAACGCTGTAATTGGCTGTTCACACTGAACAGCCAATCACAGCGATCGCCGACGGGGGGGCGGCATCGCAGCCCCCCCTGGGCATGCACGGACATGTCTGCTGTCAGGGACAGCAGACATGTTGAAACTGTCACCGCGTCTATAGACGCGGTGACAGTTTAAATCCATGACGTACATTTACGCCATGTGTCGGGAAGTGCTTCCCGACCATGACGTAAATGTACGTCAAATGTCGGGAAGGGGTTAAAGGAAACTATGACGGAATAAAAAATAAGAAAAACAAATACATTGTTAAAGGTTAGGTAAAAGCGATTCTGTTGGCAATAAAGCAGCACACAGAAATTACTTATTGACAGAATCAACAGGAGCAAGTGATAATATTTATATATGCATTAAAAGAGAATAATTTATCATACAGCATTGGATCAATAGGAAAAATGTACATCTTACTTAGACACGGCATCATTCCGAGTGATTGTAAGCCAATTCTAATTATATGATCTCAATGAAGGGGGAGTGGGGTACATTTGCAAACTTTTTAAAGGCACAGTTCTGTGCGGTGGTGTAAGTTCGTCCCAGTTGCCCGGGGTGTGGTAT
The DNA here is from genome assembly GCF_055691185.1 of Crinia signifera. Taxonomy (NCBI): domain Eukaryota; kingdom Metazoa; phylum Chordata; class Amphibia; order Anura; family Myobatrachidae; genus Crinia; species Crinia signifera. The sequence goes on along the minus strand of NC_139224.1, from coordinate 34,367,452 downwards.
AACACTCCGACAGTCGGGATTCCGACAGTCATTAGCCCGATGTCGGAATCCTGACTGCGGAGACTCACACAGCGGGGGAAGCGCATGAGGCAATTTTTGCAGCTTTACGTGTCAACCAGAATCACCCGCTTGGTGTGAATCGGACCCAAGATCTCAGTGATGTGAGGCAGTGATGCTAAAAACTATGGTAATTTGGGCCCACGGTGTGCCTCTCTAGGAAGTGGGCAGAATGCGAGAGGGGTGCTCACTTTTCTGGGGGAGCAAGGGACTACGCAAAAATATTGTCCATCTCCTGCATAAAACGGGCCAGTAAGCCAGTGTGCGTAATTCATACGTTCCAACTTTCCAGATTTCGTACGCAGTCCTGTGCGCACAGCACAGCACTACAGTACCTCGGAAAAGGGGCATGTTTTTAGATATCGCAGACAAATTCCACAGCGCTTTACAGAAAATATTTGAACATCCACATCAGCCACTGTCCCAGTAGAGCCTAGGAGCTAACAATCTAAAGTCACTATCACATGTACGCGCACACACATTAATTCTAGGGTTATTTTTGTTGGGAGTGGATTAACCTACTGTACCAGTATATTTTGGATTGTGGGCGGAATCCGAAGTACCCAAAGGAAACCCACACAAGCACAGGGAGAATATATTAACTTTGCACAGTCAGGGCCATGGTGGGAATCGACTCCATGACCTCAGCGCTCTGAGGCTGTAATGCTAACCATTACACCGTCCATGCTGCCCATATATACAGTATACAGTATAACGACAAATGAAGAGTAAGTACAATGCAGTACAGAGTAGATGATCCAGATTCAGTTTTCACTGTTAATGTTTAGAACAGTATATACTGTATACATACATACCTCCCAACTGTCCTGTTTCCCGTGGGAATGTCCTGTTTTTTGGGGATGTTCCCGCGTCCCTCTCGGGGTCAACAGTGCCCCCCGTTGTTTGGGGGGGTCAGTTGGGAGTCCCCGATGCCACCCGCTGGGCAGCGGTAAATAGATGCTGTGTGGATGCGCACAGTGTCTATTCCCTGCAGGCAGAGGGTCAACGGAGGCAAAACGGGGGCCTTGCACGAGTGACGTGTCTTGAAGGCCATGCCCCCAAAATTTCGGCCACGCAGCTGCGCCACACGCGAAGGTCCCGCTACGTCACCACTAAAAGTTGGGAGGTATATACATACCCATGTACAGTCGATTACATACTTCAACCACGTACCTGCCTATAGCTGGATGGGTTAAACAGGGCAGAACAGAGCAGAGCCAAGTACATGGATGGTGTGTTTGCATGCCTTATGCTAACTGATAAAGACTCAGACATGCCATAGACATACATAGGTCCACCTGAATTTTTAATTCAGCCAAAATACTGTATATTAGCAGCTGCAGGATACAGGTTTGTCTCCCTCCAGAGACTGCACTTTGGTAATACATTAAACTTGAGCAGTAATATGTTGAACCCTGGCCTTACACAAATCCTCGCTGTGGTCTACTACATATCTGGCCACCAAACGCTGAGCAGCAGAAGTATTACCGTCACGCGGTCACCTAGTTCTTAGGTTCAGATACATCTTCCCGGTGAGCATTTTCATCATTAGGAAAATATCTCATCTTTCAAATTATATTCTCAACACAGCTCCACATGATTGATGTTTGAGTTCCTTATCCGAAGTGAATATATCATTTTTTTTTTGTTGATATTTCGGATGTAATTCTCTAAATTAAGTACGGCCTTATCTAAATTACAATGAAGCCGTGGGACTGAAGGCTCTTTCGGTTTAACACGCAGGCATTTACTCACTATTAACGGCATGCTAAAAGCTTGTCTCAGACAGATTATCTCTATGATAGAGACCATTGCCTGACCAGAACAAGGTGCGATACGTTCTCTTGTCCTCTGCTACCTCGCACATCTGCAAACATGTATTAGCCTTTGCCAGTAGCATCATTTTGTGCCGCATCAACATTTAGGATGTATGACACATCATATATCAAATGTCACACTCCAGTCTCTGTATTTCATCCAGTAAGATGCAGGGACCTGTCTAACACACAATTTCAGGCATAAGCTTCATGGTTTTACAACAGATTTTGGCCCTTATTCTGGTTGACTCGGTCCGGCCTGAATTCGCACCGGGAACCAATGTTTTGCATATGCGTATGCGCCGCACCATTCCTGCGCATGTGCATATTCTGGGAGCGTGCAAACTCGGCGCAAAATCTGTTGGCCAAGTGCACGCTCCCTGCCTTTAGAGCATGGGTTAGAGAGGAGCGTGGGGGGCCGGCCAGGGCAATTAGCATATGTGAACGCCCAGCGTTTCATGGGCGTTCCGGATGTCAGCTGCCCGCCCAATTCCCTGCATTTCTTCGCTCATATGTACGAGTGGTCTGGACCACCCTTACATATGCGTGCGCTTTCTACATCATTCAATGGTCGGCAGATGGGAAAGATGGAGGAGGTTCCCTCTGGCATACGATTGGATGTTCATGCAAAACATCCATCCACAAGCCTTGCGACTGAATTCGGCATGCAAATGAGTGGCGCTGAGTAACCATTTGCAAGGGTGCGAATTCAGGCCCAAGCGAATCAATAAGAATAAGGGCCTTTGTACTTAACCTGAGGCATTTAGTACTTGTCATTAAGATATAAAACAAACTGCTAGAAATAAAACCAATGCTTGATATGTCATTTAATGGTATAGCACATTAAATGGCATTATTACAGATGGGGCCGGGCTCATCTTTGCAGGGGATGGCGATGGCGTCGCCATCGCCATTCCCTGCTCCCGCGCCATCTGTGTGTCGGAAGGGGACGCGCGCGCACGAGGTGCGCGCGCGTCCCCTTCCGACGGTGCTGCCCTCGGTCGCCCGGTGCCCACACCGGGCGCCCGCATCCCCCCACAGCCTCCTCGGGTCCCCCCAGCCCCCCTCGAGCGGGAGGCGGACAGTATTGCGTCCGCCTCGCCGGCCGGCCGCCCGGATACGGAGACGCGCGTGCGTGGCGGACGCACGCGCGTCTCAGTCAGATGGCGCGCCGTGTTGCTGGCGGATCGCCAGCAGCATGCTGCTGGCGATTCGCCAGCAAGCATAAGGCCTGCGCTATCTGTAGGTTCCATCAGATCCGATATCTCATCGCATCGCATGCCATACAATAATGTCATGCGATACGATGCAATTTTTTATCGCACCCTATCTTTTTAATGGATTCAGAGCATTATATAGGAAAATCGCATCGCATGTCATACAATAATGGCATGCGATGCGATTTCACTACCGTGAATAGCCCACTACGCAAATGCCGTAGTGGGCGCCGTGATAATACACAAGTACCGTTTGTACTTAGGGCCTAATTCAGACTTGATCGCAGGACTCAAAATGGGCAAAACCATGGACCTTATTCTGGTTCACACGCAGCAATGCGAAATTGCAACTCATTCAGCTGCTACAGTTTTACTATTTGGCTATGCTAAAACTCGTGCAGGGCATGCTGGGATGTGTAGTTCAACAACAGCTGGAGTGTCAGGGTTAGCCATCACTGTTCTAGATGCTAATAGATAGTATCTGACTGGTTGCCTATAGCAACATCCCATCTTCAATAGAACTCCCATCTTAGTGCCCCTTTGTGTCTGTTTCCTTCCCCTCCCCTTTTTTCTTTCTGCAGACTGCTAAGAAGATACTGTAGGGATGCTGACAGTCTGGCTCCAGCACTTACTAGAATGGTGCCAGTTGATGGTATCACAGCTTGGAACTTACTGTTATATATAACATCCCATCAAAATGACAAAACAACGCAACAGTAATGTCAGCCCCAGCACTGAAGACACTTGAATTTTCCCCATAGAGGTGAGGAGCAGCATTAGCCTTTTATTACATGATGATAGGGGTTTTTTTCTTATTGAATGATGATTTTCTTGAAATCTGAAGACAAAGATCAATCGTAAATCAGACGGTAGCACTGAACTGTCAGTCAGAGAAGGACATACGTTTTGCAGATGCTTTGGCAAATCAAGTGTTAAATCATTACAAATGAACATAACTAGTTGAAAGGCTATTGTGAAAACAGAAATACAGTATGTTTGCTAAGATGCAAAATCAGGTTGACAGATCACATTTAATGAATACAACATTCAGCTTGCAGGGAGTTTCAGAAATAGTATGCAGCAGATTTCTGATGGGTTATATAGGCCGGGATTATGGTTTCTATAGCAATTAGACTGCCAGGGGGATAAAAGGCTGAGATGTTGGACAAAGGTAAGCAGCAGAAATAGAACTTCTGCAGATTCCTAACAAGTTTCAAATGTTTATTGTAACCTCTCTGAGCTCTACTAGCATGTGTTCAAACAATACTACACAATATATAGTTCTAACTCTAAAATGATAGTAGGTGCCATAGGTGCCGATTTATGTTTTTGCTGGTGGGTGCTCAAGCCAAAAATATAGTGAGGAGTGGCTTCATGGGGAAGGGGTGTGGCCACAAAATAATACCAATTTATATTACGGAGCACAGTTGTCTCCAATATTCAAATTACGGCAACAGAGTTCCACATACACAAATGCCCCCACAGTGCAGGTACATAAATGCCCCCACAGTGCAGGTACATAAATGCTCCCACAGTGCAGGTACATAAATGCTCCCACAGTGCAGGTACATAAATGCTCCCACAGTGCAGGTCCGTGGACAGAATACACTCTTCCCGGCATACTGTTTCCCAGGTGACGGGTCCGGCAATGAGGGTGCTGCAGCCGCAAATTAGCAAGTTAATATGGTGGCCCGGCAGCGGGACTCGGGCCCGTGAGTGCTCATCAATTTCCGTGGGTGCTCGGGCCCTTGAGCACCCACAGAATCGGCACCTATGATAGGTGCAGTTATATACAAAGCAAAATAAAATGTGTGGTGCAGGAGAATCTCGATCGGTTTTCCTCCGCTGGGTATATACCCAGGGCCGGCGCCACCACTAGGCAGTGCTAGGCATTTGTCTAGGGCGCTGGCCACTGGGGGGCGGTAGTTGGGAGCAGGGACCCCCGTATGGAGGTGAGCGGCGGTCACTAAACACCCCCCCCCCCGGATCAGCGCACCGGCTGAGCTGCTGTACGTGGCGTGGGTGGAGGAAGATGTCAGTCACACTGCGCCGGGACTAAACTGCACACAGCGCAGCGAGCCCTCCCTCCTGCCCGGTAAGCCAGACCTCCACCTCTCACTCCCGCCCGCTGAGCCAGCTCACCTGCCCACTTAGCTAGACCTGGGCTCCCCCTCCCCCCCCCGGAAGTAACATGGCGGCCGTATTCCTCACCCCACCCGTGAGGGGCGCTGTGCATACCTCCCAACTGTCCCGCTAAACAGGGACGTTTTTGGGGACGTTTCCGCATCCCTCCCGTGGCCAGCAATGTTATATTTAGTTCCACCTGTGGACCTTGTAAAATGTCAGTAATGAGTGCACCTGTCGGGTGACCTGGAAACCGTGAACTGTGCGGGGTCCAGAGGACCGAGTTTGAGAATCCCTGCGACTAAGCTAACAAAAAGACATTCTGCAAGCAGAATCAAAGGTTTACAAATATTCTTTATAGTCAAGGAACATAAACATTATACTTATATATATTATCAAAGACAGGTGTTGCATACTAAAACTGTGCAAATCAGATGCTGACGGACGTGCAGAATAATTACATACACGATACAGCCAATCTATTTATAGGTATGGATTAGTTACAAATCCATATCCATATCCTGTAGGTATTCAATTCATGTCAGACTCTCAGCGATCCCGATATCACTTCTTTCTCGTTCATATTTTTGTTCTTTCATAGTTTTCCCTATTGTCAAAAATGACAGTACATCATACAATACAAAGGAAAAGAAAAACATGAATAGCACAAAACATTAACCTAGATTCACTTAAATGTGACAAATGATGGATAAACCGTGACAGTCATTTGGTGGTGTGTGCAATTTATACTGAAGTATGTTCATATGATGCATAACAGCCGCTCCCTTTGTATGCGGAAATACACCTACGGCTTTCATATATGCACCGTGGGGTCAGACGTGTAGATCATATGATATAGCGAGTTCAGCTCTTTCTATGGAACAGGACTCACAAGTGTTATGTTCATAGGCGTGGGCAGCACATTTTATTAGGGGGTGCACTGTCAAAGCGGTGTGCCTAGCACCACCTATTGGGCATGCCTAACACCGCCGTTGGGTCTGTCTAACACGGCCAATCAGGCGTGCACTCACTACAATATAAAACGTCTCTCAGCCACACCATTATATCCTGCCTGTTTCAGTTTTAATCTTCTAATTACTCTGTGTAACAGTACATGCAAATAAAGTCAAAATCCTATCTGGATGACACAGATATGTAGGGATATGACAATGGTGTAATACAATTAATAATGCAAAATACACATAATTGATTGATGGGCGCTTATTTTATTGGAATACAGGTCTAAAAAGCAAAAGTCTTTGGTAAAAGGTATTGCTGTTATTACTAGCAGCGATAAGTGTGGGGGTGGGGGCACAGCATTAGGGGTTGCCTGTGCACCCTTACCACTCAATGTGTGCACGCCTATGGTTATGTTGGTCGCTCTATAACAAATGGTTTAGTTGAAGTTTTCCCCTTATAATGAGAAGTTAAAAGAGTCACTGTGTAGTCCCTGAAAAACTCATGTTGACTTTGTCCATGCGTCGACAGTGCCAGATTAAGCCTTCGGGGGGCCTGGGGTACTTTAGACAGGGGGGCCCCCTTGCACTTGTCATTATTGGCTGCAAACTGCATGGGAGAATATTACACTGTCAAAACACAGAGTAAAGGCAGAATAAACTTGGTCAATGGGTAACTGCAGGGGGAGACCTCACAGTCCTAGTGCTGCCTCTGATTAAAAACCCTCCCATGACTAAGCTACTGCTGCTGTTCTCCATGGGCCTGAGAAGCATGTAATGAGCTCTACCAATCAGAGCTCAGCACAAACCTCTCAGCCTCTACCCTCTGGTGCAAAGTGCCATGTCAACTCCCAGTAATGCACAGCACACTTGTGCAGTCAGTGTGCATTGGCTCCCGATGCTCAGCACCATTAATCATTGTCTTATTGGCAGATAGGTGAAGCTGCAGCACTACCCCACTCCCATGCACAAAACCATTAGCTTTTTAAATACATGCCAACCACAGGGGGCCCCTAGCTAGAGGGGGGCCCAGGGGTACTGACCCCTTGTGCCTCCATTATAATCCGGCCCTGTGCGTCGACCATTGCCACCTTGACCTATTGCTTGTGTTGACCTTTCATCAATGTCAGCCTAGTACCTGTCGATCTTTTGTCCATGGGGACCTTGGGCCTGTTGACAGTAAAAACAGGGTAAAAAAAGAACAGTAAAAAAAAAGGGGGAGAAGATAGGGATGCAACTACTGTTTCATAAGCTCCCACACTCTAATTAGATCAACTCAACCTACTTAAATGTTTGAAATGACACAAAAACCAGGTAGTCGAGGACTGTATGAACCATACTCTTCTAGTACTTAACTACTGTACTTGGGGCATGATGTTCTAACATCCACTGCCCTGTATCGCCGGGCATTATTAATAACCACATATGCTCTTACATGCGGTTATTAACGCAAGGGACAGCTCTTGCGATAAGAGCTGTCCCTTGCGATGCGGTGCCGGCACTGGACTTCTGGGTCAGAGACCCAGGAGTCCGTCTGCACATGCGCAGAGCGACGGCGGGGGGCATGCTGGGAGGGATCCGTGATGGATCCCTCAGTAGCGCTGCAGTAAGAAGCCCATAGGTTTTAACAGGATTCCCTCCGCAGCACTGCCACTGCGCAGGGACCATAGAGCATACAGAAATGTGGTAAAAACCCAGACAACGGGGTTTTTACCGCATTTCTGCTTTAGAGAATCTCCCCCTTGGTCTTTACCTTTCCTGTCCCCCTATTACTGAGAATTAAAGCCCAAGTGTAAACAGAGGTGGTAAGTTGTGATATGTTAACCATGGGGACCAGATCTCTTTGAAAGGGGATGGTTTGTCCTCAACTATACTGGATATGTACTCCATATGGTACACATCCCAGATGGTTGAAAGTATTGCATTCCTAGATGGAATAGTTTGTGACTTCCAATGGAGGGCGATCTTAATCTTTACTGCACTGGTCAAAAACCATATACGTTTCTGGGACTCTCTTGTTATATTGGGTATATTTTTGGGGCAGTAGAAAAAAAGCAGAGGTAAATGGCATTACTGACTCTGTGAAACCATGTAAAAATGTCCATATTTTAACCAATCTCTGGCATTCCCAGAAAATGTGGAGCAGTGTGCCTCTTAGCCCACATCCTCTCCAGCAAGAATCAGAAACATCTGGATAAATATGAGCTAGCCATGAAGGGGGTCATATATACCATCTAGTAAATATCTTAAAAGTATTTTCTCTGTATTGGATAGATGTCGATATTGAGATTAAGTTCTGTTTAATTTGCGCCCATATTTCTGGTTCTAATTGGAAACCAAAATCTGTTTCCCAGGCCAATTTGTGTGCAGTACGCATCTGACACCCGTATTTAAGAAGAAGTTGATATATGCTCGATATTAAGCCTTTAGAATTTGAACGCTTTTCGGCACAATATTCTATTCTCCATCCACACCCTAGTGGATCATAGGGCCAGTGTTAGGCTTCTTAGCACCCTAGGCAAAACTTCAGTCTACTGCCCCCCCATATTACCACCAATAACCACTTTCCAACCGATTAAGGCATACTTGCCTAACATTCCAGAATGGCAAGTAGGCTCCCAAAATTCGGGTGGTCTTCCCAGCCCCCGGGAAGGTAGCAAGTCCCCTGCTTTCCCTGGAGGCCCCTAGCACCCTCCCCTTTACCACCAACAACAGAGTACAAGAAAGAGGGGGCACCAAAGTAGGGATGTATGCCTCAAGGGTAAGTATGGCGGTGAGGTCTTAGACGTTCCACAGACGCCACCTGCATGAAGTACAACAAGGATCTTATAGATTTTTTGATAGGCAGAATTGGTGGCGCCCTCCCAGATATCGGCGCCCTAGGCAGCTGCCTAAAGCTGCCTAATGGTAGAGTCGGCCCTGGGTAGGGCATAAAATACTGCCTGTCGGCTCAAAAGAAAAGTGAAAAAACCATGTCGACCTTTTGACTGTTGTACTTCCCAATGTCGATATAATGTATGTGTCAACCAAATGCTTGTCGACATAAAGCCATGTTGACATTATTCTTGTGTCGACCTAAGGCCTTTTGACCTACAGTGGTCGACATAATGCACGTTGACCTTTTTAATGTTGACCTAGTGACCATATACCGTTTTAGCACAAGGACCGAATGTTTGCACGGGGAGCGATGTTTTGCTTAAGCGCAGCTGCATTTCTGCACATGTGCATGCAGCCACGGTGAACAGACTGTTCGCTGAGTGTATGCATCCAAGGCTGTGGCTGGGGGGCATGGGACAGCAGCGGATAGTCGTGCCCATGGGAAATCCCAGCGTTTCATCTGCATTCCCATGAAAACCCTGGCCGATCCCATGGATATCGCCCGGTGACGTTAGCACCGGAGACGGGCATCTGACATCCTCGGATGTCAGCTCCCCGCCCACTTCTTCTGAATGCCCACGCACAGCTAAGGTTACTTAGAGTAACCTTAGCTGTGCGTGGGCCTTCCACATCATTCCATGGTCGGCGACCATCAAATGATGTGGGTGTTCCCCCGCAGCCTGCAAATGGATGTTTATGTTAAACATTCATTCGCAGCCCATGTGTACAAACGCAGCATGGGAATCGGCATTCGCAGGGCGGCATCTGGTGGCAAAGCAGCCAGAATAAGGTCCTTTGTGTACAAAGAGACAGTGGTTGTGCTAATGTGCTGATCTGTGAATGAAGCCTTAAGTCATCATCATCATCATCACCACACTACAATTAAAGTAGTAATGCCTTCCCAATGTGTGCCCTCTCTTGTAAATAACCCTGTTTTGCTAAATAAAAGTATTGGTTTCCAATTGAAATGCAAAGCTCGGCTTACTCATGCGCATAATTTGCATGTAGCACAAAATGCTTCCAGGTGGCCTAACTCACTCCATAGGAAGATGCCGTCATTTGCATGCATGCAATCACTGCCTCTTGGCATGCAAATCTGGGAGCTCTGCTATTAAAAAAAACTGATTTATTGTACAAAAGTAATTGCACATAGTAACACCACAGCATTTGACTTTCATAAAAGAGCCATCTAGACGAACAGAAGTGAGCTTACTTATTTCCCATGTTTTGTGCGCTGTCACCCAAGAGGATGTAATGGTTGATAATTATGAAATGAGAAAACATCACAAGAGACCGCGCAGAGCTCGGCACAGATATACTGGCAAACAGTGATAAGCAAACGTGCTGGTGTGTGCGCTAATTGGCTGATTATGGGGAAATAAAATAACTTACAGAATTCCTGAACCATAACATGTCCACTCAATTAATAACAATTTGTAGCTGAGTTGTTCATTGAAAATCGGTACTATCATCTGGAATGCGGACACACAGTAAATTCATACGTAAGGAGTTTTGCTTTTAGAGTAAATCTAATATTATTAAAAATCCACATGCCAGAATGTTTGTTCTGTATCTAGATTCTTGGATGCAAAGTCACTTAAAATGTTGCGCAAAGCTGCATATTTGCACAATCCTACAGTATGATCTAGGGCTGTGGTTCTCAAATTCGGTCCTTCGGAGCCCAAACAGTTCACATTTTTCAGGTCACTGAGGTCACATTTCCAGGTCAAATTTTAAAAGATCCACAGTTAAATCTGCCTCAACTTATCATGTTGGGGCAGATGTATTGGGGGAAATTTACCAATATGAAAAACCTAGTTTTTCGTATTGGTATTTCCCCTACGGTTGCATACGACTGTTTAAGTCGTATGCAAAGTCGTGTTCCGGAGGGGAAATTACACAGCAGTCAGATATGACTGCTTTGTAACCCTCCGATGGTGTATTGATTCGTATTAGCTGGCCATATATACGGCTGCTAATACGAATTATTTCTAGCAGTCAGATCAGTGCAGGCTGCAGTGTGTAAAAAAAAATAGAAAAATAAATAAATTTAAAAAAAAAAACGGCGTGGGGTCCCCCCCACAGCCGAAACCAGCACCAGGCTGAAGGAGCCGGGGCCGGTAATTGGCAAAAAAACAAACCGACACCCAAAACCAGCCGGACAGAGAGTCGCACGGTGTTTGTTTACATCGTGCGGCTCCGCCTCCCGAATGCTGCTATTGGCCGCCTTGCGGCCTAGCGGCTCCTGATTGGCCGCTAGGCCGCAAGGCGGCCAATAGCGGCATTTGGGAGGCGGAGCCGCACGATGTACACAGAGTACAGTGCGTCTCCCTGTCCGGCTGGTTTCGGGGTGTTCGGTTTGTTTTTTTGCCAAGACACTTACCTGGACTACGTCGCGCTTTGACAGGTGAGTATGGTTTCCTTCCACAGCTTCCCAAATGGATTTCGTCGGATCCGGACGGCAACGGTGACAGCGACGGTCGACATGGAGGCAGAAGATGACACAGGACCAGAAGACGACGACACAGGACCAGGACATCAGGACCAGGGCTACCTACGGAAAGAAGATAGGTAAGTATTAGTATGTGTGGGCTTTGTATGTATTAAAGTTTTATTTTAAAAGTGTGTCAGTGTGTTTTGTGTACTATTTTTTTAACTGTGGAACTACAAGTGCCAGCGGGCCCTTTAATGCCCAGCAGGCTGGGACTTGTGGTTCTCCAAGTCCCAGCTTGCTGGCACTTTTAGTGCCACAGTAAAAAACAATAGTTTAATCTATTTTTTACACCATAATCAGCCCGATGCCCACCGCCCAGGGGCATCGGGGACAGTACCAGGCTTCAGCCTGGTCAGGTAAGTCCTGGAGGGGGGGGACCCCTTTATTGGGGGGGTCCCCACTCCCCCAGGGCCCCTGGCCAGGCTGACTGGTCGGTAGGGTTAATGTTTTGGCCGCGGGACCTTATATCATAAGTGTCCCCCGGCTGTGACATTACCCTGCTGGCTGGTTGTGCCTGGGACTGGTTCTTGAAATACGGGGGACCCCTAGTCATTTTGTCCCGCGTATTTTGGGAACCAGCCCCGGACCTGGAGCCTGAGGCTGGTTGTTAAAAATCGGGGAACCCCTATTTGTCGGGTTCCCTGATTTTTAATTACCGGCCCCGGCTCCTTCAGCCTGGTGCTGGTTACAGCTGTGGGGGGGACCCCACGCCGGTTTTTTTTTTTATATTAATTTTTTTTTCTATTTTTTTACACTGAAGCCTGCACGGATCTGACTGATCCGTGCAGGCTAAAACGCAAATAGAACAGGAAAATGGTGTTCTATTTTTCTGTCGTATTTGCGTGGGTGTTTCACACCACTTAGCAGCCGTATTATCAGTACGGCTGCTTAGTACATCAGGAACCACCATTCTTTTGAATGGTGATTTCTGTCGTATCCTATCGATGGTGTAGGACATTCGTATTTGTAAATACAAATACGAATGTTCCATCTTTAGGACTACGAATTGTTGTATTTTTGGGATTGTAAATCCCGAAAATACAAATTCGTAAAAAAAGGTGTATTTCTCCCTACGAATACACCTTTTTTCTACGAATCCATTTTGGTAAATGTCCCCCATTATGCCTAGTGAAGAAGTGGAAGGTGATAACGCACCAGCCAATCAACTCCTAATTGGCATTTTTCAAACATAGCTGATTGGCTGGTGCCTTATCACCTTCAACTTTATCTCCACTTTATCTCTTTACCAGGCTTTATAAATCTGCCCCTCTGTGGGGAGTCTTGGAATCATGAACTGTTTGGGGTCCTTAGGATAAAGTTAGAAACCTATGATCTAGAGTACTGGTCCTAGGAGATTTTGAGCTCAAAGTACTGTAGCTCACTTCCCATTTTAAGCTACCTTGAGCTCAAAATCTCCTTGTGTGTATGGGCGGACGGTGAGCGCTGATGCGGCTCACGCATAATTGGCAGGTGCTGCCTTCTGTTGAACCGCTTTCCATTGTCTCCTATATGGAAAGTGGTTCACCCTGTGTGAAAATCACCCTTTGTGTATGCACTGAGCGATTTTTGGCCAGCGATTTTCATCACATTGTTCATGGGCAAAAATGCCCAGTGTTTAAATACCTATAGATTTTGGAAAGCAGCACACACTTCAGGAGAAGGGAGCACAGAATAATGAACAACTGATATATACAGTATAGTTATAACTCACATGGCGCTGACTTACTGTGTAACTGCCATAGGTGTAGGGTTACCACCTCATCCCTTTAATTCCGGACACATATTAATTACACAGGTTCTGTGGCAGTTCAATACCTGGTGAAGTGGAGTCTTGAAGTCAGCCAGCCACAGAACCTGTGTAATAATTATGTGTCCGGAATGAAAGGGATGAGGTGGTAACCCTACATTGGTGCAAGGGGTGCCGCTACTTTGGGGCCCAGAGCTAAAGTGTAAGTTCAGTGTGATATGTACACTTATCACCATCAGTTGATACATAAGGGCCCTTACAAACTTTTTCTATGGGACCCCCTGTATGTAACTCTTGCCATACAATATGCCGCCCCAACCTTATTTTCCATTATCTCATTTGCCAACCCAACTAGAGATAAATAAACTAAGATATGAGTTTTATTGAAGATGGGTTGTTGCCCGCAGCAACCAATCAGATTATATCTTTTATCTTCTAGATCAGGGGTGTCAAACTCAAATTCATCGGGGGCCGCATCAGCAGTTTGTTCACCCTCAAAGGGCCGGTTGTATCCGTAGGACTATGTGTCCACTCTTTATTATCATAAATTATTGTCACTGCATTCAATTATTACTGTTTTTTGTAATACAGGTTGAGTATCCCGTATCCAAAATGCTCGGGACCAGGAGAATTTTGGATAACGGATTATTCCGTATTTCGGAAAATTTTTAATATTTAAATGATGTATTTTGAAGTATCTTGCATTTATGCTGTATAAACACATAAAATACACACATATATATTTTATTACCACATAAAATACACACAAATATATTTTATTTGTTCAAAAAACAAGGTTTCAAAACATGAAACAAAATTTGTGTACTATCTCAGATATTGAATTTGAAGGCCAAGCAATCATTGTCTTGTACATATATAGTGCCAGTTGCATATCATGTCCTCAGTAGGGCTGTTACAAATGTCCCCAGTGAGTTTTTAGCAAAAAAAAAAAATTTTTTTTCACTTTCTGGAATGTATGGTTTTCGGAATAATTCGGATAACGGATATTCGGATACGGGATACTCAACCTGTAATGTAAGTAATAACTAGCTCTGAAAGCAGAAACCTAGTCAGAATAATGAGGTATTTGATTGTAGTTTATGGTCCCTATACCACTGTAAAGTGACATGGAAGTGGTCAGTATTTCCAACGTTTACCGCTCCACCTGCCATGGTATGTAACCATTGCAGTGCTGTGAAGGGCAGGTGCAGACCAACGCAGAGCCCACTCATATTTCAGTAGCAGATGATGCAAGTCAGAAAAGGAGGGTCAAACATTGCTGATATTGTCCACAAGACACTTCATTGGAGACTGCTCAGACCAAATACCATGTTCTTCTGTCTGAGCAGTCTCCAATAAAGTTTTACTACCTACTGGAATTATATTCTCAAATTAATTATAATCAGACTTTTAAGCAGAATAATAAGCAGACCCCCCCCCCCCACATACATCATATCTACTTACAGTACAGCAGAGAAGGGTTCAGGCAGCCGTTTGATCTGTCACATCACAGGATGGCATGTGCTCAATATAAAAACAAGTGGAGGTTTCCTGTGTAGAACGGCCGGTGCCGCTAGAGGGCAGACGTTCTCTGGCTTGTAGGCTGCCGCGCATGCGCTGAAGAGGTGGCTTTCTTGTGTCAAAAAATGAAGCGAGAATAAAAGGTGAAGGCTGGCGGCGGCTGCGCGGGCCACATGACGAGGTCTGGCGGGCCGGATTTGGCCCGCGGTCCATTTATTTGACACCCGTGTTCTAGATGGTGCTAAATAGATAATATAAACCAAACAGAATATGATTGGCTGCTATTAGGGTGACATATCCCAGGATCAGGATTGACAGGATCCCAAGTATTGGCCCCCAAATCACTCCCAAGCATTTAATTCCCAGGATTAGAGGTTCCAATCCTGGATTAGACTGCGTAGTGTGACATGATGTCAGTGGTCACGCTGAACTGCCCACAAGCCGTACCGACGCTCCCTCACCCTTCAATTCATGGCCACACCTACTTCCGGTTGCTCTACTGCATCCCCACCGCTCACCACCTCTCAGCAACACAGCCCTTCTAGCTCACGCGCACCGCCTCTGCCGCACCACCCAGATCCTGGCCACACCCAGGGCAGCCACGGTGTTTTTTTAACAGGGAACTCAATGCCAGGAAGTCCGGCCGGAAGTAGGAACTGGATGTGATTAGATTGCAAGGACATCACGTGACCAGAAATCACTTGATGGATAGATGGCGACGAGGACCTGGGAACATGTATAACACATAAAGTGATGAGATTTTTGGAAGGGATATTATGAATTACACAGGAGACAGAATAATCAAAGATCAGCTGGACTGAAGGAGCAATTAAGGAGCCATAAAACTAGCGAGAAGAGAGAGAGCAGATACACCTTGACAAAGATCCAAGTGATCGAAACGCATTGGTGGGACTCTCTCCACAGGACCAGCCACTAGTGGAGCTTCACTGCTGGGAGGACTTAAAAGAGATCTGGATCAAAACTTGGACTAGGAAACGGGGCCCCATTCCTTTGTTCCTCGTTGGAAACATCTAACCATCCAGGTCCATCTTGACGTCCTTCAGTTAAGTGATCACTGTGGCCTTTTTTATGCAATTTTTTGAATTTGAATAAAAGGATATCTGTTTTTACCATAATACAGTATCCCATTGTATTATTCCTTATTTTCCCATACGGGCAGCATAAACATCTAAAAAGCTGTAAGACACATGGGAGGAGAAAAGACCCACCCGATATACTGTTGATTTCACATTTGTATCTGAGTAATTTGTTTAGGGGTACCGACCCCACCATATTTTGCTGAATACTTTTGAGTTTCTTGACACACCTGGGAAGGTGGGATATGAACATAAGAGTATAATACCTTGTGAGTGTTTCTTGAAGGGGTTAAATACCCCATCACATTTCAAGAAATTTAATAAATAAAAACCACCCATACTTTAAACAATTGTGGTGACAACCCTATCCAAGCTGTATTACACGAGGATATTTGTCCTTTGTTTCTCCCTTCTTATCATTTCATATATCTATATGGGAAGAGCATCTGGGAAGGAGACATCAACATCCACCAATTAATCAGGGGAGTAACAGCTTTCCTTTCATGAGCGCCCTTATTCTTACAGTGAGATTATATATTTTTTAGAGATGTGCAGCTTCTGATTTACTCTGATTTCAAAGCAGGATATTATTGGCTTTCCCAAATCACATGACAGTTGTTGATAGTTGATAGCCAATAAGATCCTGCTTTGAAATCAGAGTAAATCAGAGCGTGCACATCTCTAATATTTTTCTTAGATTCTCTGCATGGTTTCCACACATTATTCATTTCCAAGGAAAGCCTTGATAAAGCTGCCAATATTGAGTAGCGAAACGCGTTGGTGTGACATCAGGACCTTCCACAAGGACTTTTTATGCAGTTATCCTACTACCTGCCTACTCACTGGACAATTAGATAATCCTACCACATGGGGCCTTTCCCACCATTCACATATATGTGAAGCCATATATTTAGTGAGGACGTTGCCATCTCGGATCGATTGGAACCTATTCCAAAATTCTACCTCCAGCGGCGACCAGTGTGTCCCATCTTGGCTAATTGGCTCCTATACATTGGGGACTTTATAAATGCAAGCCAGTACAGGTTTATATATACCTCATTAATGCTTGTGGTGTCATGAGCACATTTTAGAATACTATGTTGTGTATTTTTATATTGAAATAGCTGGAGTATCCGGGGTTGCCTCGGGATTTTAAGATTGCTTAAAAATAAATTTAAATATTAAACACACAGTATAAATAACATAGAATAAAAAGCAAAATGTTATACACTTCAATAAAATAAAAACCCAATTTAAAAATATATAAATTTGTAATAAACTTCTCAGAATCCAGCTAGGATTTCAGCTACAATTCAGCTAGACTCCTTAAATGCACACTCGTATGTAAAAATTCACAATCTTCACTTCCAAAACAATAGAACATTGTAAAATGTTATGAAAATAATATTGGCAACAAACAAAGTTTGTTTACATACAACTCCCGATCGCGAAGAGTAATTTGGTATAGTCAGAGAGCTGAGAATGCTGGCAAACCCTACTAAAGCTCTCCGATAATAAACATTAAGATCATGACAAAACATAACAACACAAAACGCTCGCTCCGAGGCCGAACAACCCATATGCCTTAAGGCCCCACAATGAGCGTACAGCAAAAATTGTGTTTTTTAATTGGGATGCAGTTGAAATCCCGGCGGTCGAAATCCCAACGCCAGAATCCCGACCGCCGAAATCCTGGCACTTTGTCCCTCTGTGGGCGTCCACGACACCCATAGAGGGAGAATAAATTAGTGTGCTGCACGTAGCATGGCACCGGGCCCGCTGCATGGCGTCCGCAAGGGGGGGTCTGCGATCCACGTCCCCTCCTTGTCAGGATTCCGTCGGTCGGGATTCCGGCGTCTGGATTTTGACCGCCGGGATTCCGACCACTGGGATTTCAAACCAATCCCTTTTAATTAATTAAAATTTAATAGTAATTTTTTTTTTTTTTAGTTGCCTCAACCGTGTTTTAATACAAAAGTATGTAAAAGATCACGATCTTCGCTTGTAAACTGTGAATTTGTATAGAAATACAGAAGGATAGACGGGCACATATTTGCTTTTATATATTAGATTGCATATTTTACCCATTCACTTGTCAGTTTCATTTTGAGCGCTGCTCTTATTCCTAGTGATATTAGTGAACCTACTGTATACTAATGACACAATAACAAGATCAGTGGTCGAAGTGGAAATTTTAAAGTGGGGGCATGAAAAAGTGAAGATCTGTGCTTTTTTGTGACATTTGCAATCTAATCCATTTCATTGAGGGAACCTGAACCAGGACCTACAGGTACTTAATCTCTGGTGGCGTTCTGTCTGAAATGTAGAACTACACTAATCACCACTCCAAGGGTACTATCCTGCTACCCAAACAACCATCTTGAACCACAGGATCCTCAAACAATCATGAGTGGTCTATCTACATACAAATGGAACGGTGCCATATTCATAATGATCCACCATAGGAACAGGAATCCTACAGTATAACAAGAGAAAGCAATGCTATATTCCCTCACCCCAACAATAAACCTTGTCTAGTGGGGCCCAATGGGGCCTAATCAAAGATTATTGATAATATTGTTTGTTACAATCAAATAATTGTATTTCATATTTTATCAGTATATTATACATTGGTTAATAAATTCTTATATTTTTAGCTTCCAGGTGGTGGGTGAATTTGTGTTTAAACTAATTCCTCAAAGTAGAATAGCTTCTTTTCTTCTGGTTTATGTATGTATTAAGGGAGTGACTACCCCTAATTTTAAACCGCAGCTAATTGAGTGGCGAGTCCATTTTACCACCCGTAATATCAGGTTCTGATACTGCTATTTTTTTTTCTGATTTAGAAACATACTTTAAAAATGAATAGATTATTTCATTTTGTAAATTGGAAGAAAATGTTCTGAAAATTGCACAAATTTTAAAAAGGGTAATTTCCAGCCTTTTTAAACCAAGATATGCTTAGTACACACCATGCAAGTGAAGTGAACTTCTAAGTTTGTAGTTTAATCTTCAGAACTTGTATTATTTGTGCTGAAGACTTTAGTGCAGAATCTCATTGACATTTATAATACAGAGATTGCTGCAGTGAAGCTTATTTTCTAAAGCATTACAACTTTATCATATCTCCTCCCGACACACTCTACTCCATGCAACAACAAAAAAATCAAATAGCATAAAATAACTTTATTTCACTGGAACTGTGATCTCTCTGTGATTACAATTTTTTTTCAATTTCTCAGTAATATTTATTGTGCTCAATATCCAGGGGAAGATGAACCACCGATGATGGGAAAAAAATGACCCTACTTTCCAGGCTAATGTAAACACTCCGTTACTCCCTGGGATGTTTACCCTTAAAATACATTTACTCTTCAGAACTGAGAGGTCCGCAAAGCAATGGGTAAAAGAAATTGTGCTATATTTGTTGGAGAAGCATAAGATCAAATGTACGGTAACCCTAGGTTACCTGGCATTTGGACAAATGTGCAAAATGGCTGACAAGAATTTGAGAACTGAGTTTCCACAGCGCCACTTGCTGTCCACCTAGTGCAGCACTAAAACAATATCAGATTTAAAAAGGAATTAACAGACAACAAATGTTGGTACACTTACAGCTCATTGAAACAATTATTCATCATGATGAAAACTGATAAACGAAAACCTATTTTCTCATGCTTTTGCAATCTTCGCTATTTCATAGAATAATGGAAAGAAACTGTGAAAAGAGATACATTATTGCTTGTTATGCAAAGATATTCCAACATACCCTGGAAAAATGTTGTTGGCATCTCTTAATATATTGTAGATCTTAAATATGATAAAAAATTGGATTACATAGATAGCTCATACTAATTACTTTCTTGAGTTAGCATCACATGTCTTCAATTCTCTAACCTGTCATTCATTCAGCCTATTTGAGTGAAGAAAAGCAGTGACGGTGCTGTTTGGTATCCTCATGTGCACCACACTGAACATGGATGTTAATGTTGCAGATTGATGTTCCTGTGATTACAGTAGCAAATATAATTAAGAAGCTTAAAGTCCACGAGACTGTAGCCAACCTCCCTGGATGCAGCTGCAAGAGAAAATGTGACCACGGGTTAAACAGAAGTATAGTGAGTATGGTAGAAAACAAATCATGGAAAACTTCAAAAGAGATGCAAGCTAAACTTCAAGGTCAAGGTATGTTAGTGGTTGATCGCACAATCCAACTATTTTTAATTGGAAGAAAACCCAGAAGAAGTCCATGTACTTTCCTATTTCACTTTAATGTTGAAAGTCCTAGAGATCCAAACCCCCCTGAACTTAATCCGAGGCCGGATCCGAGGAGTTTGATGGGTCCCCGCCATTTTCACCCAAAACGCGAAAAGTGGCCAGTGCACAGCCCTAAAAATTATGTGATTTTAGCAGTTTTTATGCTTTTTTAAAAAAAAAAAAATCAGAACCCAAAACCTTGAGGGGGTGTTTTGGCAAAACCTATTAGAACCCAAAACCTGAAGGTAATCAGAACCCGAAACGCAAAACGCAAAAAGTGGCCTGTGCACATCCCTTAAAAACACAATCTAAAATTGCTAAAATGCATATTGACAAGCCACAATACTCCTGGGAGACTGTCCTTTAGGTGAGTCAGCAGGCTCAGCATGAGCTCTCACGCTGTCAGTGAGACGCTCATGCTGAGCCTGCTGTCAGCATAGTACATGCTTTAGAGGTGTGTGCTGCTGCCCGGGCAGGATGGAGGGGGAAAGGGGGGTGGGCGTCAGACCAGGGCCCCCGCCGGGCCCCTCTAGCAAGCCTGGGCAATTAGTGCCTTCTTACCCCCCCCCCCACCCTCTGACTGTGTGACAATATTGTAATTGTAATTAACTTAAAGTACTGCATAAATCATTCTGTATTATACATGCAAAGCTTTAACCATTGTGCAAATCTATTACATACAATTAAAATACACTCTAATTGTATTATTGTGTACTCCTGTTGATTCTATTTCCCATACATAGTGATTTGCAGTGGGTAATCAGACACAAGGTTTCAATTAAAACCCAAAAACAATTTCAGTCTTATACAGGTTGAGTATCCCGTATCCAAAATGCTCGGGACCAGGAGAATTTTGGATAATGGATTATTCCGTATTTTGGAATATTTTAATGTTTCAGTGATGTATTTTGAAGTATCTTGCATTTATGCTGTATTAACACATCAAACACATGAAATGTACACAAATATATTTTATTTTTTCAAATAACAAGGTTTCAAAACATGAAACAAAATTTGTGTACTATCTCAGATATTGAATTTGAATGATAAGCAATCATTGTCTTGTACATATATAGTGCCAGTTACAAATCATTCCCTCAGCAGTGCTGTTACAAATGTCCCCAGTGAGTTTTTATAAAAAAAAATTTTTTTTTCACTTTCTGGAATGTATGGTTTTCGGAATAATTTGGATAACGGATATTCGGATACGGGATACTCAACCTGTATCTATAACTTTATAGTGTAGTTGAGGAACTCAGCCAATTGTAGACATAGATCCTGCCCAGTTTGTGGTACTACATAATGGACTCAGCGATCCAGGAGAGTTGACCTGTTACCCAAAATAATGTTAAATCATTAGAACAGTTAAAGAATATGTTTCTAGACTAGTACCAATATGAGCAGCACTAAATACATACAGCGCAGGACTATTGACAACAAATTAGAGGACTACATTCTTAATAGTGAAGATTTATGATGATTAAACAGTGACTGCACCATCAGAATAATATTTCATTTAGTTTAAAAACTGTTGTAATAGTGTATGAAACCAATTGATTATTCATAGATTATTATTCATATTTTATTGATTGCGGTTAGAGAACATACAGCATTATGATGAAATTGATGATGATGATTACAAGGACTATAAGAAGTACAATCTAGCCAAGGCTGTTTATGAATTGACCTCCAGTTGATAGTACGTCATTCATTAATATTGTGGCTATATTAGATTAATTCATTCAATTAGTTAGCGGCTGTCTATTTGCATTATTTATAATTTCCATAAAGTATGCTGCCGGGAAAGACGACTGACATTTAATTTGTCTTAAGCAAAGTATTTACAGGTTGACAGGATTGCAGTAATATGATAACAAGTATATACAAATGAGTAAAAGTAATTATTTGTAGCTCAGCTTTGACGATGGTTTTAAGAGTGATAGATGCATATAGGAAAACCAGTATCAGGGAACCCTTCGCAATCAACATTGATATTTTTAAATGTCTTGGCATTTGTTTTAGGCCATGGTGATACCCAAAGCATTGTAAAATGGAGGCTGATTTTGATAGTGTTTGCATTTGGCATGACATTGCAAACAATAAAAGCAGGCATATACACATGCTGAAAAAACATTTATTTATTGACACTGGAAGCTGGTCATTTTCACTAGTAACACTAATAACCTGCAAATATCTTAATACTCTCGACCAGAGGTTTCCCACCACAGTCCTCAAATCACATTAACAGTCTGGGATTTAAGGATAGCCATCATACTTGAGCATAGTTGATTTGAGTAGTACCTATGTTATTTTGATTTAACCACCAATTATGTTATGATAATGGTTCTGGGATAGAATACCAGCCAGAGCAGGGTTGTAGAGTTTTACATACAGGGAGGCTATCGTCAGGGAACCATGAAAGGGGATTTGGACTTTATGGCACCAGGTGTGCTGAGTACTGAGGGACAATGAGGGTAATTGGTCAAAAAAGTTGGTCAAAATAATTGCACAGTGTGTATGCACCTTTAAACCTGGAATGTTAGTTAAAAATTACAGGTCTAGGCATTAACCTAGACTATACAGTATGTCATCACTTTACTCATTGTACAATATATTACATTGTGCGTATTTTCCTGCAAAACCGAGACTTGATGGACATCATTCATCTGTCCACTTAAAATGCAGTCAACGATATGTAGAAATTTCTATCCACTCAGTTTTGTCAATCACGCTTCATGAATGTACACTCTATCTAAATTCAAAGTCACATATCATCAGGTGAGAATTGGGAACATAAAGTGGCCTTGTTAAAAAATAAAAAAAATAAATTTAAAAGCAGTTTTATGTAGGTGGGGTCAAATCAATTTTGATAGGGCCCAAAACAAAAGTGGGCAAGTTTATAATACATTTTTTCCCATCGGCTATAACTGATTTTGAAATTTTTTTTTTATTCCCAAATTTAGGTGGGAATATTTTATCTCCATAATAATAAATCACTGGGGCTAGATGGCTTTTCAAGCGAGTACAATAAGATGTTACAGCCACAATTGGTCCCATTTCTTACTAAAGTATACCAGGGTACTTTAATGGGCCAACTTGGGGCAGTACGGATGGTGTAATGATTAGCATCACAGCACTGAGGTCATGGGTTCAATTCCCACCACGGCTCCAACTGTGGGGAGTTTGTATATTCTCCCCATACTTGCGTGGGTTTCTTTCGTGTATTCTGGTTTCCTTCCACATTCCAAAAATATACTGGTAGGTTAACTGACTTCCAATAAATTAACCCTAGAATGAATGTGTGTGTGTGTGAGAGCATGTACATGTGGTAGGGAATATAGATTGTAAGCTCCACTGGGGCAGGGACTGATGTGAATGTTCAAATATTCTCTGTAAAGCGCTGCGGAATATGTGTGCGCTATATAAGAAACTGTTAATACATTTTTAAAAAATAACTCCAAAATCCAAATTCCAATATAGCATTTACCACAGTTATACCTACATCATCCAAAGACTCAAAATTGGTTACATCTTACAGGTTCCTTACACTGTAAGTCTATACGCTATAGGCATTTGAGACCTTATATTGGGGTCATCTGCTAAAAATCTTCGAGTTTCAAGATTTTAATAGGCTCCTTTTTGACTTGTTACACTTTTTACACTGTTAACCGACCACTGCCCAGATAATTAAAAGCGTATCTAGTTTACTATTACAATAATGAGGAAGACCCAACAGGTATGCCCACTGCTGTTTGATATAGCTTTGGTCTGTTAATGCACATTTTTCAAACTTGGATGGACTTTTGGGGTATTTGGGGGGTTCTCAGGAATTCAAAATCCAATCTTTTGAATTTTGGATCCAGAGAGAACCTTTCCAAAACTTTTAGAAAATTTGTTGAAGGAATCAACTGTCTCTAGATTTAGTATTAATTTAGACAGGTAAAAAGTCTAGTACTTGGGTCCTAACGAGAGAGCACAATGGGGGGAGGTTACTATTATATGGGCCACTACCTCCCACAATTATTTAGGGATAGCTCTTCCAAGATATATTATGTCGATTTTTGACCTTAATATGACACAAACGGAGATTTGGAGTTGGCTGCTCCCCACTCTACCGCTTCCCCAGCACTTGGACACAGAGGATCAATACTAAGTGGCCACAATAACATATAAATAAAAAAATAAAAAAAGGATAATTACTGTATACACCCTCTAGCTCCCTAGTCTGCCAGAAGTCGCATTCGTTCCAAGCCTGTCCACTTCAAAAAGATTGGTAAACATTCCTTTCTTCATTTTATAAGGAAATATCTTTTTCTTTTACATGAATTATAAAATGGGTTGAATGATTTGGATCACTGCATATACAGGTAGAGTATCCCTTTTCCAAAAATCCGTTATCCAAATTATTCCGAAAACCATAGTCTCCAAAATGTACTTTTATTTTTTTATTTTTTGCTGAAAACCTACTGGGGACGTCTGTAACTGGTACTATTGGGGAAATAACATGTAACTTGCACTAAATATGTGCAAGGACATGATTGCTTGGCATTCAGATTCAGTGTCTGAATTTTGTACACAAACTTTGTTTCATTTTTTAAAAGCTTGTTTCATGCAGAAATAAAATATATTTGTGTGTATTTCATGTGTTTGATGTGCTTATACATCATAAATGCAAAATACCTCAAGATACCTGTTTCAAAATATAAAAATATTCTGAAATACAGAATAATCCATTATCCCAAATTCTTCTGGTTCCGAGAGTTTTGGATAAGGGATACTCTATCTGTATTGATATTTAAAAGTGAGGTACATTTAAAATGAAAAGAACCAGATTTTGCCCTCTTATACCACACCTGACAGGAAGAGGATAGGGCGGGCCTTATTTCTTTCTGGGTATTTATTTATTATTTATTAACAGTTTCTTATATAGCGCAGCATATTCCGTTGCGCTTTACAATAGCAGACAGTGATACAACAAAACAGGGTATTTACAGACAGTCAAAATGTAGGAGGGCCCTGCTCGCAAGCTTACAATCTATAGGGAAATAGGCATTGATACATAAGGATAGATACTGTATTCTTTATTGCATCGATTCCACCAGAACGCAAGGTTCTATGACTGGGTATAAATGTCCCTATAGTACACAGTTGTCCACACACCCTGAGGAAGACCATAAAGGTTGAAACAAATTGGTGGTTGTTTGGTGGAGGTACCTGGCCCTTTGTGATCTGCACTTTGACATTGGGACTATTTGCAGGCCTATACGTAGGAATACCCGGGCTATACATCTTACTCCTATACGTCTACAGACAAGCCTTTTTGTTAAAAAGGCCAGACATGAACCTAGGCTTTTTGTTATATTTTATTCATATAATTTGTGATGATTATATACATGTTAAATTTTATACTATGAGGATTATAAGTTTTATGTTCACATACTGGAGGAAAATTGGAGGAGGAAACAGATCATTGGCTGTGTGACCCCCCATTCTATGTGATTGAACTTGGCTTAAGTGAGGCCAAAAAGAGTACGGAGGTCTACAATAACCCCTTTTGTTCGAATACTATTACCAATAGAGTATCGAAATCTGCACCATGAACGATTGTTTTTTGTTTTTGAGGTCCACAATTTGGATGATTAGTGAACACATCAAATAGGATCCTTACTGAACAGTTCTGAATCCACATAAATTGGAAATTGCATATATAGTACCTTAGTAAGGAGCGCATTTTTATATATAGATAGATAGATAGATAGATAGATAGATAGATAGATAGATAGATAGATAGATAGATAGATAGATAGATTTAAAACAAAGAATAGGGGGTTCAGCGACTAATAACCCATACTGAAACAAATGTACAAAATATATATGTATTTATTTAAAAAAGGTATGCACATTAGCACAACGTAAGAGTTTAATGATATAAACAGTGAAACAATTACATAGAAAAAAATCTATAAATTATGGTAAAAGAGGCAAAGAATATACATTTAAAAAGAGTGCTTCCTTTAAAATAGGTATAAAAGAGTAACTTTTTGCGTGTCTGTCTTGTTGTATGCCATAAGATATATCTCATGATATTTACAGATGGAGTGCCTGTCAGCAAGGCGGTGGGGAGCGGCTTGTTTGGCTGATCTGAATCAGGCCCTGTGTTGCATAAACTGCACTTTCTTTGGGGCAACCTATAGACTGTTCCATGGTAGTTATGTATCCTTCATAGGCTGATGACAATCGCTCTGTCATCAGATTGGAAACGCTGCTGCAGATATGCTGTTTTTGCCCCTGATAATCAATACAACTCTGCAAACAGATAACGATCTCTTTTGGATCCATTCCGTACACTCAAAGTTGGTATAATAACGACTTCCATTCAACTGTGATTTGGCCCCTTAATACAAGACGCATTGAACTCCCGATAGTAAATGCTGACATTTATGTCAATGGTCAATGGAAATTACAAATGAGATTTACCAAGCTGTGATTTTGTAAAAATGCTGGGCTTTTTGTCAGCTTTAAAACTACTAGGTTTATTCAAGTCCAAACTGCCAGAGAATCGCTGCAGAAGAGCCATTGTCATACCTGACACGTAAATCACTATTCCGTTATCAAATGACCACAATATCAGATATTTCACAAACTGCAGCAAAGACCCGCTATAACAAAACCAGCCAGAAAAACTAGGTGCTTGTGACAGGAGATTACATACAGCATGAGCTTCCTCGCCTGCCAGGAGGTGTTTTAAAATAAAAACTTCACCCGCACCCCTTCAATAACTGTCTTTGCTATAATGTGTAATATTTCTGTAGTTTCAAGAACTGTGCCTCTCCTGGTACCTCTAGCTCAGTGATAGGGAACCTTCGGCCCTCCAGCTGTTGTTGAACTACACATCCCAGCATGCCCTGCTACCAGGGCCGGCAACAGAAATCTTAGGGCCCTGTACACTTATTTCTGGGCCCCCCAATCCCAGACTCACGCTATCCTCCCCACACCAACGAACCTTACAGCCAGGGTATAGTGTGATGGTGGCGATGTGTGTTGTGGTGATAGTGTGTTCGGGCAACCCTGCACATATAAATGTGCGCCCTCCCATACTTGGAAAAAGGTATATAATGCCCATAAAAGTATACACATAATGCTGCTGTTGCTGCGGGGAGCTGCTGGACCTGGTGATGTAGCCAGAAGACTGGGAGTCTGAGAGGAGAAGAGTGGAGTGCGTTCCTGTTCCAGACTCTTTCAGCGGGCATTTCAAATGTGGTGCGAGCTTGTGAGCCAATCGGAGCTTGCATTCCGGCAGCCAATCAGTAACTGTGGCTGCCTAACCAAAAGCTCTGATTGGCTGGCGGCCAGAATTCCATTTGAAATGTCAGCCGAAGGGGGAGCGGAGCAGGACAGGAGGCGCCAGAGATCTTCTGTCTGGCGGGCGCCGCACAGGGGTCACGGCAACAAGCTTGGCACCCTCCCCCAGGGCCGGATTAACAATGGGCCTGATGGAGCTACAGCTCCAGGCCCACTCTTCAAATAGGCCCATTTTGTAGCTGAGGGCCAGGGCTTTCCAACAAGCCCAGTCCCGTGTCGCTAGCCCCCTGGAAACCGGAGATACCGCCAGGCAAACCTGGAACGTTTTCCCCATAGGATAACATGGGACCCGCTAATTCTGATCTCCACCTGGGTTCCAAGGGCTGCCAGGTCCCTCTCCGGGATCACAGAAGCTCGAGGTTGATCTCAGTCGAACTCAAATCGCTGGGCCTTCAATCTGATACCTGGTCCATATGGGTTAATTGGTTCTAGAGATATTGCGGGTAAACCAATTTTTTTTCATTTCTGAAATGTCATTTCATGGCTGTTCATGTTGTTTGAGGACAGATTTCTCTGGAACCAAACGGCCCAGTTTGAATGATGTAAATGGGTCAGTTGGTTCCGTAGATATAGCTGGTTGTTTAAAGGGGGGCAGGGGTGGTTTTCTCTCCCCCTCACACCAGAAAATGCAGGGACTAGGCTTGTGTAAAAGGGGCCAGTCCGGGAATGTCCCTGCATGATCCTGGGACCATATTTTCGGGTAAGTTCCTGCATTTTCTGGTGTTAAAGGGGTATTATTTAAAATAGCAGTGCTCTGAATACAGCCGGGCAGCCCCCTGCTGGCTGTCAATGGCTGTCATTTCTGCCCGGCGGCGGCTGTCCCCCAGTTACCACAAGCATGTATTCCCCCTTGGCAATGAGCATGTAATCCCACATGGCAATGAGCATGGAACCCCTGGCAATGAGCATGGAACCCCTGGCAATGAGCATGGAACCCCTGGCAATGAACATGGAACCCCTGGCAATGAACATTTAGCTAAGCAACACTTATGTAGCATAAATTTTAATAGGCATTATGGTGTTTGGCATAATATGTAATGGAGATTATGGTGTGTGTCTTAACATGTAATGGCCATTATGATGTCAATTTTTAATGCGCGCCTTTGGCACGCAATGCCCCTATTTATGAAGCTTGTTGTGCATTATTGCTCAATCTGTTTGGTATAGTGCAGGCCTGTCCAAACTATGGCCATCCAGCTGTTGTGAAACTACAAGTCCCATCATGCATTGCCACAGCTTTGCTATTAGGGAAACTTAGGTGACCACATAAAAGGTGCTGAGATGTTGTCTACCAAGTTTCGGCTTTCAGTATTTTTTTTTATGACTGCATTGCCTCCTCACCCCCCAAGTATTTTAGGACATTGGCATCCTGTGGGTGCACCTTTGGAGGGCACCCGCCAATATATCTCCCAGCATTTTTCTTATGCCAGCCCCCTGTCTTTTCCAGGCATATATAATTAGTTGAAAGTATTTACACAAATAGAGACACACCCATGAGCAGACCACCCAACCAGAACACTGGTCACGCCCCCCACATTATTAGGTGCTGGCCACAACCCCTATTATTGCCCTTGATAATTTTCAGCTCCAGGCCCATTTAGACCTTAATCTGGCATTGCCCTCCCCCCACCCCCTGACAGCCCCGCTTACAGCCCTGCTCACAGCCACCACCTCCTCACCTCCATCCAGGACTGCAGATCAGCTGGATGCAGGGGACACATGACGTGACCAGGCAAACAGTGGCCGTGCGGCAGGTGCCACAGGCAGTCATCTGTCTGTGGACACACGTCAGGCGCAGAGCGGCCAGAGCCACACATCAAGGGGCAGAGTGGCCGGTCGGGCACACACATCAAGGGGCGTAGCGGCCGGCCAGGGACACACATCAAGGGGCAGAGTGGCCGGCCGGGGACACACATCAAGGGGTGAAACGGCCGGCCGGGGACACACATCGGGTGGCTGAGTGAGTACATCACTGCCAATACAGCAATATTCTGGGGCCCCTCAGATTGCTGGGGCCCGTCACAGCTGTCCCCCTTGACCCCCCCCCCCCTGTCGCCAGGCCTGCCTGCTACAGCTTTTCTATTTGTCCATGCTAAAACTGTTGCAGGGCATGCTGGGATGCACTTGAGCGATGCCATTATTACAGCCCACTCACACCAACTCAACCACAAAAGTATGTGTATTTGTCACTACTGTTTTGCATTGCTCACATGTGTGTAGCATTGTTTCCAAAGTATCTTAAGATATGCTCTGCAGAGGGGAACACTTTCAAGTCTGTATTGAGCCCAATCTATATATAGAAAAGGCTCACTACTCCTCACCTCAATGAGGTGAAATACCACCACTGACCACTAGAGACAACTTGACAGACCAATGCATGGTCTGTCAAGTTCGGGAAATTTACTAAGATGGGAGTTCTATTTCACATGGGATGTTGCTATGGGTAACCAATCAGAATCTACTTTTTTATTTATTTAGTACCTTCTAGAAGAAGAAAGATAGTGGGCCAGATGCACCAAGCTTCAAAAGAGATACAATGGAAAGTGATATCAGCCAGCCAATCAGCTCCTTACTTCCATGTCACAGACTGTGTTTGAAAAATGTCAGGCAAGAGCCGATTGGTTGGTTTTTTATTACTCTCCATTTATCACTTTTTTAAGCTTAGTGCATCTGGCCCAGTATCTGATTGGTTGCCCATAGCCATATCCCATCTTAAATAGAACTCGCATCTTAGTAAATTTCCTCCATTGTGTGCTAAAACATGTCATAACAGAAATTAAAGCAATTTTTGCAGGGACATTGATCTGTTACAAACTTATATGGCAAGATGGAGCTGTGAAGACGGAGATTGGAGGTAGGAGCAAACGGGTTGGGATCGTTTGGTCTACAGCAAGTTGGTCGACAAGTGTTAGGTTGACACCATTAGGTCGACATGGGTCTAGGTCGACATGGGTTTAGGTAAACAGGTCAATAGTTTGACACAAGGAACAGGTCAACAGGGTCTAGGTCAACAGTCAAAAGGTAGACATGGGGTTTTCCACTGTATTTTTACCCAAATGTTGACACAGTTGACATGGACACAGCTTCCAATGCACCGCATCCCCTTGGTCTACCCTCTGGTCAGCGGCTGCCACCCCCCTCACAGCGGCTAGTTGCGGTTCGTCTGCAGCCCGACGCACAGCATAGCGGGGCTGGAGCCCAGCTCCAAGTCCGACAGTCCACCATACTACAATAGTCATTCAGCAGTGCCGCCTGCTGCCCAATCCCCGCCACAACATTGAAACAGGCAGTGCAGTGGGCAGCAGGACAAC
This sequence comes from Crinia signifera, assembly GCF_055691185.1. Lineage (NCBI taxonomy): Eukaryota > Metazoa > Chordata > Amphibia > Anura > Myobatrachidae > Crinia > Crinia signifera. The sequence goes on along the minus strand of NC_139224.1, from coordinate 34,336,615 downwards.
CAGGAGCCCTCACAGAGGGCCACCACAATTGCAATGTGGCATGATGCTGTCCTGCCATGTGCCAGACGGAGGACAAGGAGCTGGCGCTACTACTGTCATGACCAAATAGTGGAGTGGTGCAACCTGCCAGTGTCTTGGAAGGGATCCATCATCCGGATCAGCGTTTTGCCACCTCGGCCCGCCAATGAAAGATAAATAAAGTAATTATATTGTTATACATGGGCGTGGGCGAGGGGGGGGGTCAAGTAATTTTGATAATATTTGGTTAAAATATCAGACTAAATTTTTTTTTAACAATGGAGGGGGGCTGCCTATATTGTCAGTCCCGGGCCAGACAATTTCTGATGGCAGCCCTGGGAGCAGATACGGGCTGGGGTCTAAAAACTGTCACAGTTCAAAGTGAAAGTAACAACTCTCACAGCCCAAAGTGAAAGTAAATTGCAGAGGCCGTCATGTTGACGGGCTGTAAACTAGTAGTGCATCAGGGACACACTGTTGCCTTCAAATCTCTTTCCATCACAAATACTAACTGCTAAGCTGTATGACAACAGTATTGATCTAAACTGATCTCAGTCCTGGAGACAGTCAAGCGGTAGGGAGCTAGTTTCCATGGGTAGCAAGACATAAAATATGGTGTTAGACCTCCACCTGTCCCATTACATAATTTGAACTGTGAAAATGCTGGGAAATATCCTGTTAAGGCATGTAAAGTTGTATTTGTGGAAATGACCTCAGGATTCAACAGAGCTGTAGTAGTAGTTGCAATTGTGTAACTTCCTCCGTCCACATACAACATACATACTGTACATACCCTCCAACATGACCCATTGCATTCAGTACACAAAGCTCTGTTCCTGGACTTCCCTGGTAATGTAGGATTACCATCAGCTGTGTGGAACTAGGTAATTGACAAGAAGGGTGTTTCAACTCAGGTGATGGCAATCCTACATTACCAGGGAAGTCCAGGAACAGAGCATTGTGTACTGAATGCAATGGGTCATGTTGGAGGGTATGTACATATAGACCATACTTGCCTACCCGACCCTCTCCTTGATAAAGAAAATGCTCTGTTCCTGGACTTCCCTGGTAATGTAGGATTACCATCACCTGTGTGGAACTAGGTAATTGACAAGAAGGGTGTTTCAACTCAGGTGATGGCAATCCTACATTACCAGGGAAGTCCAGGAACAGAGCATTGTGTACTGAATGCAATGGGTCATTTTGGAGGGTATGTACATATAGACCATACTTGCCTACCCGACTCTCTCCTTGATAAAGAAAATGCTCTGTCCCTGGACTTCCCTGGTAATGTATGGTTGCCATCACCTGTGGGTAGCTAGGTAATTGATAACAAAGGTGTTTCACCACAGGGGTTGGCAATCATACATTACAAGGGAAGCCAAGGAACAGAGCATTTTCTCCCTCATAGAGAGGGTCAGGTAGGCAAGTATGATATAGACCCAGGCACCAAGTGGGGGAAGCAGGTACAAATTACTTCTGCCCAGTCTTAGTGGAGGGGCACGATGGAGGGCCCATTTCCGCCAAGTTACTTCCTGAGTATACTTACCTTGATCCGGGCAATTTGTCCTTGCTCCTACTCAATCTCATCTTGCCAGGTACAACTTTGGAAAGTTGGCACTGCACTGTCAGACTCTTTGCTCGGTATGCACATGCGCCATCTTCCTAAAAATCACTGGAACAAAGACCAGCAAGGCCATCTGGATCTTTGTAGGCTTTGCCCTTATGCCAGTACCGGGAACCATAGTGGCTCTCTATAGCCCTGCATATAGAAGGAATGCTGCCATCAACTCCTGGGGCCCATTTATGTGATTTTTAGCCTTGGATCACTAAGAATGGGTACACACCTAACCGGCACATCAGTGGACCTGTTGTTGCACTGACCAAGTAGCCGAATCAGGTAAGTAAATATACTTGACGTGTACAGGAAACCAAACTGGGCAGATATTTGAATCTGCCCATCCAGATATGACATTAGCCCCCGCAGAAAGTGTACGGCGGATGGCACAGCCAGATGCACTGAAATATCTCAAAATAAATCGCTCATCGTCTGTGCTGCACAGCTGATGTGATATGTCTGATGGGGTCATGATATACCACCTAGTGTGTACCCAGCTTAACCCTTTGAGTGCCGAGTGAATTTGTCAAAATAGGTGTGAAAATTGGCAACCAAACATTTTTATTAATCATAATGACCTGAAATGTTTACCTTATATAGGAAATAAAATATTTTCTTACACATTTGTAATTTGAATTTATATAACAAATGTGAGCGACGCTGGCATTTTTAGCGTATATTTTGAACATCTGTCACAGAGATGTTGGCACTCAAATTGTTAAGACATCTTGACTCTACTGCAAAATAAATTAAATATAGTAGAACTGTATTTTTAATCAAACATAATAAGCAACCAAAAAAACACATAATTCTTTAATCTTTTGTGAATGTAAAAGATTGTCCAACATTAAGATTTATGTGGCGGAAGCTGGATTACTCTCCAGGAAAAGGATTTAGTGTATTATGGTCAGATTTGTAGCTCTGTTGCTGCTTTGGCTTCAGCGTACTTCTGATGCTCAAGATTTACAACCGATGTAACTTAAAATAAGAGACCTATAAGCAAAATATAGTAGATATGTTTTATGTAACCTTCTAGATTTTATTCATAGGGCTACATGTAATCTATTTTGTTATTTATTTGAAACTTGCAAATCAACTATGTCCGATCGGTAAAAACAATAGGAAACGCCTGTTCCGATATTTAAACTGAGCAGTTTCTCTTTTGCCAGTTGGAGGATGCTACTGTATGTTTTATCTGTCAGAGATTAAATGCGAGCCAGCAGGTCAATTGATCCACAGTTTGGCTTAAAACCTCTTTGAAGAATGAGCATAAATCAACAGCAGAATAAAGGCAGCAACTGATGTGTTTTGAAAAAAAAATATTGATCTTATTTTGCAAACATTTATCATTATTGCATTGTATATACTGTACCTTTGTCAACTACTTGCTGTTTGACGGAGATACAAAATGTACTATTTATTTTCTGCAAGTCTGCAGAATTAGACTGGTCGTAAATGGTGCATTGCAACTAGAGAATATCACTTTTAGAACCAATTTATATATATATATATTATATTACGGAGAGTGTTGAGTCCCTGTATTTGTATTTATTAGAGCATGTGGTCACAGGCCACTTCACCCCAACCTGGGATTGGCGAGTGTTGCTTGCACCCCATTCGCAGGGATGGCGAGTGTTGTGATACTCTGTATGTACATATATATATATATATATATATATATATATATATATATATATATATATAGAAAAAACCGTAGTGCAGGTGGCGCTGATGATTTTCAAGTCTCTAATGAGTCCAGCAATGTTAGCCCTTTAAACAAAGAGGCACAGAAGTTTCACCAAAGTCCAATGATATAGACTGCAGCTCCCTCAATTGGAAAATGACCAAGCATCCAGGGTCAGGATGTATGAATCTAGAGAAAATATAGAACAGAGGGGCGCTCCATGGTGCATGTAAACGATATATTTATTATGGAGGAACAAACACTCCTTAAAAAGGATAAAAGCAATTGCTCGTACCAATAAAAGAACAGTGTGGGCTGGTTACCACATGATAAAACAAACAATACCACGGCAAATCTGCTCCAACCGCATCTGCACTGGCATCAGGTCGACAGGGACTCGCAGACGCTGGGTTGCGCCGACAGGACTCGGAAACCGGAGGCCGGGGACACAGGCAGAAGACAGCGCCGGGACACAGTCAGCACGGGTATCACTGACCAAGCCCTAACATGTTTCGTCAGAGACTTCGTCAGAGGGCGTGGTTCAGTGACTACCCGAGGATAATTTATCCCAACTATCCACCAATCAGAATCTCTGAAATGCCGGTGATGTCATGTACTAATGACAGGTGGGGTGAAAGCCTTACAGGTGATTTGAGTTTCACCACAGACACACTTTGTGCAAAAGAATATTAAAGCCACAGATCTAATGCGGATTTAAAGGTGCCTTGAATAGTTAAATATATTATTATCAAGGTGGAACACCTTATATATATATATACCAAAAATGTTTATGGCATTTCAAAGTTTCCAATGTTGGGAACAATAAAAAGAAATTTATGAATATACAATTTCATTAAATACACAATATATCAATTTTACATGTGCAAATATGCAAATAATTTTACAATCATGAAAAACAATATATTTTCTTTATACAAATATATCATTAAAAATTTCATAAAAATTTCATGAAAAATCACATAAAAATACATAAAAATATACAAATACATATAGAAAAAAACTTATACATATAGAAAAAAACCCATGCATTACAAAACAGTAGAATATCGATGAAGCAGGATTTTTTAGAAAATTGCTGAAAAACATAAAAAGACATCACTGGTTAATATACGGGGTGATTTCATAACCTTCATTTAATCCCAAAGGAACCAATGTATTTAACTTCAGAATCCAGTGGGTTTCACGGCGCAATAATAATTTTTCTCTATCCCCTCCTCGTTTGGGGGGCAAAACCTGTTCAATTATTCTGAAAACTGCTCCACTGGGGTCACTATTATGGAAAGTTTTAAAGTGCCTTGGAACACTATGGTTTGTTAGACCATTTTTTATATTTCTCATGTGTTCCAAAGCCCTTATTTTAAAAACTCGTTTCATTTTTCCAACATAGTGAAGGTCACATTTACAGGACAAAACATAAACTACAAATGTTGAATTGCAGTTTGTAAACTGTTGTGGTTTAATAGCTGATAATTTTGGATTAGTTAAGTCTGCTCCTCTCGCTATATTTTTACAGACTTTACAGCTATTACACTGATAACATCCTTTTAAATCCCAAAAAGTTGTAGTAGTGGGATTCTGACATGTATTACTTAGCTGGCTCTTGGCGATCATATTCTTTAAAGTCCTCGCTTTTTTGTACACTATCTTGGGTCGTGATGGTAATGACTCTCCAAGAATAGGATCCAGCTTAAGAATATGCCAGTTATTATCCAATATACGCTTAATCTCTTTCTCTTTATCATTAAATTGCGTGACAAAGGAACAATGGTCATCTATGTGACCAGTTTTATTATTCACACTTTTATATTGTAAGAGATTATTGCGTTCTAATCCACGTGCTCTATCTCTAGCTCTATTAATGGTATTAATAGGGTACCCCCTTTCACTGAATCTCTCAGTGTATATATCTGCTTGGGTATCATATGTTACAATATTAGAGCAATTTCTGCGAAGTCGAATAAACTGTGAGAAAGGAATATTTTGTTTCCAAGAGTCCAAATGGCAACTCTGGAATTCCAGATAACTATTACAATCAACTTGTTTGAAATATGTGGAAGTCTCAATGGACTTAACATCAGGGTAATTTTCCACACTCAACATTAAATCCAAAAATTCAATCTTAGTTTTGTGAAAATTATAAGTAAATGAAAGATTATAACTATTTTGATTCAAAACATCGACAAATGATTTAAATGATGATTCATCACCCCTCCACACTATCATAATATCATCGATGTATCTTTTGAATAAAATTACATTGCTCAGCAATTCAGGGGTTAAAACATTATGTTCCCAGTCCCCCATATACAGGTTAGCCAGACTTGGGGCACAGATCGTTCCAATCGCCGTGCCCCAAGTCTGGAGGTACCAGCACCCCAAAAACTCGAAATAGTTATATTCGAGAACAAATTTCAGACAATCACATATAAACTTAATTTTCACTGGTGACAACTTGCTTTTAGACAGAAGAACTCTCTCTATTGATTCAATACCCTTTTGGTGTGGGATTTTCGTGTATAATGATGAAACATCGATGGTCCCGAAACTCAGACCATCGTCCCATTCTATGTCTTTAAGGATCTGCAACATATGGGTAGAATCTTTTACATATGTTGGCAATGCAGGGACATATTGTTTAATGTATGCATCCACAAATTCAGATAAACGTGAGGTGAGTGATCCGATACCAGCCACTATCGGACGCCCCGGGGGGCGTGTCCGATTCTTGTGGAGTTTTGGCAGGTAATAGAATGTCGCTAGGTTGGGGGTAACATTGTGAAGATATTTAAATTCATCCAATGAAATACATTTATCAACCAATCCCTTTTTCAGCAATATTTCTAAGTCACCTATAAACGCTTTTGTGGGATCATGGGCTAACTTTTTATAGGATACCTCATCTGATAACAAGTTATTAGCCTCCTGTATATACATTTCTCTATCTAGGATAGCAATACCTCCCCCTTTGTCTGCATTTTTAATAACAATCGATGTATCATTCATCAATTCAGTTAGAGCTTTCCTTTCGCGAAAGGATAGATTAGAGGGATTTTTTCGATTGAGATCTATTTTATCAAGGTCTCTTTTTACCAGCTCCGTAAACATATCTAGGTGTGGGCCCCTAGATTCAACTGGGTAAAAAGTCGACTTCAGTTTAAGACCTGAAGATTCATCTGCTGTTATTGACGATGAAGGTAGAGAAACCTCGCCATCTTTTTTAAAAAAATGGCGTTTCAGTGTTAGTTTTCTAACAAATAGATTTAGGTCTATTTGTAGGTCTACTTTATTAGGCAGAGCCGAGGGAGCAAAAGACAGCCCTTTTAGTAACAACGATTTTTCTGAGGGATTGAGTAATTTTTTAGACAGGTTATAAATGCCATGGGACTCCAAGTCCTCAATCACAGGTTCTTGGATGTCTACTATAATACTCTGATTTTTGACTCCCTTCCTGATTGTTCCTGACCCTCGATTTCCCCTAGTCGTCTTTTTCCCCGGACAGGTGTTCTGGGGGGTGGGGGGTTTTGTATAGGGTTTTTTGGGCGTGCGCCCTGATCTAAAAAATGATCAGTATGTTGATTTTTCTGCTCATTTGAAGAGCGTAAGCGCTCAAATCTGTTATTATGAACAAAACCTCTCGGCTCGTCATAGACTGGTTTCTGCCAGTGTAATTTAGGGTCTCCCATCTGGTAGTTCTTTTTATATCTAGGACGTACTACAGTCCAATTATCTCTATTATCAAACCTCTCATTGTTATATGATGAATGATTTCTAGATTGATAATTATTCCTCTGCTTAAATTGGGGGTTTTTTTTCTGCATATTTTTAGTTCTATTTTTATTTTTATGACCCGGAGTGTGTGTTAAAATTTCACTCTTGGATCCATCTATAACATCAGATTTTGATTTTACGTCTGACCAGGACCTAATTTTACCCTGTTCATAATCAAGCTTGTCTCGGATAAATTTTTTCTGCTTGGTTTCTATAATTTTAACCTCTATAATTGAGACTTTTTTTTCTATCTCAATTCTATATATATAGTGTCCGTGTGTGACCAAAACACTGCCATCTGTTGGCAGCGAGTGAAACTACATCTCTTTCACACATACAGAAACACAGAGACCATCACACATTCAGAAACAAGGGAATCACACATACAGAAACACAGAGACAATCACAAGGTAGTAGACTAGCTTTGGAAGCTTTTGCTTCAAGCGGGCTTACTAGTAGTTCATAAGATTTAAGAATAAAGTATATAGAGTAAATGAGACGCAAATTTCAATTCATTGACCATAAATAGTAATCTTGCAGGGGTAAATCAGACCTAATTGCACGGCCAGAATTCCTTATTCTTCTTCTTCCCTATATGCCGCTCGTCCTGACGCCGTAGCGCAGTGGGTGCCAACCTGTCGCGATTCGGGTGGCTCAACCACTGCACCCATCTGTTCGTTAGTCCGTCCCTGCCTCCCTCCATTGATATCCTCCTCCGCTAGCTCCGAGGGGAGGAGAGCGCATTGCGCGTCTCTCCTTCCCCTCAGTGTGTATTCCTGTGCCGCCATCAGCCAATGAGAGCTCGCGGGCCGGCAGCCAATTAGGAGCCGGCCCGTGAGCTTTGATTTGCTGATGGCTCAGTCACAGGGAAGTAGAGACGCTGTGCTGTGTGACGATGTGCTGTGCTGCTCTCCTGTCCTCAGAAGCCACAGCAGATGGGGACATCAGATTCTAAGAGCAACAATGGTGCAACAAGGGTAAGTGATGGCACTATTGGGAGCATACCTATGTTTCTATGTTTCTATACCTGGCAGAGTGGGGGCATACCTGGCACTATTGGGGGCATACCTGGCACTATTGGGGGCATAGCTGGCATTAGTGGGGGCATACCTGGTACTATTGGGGGCATATGGTGTGTGTCATTTTCTGTGCTGGGCATTACAGTGTTGGTGTGTGTGCCACAATGTGTAATGGGCATTACGGTCTGTGCCACAATGTGTAATGGGCATAAGGATTGTGTCATATTCTGTAATGGGCATAAGGATTGTGTCATATTCTGTAATGGGTATAACGGTGTGTGCCACAAGGTGTAATGGGCATTACGGTGTGTTGTGATACCACGCCTCCTTTCTGTGAGGCCACACCCCCTTTTCACCACGCTGTTCCCACCTACTACTGGTGGGCCTGTGTGCTCAAAAATGCCAGGGCCGGTTTTTGGTCCCAGTCCGGCCCTGGTTGCAGGTACTTATATCGAATCCAAAACCCGCGAGATCTGATGCTGGGATGATGAAGTTTTGCGTTGTTCTGGAATCCGAGCAAGGTACGAAAACCCGAGCCTTTGCTTGTATTCCCATGGATCCCGGAAGTTTCGGGAAGTCTATGTTCTCGGAGAGCCAAAGCAAGCTCATCTGTAGTATCTATGTTTTTTTTTAGGGGAGTCAGCCACAGAAGGGGCATTCAATTAACTGATTCAAACTCACAGGGGAGGAGAGGTGCCCCTTGGGAGCAGAAGCCCAGCGGCAGATGACTCTGTATTAAGGAGAATCCCAACTGAGGAACAGACACTTTGTCATGCTCAGGGTTTTAAGATTTATGTGAAGCTTTTCCTTATTAAACCCATCTGAATTCACCAAATAAATAATTCTAAGGCGACCATTCATAATGACATTCACAAGTATATACTTGTCCACGTGATGTGTTCTATCTGCTGACAGTGACAAACTGCCATAAATATTATTAAAAATGATTATGCCAAGAGCATGTTGAGTTTATATAAAATGATTATGCCCTATGGATTTTAAATTTTTAATGTTTTCTGTCTGTGTTAACCCAAGCATGACTGATGAGTTTGGAAAAGATCGCTTTGAAACACAATAAACCCTTACTGTTGGCTTATGGTTATTTATTATTTATTTATTACCAGTTATTTATATAGCGCATACATATTCTGCAGAGCTTTACAGAGAATATTTGAACACTCCCATCAGTCCCTGCCCCAGTGGAGCTTACAATCTATATTCTCTACCACATGTATACGCACACACAGACATGCTAGGGTTAATTTTGTTGGGAGCCAATAAAACAACCAGTATATTTTTGGATTGGGCGAGGATACCAGAGTACCCTGGAGGAAACCCACGCAAGTACGGGGAGAATATACAAACTCCGCAAAGTTAGGGCCATGGTGGGTATCGAACCCATAAACTAATTTCTGTGAGCCAGTAACGCTAACCATTACACCGTCCATGATGTCCCGTTATAATATCTTTATGAAATAATTGTGATGAGCAGATAACCACTAATACTAGAAAACCGAACCCCCGAACTTGATCAGAGGTGGACTTGATGAGAGTTCGATCTTCCGCACCATTTTCCGGATCCAGATTTCCCATTTTGTGGTCTCAATTAGGCCCTTAGTCCACACAAATCTTCTGCTAAGTTGCCCATAGTGCAGACGTTCCCAAACTTTTTCAATCACAGTGCCCTAGAGCAGTGGTTCCCAACCCTGGTCCTCAAGTACCCCCAACAATGCACGTTTCCAGGTCACCCAGCAGGTGCACTCATTATTCAGGCACATTTGAAAAGATCCACAGGTGGAGCTAATTATAGCACTTGTGATTCTGTGTGGAGACCTGCAAAACATGCACTGTTGGGGGTACTTGAGGACCAGGGTTAGAAACCACTTCCCTAGAGTATCAAAAAAGTTTTCACAGTACCCATAGGCCAAAAGTTTCTTAGAACAAGCTAGGGCCAAATCGGCATGAGAGTAGTTAAGACTCCCAGGTTTTTGTATAAGGTCAGGTGAGAAGCTTGTCACTGGGACAGAACTGGTTATGTTTGGCTGTTTTTCCGTGGGGAGTTTGGGTATATATGGGTGTCCCCAGAGGCACAAGGGAGTTTATTCAGCCACCCGGCCAAAACCCGTTTTTTGTTTTTTTTTCTTATTGTCACTGCTTTATGTTTGTGCGGAGATGCAGCAGGGCAGGGGGGATGCTGCATTTTTGATCATTCCGGGGCACTGACCCTCTAATCAATGGCGAGTTTGTCCTGCTCTGTGTGAGGTGACCTGGGCGTTACTTGTGCGGTTAACGTCCGGTCTGGTCCATGAGTGTTAGGTGAGCCCCCGCGATGATAGTTGGGTCAATTTGGGGAGGACATTTTAGTCATCCTCCAGGGCATGGTCCCAAGTAAGTAAAGCTAGAGCAAGAATGCAGCGTCCCCTGCCCACCTTTACTTCGTTTAGGGTAATTACCATTTGAATAAAAAGCTGTGACCTTTTTAAGCCAAGCTGTACCGTGTCCGTGTCATTACTTCACACCTACATGAGCTTTACACAAAAAGATTCTCAGGTTGTCTCATTTACTGTAGGTCAGCATTAATTTGCTTTAATTGAGAGGTTATGTGTTAAGTGCTCAAGGTTGAAGGTTTTTAGAGGAATAAACCGATGGCTCTCTTATGGAGATATTCAGAAAAAAATATGAAATAAAGTAAATTATGTTTATACAGTATGTCATCCTTAGTGTCAGTTATGGGGTAAGGGACATGGGGCCAGATGCACTAAGCTTCAAAGGTGATAAAATGGAGAGTGATATACAGCCAGCCAATCAGCTCCTACCTGCCATGTTACAGACTGTGTCTGAAAAATGTCAGGCAGGAGCTGATTGTCTGGCTGTTTATCACTCTCCATTTTATCACTTTTGAAGCTAAGTGCATCTGGCCCATGATACGTCTGTTTGTCTACATATTTATTTTATGATGGGGAGCCAAGGGCACTGTTTTTGTCTGTTACATTAACCATAACTAGGCATTCGTGTTCATGGAACACTGGGCGGACTTCTCGGTCAGGCGCCATCTTTTTTGCCGTGTTGGATTGCACCTGAACGAGGAGGGGGCTGCGGTGCTGGGGGGAAGGATGGTTAGAGGATTGGAGGAGATTTTAAACTAGGCGACGGGGGTTGGGGGCAGCAAGACATTATGGGACCATCAGGGAGAGAAGCCGGACTGGGATCAGGAATCATATGGGGGAAGGAGATGGGGGGGGGACGGAGACATAGACAAAGTCCTGGGACATAACTAACAAGGGTATAATCGGGGGTAACTCTCAGGGTGCATCAGGAATGTCATGTAATAAAATGTTATGTTGTAACAGTCACGTTACCCCATTACAGTTCTTAGGTACAGATGATCTTAGTATACGGGAAGGAGGGAAGGACAGAGGAAGAATTCCCAGAACTATAAAGAGGGCAGGCAGTGTGCACGGTGGGGAGGCCTGTAGAGAGTCTATTGAAGGGGAGAGGGGAAAGAGGAACCTAGTAAAGATTTCAAATGGGTCCTGGGGTGAAACTAATCACAATATTAGAGCCATATCTAAAAATAAACATAAATTAAAATGCTTACTGGCTAATGCAAGAAGCTTAGTGAGTAAAATCGGGGAGCTAGAAACGGTGATCAGTAGGGACGACTACGACATCATTGGTATTACAGAAACATGGTGTAATGAGTCGCATGACTGGGCATTAAACATGGAGGGATATACACTCTACAGGAAAGACAGGGAAAATAGAAGGGGCGGGGGTGTGTGCCTATATGTAAATAATAACTTAACATCATGTGAGAAAAATATGAGCACAGACCTGGAAGAAGACAACTCGGAGACAGTGTGGGCAGAGATAACCGACAATAATAAAAATAAAAATAAACAAATTTATAATAGGGGTATGCTATAGACCACCAAATATAAACGAAAGGGAAGAGTCTCTTCTTTTAAACCAAATCAAACAAGCATCAAATCAGGGTCAGGTATTAATTATGGGGGATTTTAATTTACCCGACATTGATTGGGAAAATGAAACAGGTAAATCAGCAAGAAGCAATGGGTTCTTAAGCTTACTTAAAGCCCAGTTTATTACACAAACGGTAGAAACTCCAACTCGTGATGAGGCACTCTTGGACTTAGTATTAACAAATAACACAGACTTAGTTTCAAACACAAAAGTAATTGAACAACTAGGGAACAGTGATCACAATATGGTTTCACTGGAAATCAACTTCAGTAAATTACATCAAAAAGGATCTGCAAAAATACTAAACTTCAGAAAAGCAAACTTTGAATTATTCAGGGAAGCCCTAACAGGAATTGGGTGGGAAACGGTTATGGAGGGAAAAAATGCAGAGGAAATTTGGGATACTCTAAAAAAGGTGCTTAATTCACTAACTATTGAATACATTCCTAAAGTAACTAAAGGTAAATTCAACAACAAAAAAAAAACCACCATGGTTGGACAAAGAAGTAAGGTCAGCTATCAACAATAAAACCAGAGCCTTTAAATTCCATAAAAAATAACTTGAATGAGGAGGCGTTCGCAAAATACAAAGAATCAAACAAAACTTGTAAAGGGGTAATCAAAGTAGCTAAAATATTATATGAAGAGTGCATAGCCACTGAAAGCAAAACCAACCCAAAGAAGTTTTTTAAATACATAAATAGTTTAACGTTTAATTAAGGAAAACATAGGCCCACTAACTGATACTAGTGGAAAAAGTGTTACTGAGGACAAGGGTAAAGCAAAACTGTTGAATGAGTTCTTCTCATCAGTATTTACTAAGGGAGAGCAGACTGTGGAACGAACATTTACCACAAACGGGACAAAAAAGCCAGATCTCATTGTGGATATCACGCCGAAGGAAATAATACTGAGGCTAAGCAAACTCAAAACAAATAAATCACCAGGGCCAGATGGGATTCATCCGAAGGCATTAATGGAATTAAGGGATGAACTAGCTACCCCCCTACATTATATCTTTAGCAAGTCACTATCGTCAGGTATAGTACCAAAAAGATTGGAGAATAGCAGAGGTAGTGCCAATATTCAAAAAAGGAAAAAAGGAAGATCCCGCTAATTACAGACCCATTAGTTTAACATCAATTGTGGGTAAACTATTTGAAGGATTTTTAAGGGATGGTATCCATGAATATTTAGATCATCACCGTCTACTCAGTACTAACCAACATGGGTTCGTGAAAAATCGTTCATGCCAAACTAATCTACTAGGGTTCTATGAAGAGGTTAGCAAAAACCTCAATAATGGAAATGCTGTAGATGTGATTTTCCTAGATTTCACTAAAGCATTTGATACTGTCCCACACAAGAGATTGATTAATAAAATGGAGAACCTAGGATTAATAAAATGGACAACCTATTGGGTGACAATATTTGCAGATGGGTAGGGAATTGGCTATGTAATAGAGAACAAAGAGTGGTTGTGAATGGTGCCGTATCAGATATGATACCGGTACTAAGTGGAGTGCCCCAGGGTTCGGTTTTGGGGCCCATTTGGTTTAACATTTTTATTAACGATATTGGGATAGGGTTACTCAGCAATGTATCCATCTTTGCGGACGATACAAAACTTAGCAAAGTCATCAAATCATCAGAAGATGTCACCATGCTTCAAAATGATCTTGCAATTCTAGATGAGTGGGCAAAAAATGGAAGATGAGGTTCAATGTAGATAAATGTAAGGTTATGCACCTTGGGAGACACAACCAGTGTGCAAGTTACAACCTAAGCGGAGAGGAACTGGGTAATTCCATACTTGAAAAGGATCTAGGAGTCCAAATAGACAGCAAACTGGGATGTAGTGCCCATTGTAATGTAGCTACAAAAAAGGCCAACAAAATTCTGGCATGTATTAAGAGGGGAATGGAAACTAGGGACTCAAGGGTAATTATGCCACTGTATAAAGCATTGGTGAGACCTCACCTCGAGTACGGAGTACAGTTCTGGGCCCCACACTATAAAAAGGACATCATAGAATTAGAAAAAGTCCAAAGGCGAGCAACAAAGCTTATTAGGGGAATGGAGAATTTAAGCTACGGGGAGAGATTAAGCAATTTGGGACTATTTACATTAGAAAAGAGACGTTTAAGGGGGGACATGCTCAACATGTACAAGTATATCAAGGGCCAATATAAGGAACTGTCACACACCCTCTTTTCTACTAGAAAGGAATCTAGGACGCGAGGGCATGAGTATAGATTAGAAGAAAAAAGATTTCATTCAGCTAGTAGAAACAATTTCTTTACAGTCCAGAGAAGAGTCAAACTCTGGAACTCTCTTCCCAGAGAGGTGGTAACGGCTGGCTCATTAAATGCGTTCAAGGCAAAGTTGGACAAACATTTACTGGAGAAAAACATCCATGGGTACAAATAAGAAAAATAATCTGTCTGTAAAATATCAGAACCTACCAAATCAGCAATGGATATCTATACCAGGTTGAACTAGATGGACGCAAGTCTTTTTTCAGCCTTACCTACTATGTAACTATGTAACTAGTTTGATTTGGTTCTGAGCACCCTGCAAGGGATATGAGGCTCCCCCAGTTGCCATGGCACCTAGGGCCTGATTCAGACTTGTTCACAAGGCTGAGTATGCTTGCAGCTTAGCAAACAGATAAACGTCGCCCACCGCCCAGCCGAACACCCGCCCTCTCTGCCACCCGAATCCCCTTACTAGCATGTGAGTGGATGTGTATGCTTACACACACCCTCGCATGTGACCACACAGTTGTTTGATGCTAGGTGACGATTCGAAGATAAAGGTCAGTCTAGACTGACTTTTATCTTGGCCAGAGATTGCCGAATTTGGGGTGGGTGCTGATGTCTTGTGACATCAGCCGCCCGCCCCAAGCAGTCATCGACACTCCTGTGTGTGCAGGGGGTTCCCCTGTCCAGCCCCATGTCTACCCCCATTCCACCAACTACGATGGGGACACCCTGGTGAGTGTGTTACTCGCCAAAGGTGTTAGCTCTGGGGGTGTGCGCATATTTGCGCATGTGCATGCGTAGCTCCCCCATGATTGGCCAGAGGACCAAATTTGCCTCCCCCCCCCACTTTCCAAACCTTTGATAACTTAGAGGAACATCACATAAGTGCACCAGCAGTATGTGGAGCAGACTTTAAGCATAGTCCATAAAAAAAACATCCTTGTGCAAATCAAATAGATATGACCTCAAAAGTGTTGTGGGCGCTTTATGTTACTCAACCAATTTGCAGAATATAAACAAGCTGGTCCATAAGAGTTATGTAATGTTTCTGAGTTCTAGCAAACATGTTTGGCATAAAAGCCACTGTCTGTACAGTGTGGGGAGAACAGAGTGCAGATCACTCTGATCGTATAATAGCACCCTGATGAGAAGCATATTGAAAATCTAAGTGAAGAGGCCGTGCACATTATCTATATTGAGAATACATCAACCCTGAACTAATTCATCTTTTCAATGAGTAGCAACATTACAAAGTTCACAGTCAGGTTTAGAAGAGATTTTTAAATACTTCACACTGTGGCAATTACAATTTCCATTCTAATGTGAATCTTCTATCTTCCCTAATAGCTTTAATGCTATGAACAAATAATACTGTCTTATGGTACCCTTAGGAATTTTGGGTCCGATTCAGACCTGTTTGCACTGGTCCGAATTCATCCCTGTCCCCAATGGTGTGGGTCTGCACGTGAGCATTTGCAAACCCCCAGAGCGAAGGGGCGGTTGATGGGGTTTGCCCAACAATTCATGGGTGCACCCTAATTCAGTGGAAAGCAGCCATATGAAAAGTAAGTCCGGGAAAATTAATCCGCTATTGAGTAACCATCAAATGATTTTATCCCCTGTGCGGCCGCATGTGAGCGAATGTATAAGCGTACACATCCACTTGCAGTGTAGCATGGGGATTCGACTGGCGGGCAGGGCCGTAATGTGTGCTGGGGGAAGGGTGTCATAGTAATGTGTGATGGGGGAAGGGGGTCATATTAATGTGTGCTGGGGGGAAGGGGGTCATTAGAATGTGTGCTGGGGGAAGGGGGGTCATAGTAATGTGTGTTGGGGAAGAGGGGTCATATTAATGTGTGCTGGGGAAGGGGGGTCATAGGAATGTGTGCTGGTGAAGGGGTGTCATAGTAATGTGTGCTGGGGGGAAGGGGGGTCATTGTCATGTGTGCTGGGGGGAAGGGGGGTTGTAGTAATGTTTGCTGGTGGTGGATCATATTAATGTAATTTCTATAGACCACGCACCATACTTAGCTATTTTCCCCGGAGCGCTGAGCATTTCCAGGTGATTGGGAAAAGGTAGACCCAAGGAAGGTCTGAGAGAACTCTCTTGGTGGGGCACCTATGAATACTAAAAGATAACTTTTAATAGGTTATCTTAGCATTGCAAGGTCCTGCATGGTGCAAACCCCATTATGGTTACACATTTTTTTTAAAGTGCAGATATAGGTGCCTGGCACAGTGTACCTGTGTTTGGTGGGAGTGATGCAGGTGCCGACAGTGGCAGTGTACTGTCCAGGACCCAAAACTCCTGTTTGGTTGCTGCTCATGAAAAGTGCTGTCAGTGGCTGCTATTCCAGGCTGTGTCAGGAGTAAGGGTGGAAGTGGGAAAATGCAGCATCCCAGGGAGGGTTACAATCTAGTGGTGCAGGAGAAGTGATGCTCCTGATTGTTCTCAGCGGGAGCACCAAGACTATCGTTTCGCACAGCTTTTTTCATTGGACACCCAGACACTGCCCAGGCATGACCCTACCGCGGTGTCCTCGTTCATCTAATTCCCAGACCTCACACCCTGGTCAGTCTGTAGGGTATATATATATATATATATATATATAGGGAATAGAACAAAGGGCACTCAGGGTCTTTTGCAGGTGAAAACAAAATAGACTGTTTATTCAGTCATGTGTCGGGTCCGTCTACGTTTCGGGGTCTCCCCCTTCGTCAGGACAGGTAGTGGTAAAGTGTACAGTGATGTGTGACAACAGTTTAAATAAGCTCAGTCACTTACCCCCTCCTGCAGCTTGCGCTCACTCACGTGGACCGCTGGGCATACTTCCGGATGTGGCCGCGCCATGATGACGTCACCGTGATTCCCAGTGGCATCCCTCAGGCGCGTCAGAGCGGGGCTGGCCTGCAGTCACGTGGGGCGGGCTGTGGAGGAAGGACAGGAACATCGTATTACAAACATGGTGATAGTGTCTCAAATCAGGAGATACATGCATACAAATAAACATGTATAATGTGTATATATTATCCGGAGCGCAGCACCTAAAAAAAGGTGCTGCGCTCCGGATAATATATACACATTATACATGTTTATTTGTATGCATGTATCTCCTGATTTGAGACACTATCACCATGTTTGTAATACGATGTTCCTGTCCTTCCTCCACAGCCCGCCCCACGTGACTGCAGGCCAGCCCCGCTCTGACGCGCCTGAGGGATGCCACTGGGAATCACGGTGACGTCATCATGGCGCGGCCACATCCGGAAGTATGCCCAGCGGTCCACGTGAGTGAGCGCAAGCTGCAGGAGGGGGTAAGTGACTGAGCTTATTTAAACTGTTGTCACACATCACTGTACACTTTACCACTACCTGTCCTGACGAAGGGGGAGACCCCGAAACGTAGACGGACCCGACACATGACTGAATAAACAGTCTATTTTGTTTTCACCTGCAAAAGACCCTGAGTGCCCTTTGTTCTATTCCCTATTTATACCAGGGGCTGCAAGGCCCTGATTGCTGGCACCGGGGCACTTCTACCCCACTTTGGCTTTACCTAAGTCCTGCAGTGCCGAATCCATCCCTGCTCTATATATATATATATATATATATATATATATATATATATATATATATATATATATAACAAATATAGGTGCGCTGACACTATTAAGTCCGTTCAGTCCAAGGAAACAAGTTCTTTGGATGTATAATCCACACCAGTCCAAATGAATTTTACTAGGTGCAGCTCCCCTCTGAATGTCCCGATTCCCACGGGACTCCAAACGTAAACTCCACCTAAAACAAACAGAGGGGGCGCTTCATGGTGTAATATCGTTTTAATAAAAACGTGGAAATCACTTTAAAAACTTTTCTCCCACGGAGAAGATAAAGCCCGTACCGAAGTAATCATCCGGTGTGGGCTGAATACCACAAGATATGTAAAACAATCCACTGGTTCAATACTGCATGCCCAGAATTTTAAACGGCGGACTCACATTTGCGTCACACAGACCACGCCCCTACGCGTTTCGTCGATGGACCCCACTGACGAAGTCCATCGACGAAACGCGTAGGGGCGTGGTCTGTGTGACGCAAATGTGAGTCCGCTGTGTTCACGCTGTTTGGAAGCCCCGCTGCTGAGACGCTGAGGCGCCGGCGTCTTGCCGAGTGGTACCGTGAGTGACACGTTTAAAATTCTGGGCATGCAGTATTGAACCAGTGGATTGTTTTACATATCTTGTGGTATTCAGCCCACACCGGATGATTACTTCGGTACGGGCTTTATCTTCTCCGTGGGATAAAAGTTTTTAAAGTGATTTCCACGTTTTTATTAAAACGATATTACACCATGAAGCGCCCCCTCTGTTTGTTTTAGGTGGAATATATATATATATATATATCATTATGCCAGCACTCTGATTTTCCATCTGCTCCGGTGCCATGTCCACAATGTCCATATGAATCCAAAAAACAGCTGTAGGAGGTTCTGAGGAAGGCAGTACGCTGCCGAAAGTACTTAACCATTCAATACAGTTTTACTGCTTATATACAGTCTCCGAGTGCCTTCTTTTTTGGATTCATATATATATATATATATATATATATATATATATATAAAAAATACAGTATGGACCTCGTATTGCGCTAACAGGTATCTGCTGCTACTCCGATAAGGCTCCCCTGTTAGTGGGAGTCAGGCAAAAGGTACACAAAAGGGGTTTATATCAGAGAGCGCTGAAATATGTACCACCTAGTCACTTCAGTACAATATAAAGCACTTGTAAAATTAGTGTAGCGACAGTTGATAATTGTCCCTTTCCCGAATGAGACGTGGAAATCTGTTCAAGATAAAAAGTAATTTATTGAAACCCAACGCGTTTCTTCAGAACGACTTCATCAGGGGTAAAACAGATGTTTTTCAAGTGTATGATTTGATCAACTTTTTAGAATTCATACAGGGTAAAATCCGTTGTAGGTAAGTGGATGCCAAACTGGCTGAGTGATAGGATGTCGGTGTAAATCCGTGAATAACAAAGTTATTAGGGTCCCTATTTGAAGGTTCAGGGAAAAAAATCTTTTTGGCTAATAAATATCCGGTCTATAGACGCTGGGGACATCAAAAAATAATTCACTAGTAGGTGACTTTATATGTAGAATTCGTTTAGTCGAATATGAACAGGTAAGGTCCTGAGCAATAAAAGGTGAATAGATGTGCAGAATCCCTTTAGTAGGGTGTGGGTAGGCGTGATCTCAAGTTGTAGGATTTCACCATCCCAATATGATGGACAAAACGGATGTAGGCTATACCAGCCTTATAAAAACGGGAGCAGGACTCGCTCAATCGTATCCAAGTGGGTTTAATTTTTCCAACGCCAGTATATAATATCACCACAATGTAGCAGTTTTCAGTAGCTCCTTCACTGGCTGATGATCAGCCAGTGAAGGAGCTACTGAAAACTGCTACATTGTGGTGATATTATTTTGAAGTGATTTCCTTCATCCGTTTGATTTTCCCACTGGCGTTGGAAAAATTAAACCCACTTGGATACGATTGAGCGAGTCCTGCTCCCGTTATTATAAGGCTGGTATAGCCTACATCCGTTTTGTCCATCATATTGGGATGGTGAAATCCTACAACTTGAGATCACGCCTACCCACACCCTACTAAAGGGATTCTGCACATCTATTCACCTTTTATTGCTCAGGACCTTACCTGTTCATATTCGACTAAACGAATTCTACATATAAAGTCACCTACTAGTGAATTATTTTTTGATGTCCCCAGCGTCTATAGACCGGATATTTATTAGCCAAAAATAATTTTTTTCCTGAACCTTCAAATAGGGACCCTAATAACTTTGTTATTCACGGATTTACACCGACATCCTATCACTCAGCCAGTTTGGCATCCACTTACCTACAACGGATTTTACCCTGTATGAATTCTAAAAAGTTGATCAAATCATACACTTGAAAAACATCTGTTTTACCCCTGATGAAGTCGTTCTGACGAAACGCGTTGGGTTTCAATAAATAACTTTTTATCTTGAACAGATTTCCACGTCTCATTCGGGAAAGGGACAATTATCAACTGTCGCTACACTAATTTTACAAGTGCTTTATATTGTACTGAAGTGACTAGGTGGTACATATATATATATATATATATATATGCAAAAAGAAACAGAGAGGGAGCGCAGTATGAGCATCACAATAAACTTTTCCTAAAAAAGTGAAATCAAGCTCACATACATGTAGGTTAAGATTTAACAGCTTGCCAGAATATAACCACCACACCACGCCGACAGCTTCGGACCGGGACCAGCCGTTTCACCGCCTGTGGAGCTTCAGTGGGTCAGGAACAAACAGCACAGCATTGTAGATTTAGGCCACGCCACGGGCTCTGTAAATGTCCTAATCATCTTCCCCCTACCCCCTTACCCTAACCTTCCCTTGCATCAGCCTAACCCCCAGTAGCCTGACCTTAATCCACCCCTAAACCTAACCCCTGCAGCCCCCTGCCTAAACCTAACCCCCCATCCTGTAGCATAACCAAACCTAAATGCCCTTCCCTGTCCGGATCCTAACCCATCACACATACTCACCAATCGGGATGAAGAATGACGGTATTCCGGTGTCAGCAGTCCGATCCTTTCAAAGTTCCAGCACCAATCTTCTGCTGGCAGTTGGAATGTCGGCGTCGGTATATTGAACGTCAGCATCCTGACCATCGGGATGCTGAGTGCATCCCGTGCGCAGAGGTACTACAGTGATGATTTACAGTGTAGTGAAATTTCTAGAGTGGTCAGTAATATAATGTACGGTATAACAGGATCAGCAATGTAGCTTAAGATATTGAAGGGTCAGTAATATAGTTAGTGGGTTGTATAGAGGAGTCAGTAATACAGTGGCAGGTATATGGAGTCTGGAATATAGTGGGTGGTATAGCAGGGTTAGTAATGTAGTGGGGGGTATAGAGGGGTATATATGTGTTTGTATGTGCACAGAATGTGTGTGTATATATATATATGCATTGCCAGGGGCCCATAAAGCTGCTAAAATGGCCCTGTGGTGGGGTGGGCATGCGTTCGGCAGGGCGCGTTTACCTGTATGCTACTCAGCCTAGCGAGCAGGTCCGAATGACCCCCTTAGATAAATGGAGTAGCTGAATCAAGGGTGGACCTACTTTAGGTCTTGAGGTAAGCTTTCCATACTATCCCTTTAAACCAGGTCATTAATTACACAGGTTCTGTGGCAGATTTAAACAAGGAAAAATGCAGAATGCCAGAGACTGAGGGCGAGATGCTCCAAACAAAAAATGCCGTAAAAACCCTGTTTTCGGGGTTTTCACCGCATATTTCATATGCAGCAAAGCTCCACAGCCACCCTGCACGACCCCTGTCGCCCCCCTCCTCACCTGTGTCCGGGTAGCCTCCTCCTGTGCTGCCCTGACCAGTGACCTCCTCCTCCCTGCATCTCTTCCGGGTGCAGGCAGGAGGAAGCGGAGCCCTGGCCAAGCAGCAGCAGCCAGTTAAGGGTCCAGGGAGGGAGGGGGGACCCACTGCACATCGCCGGCCACAACGCAAAGGACAGTTTTTAATGCAAGAGATGTCCTTTGCGTAATCGCGTATGTTAGTGAATATGTCATTATTAACAATGCGAATGCCGGTGATGTGTGAAAGAGGATGTTAGAGAATCCCGCAGTAATTACAGTCTAGCACACATTTTACACATATCAAAACTGTGAAGAAGGAACTGCGGATCTCACACTGAGTGGACAGTTGTGTGGAGAAACGCGTTGCGGAGACACAAGCCATGATTCCCCATGATTTGTGCATTTATACACTGCAAGATGGACTACTACTGCTATACAGTACATCATTGTACACCATTGGCTCTTGTGACCAAGTGGGGGAGGCGAACACTTTCGGTGGTGTGGGGATTGGGGAGAGGCGGCCGGAGGGGCTGTTGGTGTAGTGGAAGAGGAAGGGCAGAGGAGTAGCGTAGCGCTAGCAAATGCGGGGGTAAGCGGTGGCGGCAGAATTTTTAAAACACTGGGCAGCCCTCTGATTGGCTGAGAGAGCTTAGTCAATCAGAGGGATGGCCAGTGGTTTAAGCAATTCTGCCGTCACTGCTAACCCCCCTGCCAGCTAGTGCTCCTTCTGTCCTCATCTCAGCACCCATACACCTGTGTGTCCTGTCCCCATCCAAGCATCTACACACCTGTGTGCCCTGCCTGGATCCCAGCGCCCACACACTGTAGCACTAGCGGGCCAGCGGGCGACAGCGGTGGCGGCAGAATTGTTGTAAACATTGGGCAGCCCTCTGATTTGCTGAGCTCTCTCAGCCAATCAGAGCGCTGCTCAGTGTTTTAAACAATTCTGCCGCCACTGCTGACCCCCGCCGCCCGCTAGTGCTCCTTCTAGCGCTACACATCTACGCCACCCTCTGTCCGCCCTCTTCCAGCACCCGATGTGCCATCTCACAATGGCATGCAACATTGGGTGCAATAAGGGGGCAAGTTTTTTACCATAAGATGCAATCGGATTTGATGGACATGACACTTTGATGTCACATCAGATCCGATCGCATAATTGTATGGGCAGCATAAGTGCAGCTGATTGAGCATTTGCTAGTTTGTTAGACTCATTAGAGGGAGAAGTATTCTAGCAGGTATGATAATGTCCTTTCATTTGTTCTAACATTTGCACATGTTTTGCCTAACATGCAAGCAAATGTCAGCAAAAATGATTACTTAGTCAAAATCATTGTCATTCAGTCTTGCTGCAAAACCAGGCACTGGCCCCCCTTCAATGCATCACCTGCCCACTTAACAACTGCTTCATAGCAGTTCCCAATGCGGCGCAACTTGAGGAGATAATCCCAGGCAGGATTGCCTACCCTCCCCAGAAATGTGGGAAAGCCTCCTAGACCCTAGTAAACATCTCACGGGTGCAGCAAATAAATACCGCAATTCCTGTCTCTTCAGGGGGAGGGGCTAAGTATGCAACTTGTTAGATTTTAGCTCCGCCCCTCCTCAAAGACTAGGGGCGGGGCTTGACGACAACTAGAAAAAGGTGCTGCTGATAGTCCCCTCTCCAGGCTTGTCCCAGAGAGGAGACTTTAAAAGTAGGCAAGCCTGATTCAATCTTGAATCCTGGGATTGAAAAAATGTCCCGGATTGGCCTCCCTATAAGCAATAGACAGACAGGTAAGAGTGCTCTGCTCAGAAGCCTGCAA
This sequence comes from Crinia signifera, assembly GCF_055691185.1. Classification (NCBI taxonomy): domain Eukaryota; kingdom Metazoa; phylum Chordata; class Amphibia; order Anura; family Myobatrachidae; genus Crinia; species Crinia signifera. Next base: position 34,312,995 of record NC_139224.1, on the reverse strand, counting down.
CATATAGTGAAGTAGCAATTTGATACTGTACACAACAAGGATAAGTGCTACATTTTGCAAATTGGTCCAATTAGATGTTGCATGTATCCCAATTTGTGTTTGTGATTGAACAACAACTGACCAGTGCTCCAAGTATAGAATGTGACAGTAACAAACCTAATACAGCATGATGGAACATAATACAGTGATCCAAGTGTACAGATGGACTAGAAAAAATTAGGTGAACCCCAGCATTCATGCTGAATTCAATATTAGTTTATTGTTAATAATCAAATGACTAACCACGTGACACGCAATGCCAGGGGGGAGCATGGTTGGTGGCCTACCCCTTTCACTATCCACGTCAGCATCAATCGCCTTCAGTAACCTCTTCGCTCGCCACCATGCCTGAAGCGCGGCGAGCCAAGCCAGCCCACAAGGGTATATTTTGGTTTCCATGTTCGGATCTTGCTCCTACTCCTGTTGTGCCGTGTCACGTACTTGTGGTGTCAGCAGTCCTTTAGCCCACTAGAATTTAGACTCACCTTTTTGGTACACGGTACACTTTTTGCATTCTGACCACCACTCTGATGACTTCACGTCTGGACACTGCAAACTTCTAGGCTGCACTTCTGCTGCTGTGCTCCTTACTCATAGTTACACCTTCATTCTCCTCCTGTGTTGCCCAGGTCACTTCCTTTACTGGGAGCTGACTTACGGCTTGGTGGGCGTGGACTGATGAACCTGCCAACATCACTGTTGTACTGCTCTACCCCATGTTAAATAGCCAGGATCCTGATGCTTACAGTCACATTAGATTGGTTGTCTACGTCTAATAGGTGTGCATGGGTTCTGCGCATGCGCAGTGATGTCTGAGTACTAGTACTGTACTAGTGTTCAGACTTTACAACACAGTGGAGGCAGCATAGAGGAGGGGCTGGCCCAGGAGGCTGCACACGGGCCTCCTCCTCTCTTAAGACACCATTGCTGGGTACAGTGGGGAGCTGGACCCTGTGGTAGCCGCTATCCCTCCACCAATGGTAGGTATTCCCCTGCTGTAACCAGAAAGCATTATTACCATACAGGTGATCACTGCAAAGAGATTGTAAAAGATAACGTTAAAACAATGTAATATAGAAAAAAACATTCCCCCAAAACTCTATATAACTCTTAAATGAAGTAACCTAAGGCAAACATTATTTATTTATAACATGTAATTCAGAAATTTTTAAATAAAATAAATGATAACTCATTTATTTTCAAATGTATTAACTTTTGTTTATGTATATTTTTAGTTGCATGTAGAAATGTTGACATATTATATAACTATGGCAGTTTCTATTACATATTCGAACAACCAGTTTTTAATTTATATCCAATACCAGGTCAGATAAAGTCAGATTGCTGGGATGAAATGCATCCATAAAAGTAACATTTACAGAATGTTCGTTTACTAATTGGATGGAAAAGTGGACTCCATTGTCAATGAGAGTTAAAGGCCACAGATTATTTACTGTATTTAATGTGCTTTGGTTTCTATAGAGACGTCTTAATCAATTTGTCCAATTGATTACTTACTTCCTTGGAAAAAGTTTTGTACATTTATGCGAAAAATGTCAGATAAATTTTAGATACCATGGGGGAAATTTACTAAAGGAAATTTGTAAAAAAAAATAGGTGTATTTTTATCCAGAAATAAATTGATTTTTGACATTTACTATCCCGAAAATACGGCGATTCGTATTCGTATTGATGTGCTATCAATACGAATACGAATTGCCATATTTTCGGGATAGTAAATGTAAAAAATATGTGTATTTCTGGATACAAATACACCTATTTTTTACAAATTTCCTTTAGTAAATTTCCCCCCATATGTTTATCCTGTGGACATTCTATAATATTAACACCATACTCAAGTTAATAGTCTAAAGCAAGCATGTCCAACGTTGGCCCTCCAGTTGTTTTGAAACTACACATTCCAGCATGCTTTGCAATAGTTTTAGCATTCTCTAATAGCAAAACTGTGGCAAAGCATTCTGGGATGTGTAGTTTCACAACATCTGGAGGGCCAACGTTGGACATGCCTGGTCTAAAGGGGGATTTGATAACAGTGGCTGTTTTTATGGGATGAAGGTCGACATGACTGGAGATCGACATAGGGTTAGGTCAACAGGGTCATTAGGTCGACACAAGCATTAGGTCGACATGGGGAAGGTCGACAGTCCAAAGGTCGATATAGGGTTTTTCAATATTTTTTTTTGAGCCAACATGTGCATACAGGTGGTATTTTATGCCCTTCCATCCATTAGGGCAGTGGTTCCCAAACTGTGTGCCTAGGCTCCCAGGGGTGCCTCGGGACACTTGCAGGGGTGCCTGGGATTGGTGGTCTAGAGGCAATTGAATGGTCATTGTAAAAGGCAAAAACATTGCTGGTGGGCTACCAATAATAAAATATGTGGACAAACAGAAGCTAATCCTGTTCCTCACCCATAAATAAACCCATTTATGACATACAAATCAATTTACAGAATAGGAAACTTTTGTACTAGGGGTGCCGTGAAAAAAATTCTGATGCTCTAGGGTGCCGTGATTTTATAAAGTTTGGGAACCACTGCATTAGGGTATAGTGGAAGAATAAAATATTGTGCCAAGCGTAGCGAGCGCAGCGAGCCATGCGAGGGGACGCAGTGCACTTTTTTAGTGTCCATGTCGACTGTGATTTTGAGAGAAGGAGAGTTGGGGGAGAGTTGGGAATTTTGGTGAGTCTCTCTGCATCCTGCCACTTCTCTGTTGAAGTGGGTAGAATAGGGGGGCATGATGATATGATTCACTTTCATTTGCAACCACAACACCATGATGCAATACCACTAGGTGGGGTTGTGATGATGCAGTTGATTGTCACATTCACCCCTTCCCATCCCATCTGTACACGCCCCTTCCCAGAGAGCAGAGTAGGGAAGTACCGTAGAGAAGTATAAAAATTTGTGTTTAAAATGCTCTATAAGAAAACAAATTTTATTTTATTTCATTGTCTTTCACTGTGGTGTCATTATCATAAGAAAGCTCTCTACTCTCCCCTCAAGGTCTTTCTAAGCAAATAAAAAGAAATGGGCCTAGCACCGAACCATAAACTAATCTGCTTACAAATCTTGTCAATTTAAAATGCGTTCTATTTATAAGAACAGTCTGCACTCGACTCCTCATCCAATCTTATATCCAAGAACAGCTGTTTTCTTAGATTTACACAATAACCTTTTACATTTAGTTGTGCCCAGCTCTCACATGCCAGACCTCTATACCCAGTGTAACAGTGTTCCAGTGTCCCCTGCTGGATGAAAGGGCAAATAAATAAATGAAACAAATCTATTAAATTGCCACCCACCTTTGCACCTTCATTCACCACTTTAATATTCACATATCTATACGTAAAGGATCGTCGTGTAGTCACCCACAGAAACTTGGAGGAAAAAATAAACAAATAAAGGCAGCACACAATTGTATGCACTACCACCTATAGAACAAGGTCTTGATGAGAATTCATTCATTCCCATCTGCTATTAAAGAAATTGTGTTCAATGTTCTGATTGGGCAGATCATGTATGTTCCCACCCTGACCAATTGGAAAGTTCCAAATCTAGAGCATACGACAATGTGGTAAATACCCCAATAAAGGTTTTTTTTTTACATTGTCAGTTTAGAGCATCCTGTCCCTGGTGAGTAAATGCTGTGCCCATGCAAAGCAGAGCAATGAGTGCCCCACCAAAATTGGGACAATTTTTAACTACGGTACCTGCCTATGCTGAAAAGGTTAGTGAGTTGGGGGCCTCACTTTCTTTTTTCATGTTTTTCTGCTTTTTAAGCCAAGTCTATAGATCTGTGCAGCACTTCTAAACCTGAGTATTGTTACAGCAGTATTATAGGTTAGCTGCAGAATGAGTATCTAGGAACCAAACACAACACGTTACCACTGTTTTTTTGGGCAGAAATACGGGTTTTGCTTTTTGATTCATCTCGTCCAGTAAGTTTGCAAACATAGAACTGATTCAGATAGCAGTCGCTCGTCTGCAACTTTATGCAAATGTTGCTACAAAGCCCTACTCTGATGTCCATCGGGACGTAGTGCTTAAAGTCTGTGTACTGCTGGCTAGAGAGGAGGAGCCCAGTGATTGCACATGGGCCATCTCCTCCCTTTATACATCCTGGCTATGGTAGTCTGTGATGGCCCCCGTATAAGCCGTTAAGTGTTTGCGTATGCATCCAATTTCACTGACATGCTGCCAATGCTCCCATAATATGGACTATCTCCCTGCATGCATTAACATACCTCCAAACTGTCCCGATCACAGTGTCCTGCTAATTGCAGACTGTCCCGCTGTCCCTCCTGTGGATCACAGTGTCCCAAGGGCAGGGGGGCCTTTGGGGGAGCTGGAGATCACTGCTTCTCTGCTTCTGCAGAGCAGCGGGTGATCGGAGGACAGATGGCGTGCGCATGCATGGTATCTATCCCCAGCTGCTTGGGGAGCGCTGGCCACACCTCCAAATTTGCCAAAAATGGGGGCCGCGGCACTAGACCGCACCTCCTATGTTAGAGACCACGACCAGTAGGACCAAAGCTTTGCCCCCTTTTCGAACCGATTTAGAATATGCAAAAGTTGGAAGGTATGCATTAAGCCTGATCCTTATAGCAGCCCTGAATGCATGTCACTTGTCCAAGATTTCTCTGACACCGTCCAGCTCAGCAGCGCCTTTATATGTCAGTAGCAATAAACAACTACACGCATTGTGTGCGACTCAGGCTCACAGTGTTAAACTGTAGCAAGAAGTGCATTGCTGGAGCACTAACATGTGGAAACACAAAAAAAGTTGGTTTAACAAAGTAAAGTGAAAAAAAATATCTATTTAGGCGAAAACAGAGATATACAGCAAAACCCACCAAGTAATGGCATCTTTATCAGTTATACAGCACCTTAGGGGTAAAGAAGTGAATTTGAGCATAAACAGAGGAGGGTACGTTTAAGTTAAATGGCTCTTTACAGCAAATACCTTACGGCTAACTGATTTATTCATGGTCCCTTCACAGGATCTCAAACAGATATATAATCTGAGATGTCTTAGCATAAAATAGGAGCACTAACTCCAGTCTGAGGACCTCTCCGGGCTAGTCTGTTTTATGTCTATGCTAACTGATATGTATCTATCATTTTGGTTTCTTGCATTAACCATGTTTAGCACATTTTGAAAATCTCTGGGGGCATGAAAACTTGCTTGTTAGTAAAAATGACTTAAAATTTACTTTTGAAGTGCAAAACTGCAGCAATCCTTGATAAGTGCGAGCTACAGTAGGTACATGAATTATTATTTATATAAATATTATATATTTGTTTATACAATATGAAGCCACAAAGTGTCGGTAATGCCATACAAGTAAGATTGCATACCTCCCAACTGTCCTGATTACAAAGGGGACAGTCCCGCTAATTGGAGACTGTCCCGCTGTCCCTCCATGGGTCACAGTGTCCCACAGGCGGGGGGCAGAGTTGGGGGAGCCGATGATCACCGCTGCTTTGCTTGGCACAGCAGCCGGTGATGAGTGAATAAATGGCGTGTGCATGTACTATTCAGTACATGGATGGAGCCGGGGAGCACTGGCCATGCCTAGGAATTGATGTAAAGGTTGGGTCAGTCTGTTCGACTACGCCCCCATTTTTCAGAGGCTCCACCCCTTTTATTGAAGCCCCACCCCCTTCTCGGCACGGACCGCTCCAGTTGGACGGTATGAGATTGCAATGTTTGCATCCCACACATGTAGACACAGTTAGCTTTAGTCGGATACCAGATAAAATATTTTTCCCGTTTTAAATGACACTTTATTGTTCTGTGGGGTGTAAATGCCAGGGGGTTGGATTTGTGGATTCCGCACAAGATTTTTCCCACCGCTGGTGAGGGATGTCAAGTGAGGCCTCGCCACTTAGTGGTGAGATTCGGCCTGGGTAGCCTGTAACCAGCTAACTTTTTTAGTGTAGACCCAAATATGGGAAAGAGGGTATAGAGTTGGTGGTGCTCCCTTGAGTCCAGTGAAAACATGAAAAGACAGAGGAGAAAAAGGGGGACTCTTTTTATGGGGCATGCTTGAAAATGATGTATGATATTTATTAAAAATAAACTTTTATTAGGAAAGTTTTTTCAAAATTGGGACATTAGGGTCTATTTAACTAGACTATATATCTGCAATGCATTGTAACAATTTACTAATTCTACGACACCTGGGTTGGGGAATCTTAAATATTTAACAAGTTTATAAAGTTTAATTCACCAACACCGTCGAAATCAGGAAATCACGGATTCTTAACATGAAGTATCGGAGCTCATCTATAGCTGTGATCAGCGGTTCCTAACCTTGGTCCACAAGTCTGGGGCGTTTTAAGAAATGAGGCAGCCCGTGTGCAGCTTCCTCCAGCCAGGACCCCTCCTCTCTGCCGGGAACATCCCAGTGTGTAGTAGGGTCTGAGCACTAGAGAGCTCAGACTCCACTGTGCATGCACATGGCAGCCATTTTTTCTGCAATTTTTTTTACACCTCTGCTAGACTCCAGAGGGTAAGTATGTATGTGCACCACACACTATATACCCATTATAAATAAGCCACTGCCTCAAGTACCCCCAACAGTTCACGATTTCCAAGTCACTTGTCAGGTGCACAGGTGCACTCATTATTTACTGACACATTTTAAAAGATCCAGTGTAGTGGAGCTAATTATTTCACTTGTGATTCTGTGTGGAAAAGTTCAAAACATGAACTGTTGGGGCTGAGCTGGCGGCCTGGCTCCATCTGTATGGGCACCTTCACTGTCCAGGTTTTAAGGATATCCAGGTTTTTAAATTCAATTGACTGATTAAGTCACCTGTGCTCTCACATGGACATCCTTAAAACCTGGACAGTAATTGCATAATTTGGGAAATTCTGCCTACACTGTTTTTCTGAAGATCATGTGGTGTTAATTCCCATATGTCTCTCAAGAGCTGTGACACTGACCCACAATATCATGTCATATTCTGGAACTCTATAAATCATGATAAAATGATTATGTTAACCTGCATCAGTTAATCTTAGCCCACATTTATACACGTAAAACAATAATAATCCTACAGTAGGAGCAAGTTTCATCTTTGCTCCTTTGGCCATGGCTAGCCATGGCTAGCCATGGCTATTCTATTGTTCTCAGCTGCAATACAATACGTATTGCAGCTGAGAACAATAGAATAGCCATGGCTAGTCATGGGCAAAGGAGCAAAGATGAAACTTGCTCCTACTGTATGTAAAATAATGATTCGGAGACATATTGGTCGATGAAAAGGGTCAGGCTTACTAATTAATAGCTGAAGTACCCGGCGATACCCGAGTTTAACCCCTTCCCGACATTTGACGTATATATACGTCATGGCCGGCATGTACTTCCCGACACATGACGTATATATACGTCATGACTTTAAACTGTCCCCGCGTCTATAGACGCGGTGACAGTTTAAACATGTCTGCTGTCCCTGACAGCAGACATGTCCCTGCATGCCCAGGGGGGGTGGCGATGCCTCCCCCCCGTCGGCGATCGCTGTGATTGGCTGTTCAATGTGAACAGCCAGTCGCAGCGTTTTCCTGTGTTACCGGCGAATCAGATGCTCGGTAACACAGGTGTCAATCACCGCCGGGTGTGAGGGGGCATGAGGGGGTCACCGGTGATGACCACACCTCACCCCACCTCACCCCACCTGCCCCCAAGGCTGTGATTGGTCCGTCGGACCGACGGACCAATCACAGCCAAGGCGCGTCATTTAAACTAACGGTGACTGCGCTGCAGACGCCATTCCGGTCTGGAATTGCGTGCAGAGCGGTCACCGGCCACTCTGTCGTGATATACATACCTGAACCTTGCCTGATACTTACCTGATCACCGCTGATCACCGCTGGTAGCGTGCTGCCAGCAGCTGGATGCTTCCTGGATCTTGTGACTTCCTGTGTCCTGCTGCTGCAGTGTCATAGAGTCACAGATCGTGAGAGATAGTGACAGATAGTGACAGAGAGTGACAGAGAGTGATAGAGAGTGATAGAGAGTGATAGAGAGTGCTATATTTTGTGTCTGCTGCACCCCTTTTGTGCTGATCAGTATATCTGTGCTGATCAGCAACTTTTTTTTTTTTTTTTATATATATACCTGTCAGTTGCACCAAAGGTTGTGCTGCCTGTGCAACTGACTGCTGCCCCCCCTTTGTGCTGATCAGTTTAAATTAATTAACTGATCAGCAACTTTTTGGGGGTCCAGGTTTTTTTTTTATACAGTATATATACCCTGTCAGGTTGCACCCACAGTTGTCTGCCTGCTGTCAGGGCCGGTGCAAGGGTCTTTGGCACCCTAGGCAAAACCTCTGCCAGCCGCCCCCCCCCCCCCCCCCCCCCACCCCACAAACAAACATGGAACAAACATACAGGAAGCATTAGAAATCTTGTGTGTGCATATACATATACACATATATATATATATATATATATATATATATATATAAATAATGTATATATACAGCCATTCAGGGACTCATTATAGACACATCGATTTTAACCCTCTCCCCCAGGCAGCCAAGGGCTACTACTGCGAGGACCACATCTCTACAACAAATGTTAGCTTACTGTTGGTGTGGGGGCCATGTCTTACTGCTCAGCTGGATGGAATGCTACTGCTGCTGGCAGGGACGCTGCTCCCTGTTTGTTCTGCGTGGCTCCACAGCGCAATGTTGTGCGCTGACTCTGAGAGGCAAGGGTGGTCGGCATTGTGAGGGAATGATGGGCGGGCGGCTGGTGTCTAATTGAGGCGGCAGTTATAGTACAGCACCGTGCATCCACCCTCCTGCGGATGGAATGCCACTGCTGCTGGCAGGGAGACCCTGCTCCCTGCTTGTTCTGCAGGCTCCACAGCGCGATGTTGTGCGCTGACTCTGAGAGGCAGGGGCGGGCGGCTGGTGTCTAATTGAGGCGGCAGTTATAGTACAGCACCGTGCATCCACCCTCCTGCGGATGGAATGCCACTGCTGCTGGCAGGGAGACCCTGCTCCCTGCTTGTTCTGCAGGCTCCACAGCGCGATGTTGTGCGCTGACTCTGAGAGGCAGGGGCGGGCGGCTGGTGTCTAATTGAGGCTGCAGTTATAGTACAGCACCGTGCATCCACCCTCCTGCGGATGGAATGCCACTGCTGCTGGCAGGGAGACCCTGCTCCCTGCTTGTTCTGCAGGCTCCACAGCGCGATGTTGTGCGCTGACTCTGAGAGGCAGGGGCGGGCGGCTGGTGTCTAATTGAGGCGGCAGTTATAGTACAGCACCGTGCATCCACCCTCCTGCGGATGGAATGCCACTGCTGCTGGCAGGGAGACCCTGCTCCCTGCTTGTTCTGCAGGCTCCACAGCGCGATGTTGTGCGCTGACTCTGAGAGGCAGGGGCGGGCGGCTGGTGTCTAATTGAGGCGCCAGTTCTATTACAGCGCCGCAGCCGCAGGTCCCCCTCCTGACATCCGGAAATCAAGGAAACCGCGGAAGTTTTTTTAATGACGATGAGAGTAGTGTCGGCCGCTCCTGTGACCAGCTGGATATGCTTAATTTAAATGATAAATAAGGAGCGCCCTCCAGAGGCCAGCGCCCTAGGCAGCTGCCTAATGCTGCCTAGTGGTAGCTCCGGCCCTGCCTGCTGTCCCTCACTGCTAATCAGTGTCGCATCACTGCATCACTGATCTGCAGTTTTTTTTTGGGGGGGGGGGGGATTGCAGTGGGGTTTTGTTTTTACACCCACGTTGCTTTTGTGGGTGCTTTTGTGGGTGTCCTGTGGCCGCTGATCAGTGACGTACATCACTGAACAGCATTTTTGGCACAGGGTTGATATCATTTTTTTCTGCAGTTTTTTTAAATTGTTTTTTTTTTTTGGAGAGTGCTGTGGTTTATTACACCCACGTTGCTTTTGTGGGTGTCCTGTGGCCGCTGATCAGTGACGTACATCACTGAACAGCATTTTTGGCACAGGGTTGATATCATTTTTTTTCTGCAGTTTTTTTAAATTGTTTTTTTGCTGTGGTTTATTTTTTTTTTTTAATTGTTTTTACACCCACGTTGCTTTTGTGGGTGTCCTGTTGCCTTTGAGCGCTGTTCAGTGACGGACGTTACTGACCAACATCTGTGCTCAATTTTTGGCGCAGGACCTTTTTTTTTTTTTTTTAACCCCTTCAATTTTTTTTTTTTTTTATTGGGATCAAATTCCTGTATAAAGTATTTTTTTTTCTGCACTACATACACACCACACACTACATACCCCCCGTGTTGAAATAAAGTTTGTACCCCCCCTACACTATACACGTGTTGAAACATTACACTTACAGAAACACAAAAATAAAAATGGCATCCCAAATGTCATCCCAAATGTCATCCCAGTCATCCAGAAGAATGTATTCAGCGGAGGAGGCATATGCCATGCTTGCCTCTGACTCTGACACAGCCAGTGATGCAAGCGGGGAATTTTAAGGATTCGTCTTAAGCTCCTCTTCCTCCTCTAGTGATGAGGGACCCCCTCAAAGACGCCCCCGTAGAGCAGCTGAGAACCCCCCCCCAAATGATTGATCCCGTATGGACCCCACCACCAGACAATTTTGAGCCCCAGGTTCCTGAGTTTTTGGCCATCCCAGGAATCCAATTTGATTCAACAGGTCTCAGAGAAATTGACTTTTTCAAATTATTTTTCTCTGATGATTTTATAAATTTAATGGTGGACCAAAGTAATTTATATGCCCAGCAGTTTATTGCTCAAAACCCCACGTCATCATTTGCTAGGTGGACCCCTGTAGATGCAGTAGAGATGATGACGTTTTGGGGTCTGGTGTTACATATGGGCATAGTAAAAAAGCCAGAAATTAGGCAATATTGGAGTACAGATGTTCTGTACAGCACCCCACTTTACCGTATGGCCATGACTCGGACTCGTTTTGAGATAATCCTTACATTTTTACATTACACCGATAATGCACAGTGCCCACCCAGAGATGATCCCACCTTTGACCGGCTATTCAAAGTCAGGCCGGTCATTGATCATTTCAGTGCCAAATTTGCAGAGATGTACATCTCTGAAAAATTTATTTGTATCGACGAGTCCCTTATACATTTTAAAGGAAGGGTTAAATTCCGCCAGTACCTTCCCAGTAAGAGGGCAAGGTATGGCATAAAAATGTATAAACTGTGTGAAAGCACCTCAGGGTACACCCACAGGTTTAGGGTATATGAAGGGAAGGATTCAAGAATTGAACCGCCAGAATGCCCCCCCTCCCTCGTAGGTGTTAGTGGAAAAATTGTCTGGGATTTAGTGCACCCCTTCCTGGATAAAGGTTATCACCTCTATGTGGATAACTTTTACACTAGCATCCCCCTGTTTAAGGCCCTTGGTTCAAGAGGTACAGCAGCTTGCGGTACTGTGCGCAAGAACCAAAGAGGCCTCCCAAAAACGCACATTGCCCAAGTACTGAGAAGAGGTGAAAGCAGGGCACAATCCACCGAAAATATGTTGTTGGTCAAATATAAGGACAAGAGGGATGTCCTTATACTGACAACAATTCATGGAGACAGTACCACCTCCATCCCTGTACGAGGTACCAGTACCCACACCTCAAAACCTAATTGTATCCTAGATTACAATAAGTACATGGGCGGAGTGGATCTTTCAGATCAGGTACTGAAGCCGTAAAGTCCCCTGCGGAAAACAAAAATCTGGTACAAGAAGCTGGCCGTGTATATCATCCAGATGGCACTGTATAACGCTTACGTGCTATTCCGTTCTACCAGCCAGAGGGGGACATTTATGCACTTTCAAGAGGAAGTCATAAAGGGCCTAATATTTGGGAACCAGCAGGCAGAGGGCCCCAGTACTTCTAGTACTGGCCCCCGTATTGTACCAGGGCAGCATTTTCCTAACGAAATCCCCTCCACTGCAAGAAAGGGCAGGACACAAAAAAGGTGCAAAGTTTGCTATAAAAAGGGGATAAGAAAGGATACTATTTTCCACTGTGAAACTTGCCCCGACAAACCCGGCCTATGTATAAGGGAGTGTTTTAAAATATACCACACATCTATGGATTATTAGGTTCATCATTTCACCGTGCTTCGGGGGTCTTGCTAATGCCACATAGCACCCACCATTCATTCCACCAGAATCTGAGCTGCAAAATCCAAAAATCACTCCTTCCCTTCTGAGTCCTGCCATGCACCCAACTGGTATTTTTTGGTCACATATGAGGCATTGCCATACTCGGGAGAAATTGGGGCACAGATTTTGGGGTGCTTTGTCTCCTTCATTCCTTGTGAAAATGAAAAATTTGGAGCCAGAACTGCATTTTTGTGTAAAAAATGTAATTTTTCATTTGCACAGCCCAGTTGTATCAAAATTGGTGAAACCCCTGGGGGTTTCAAATGTACACTATACCCCTAGATGAATTCCCTGAGGGGTGTAGTTTGCAAAATGGGGTCACTTGTGGGGGGGTTCCACTGTATTGGTGCTTCGGGGGTCTTGCTAATGCGACATAGCACCCACCAACATTCCACCAGAATCTGTGCTGCAAAATCCAAATATCACTCCTTCCCTTCTGAGTCCTGCCATTTTTTGGTCACACATGAGGCATTGTCGTACTCGGGAGAAATTGGGGCACAGATTTTGGGGTGCTTTGTCTCCTTCATTCCTTGTGAAAATGAAAAATTTTGAGCCAGAACTGCATTTTTGTGTAAAAAATGTAATTTTTCAATTGCACAGCCCAGTTGTATCAAAATTGGTGAAACCCCTGGGGGTTTGAAATGTACACTATACCCCTAGATGAATTCCCTGAGGGGTGTAGTTTGCAAAATGGGGTCACTTGTGGGGGGGTTCCACTGTATTGGTGCTTCGGGGGTCTTGCTAATGCGACATAGCACCCACCAACATTCCACCAGAATCTGAGCTGCAAAATCCCAAAATCACTCCTTCCCTTCTGAGTCCTGCCATGCACCCAAATGGTATTTTTTGGTCACATGTGAGGCATTGCCGTACTCGGGAGAAATTGGGGCACAGATTTTGGGGTGCTTTGTCTCCTTCATTCCTTGTGAAAATGAAAAATTTGGAGCCAGAACTGCATTTTTGTGTAAAAAATGTAATTTTTCAATTGCACAGCCCAGTTGTATCAAAATTGGTGAAACCCCTGGGGGTTTCAAATGTACACTATACCCCTAGATGAATTCCCTGAGGGGTGTAGTTTGCAAAATGGGGTCACTTGTGGGGGGGTTCCACTGTATTGGTGCTTTGGGGGTCTTGCTAATGCAACATAGCACCCACCAACATTCCACCAGAATCTGAGCTGCAAAATCCAAAAATCACTCCTTCCCTTCTGAGTCCTGCCATGCACCCAAATGGTATTTTTTGGTCACATGTGAGGCATTGCCGTACTCCGGAGAAATTGGGGCACAGATTTTGGGGTGCTTTGTCTCCTTCATTCCTTGTGAAAATGAAAAATTTGGAGCCAGAACTGCATTTTTGTGTAAAAAATGTAATTTTTCATTTGCACAGCCCAGTTGTATCAAAATTGGTGAAACCCCTGGGGGTTTCAAATGTACACTATACCCCTAGATGAATTCCCTGAGGGGTGTAGATTGCAAAATGGGGTCACTTGTGGGGGGGTTCCACTGTATTGGTGCTTTGGGGGTCTTGCTAATGCGACATAGCACCCACCAACATTCCACCAGAATCTGAGCTGCAAAATCCAAAAATCACTCCTTCCCTTCTGAGTCCTGCCATGCACCCAAATGGTATTTTTTGGTCACATGTGAGGCATTGCCGTACTCGGGAGAAATTGGGGCACAGATTTTGGGGTGCTTTGTCTCCTTCATTCCTTGTGAAAATGACAAATTTGGAGCCAGAACTGCATTTTTGTGTAAAAAATGTAATTTTTCATTTGCACAGCCCAGTTGTATCAAAATTGGTGAAACCCCTGGGGGTTTCAAATGTACACTATACCCCTAGATGAATTCCCTGAGGGGTGTAGTTTGCAAAATGGGGTCACTTGTGGGGGGGTTCCACTGTATTGGTGCTTCGGGGGTCTTGCTATTGCGACATAGCACCCACCAACATTCCACCAGAATCTGAGCTGCAAAATCCAAAAATCACTCCTTCCCTTCTGAGTCCTGCCATGCACCCAAATGGTATTTTTTGGTCACATGTGAGGCATTGCCGTACTCCGGAGAAATTGGGGCACAGATTTTGTGGTGCATTCTCTCCTTCATTCCTTTTGAAAATGAAAAATTTGGAGCCAGAACTGCATTTTTGTGTAAAAAAATTAATCTTTCATTTTCACTGCCCAGTTGTACCACAATTGGTGAAACCCCTGGGGGTTTGAAATGTACACTATACCCCTAGATGAATTCCCTGAGGGGTGTAGTTTGCAAAATGGGGTCACTTGTGGGGGGGTTCCTAACTTTTAGCATCTTATGGTGCCTAGAAACCTACATGGTGCCTAAAAAATAATCTCATAAAAAGGAGGCTCCAAAATCAAGTAGGTGCTCCTTCTATTATGAAGCATGTGGTTTGGTCAACGTGCACACTAGGGCCACATATAGGATATTTATAAAAACAAAAGAATTGGGGGAATCAATTTTTAGTCACATTTCTCTAGTAAAATCTACTGTGTTCCTTAGAAAAATGTATTAAAATTGCAAATCTGCAAAAAAAATGAAATTTTGAAATTTCACCTACACTTTGTTTTAATTCCTGTGAAACACCTAAAGGGTTAACAAACTTCCAAAATGCTGTTTTGAATACTGTGAGGGGTGCAGTTTTTGAAATGGCATCATTTATGGGGGTGTCTCACATACAAGTCCCTCAAAGTCACATCAGAACTGAACTGGTCCCTAAAAAAATCAGTGTTTGAAATTTTCTTGAAAATTTGAGAATTTGCTATTCATATTTTAAGCCTCCTAGTGTCCAAAAAAATTAAAAGGATGTTGAAATAATGATGGAAACATAAAGTAGACATATGGTCTATGTTAGTTATTAACTATTTTGAGTGGTATGATTATTTGTCTCACAAGCAGAAAATTTAACATTTTGAAAATTGCTAAATTTTCCATTTTTTTACGACATTTTGGTATTTTTCACAAAAAAACACAGACTGTATCGACCCAAATTTACCACTAACTTGAAGTACAATGTGTCACGAGAAAAAAATCTCAAAATCACTGGAATAAGTAAAAGCAAAAAAAAGTTATCCCCACTTAAGTGATACATGTCAGATTTGAAAAAAAGGGCTCTGTCAGGAAGGCAAAAACATGCTGCGTCAGGAAGGGGTTAAATGTTCAAATTATTAAATGTTCAATGAGTTGGATTTAATTGTCAACAAAAATAATTAGGGGGGTGCAGGGTAGCAGTGGTGTAGTGTGCAGTAAGGGGAGGTGCAGGGTAGCAGCGGCGTAGTGTGCAGGAAAAGGGGTGCAGGGTAAGAGCAGTTTATGTGTGTGGGGGTTGTAGGGCATGATAGGGAGGTGTAGGGTAGTGGAGGTAGTGTAGTGTGTGCATGGAGGGGGTGCAGGGTAGTGTAGTGTGTGCGGGGAGTAGGGTACAGAGCAGCAGCAATGTAATGTGCGGGGAGGGGTACAGGGTAGCGCCAATATATTCTGAGGGTTCAGAGTAGTGGTGGAAGTGAAGTATGTGCAGGAAGTCGGGTGCAGGGTATTGGTAGTGTAGTATGTACGAGGAGGGAGTTGCAGGGTGGCCGCAATAGTGTAGTGTGTGCAAAGAGTAGCGGTGATGTGTGTGTAGGGGGGGGAAGAGGCTGCAGGGTAGCGATGCTAGTGTGTGCAGGGATGGCATGTAAAGGTATTGGCAGTTGTATAGTGTGTGTGGAGAGCGTGTGCAGGGTGCATTGATGTAGTTTGGGTCAGGGGGTACAGGTAGAGATGGCAATCCTGGGATTGTATGAAAAAGGTGTACATGTAGTAGACAGGCGGTTGTGCTTACAACCTGGTATAACTTGGCTACCCTGGAACAGGGACACCCCCCTTTCTAAATCACCGAGTGATGCCCCTTCTCTTTCTAATCTGCCACTCTACCAATAAGAACCATGTGTTGTGTACGTGTTTAAAACAATGCTGCAAATGTGTCTATGGTCGAGATGTTATTTTATGTGCCATTCTGTACCTCATTGTATTCAGGGACGTGCAGTCAGGGGAGGCAGGGGAGGCAGAGCCTCACCTGTCATAAATCACAAAAAATAAATGAATACAAAGATGATATTTATAACACATATACTGTGTTATAAATATCTTCTTTATATTTTTTTTTATATAATTTTTGGTGTGAGAGGCAGCGGGAGCTGTGCCTCCCACTGACAGTTGAAAATTGTCAGCAGCGGGGGACGGGGATAAGTTGTGGGCACCAGAAGAGGATGAAAAGCCCATTAAAAATCAACAGGGAAGCGGCACCTACACATCTGCATCAGTGACAGGGACGTGCCTTCAACCCACATCAAAGCACGCCCCTGTCACTGAGACAGCTGTGATAGGACAGCGGATCAGTCTGTCACACACTGACAGACTGATCCACTGTCATACGGTACAGGGACAGAGGCTGCTGGACCCACTAATGGCAGTCCAAGCTAGCCCAGGAGAGCGAGTCGCTGCTGGGACAGAAGCAACAGAGCCTGGACGCTCACCAATGCCCGCAGTGCTGGGAGCAGAGGACGGCCAGGGAACTTCTGCAGGACACGCTCCAGGAGGAGCTGTGTTGCCTGCCATGTCGCCGAGAGCAGGAGGAGCGGGTATGTAGGGGTGACCTGGTTCACCTCCCTCCTCCTCCCGCAGCCGCGGCTCTTATAACACTGCGGCGGTAGTTGCGTTTTCTGGCCTCTCTCCTCCAGCCGCCGCAGCCAGCTCTCCTCATGCTGCGGCGGCTGTATCGCTGGACCCCGCCGGGAGGCTTGGCTTCCCTCCCTCCTCCAGCCACCGCAGCCAGCTCTCCTCATGCTGCGGCAGCTGTATCGCTGGACCCCGACGGGAGGCTTGGCTTCCCTCCCTCCTCCTGCCACTGCAGCCTGGGCCGGCTGTATCCCCTCCATCAAGTGGCACGGCTGACCTCCCTCCACAAATGCTGCTGGAGCCCAGGTAGCCTTCAAAAGTACTGTTTCAAAAGTGATGCTTCAGCCCTATGACCCCCACTGCCACTCTCTCTATCCCCCACTGTCACTCTCCCCACTGTCATTCTCCCCCATCCCCAGCTGCCACTCTTTCTACTTTCACTCTCCCCCCTCCCCCACTGTCATTCTCCCAGCTATCACTTTCCCCCATCCCCCTCTGCCACTCTCCCCCATCCCCAGCTGCCACTATTCCTACTGTCACTCTCCCCCCTCCCCCACTGTCATTCTCCCAGCTATCACTTTCCCCCATCCCCCACTGCCACTCTCCCCCATCCCCAGCTGTCACTCTTCCTAATGTCACTCTCCCCCCTCCCCCACTGTCATTCTCCAAGCTATCACTTCCCCCCATCCCCCACTGCCACTCTCCCCCAATCCCTGCTGTCACTTTCCCAAATGTCACTCCTCCCATCCCCCACTGTCACTCTCCCCGGTATCAATCCCCTCCCATCCCCCACTGTCACTCTCCCCCATCCCCTAATGTTACTTTCCTTTCTGCCACGGTCAATGTCCCAAATAGCGCCTGCCTCACCTGACCCTAACCTCACCGCACGTCACTGATTGTATTACATTCTGTTAAGCTGTAACCCATTACGTTACTCGTTGTCATTATTGATGTACCACGTGTCAATCTTTTTCATTTTCAACTTTTAATAAAAATATATAAAAAAAAAGTGTACACTGCACTAACAGATTAATCAGAATAATGGACATTTATTTGCCAATGATGTTCAGTAGTTAAAAAACTCAATTTAATAATATTTAACACATAAAAGGTTAGTTAATGTCCTGTAATGGGTCCAATATGTTGATGGATCCTATAAGACCACAAATTATCTGGTTTGGTATAACCTTTACCGGGTGGAAAATTTCACATATGGGATTGCACTTCCCAGCCGGTATGTGAAAAAGATCCACTCACTTTGGATGCAAGCCACCCGTACGGATCTAGGGGGAGCAGTGATGAAGTTCTTTTCAAGAGATGTGATAAAAAGGCTGATCCGGTCTCAAGATGAAGATCAGAGCTTCTGTGGCAAAAGGTACTGGCAAGCGAAACTCCCTCTCATTAACCAACGCATTTCGCCCATAAAGTGGCTTTATCAACGTCACACCTTGTTAAAGACACTTTATGGGTGAAATGCGTTGGTCACACCTTGATAAAGCCACTTTATGGGCGAAACCCATTATAACCAATAAGGCAAGAGCATTTAAATTTTATAAAGATAACGGGAATGATGAGGCATTCAGCAAATACAAAGAAGTAAATACAATTTGTAAAGGGGTAATCAAAGTAGCTAAAACGGTAAATGAAGAACGCATAGCCTCTGAGAGCAAAACCAATCCCAAGAAGTTTTTCAAATACATCAATAGTAAACGAATAATTAAAGAGAACATAGGCCCATTAGCCAATATTGATAGTAAAAGCTTTACAGAGGATAAGGGAAAAGCAGAACTGTTAAATGAATTTTTCTCCTCAGTGTTTACTAGGGGAGAACAGACAATGGAACTTACAGGTACCCCAAATGGGACGAGCAAGCCAGATGTTAATAGTGCTTTCACGACAGACGAGATAAAATTGCGGCTCACCAAACTCAAAACAAACAAATCACCAGGCCCAGATGGGATTCATCCTAGGGTACTAAAAGAATTAAGGGAGGAATTAGCAACCCCTCTGTATTACATTTTTGATAACTCACTTACATCGGGTAAGGTACCAAAAGACTCTAGATTAGCTGAGGTAGTGCCAATATTCAAAAAAGGAAAAAAGGATGACCCAGCTAATTACAGACCTGTGAGCTTAACATCAATAGTGGGTCAATTTTTTGAGGGATTAGATCTTCGTAGTTTACTTAGTATCAACCAACATAGGTTTGTGAAAAATCATGCCAAACAAATTTACTAGGCTTCTATGAGGATGTCAGCAAAAATCTTGATAATGGAAATGCTGTAGACGTGGTCTTCTTCTTTTTTTGCCAAGGCCTTTGATGCAGTGCCACACAAGAGGTTGATAAACAAAATGGAGGAACTGGGACTAGGCGTAAGAATTTGTAGATGGGTAGGTAACTGGCTGTGTAATAGAGAATGGAGAGTGGTTGTGAATGGAGCAAAATCAAATATGATACCAGTACTAAGTGGAGTACCTCATATTTATTAACGATATTGGGGTGGGAATACTCAGCAAAGTTTCCATCTTTGCTAATGACACAAAATTGAGCAGAGTAATTAGATAAACTGAGGATGTCTCCACGCTTCAGAACGATCTTAATAAACTAGATGAATGGGCGAATAAATGGAAAATGAGGTTCAATGTGGATAAATGCAAGGTTATGCACCTTGGGAGACATAACCAATGTGCTAGTTATAACCTAAGCGGGGAGGCATTGGGTAATTCAGAACTTGAAAAGGATCTAGGAGTCCAAATAGATAACAAATTGGGGTGCAATGCTCAATGTCATATAGCAACAAAAAAGGCAAACAATACTAGCATGTATAAAAAGGGGCATGGAAACTAGGAACTCAAAAATAATTATGCCTCTGTACAAAGCATTGGCTAGACCACATCTTGAATATGGTGTACAATTCTGGGGCCCACACTACAGAAAGAACATCATAAAACTGGAAAGAATCCAAAGAAGAGCAACAAAGCTAATAAAGGGTAAAAAAATCTGGGGGTCCCCCATATTTTGAAACCAGCACCGGGCTCCAACAGCCCGCGGTGTCATGCCACAGCCGGGGGACACTTTTTACATAAGGTCCCCCGGCCGAAACATGAGCACCGTGGCTGGTCCGCCTTGGACGGGGTACCTGGAGGAGTGGGGACCCCCCAATAAAGGGGTCTCCCAGGTTTCACCCATCCAGGGCTGAAGCCCGGGGCTGTCACCGGTGTCCATGGCCAGAGGACACTGGCCTGATAGGGTTAAATCACATATTCCTAACATTGTTTTATGCAGGTGAACTACAAGTGCCAGCAGACCTCCCCCGCATGCTGGGACTTGGAGAACCACAAGTCCCAACATGTGGGGCATTAATGGGCCTGCTGGGACTTGTAGTCCACCTGTAAAAAGAATGTTAAAATAAAACACACACACAAAGAAAAGTATAACTTTATTACACACACAACCACACACCTCACTTTTACACCAACAAACTTACCAATCCAGGGTCCAGCGCTGGTCTCTGTGCAGCAGAGCCAGCTCACCCCGCACTGACAGCGGGGTGAGCCGGCTTTCTCCTGCACAGCTAACACCTTCTGTAGCGCTGTTCCAGGTGTTCGCGGACACCTGTGAAGCCCGCGAGGGGACGCGTATACCTGTGAAGTGCACCCCTATGTACCCCTACACCCTACCAAATTCAGACGCATTACCATCTGAATCCAGATAACCCCCTTCTTCACAAGCCGGTTAAGGGGGAAATTCTCTAAAGCAGAAATGCTGTAAAAACCCCGTTATCGGGGTTTTTACCGCATTTCTGTATGCTCTATGGCCCCTCTGCAGTGGTAGCGCTGCAGAGGGAATCGCCAGCAAAAGCAGGCGATTACCTGTTGAAGCCTATGGGCTTCTTACCGCAGCGCTACTGTGACGGATCCGTCACGGATCCCTCCCAGCATGCCCCCCCGCCGTCCCCGTCACTCTGCGCGTGCGCAGTTGGACTCCCGGGTCACAGACTATTCGGTGGCCGGCGAAGGGGGGCGGTAATGGGCAGCGGGTGTTAGAACATCCCGCCCTAAATGAGATAACTGTTTAAAGGTGGGAGCATGTAGATAAGCCGCACTTATGTAGCATCATTTTTAATAGGCATTATGGTGTTTTTCATAATACGTAATGGACATAATGACGTGTAACTTAACGTCTAATGGACATTATGGTGTATATGTTTAATGCGCGCCTTTGGCGCACAATGTCCCTGTTTATGAAGCGTTTTGTGAATTTTGGCTTAATCTGTGTGGCATTTTATGAATTTTGGCTCAATCCGTGTGGCATTTTATGAATTTTGGCTCAATCCGTGTGGCATTATATGAATTTTGACTCAATCTGTGTGGCATTATGTGAATTTTGACACTATCCATGGGGCATTATGTGAATTTTGTCTCAATTCATTTGGCATTATGTGAATTTTGGCTCAATCCGTGTGGTATTATGTGAATTTTGGGTCAATCCATATGGCATTTTATGAATTTTGGCTCAATACGTGTGGCATTATGTGAATTTTGGCTCAATCCGTATGGCATGTTATGAATTTTGGCTCAATCCATGTGGCATTATATGAATTTTGGCTCAATCCATGTGGCATTATGTGAATTTTGGCATTATGTGAATTTTGGCTCATTCCATTTGGCATCATGTGTAAGGGGCAAGTATAATGGAGTATAGTATTTTGTTGCATAATGTGTAGAAGTTGTATATGGTGTGGTACACTACACTCAAGGACATGCACCCTGTTGAGTGGCCACACACCCTTTTCCGGAGCGTGCCTTCGGTGCGTGCACAACTACATCCTTCACTTTTGTCGCCATGGTGGGCCTGCGTACTTTAAATGCCAGGGTCTATTTTAATCCCATTCCCACCCACTCTCTGCCACTCTCTTAGCATGTACACTGGCACCACTAAAACCGCCCCTCCCCCACTCAAACCCTCTTTTATCATGGTGTCCCCCCTGTCATTTTATCCTGGATCCGCCCTGGATGAGGCTGACCGACACTGGTGGGGGGGGGGGGTAAGATTGACAGACATGGGAGGATGAGACACACAGACATGGGGGGAATGAGACTGACAGATGTGGGGGGGTGTTAATGATAATGACAGCAATGGGGGCGGGTGTGACTGGAAGACATGGGGGGGTGATAACAAAGGACACAGGAGGGTGAGGCTAACAGACACAGAGGGGTAAGGCTGATAGACATAGGGGAGAATGAGATTGGGGGGGGGGGATTACTCATTGAAAGTGCCCTTCAATAACAGAATGCTGAAGCCTTGAATACAAAGCAAGAACAGTATATAGCTATAACCATGGCACCAGAGGCAGAACTCTGGGAGGCAATGGAGTCATCTGCCGCCGGGCTCCTGCTCCCAAGGGGGCACCTCTCCTCCCCATGCAAGTATAAATCAGTTATAGAGTTCTGAGAAATATATGTGTTATCTATCTATATTTCTTAACAGAAATATATATTTTATATAAGGTTTTATTGTGTTGTGTATATGTGTGTGTGTGTGTGTGTGTGTGTGTGTGTGTGTGTGTGTGTGTAAGGGGGGGGGCACCAATATATATCCTGCCTCCGGGCAACTGGAACGAACTTATGCCACTGCATGCCACTTATGTGTTTGAACAATGTATGTGCATGGTTATTATTGATACAAATGCATTACATTGTTCAGATATTAATAATAAAATATAATTAAGCAATATTACAAGAAGATCAGCAGTAATAAAATGCAATATAAAAAACTGCAGAACATATACAGAATTCATTAAAAAGAAATAAAAATCTCAATGCATATAGAAAAATACAGAACAATAAATAACAGAATGGGCAGGTAATAAACTGCACTGTTTAATAATAGTCCATAAGTGCAGTGAGGATGTGTAACGCATATAGGGGTTATTCAGACCTAGTCACAGTGAGGCAATTTAGCAGAGCCGTGTGACCAGCTAGTCGCCGCCCAGACAGAGTGAAAACCTGCCCTAGCTGTAACCAATCCCGGGCTCAGAGCTGGTCCTGGTTTTATAAATTCAGGGATCAATTTACATAGGGAACCAGGCTCAAGGGACGGCCCTATTTCTCAAGATATGGGGGCCAAATTGAATAGGGGTCCCCCGTAGTTTGAGGACTAGAATCGGGCACAACCAGCCAGCGGGGTAATGGCACTGCTCAGGGGCACTTATTATATAAGGTCCCATAGCCAAACCATTAACCCCCTGACTGGACAGCCCGGGCAGGGACCCTGGTGGACTGGGACCCCACCAATAAAGTGGTATCCCCCCACCAGAATTAACCCTGTCTGGGCTGAGGCCCAGGGCTTTTTCATACTACATTCACACTATACTTAGTATTGGCATTTTATTATTTTTACAGTCTGAAGATGCCTACTTTGGAATTAAGAGGACCAATCCACACCGGAGGCCTTTGGTAAGTATAATTTCCTTCCACAGGTACACCAATCAGGTTATACAGGACAAGGGGACCGTCCTGCGGGGGACCATTAGGTAAGTATAGTGTGAATGATGTACTGTAGTGTGAAATAAACATTCATTTTTATTATATGTCTGTGTGTGTATTATTTAACTATTTGCATTGTTTTAGAACTACAAGTACCAGCGGGCCCCTTATTGCCCCAGATGCTGGGACTTGTGGTTCTCCAAGTCCCTGCATGCAATGCAGCATAGCTGCCTACCCTGCTGCATTCTGCAGGAGATTCCCTGAAATAGCAGCAATCTCCCTCTCTCCGTCATTAGTCTAGCAATCTCCCTCATTTCACCTAGCCCACATTACACTGTTGCATTTTTTTGGGGGAAAGGAATGAGAGATAGATACATTTACATTGACTCATCAGCGCCATTTCCCAGCACATTAGCAAGTATAGTGGCTCTTACTAACTGCTTTGGGGATCATCTACATTTGTATATAGGTCATTTTAAAAGATTCCCCTCAGATGTAGCAGTACACACCCACGCTTCTAGGTGCCACGTTCACAATCTCTTTTCACAATCTCTTCATATATGGAACTAGACATGCCCTTTTGGAGGAGCATGACACACACCCGCAATGGGGCGCTTTGCAAAATTCTACTACCATCTATAATCTCCCTGAAACTAGTTTTAAAAAGTAGGCAAGTATGCAGTGCAGGCTTATTCTCTTTTTTTACACTGCAATCAGCCCGGTGCCCACCACCCGGGCAGGGTTAATTCTGGAGGGGAGATTCCTTTATTGGGGGGGTCCCCAGTACCTCAGGGTCCCTGTCTGGGCTGACTGGTCAGGGGATTAATGGTTTGACCGTGGGACCTTATATAATAAGTGTCCCCTGGCTGTGCCATTACCCTGCTGGCTGGTCAGGCCCAGTGCTGGTTCCCAAAATACGGAGGACCCCTATTCATTTTGTCCCATATATTTAGGGTACCGGGAACCAGCCCTTGAGCCTGGTGCTGGTTTTAAAAGTTCCGGGGAACCTCTATTTTTTTAACCTGTGAATTTCTAATTCCAATATTTTTTAGTTGAATTTATATAACAAATGTGAGCGACGCTGGCATTTTTAGTGGATAGTTTGCACATCTCTCACAGAGATGTTGGCACTCAAAGGGTTAAACAAGGAGCATCCAAAACAATCCAAGCACGCACAATATTAATGCAAATGAGCACTGGAGAACTAGGATTAAAAGTGGTTTTCTTTCTGTATGTGGTTGTAATCCTATATGGCAGGGGTGGCCAAACCGGCCCTCGAGATCTACCAACGGTCCATGTATTCCAGATCACCTAGCTGCTGCACAGCTGTAGTCAATACTAACGGTCACATTTTCAAACATGCTGCATTCATTCCTACTATAGATCCACAGGTTGCCTGGAAAACATGCACCGTTGGTAGATCTTGAGGACAGGTTTGGCCACCCCTGCTATATGGTATTTGTGCAAAAAATACAAGCCATATGCATCATGTCAGTGCCAATAAGCCACTGGCCTTAGTCCTGGGTAATGACTATACCACTAATAAATGACTGCAGCTATCATCTATTCTCAGTGAATAAAATGTTTCTTGTGTACACGACTCTTGTTTACAGGAAAAATTATACTTAACCATTGTCCTCTGCAAATGATCCACTTATTTCTAACAAAACATGTTCTAATGTGCTGCTATGCATCTGCCTGCTGTTAACCCCCATTTATGTAACGCCATCACAAAATTTTGGACAGATTCATGGTTTACCCCTGCGTTCTTCTATTTTGCTTGGATTTGGCAGATGCTGGTTTGATGCTCAGTATTATCAGCAGGATGCATGTTTAGTTTGATTAAAATAATTATCTTACAACAGATGACATGTATTGACTGTAAAAAAAAACCACTACTGTGTTGCACTGGAAAAAGTTTGCTTATTAATTGTTACAGCAATTAATAGAAATATTCGTCTAAAAACTAGTTCTGTATTCTGCTTTCTGCTAGACTATTATGTCATTTTCTCCTCCACGGGCAGTGTTCTAATACCGTCCTACCCATGACATTTTTACACCTGATCTGACCATGCTGCCAAAAAAATCCACCCCCTCATCCAGGTTTCTCTGTGTGGTTCCAGCAAGGTGAATCAGCTGCTCTATGCTAGTGTGCAGTAGACAGATTCTCCAATTAAATTAACTATTTAAAAATAAAACTAAGCATGTTCATGGTGACTAAAAGGTGCATTTATTTCTTAGTGATAAATTTGAATTTTTTTTTTCATTTGACCCAACTTTGAAATATATCATTCAACTGAATAATTGGTTTTAGAATTAGTTATAATCTTCGGGAATTAGCTATGAAAATGTTTTAATAGGCTGCGTAGAGTGCTGACTTCAGGATTCACAGTCAAACGAACACAGCTCTAGTGACTTCATGGTCCAAAGAGATTTAGTTTGGCAAAAGTGAAGCTTTCACATTAAATTCTAAACTGATTTTTGTCTTCCAGATGAGGAAACAACAGAAACCAATTAATATTGAAATGTGTGAATGTAGTATTCAAAAATAGGAGCAGGGACATTCACAACTCAAACCTTAGAATACTGTGCATACAGTGGCGTAACTATTGTAAGGCAGCCCCAGCTGCCGCTTGGGGAAGCAAGTGGCAGCAGAGTCTGTGTGGGCTCCGGCACCCGCTCAATGCACTGACATTCTGCTGCCTGCCGCTGCCCACTTGCCGAGCACCGGAGGTGACTCAGTCGCAGCGCGGGTGCGGCCATGGCAGAGACGACAAATCCCCCCACTGATTCAATTGACTGTACACATAGCTGGCTATTGGCTACTGTGTACAGGATGGGCGTTATATGGTGGCCTGGGAAGTGTTGGAGCCAAGGGAAGCAGCAGTGTCTGCTGGTCTCTCTTCCTCTCACCCGCTTCAGCTTCTCTGTTATGTCTGGGGGGGGGGGGCACCACAAACATTTTGGCTGGGGGGAGCAAAATTTATAGTTACGCCACTGAGTGCACAATACAGGACACAAACCCGATTTTTACATACTTCACATGATTACAGACCTACACTGCACAAATGCCCAAGTTGCAATGGCTCCAGCATCTTTTGTCCTGCAGTCAGGCCCAGAGATGGGGAAGGGGGCTTGGTGACAAATTAATTTTGAAATCAGCTCTGGATAGGTTTTAAAATGATATAATATAAATAAAATATTAAATTATATAACATTGTTCAACCTTTGTTCCCTGTCTCCACTGTCCATCATCCTCTTCTACAAACAGTATCTGTTTTATTTAAGCTTTCCTTAATGTCTGTCATGTCAGGCACACTTCAATTCCAAAACCCCCAGAGGGAGAACTCATTATATTGGAGGATCATTACCAGAGCCGAATTTCCCATTAGGCACGTGAGGCACGTGCCTAGGGGCGGCACATGTTTGGGGGCGGCACTTGGATGCCTCTGATGGTACTGTCAGCCCAAAATGTACCAATAACTGAAAAATATCCACTGTACTGTACTATATTCCATCTTAAATAGAGTGTAAATGGACAGGACATGCAGATACTGCCCCTGTAAACTGACTTAGTAAAAATATGTATTCATAATAAAAGAACATGTCACAGTTAGTGGCTTTTTTATAAATCCATTATATTGGCTATTATCAAATGAGGGATTATAAGTAATCAATAAAAATAATACAATTAGGCGGCGGTGCAAACATTATTGTTGTGCCTAGGGGTGCCCTCATCCCTAAATTCGCCCCTGATCATTACTAGCGACTACTCTTGTCATATACAAGAAGTATTTGAGGACTTCCTCCTTAATTTAGAATTACCATCACCTGTGGTGAAACACCTTTCTTATCACTTAACCCAGGCATGTCCAAACTATGGCCCTCCAGCTGTTGTGAAACTACAAGTTCCATCATGCCTTGCCAGTTTTGCTATTAGGGAAAACTAAAACAAAGCATGCTGGTATGTGTGGTTTCACAATAGCTGGAGGGCCATAGTTTGGACATGCCTGACTTAACCTGTTCAAAACAGGTGATGGCAATCATAAATTAAGAGGGAAGTACAAAAAAAGAACATTGTGTCCCTCCTGGAATGGGTCATGTTGGGAGGTATGGCATGGTATGTCCCACAAATAAAGGATATATATAGATGTGAAATGTGCTGCATAGATGAATAAGCACATGGATAGAATTGGATATAGTTTGATAATGTTTCATCTGTTGGATTATGCTTACGATGAAAAAAAAATATTTTGGTAATATGATGTATAAACATCCCATCATCTTACCCGTCTTCTTCATCATGTTCAACCTTAACACTTTAAACCTTATTACTATATAAACCTGAAATAATGACTCGGAGACTTAGGTTTGGCAGAAATTGTTAACTGATTTATTTGTAAACTTTTAAACTAATTTTTGTTGTTGAATTGATTGATTAATTAATGGTGACCAAGAAAGAACGGCTATTAAACTAAACTCCACCCCAACTACAAACGTAACTGGCCTAACTCATAACAAGCGGTATCCAACTCAACCTTGTCGTCTTGACTACCCACCCCTCCGGGTGAGGTCGCTGACCCCGACACGGGTGTTACAGCAACAGGCCTAAGCCAATGAGAGGTGAGTGCACCGAAAACAAGCCATGTA
Organism: Crinia signifera; assembly: GCF_055691185.1. Classification (NCBI taxonomy): domain Eukaryota; kingdom Metazoa; phylum Chordata; class Amphibia; order Anura; family Myobatrachidae; genus Crinia; species Crinia signifera. The sequence goes on along the minus strand of NC_139224.1, from coordinate 34,284,995 downwards.
CGCAAAACTCAAACACCTATATATATAACTAATTTATTAAAAACTGCCGTTCTTTCCCACCTATCAGCTAACGCGATTAACACAAAAACCACCACCCTCACAACTAACCCAATGGGGAGGGAGGGCGGGAATTTCTGCAGGAAGAAGAGGAAGCCTCCTCCCCTTCCTGCCCCTATATTCCTTAACAGTTAGCCAAACCCCCTTATCCCATAGGATCCCCGAGTCACATGCATGCCAGTGATGACACCAGCTGGGGATGTTTAACCCACTACATGCCTATTGCAGGCACTGCGTTATTCTAAACATCCCATCATCTTACCCGTCTTCTTCAGCATGTTCAAACCTTAACACTTTAAACCTTATTACTATATAAACCTGAAATAATGACTCGGAGACTTAGGTTTGGCAGAAATTGTTAACTGATTTATTTGTAAACTTTGAAACTAATTTTTGTTGTTGAATTGATTGATTAATTAATGGTGGCCAAGAAAGAACGGCTATTAAACTAAACTCCACCCCAACTACAAACGTAACTGGCCTAACTCATAACAAGCGGTATCCAACTCAACCTTGTCGTCTTGACTAGACACCCCTCCGGGTGAGGTCGCTGACCCCGACACGGGTGTTACAGCAACAGGCCTAAGCCAATGAGAGGTGAGTGCACCGAAAACAAGCCATGTACGCAAAACTCAAACACCTATATATATATAACTAATTTATTAAAAACTGCCGTTCTTTCCCGCCAAAGCGGGGTGTCTAACGGAATACCCCGCACCGCCACCATCTAAACCACTGACTCAATGCCCACTAACAGATCCTCCAGGAACATAAAGAGGCCCTCATCAACCAGGTGAACCCCATCAGGTCGGAATAGGTGCTTATGCCCAAACCTGATCCTCTCATGAGAGACCACCGCCCCTCCGGAAGCCATCACCCACCGAGCTATTGCAGCATTAAGTTTCTTTCTGGACTCATCAATTGCCCTAGGATTCCTAACCCCTTTCCAACTAAGCCGGGGAACAATAAAGGACCACACAATAGTGCAGTCGGGCCAGGCCGCGCTAATGGCGGCAAGATCGTCCAAGATCCAGCTACGCAGATCCAACTGAGGCACCTTCCCGAGGTCATTGCCTCCTAGATGAAGCACTAGTACTGATGGTAATCCGTACTTGCGTACGCAGATCAAAAGGAATTCCTTAAGGGCCCCCCAGGACATGCCCCGTACTCCTAACCACCGAATTAATCGGTTGCAGGCAAAGAAGGGACCCTTACCTGCGCTAGCTAGTCTAGCCGCCCAATAAACGAATGAGTGACCGACTACCCACACTTGGAGCCTATCGATTCCCCGACCTAAAGGGGAGAGATGCAAGAGAAATGAAATAGGGGTTAGAATGGACTGTTTAATTGGGAGCACCTTTATTTATTTAGGAGGATCTGCCAAAAAGAAAAAACAAATTTGGTATGACTAATTCAAGGCACAATTAAAACAGAGCCTGTAGACATGCCCCAATCACGATTGAAGCCATACCAGGACACAATGGGAAAGAGACAAACAAGGGTAAAGGGTGGGGTACTGGAAAGGAAAGGGTTGAAAGGTGTACTCGGCCGGAGAAAAACGACTAGACCTGCTGAGGGACTCTTAATTAGACTATAGCCAAATTGATGAGCACCAGATTCAGTCCGTCAGGTCAGGCAAGAAAACGACAAAACTCCGGACACTGGCCCAAGAGCAGAGCGTAGTTAAGCCCCGAGTAGGGTGGACATAGGGTAGGGTAAACAAATGACCATCCAAACAATCTCGACAGTCAAACAGGCAAGGACAGCAACGCTCATGGCAGCAGATGGGGCCTGATATACTTCTTATAGCTCGCTGAGCGCCATCTACCTAGGGATTTAATGTCCGCCACCGACCAGCCAGCCGCAGCTGCCGCAGTAGCGGCACCTATGCGAAATGAATGTGTGCCGAAGTCCCTTGGGGACAGCCCTAATCGAGACAGACAGAGCCCCAGCATCCATCGGAACTGATACAACGTCACGGGAGAGCCATCATAGTGTAGCAGCCAGGATCGTTCGGAGCGTGGCCTCACCTGCATATATAATGTAGCCAATGATACTGGGCACACTGAATCGGGGGCAACGGGGGCCATGGACGACCATTTGCCCCTGGCTGACTGGTCGGTCTTGGACCTCCTAATCCTAAACCATAATGCCCCACCCTCTAGGCGTATGTCGGACAGCAGCAGGGTCGCATCCCTAGACTTCGAAGGGGCAACTAGCTCCGATATCCTAAAAGCGCAGTGGTAAGCCATGGAAAAAGCCAACCTAAACAGTAGCGTCTCGAACGCAGAGCTAGCGCAATGCCCCACTTCTTCCAGTAAATCTTGAAGAAGCGAGGCATCAATCGGCCGACAACAGTCCGGAGGGGCTGGCGCCCTCCGGGCCCAGCCCTTCATGGCCTTAGCTACTAGGAAACCCTTAGTGAAAGCTGGCCTACCCTTGAGCCTAGCAAAGAAAGATATGCCCTGGATTTGCCAGAGCTATACAAAGACCAAAGGAAAGATAACAAACGCTGCTGACCCCGCCTACCTGGCTGCGCACCCCCTCCTGAAAACGATTCCCATTCCGCCCAGGCTTGCCGATAACTTCGCAGTGTAGCGGGGGCTAAAGAGGACTCCGCTAGCCCCTCCAGTCGGGCTCGATCACCTGCCAAACATAAGAGGGGCAGGGCGTTCCAATCATATCAGCATGGGGAGCAAGATCCCTAAAACGCTGCCACTGAAAACGCGAAAGAGCGTCGGCTATCTCATTAGCAACGCCTGGGACATGCTGAGCCCTAAACAAAATGTTATGACACAGACACTGCAGGGAAAGCTGCGCAAGGATTCTCAACACTAAGAGGGATTTGGCCTTCTGGTGATTAATAGCGTGCACCGCGCTGAAATTGTCGCACCAGAAGAGCAGGCTTCTGTTCGCCAGGCGCGGGCCCCAGATCTCCATGGCAACCATGATGGGAAAAAGTTCTAATAGCAACAGGTCCCGGGTGAGGCCCTGATAGGACCACTCCCGTGGCCACACCTCGGCGCACCAATGTCCATCCAGGAAGCAGCCGAAGCCAGCCGCTCCGGCTGCATCCGTGTACAACTGAAGCTCCGCGTTGGCCACGGTTGGAGCAAGCCAAATCCGCACCCCATTGAAGTCCTCTAAAAACGAGGACCACACCGCCAAGTCCCTCCGAATTTCGGCGGACAGGCGAACTAAACGGTGCGGCTTGTTCACTCCCGCCGTGGCCCTTTCCAGCTTCCTACAAAAAAGCCTGCCCATGGGAATCACCTTGCAGGCGAAGTTGAGCTGCCCTAAAATCGACTGAGCCTGGCGTAGGGGAATCTTAGTCCTATTCTCGCATTGCTGAATGGCCTCGCTGAGCCTGACCACCTTATCTGCCGGCAGGCTGCAACAGCCCCGCTCCGTATCTATTAGGATCCCTCAGTTATGTCGTCAGCGATGGGGACCCCGAACTGCCGGAAAAGTGACTGGATCCTAAGCAAGACGCTGGCGCAGCGATCGGAGCCAGCCGGCCCGATGCACAGAAAGTCATCCAGGTAGTGGGCGAGCCCGCCCCCACCAGATGAACTCTCAACACACCAGTGCAGAAAGGTACTGAACTTCTCAAAAAATGCACAAGATACGGAGCACCCCATCGGCAGACATTTGTCGATGAAATACTCCTCTCCGATGCGGAAGCCCATAAACCTAAATGAACTGGGGTGTAGGGGGAGCAGCCTAAAAGCAGACTCAACATCTATCTTAGCCATGAGTGCCCCCCGTCCAAACGACCATACCATGGCCAGGGCATCGTCGAATGACTGATAAGTCACCGAACAATATTCCTCTGGGATGGCATCGTTGACAGAGAAACCCGCTGGGTAAGACAGATGCTGTATGAGCCTAAACTTCCCCGGGGCTTTCTTGGGAACCACTCCAACTGGGGAAATAACCAGGTTCTCTAAAGGAGGGTGTGAGAAAGGGCCTGCCATGCGCCCCAACTGAATCTCCTTGTCCACCTTCTCCCTCAAAACCTCAGGGAGGGAACGCGCGGATTGCAGGTTGCGATAAGACCCGCCCCGCACCTCCCCCGAACTGGTAACACAAAACCTACGCTAAAACCTTCAAACAGAAAAGTGGCTACCACCCTCTCCGGGTAGCGATGAAGCCAATCGGCCATGGCCGCCACGTTCACCGGTGAACGTGCCTTATCTAGGATTCCCGCTTGTAGCTGCCTGGGTGTGGCATTTGCCGCCCCTTTAGAGGGGCGGGGACCCCGAAAGCAGTTAGAGGCGGGATGGTTCCCCGAACAATTGATACAGATGTGGCGAAAGCGACAACGCTGGCCCATCTGGCAGGAGGAGTTATTAAACGCAAAGCATTTACCCTTTGACGCGCCCACCGCCGCGGGCCTATTCACAGCCGTGAAATGTCGGGCCGTAAGGGCCTCCTGCGCCGGCCGCTGAGAGGCGGGAGCGGCAGCAGGGGGAGTCGGGGGCACGGAGGCAGCCTCCATCGCCCCCGACCCCACGCGCGTGAGCCCCATCCATATCTCCATATCCTTACATCCCAGGTCCAGAATGAACAAGCAGTCCTGCTTGCGCCGGAACTGCTCGTCGTACGTACGCCAAGCCGTACCCCCATAGGTGCGCTGCATCTTGTGAACCATGTGGATATATCGTATCACGTTCATGTGTTCGTCCGGCCGATCCTCCGAGTAACAGGCTGCGAAGACGCAAAAGCCCGCCAGCCAGTTGTCATAAGACCTGTAGGCCTCAGAGCCAATGCCGCCCTTTTCTTTGGCTGCTTTGAACGCTTTCTTGGAGTCCTCGGTCAGACTAAACACGTCAACGTAATCCCCCCTCTCAATTTTTTTCCTGCAGCTTTCGCACAAACCCCTACATACTGCCGTATAGTCGCAGTGTACTAATGCGGGCAAATTTCGTCTCTTCCTCTCTCTACGGGATATAGCGGATAGCTTCCTGCGCTTGGACTGCTGCGCCCTCCTCCCTGCCTCCTTCTTGGCGTATCTAGCTGCACGCTTGCGTGCCCTAGCGGAGCTCCCCACATCAGACCCACCCGCCGAGGAGGAGGAGGAGGAAGAACGATTGCTCCCTGACCCGCTAGAGGAGGTGCCCAGCGCAGACCCTGCGTCATCCTCATACGAGGCCTCACCTGAGGAGTTTGGCTGTGCAGCCCACGTATCGTCGTCATCTGCGTCATCACTGGTGTCGACGGCGTCAGCTTCTTCTTCCAGGGGTAAGGGTGAGTCATCCTGGTAGGGTTCGGGGGACCTACGTCTTGGCCTGCCGGACTTCCTGCGCACCCCAGCAGCGCGCTGTGCCTGCCTAGACGTGGTGGGCCGGCCCTCTATGGCCGCTACAGCCGACCCCATCTCCCTGACGGCCTGCATGAACTGGGAGCAGCCCGGTATGGGCTCTCCCTGTGACCTCGATCCCCTGCTCCTACTATTCCTGGGATCCCTATTCCCGGGGGAGAGGCTATCAGCTAGGGAACCCAGGGCGCTGGCCATGGAGGAGAGGGCAGAGGACAGTAGTGATGGATTGAAGGCAGTGGCAGGGGGCGCCCGCGTGTGGCCCCTCCCAGGACCCTCCACAGAGTCCGAGCGACCAGCACGGCCTGCATCACCCCGCCGCCTGGCAGTGATCCCTCCACCATCCTCAGGCTCCCTCCTGCCCCCTTGTGATCGGCCACCCTGCGGTATCCGGCTGAGCCCTTCACTTTCATCCCCAAGCTGACCAGCCCTAGTGTGCCTGGTTGAGTTGCCACACTTCCTCACATTGTGCCGCCTCTGGTCGGCCGCAGCGTGACTCGCGGCCAGGTCCCCGTATCTAGCCTCCTCTGCAGGGGCATGCCTCCCCCCCCCCCCCGCCCTGACCTGCCGCGCTGTGCGCGTGCGTCGGAAGCCCGGCTCGGCGCTGGGGACAGTGATGCTGCCCGCTCAGTGTCCTCGCCGGCTCCGGCCGCACCGCCATGTTCCGGAGACCCCCTGACCCCGCGTGACGCGCCGGCCCGGGTCAGGCGCAGTGCCTCTACCGGCGCGCGTCACCCCCGCGACCCGCGACGAGTAGCGGGCGGCGCCGGAGGCTGCAGGGGAAGGAGGGGAACATCACCACCGTCAGTGGCATCATTGCCCGAAAAACGAGCAGGGTGGCGGGCAGCGCGCCGTGGCCGTGAAGCCGGGGCTGAGGAGGCCATGCCTGACGCAGGATTGAGGTACCTGATACACAACTGGGAGACCCTGACACGCTGGGAGCCCCTGACACACGACCTTCCCCTGGAATTTCTGCAGGAAGAAGAGGAAGCCTCCTCCCCTTCCTGCCCCTATATTCCTTAACAGTTAGCCAAACCCCCTTATCCCATAGGATCCCCGAGTCACATGCATGCCAGTGATGACACCAGCTGGGGATGTTTAACCCACTACATGCCTATTGCAGGCACTCCGTTATTCTAATAATCAAAGATGGAAATTGTGATTTGTATAAAGTTACAAGATCACCAATAAAAAAAAAGTGGGTCCAGTTCTGGAACCGAGTTGGTCATGAAAATGTATCTGACATTTGGCCTTATGTCAGGGGTTCCCAATCATTTTTGATTCACGGCACCCTAGAGAATCAGAATTTTTTTCACGGCACCCCTAGGTCCCAAAAAAATTAAGTAGATGGGGTTTATATGCGATTCTTAGGATCAGTTATGTGGTAAAGGGCAGTAATTGGTTCTGTTTGCACACATTTTATGATTGGCAGCCACCAGCACTGGTTTTGCTCATAAATAATTAACCATTAATAATTTGAGTTGGTCCTGGACCACCAACCCGCGGCACCCCTGCATGTGTCCCGAAGCACCCCAGGGAGCCGCGGCACACAGTTTGGGAACTACTGCCTTATGCTAATACTTTCACATGTTTTTGTCTCACGGTTATTTAAAATACTCTATTAAAAGAACGGTTGCATATGAATGTTGAATATTTTTAAATGTTTCATAAACTTCACATGCCAACTGCTTTGCCCTTATGAGTAATCAGTTTTGTAATGTGATCTAGCCCCAACAATTCAGCTGGAAAAAGCAATGAATGACCTAGATAAGTTTAACCCTTAACAGCCATGAGAAATCGGGTGTTATAGTAAGCTGTTATCTGGCATTAAGCAAGTACAACTCTTAAGTGATCTTTTCAAAGCCGTTCTCCTCCTTGCGGTGCCATCATCACTTCACATAAATGCTCACTCCTGTGGAGACTTCTTTTCCAAGTCCAGCTGATCTCAGCTAATCACTAAGCAGTCAGTAATTAAAATATATTTTTACAATCTAGCAAATTAGTTAAGCTTTGTATGCTAGATTTTCACCTTCAGAACTTTCTCTTCATTTACTGTGCAGATAGACTTTGGCGTGTATTCAAGAAAAGCTTGCCGTCCCTGGCAGAGATTTTGGTTTCATCTTCAAAAATCCATTTAATCCGCACACTTTAATATGAATCATTTATGTTTGTCTGTTTGCACTTTTCTTCTTGGAAACTAGACTGCGACTAGGAAAATTACAATGCATGGTCAAAATTATTTAAAATGTCATGTTCAGCGATCGTCAAGGGTTTATTTCATTTCATCTCTGCTAAATCTGTGTACGGTAGGATTTAGGAATAATTCTGGTGCACACTATAGCGGTGATGTATCATGACAAGCCTGGCAGCACTGACAACAATTCTAAAAGTCTATGGCAGTGGTGGCCAACCTGTGGCTCTTGAGCCTCATGCGGCTCTCCCCCTTGTAAAGTGCGGCTCCTGCTCCCACTGCTGTCCGCCGCCCACCGCCTGTCCCAGTCCCCCCTGCTGCCGGTTCCCTGAATCCCTTCTCCTTCTGAGGGGAGGAGAGCGCGCATCGCGCATCCCTCCTACCCCTTACTGTGCATCCTTGTGACTGGGCCGTCTGCCAAACAGAGCTCGCGGGCCAGCAGCCAATCAGGAGCAGGCAAGCGAGCTTTGATTGGTGGACGGCCTAGTCACAGGGAAGTGAGGGGGAAGGAGACACGCGGTGTGCTGTGCTCTCCTCCCATCAGTGACATGTCAGGAGGACTGCAGGGGGACACCAGACTGTCCTCTCCCCGCCTGGCAGCAGCAGCAACAACGGTGAGTGCTGCTGCTGGGAAATTTGCACTGTGGGGGCATAGCAGCTTGTGGCACTGTGGGGGGCATAGCAGCTTGTGGCACTGTGGGGGGCATAGCAGCTTGTGGCACTGTGGGGGGCATAGCAGCTTGTGGCACTGTGGGGGGCATAGCAGCTTGTGGCACTGTGGGGGGCATAGCAGCTTGTGGCACTGTGGGGGGCATAGCAGCTTGTGGCACTGTGGGGGGCATAGCAGCTTTTTGGCACCGTAGGGGCATACCCGGCACCCTGTGGTGCATACCTGGCACTATTGGGGGCATATGTATATATGGCACTGCACTATTGGAGGCATATTTGTATCACACCCACCCAAGGGGTCAAAATAGAGTACGTCCCTTTTTTAGGCGCATGCGCCTTCGGCGCACGCATGATGTCGGCTCTTTAGCTTGACTACCGATATTTTTCGGCTCTTTACCTCTGACCAGTTGGCCACCCCTGGTCTATGGGAATAAGTAGTGTGTGGGGGGGGGGGGGGTTCTGGTTGCCCGGAAACCCAAATCCTCTTGGCAAGTGGCTTAAATTATGACCCCCCCCCTTTTGGCAAGTGCCTAAATTATGATAATAACACTGGTATATGATATGATAGCTAGAGCTGCCGCCGCATCATGCAGTGTTAGGGGGACAGGGCAGAGCTGCTGCACATGCCTGGTGTATTAGCTTCTTCTACCACATTTACTGTATGTGTGAATCTGAGCCCTCAAACATCACAATGGACCAGAGAGCAGCTGCCAGGGGAAGAGACGGGAGCCTTACCATGAAGTGGGAGATTGTGAGCTTTAGAAAGTGCAGTATTGGTTCTATTATGTTTGTGTATTTATTATGATGGTACTCTTTACCTAGCACGGTGCCCATCGCGGCCATCGCGGGCATTGAAATCGGGTGCGACGCGACCGACGCGATGCCCGCGATTTCCCATAGGGAACAATGTTAAATATCTCAATTGACCCGATTTTTCTGTTCAATGCCTCAATTGACCCGATTTTTCCATAGGAAACAATGTTAAATGGCCCACAGAGGCCAAATAGGCACCCTAAAGTGTGAAATGGGCCACACAATTGTTAACGCCACCCCACGATCAACGTGAACCCGAAGCGCGGCGAGCGCAGCGAGCGCAGCGAGCCCGCGAGGGGCGGCGGTACGCGTCCTACGACCTTTTCATACCCCCACTATCCACGTCGGCGTGGAGTTGAGAATAGAATAGAGTGGAGAGCGCAGCGAGCCACCGAGTCCGAAGCGTGGCGAGCGCAGCGAGCCCCGCGAGGGGACGCGGATACCTGTGAAGCCCGCGAAGGGACGCGTTTACCTGTGAAGGTATCCGCGTCGCTACGCTCGCCACGCTTCGGGCTCGGTGGCTCGCTGCGCTCGCCACACTATTCTATTCTCAACTCCACGCCGACGTGGATAGTGGGGGTATGAAAAGGTCGTAGGACGCGTACCGCCGCCCCTCACCACGCTTCAGGTTCACGTTGATCGTGGGGTGGCGTTAACAATTGTGGGGGCCATTTCACACTTCAGGGTGGCTATTTGGCCTCTGTGGGCCATTTAACATTGTTTCCTATGGAAAAATCGGGTCAATTGAGGCATTGAACAGTAAAATCGGGTCAATTGAGAAATTTAACATTGATCCCTATGGGAAATCGCGGGTATCGCGTCGGTCGCGTCGCACCCGATTTTTAGTGCATTCAATTCCCGTGATGCCCGCGATTTTTTTACCTGCGATGCCCACGATCAAAATCGTGGGCGCCGTGCTATGTAAAGAGTACCATTATGATATGTTTAACCTTTTCCTGACCTCTTATCTTATTTAAATGTTTGATACAGCCTATACTACAGACCATCTGTACTGTTAAATATTAATACTGTATTCCATACAGTTTCCAGTGCATAAAAAGACTGATGTTTAGGGCCGTTACCGCTCCCCAAGAATCCCGTACTTACTCCAATGCGCTGCAGAGTGGGAAATTTTGGATTGCATTTGTAAACCCCCCTCTAAAAATCCTGCATTTGCCACTGAAGGGGGTACTAAATCTATGCCAATATTTCCTGACAGGGGAAATATTGTCACTCACCTATTCAATTATGTCATTAACGACAGCAATGAAGGGTGTTAAATCCAACTGTCTTTTAAAGTCGGATCAGTTTTGTTGGAACCGGTTGTGGATTGATGAATTCACAGCCCTTTTCCAAAAATACACATCCATTTTTAACAATTTGAGCACTTTCCGACACTTGACTGTCAGTACATTGAATACAAACAGTCAAATTAGTTTCCGAAGCCGACGAAAAAATCCGGGATTCCGACTTTCGGGAGGCTAAAATTTAAAAAAAAAACAAGAAGTTTAATTAAAATGTTTAAAGTCTTATTGGTAGATATAAGATCTTCCAATTTGGGAAATTGGTGGCGTTGCTCATAGCAACCAAACAGATTATAATTACAAGAACTTTGTGGGCCCCATAGCAACATGTTGAAGGGAACCCTGTCGAAAAACTACTAGGGAGACAAATCTCCACACAGAGGCGTAACTCCCAGAGGCAATGGAGTCAACTGCCACCTAAAGGGGCCCCTGTATATACACCAATGAAGCTTTGCGGCTCTCCCGCTGCTACTACAAGTTCATTAGCTGTGTCCTAGGAGTCCTGCTAACAACTGCAATAGGGGAAAGGGTCCTGCCTGGTACCTCTCAGGCTGTACTGAAGCAAGAAATGTGCTGACGTCATGCGGGGGCGGGGCGAATCGCCGAAGCATCATCGAGGAGGGGGTGAGGTGTCCCTCAACCCAGTTAACGAGTTCACACTGCACCGGCAATGAACCAGTAAGAATCCCTGCTAAGTTACCCATCCTTAATGCCGGGTTGCTGTACCAGGCAAGCCCTTTCAGATCGCACCTATTAACAGGTCGAACCGTTAACAACAAACTAGCATGAACACGGTAAATAGGTGCGATCTGACAGGGGCATATGACTTGTCCTCTAATAAGATTTTATACATCTCCCTATAACTAATTTTAATTAACACAATGGTCAGCTTCTAATTTATTGGATACCAATTGACCCTGACCTCAAAATATTTTACTATGGAGTGGAAACTGGCAGGTGAAGCTGCAGATACCAAGGAAATTTGTGTTTTTTTTCATCGTATTTTTTATAGGCCCTGTTCTAAAATGATATGTAATGCAACACTTTGTATTTAGACTTTGTTGATGTATTTGTATTCTTGCCATTTCAATGTTTAGAATTCTATTTAAATGTCAGTTTCTAAAGTGCATCTTTGACGTATTTTAATTTTGGACACCATAATACACTTTATTGCGTTCTGCTAATCAAGTAATTGCTTGAGATAAAAGTGCTTTTACTAATGAATGTTGTTTCTAAGGAATATCTGACAAGCGGCATAGAGCCACTTGGTAAACATTATTATTACTTTACAAACCAGAACAAAATGCCACAAAGGCTTTCACACAGACATGAATACATTCATTACATGAAATCGCTATACATTTGCTAATTGTGTGAAAGACATTCATTGAAATGTTACAACACATATCACATGAAAGTCAGGATCAAAGTCATAGTCGCCAGTATTGTATTCATTAACGTGTGTGATATACAGTACCTGTAATTGGAACTGGTGTCATCACAACACAACACAACAATTTGCAAGAAATAACAGAATTCAGCTGTTTAATTATATATATATATATATATATATATATATATATATAGAGGCTACTGACCGATGCTGGGCCAGCCCTCTGAGGAAGTCTGGATGATGACACATGTAGGGGCGTGGTCGAGCGTCAGTGTTATAAGCCGGAGTCAGTGGCAGGTATTCAATGCTGTGGGCGAGTGGCGACAGCGAGCAGAGCTTCCTGCTCGCTGTCACCACTCACCCTGTCAGTATTCAACGCAGCCCCCTCATACGCCAATTTTCCCTCGCTCCATTTTTTGAGCGAGGGGGATTTGGCGTATTCGGCTCCAGAAGCAGCGAGACTCGCGGCTAAATACAGCGAGTTTTCTGCATTAGCCGCAGGTCTCGCTGTTTTGGGGAATTCTCGCCGTCCTGTGACGGCAAGGATTTCCCCAGAACGTTGAATAGAGTGAGCGGCCGGCGCAGGGGTTAAACAGCGAGGATCGTTGGTTTTCTGCAATCCTTGCTGTTTAACCCTCTCGCCGGCCGCATTGAATACCTGCCAGTGAGAGAGTAACCTGCTCCAACTATATCAGACTCGGTGCGCTGATTGATTATATTCTAAACTTGCGGTTTACGGAGCCACCAACCTCGGTACATGATCCATTGCCTTCTTTTGGTGTTTTAAGTGATTTATTAAAAATTTAAAAAAGGATACTTGCACTATGGAGCGCTCGTTGTTATTGTTCATCTAGATTTCCCACCTGCTGGGTTCAGGTTATCTTCGGGTGGAGAATGGAGCAGCTCGGTCTAATTGCACTTACTGTAAGTGCTTTTCTATAATTCTGCCTATGAGAAATCAGTCGGCAGCAGATTTGCCAGGGACTTGTGGTTCCTCTGACTGTTTTTTTCACAAATCTGATTGATTTGTGCACTATTTTTTTAATCTTTTTTTTTTTCAAATTATATATATATATATATATATATATACTGTATATACATATGTTGTGGGTAGGGTCACCTTCAGGGGGATGCTATGGGTACAACTATTCCCAGCCCGGCCACTCTGACAGAGGGTAGGGCCCAGGCTGATCTATCTCCGCATGGCCGCCAGCACCCCTCTTCACAAGCAGTTGCTCCCGCCTGCACACTTGTTACAATAGTGGGGGCCCTACCTATTTTCTCAGTCCCGGGCCCCACAATTTCTGATGGCAGTCCTGGTTGTAGGGAGAGGGGTCACCTCTCACCTAAATTTCTCACATTCTTACGCGATCTGCTCCCACCCAAGGAAGGAGCCTGTGCAGTTTGCAGCAGCAATTGAGGTTTGGACTAAAAAAAAAAGTTTTCCAGAGGTTTGGCCGCGGTACGCATATGCACCAAGTCTGGAATGTGATTCAGTGTAAAGGTCAGTGTCATTCAGCGCATGGAAAAATATGACACTGGGTCCTAAGCCCGGATCTCCTAGCATCACAAAGGATGGCTCTTACCACAAGAGTAAGTGCTAAAATTGTTATGCACACGGCATTACTAGGTGCCAGTATGCATGCGGGGACTGGTGGCTAGCATCGCAAGTTGTCAGTGGGAATCGCAGAATCTGGACGTTTTACAAAATAAATTTCCCAGATGGATCACCGATCATCTGTGCCTGCCGATCAGCGCTTCTGGTTGGTGGGTTGGGAAACAGGATAGCCCCTTGCTGGTGTATGGGTTCCATTACTTGTGCACTAACTGTGGGACTGAGCATAGCTGAGTGTTGCTGCCTTTTACAGCAGCAGGCTGAACATTAGCACTTGGGTGGTGGGACTTTTCTTAAACCTCCATGTCTGTTTTCTATACTTGTTTGACCAGGCTTCTTTACTATTAAAATACACTGTTTCACTGGAAACAGTGTCCCCATTTTCTACAAACTTGGTACAATATATGCGAAAAGTTCAAAAAGCCCCCCCCACAGTGACTGCGCTCATGTGCTCTCTCATGGCACACTAGACTCTTGCATCCTGTCAGAGCCTACTGTGCATGCGCAGGTTTCCAGAAAACTTGGCACCTGCCATGTTCAAGAGACAAAATTCCTTCTGTGGAATTCATACTGCGGCCATTTTGCCAGTGATTTTTGGTCTTCACTGTAGCTCCAGTGTGGGACTATGGAAAGGTAAGTAACAAAACATGGGTGCTTTGTGTGCGGTGTGGTCCCCTCTGGACCCACACATTGCACCTATTATAAAAATTCCTATAGTGAAAAGTAATATGACAAAATAACTGTTTTTCCATATCTATGTCCATCATACTGTGGCTTTTGGTATACTATACAGGGGTGGGGTCCTGGGGTGCACACCAATTGAGAGGTGCGACCCTGCGGAGACCTTTCAGTAGAACTGCATACAAAGTCAAAGGTGTGCAGGTGCACAAATTAAACTCCCAATTTCAAAATTTTTGCAATAAAATTTTGCATTTTTAGCGAGGTTCTTCGCTTAGTTATGGCCATAAGTAACGGCTTGCCCACCGCGTCCAGGTGACCTCATTAGTCGGGCAAGTCCCTAACATTTTGCGGGGTACAAATCTAGGGCTCAGGGCACCCCAAAATGGCGCAGCTGAGTGACCCCAGGGCAACACAAGACTGAAAGAAATATATAGTGAAACAAAGTGAGGATAGGTTAGTGAGAGAGGCTGCTAAAAGATAGCAGGGGTAAGTAAGTGAGAGGTAAAAAAAATGAGAGATAAAGTAGTGAGAGGTGAAGTAGTGAGAGGTAAAGGTTAGAAATGAATTACATTGAAATAAAACACACAATAGGGATGAAAGTGAAAATGAAAATAAGTGTTAATTTGTGTTGCTCCTGAGGCCAAACAGCCACACCAGTCCAGGGGGGCCCACAACCCAGAAATGCACCCCCCAATCTGATAATCCATTAAACATTTGTGCAGGTCTCACCTTGCTCTGCATGCAGTCTAAGAAATGTCAGGAACCTAATTAAAACCAATATATAGGACAGGATAGGCTTTTGGTATACTGCAAGCAACCATGTAGGATCAGATCTGCACATTATCAGGTGACTAAATATCAAAAGATTTAAACATCAGATATTTACATAAATATTGATTTAAGTACATTTCTGAATCAGGCCCAGAATGTTAAATATTATGTTCAGTAATTTATGAATAAAATAATAAAGTTTTTTCAACAGCAAACCATCAGAAAAATATGACTTGTCAGATTCATGATAAATATAATTCTATTCATCTTTTACACTTTTTTTTAGATATTTTTCTTATGTCATAGGGATGAACTTGTTCAGATGTACACATTGCAGATGACATGTAAAGGCTCGCAAAAAATCAGTATATTTATACTTCCAGCCCACAAACCACTGCTGCTCTTGCATATACTGTATTATTATTATTATTATTATTATTATTATTATTTTAGTTTTAGGCCAATAGAAAATCATCTATCTTTGACCAATAGCATTACTCAATTTTGTTACATTGGTTTAAAACAGTGGTGGGGAACCTCAGGCCCGGGGGCCGTATGCCCTGCCCCCGTAGCCTGTCTGAGTGACCACCCATCCGGTGGCTTTGCCGGGAGTCAAGTACAGGGGAATTCTTGTGAGAGGTCGGTAGTTCTTGCAAGATTCCTCATAATCAACAGCAGTCAGTCCTATTCAGCGGCAGCCGCCGGAGCGTGGGACGGCTGCAGCAGGACAATTTGTAAGATACATTTTTACATATGGCCCCTGAAGGATTTGTTCCTTATACAAACGGCCCTTGGCACAAAAAAGGTTCCCCACCCCTGGTTTAAAATGTGCCCTGAGTATATATTAATCACAGCAGGCGAAGCAGCTCCTGCTACTGTCAGGAGACAGTGATTACACACTGAAAAGCAGTTGGGTTTAGGTATGTGTCTGATACAGGTATTTTTGTAGGTGTGTATTTGTGTATTCATAAGAAGAACAGGGTTGTGTTGCTCTGACTGAATATACAGTATTGGGGGTTGCACCTGCGCACTGAATCCTTGGGCTAGCTGCCGCATTTAACGGATGACTTATCCGCTAGGTTTAGTTGCAGAATATTTGTTGGTTTAGTGCTGCGCTCCGCCCTTTTTATGGTTGAAATCAATGTAGAATTAAATGATGAATAAACCGTGGTGTTAATTTAAATAAAATGAAGCTTTACTGGTAATATTAAAGTGAATGAATGATGCTGATAATCAGTACAATAATTCAATTAGTCCATCAATAAGATCAAGTAAAGTTAAAACAAAACAAAACAAAGCAAAAACAAACCAAACAAAAACAAAAACAAAAAAAACAACAAAAATCAATAAGTAGGGATCAGGGACTCGGTGCTTAAACGGAGTTTGATTCCTGTTGTAATGTCCTGTTCTATGCAAAATCACAGAACAAGAATGGTTGATTGGATGAATAGGTATACCAAAACAAAAAACAAAACCAGAGTAGTGAACGTTTGATGTGCATACGCGTTCCTGGTAGCTTGTGTGAGTCGGGTTGATCCTGGTTAGCAAACTTGGTAGTGTCAGTGTGTCAGAAAACGGCGTCCCGTTATCTGACAAAGTCTGGGGGTGTACACAGTCCTTTTAAAGGTGAATCTTCAGGTACCTCTTTCGCATTGGTGGT
This sequence comes from Crinia signifera, assembly GCF_055691185.1. NCBI lineage: Eukaryota > Metazoa > Chordata > Amphibia > Anura > Myobatrachidae > Crinia > Crinia signifera. The sequence goes on along the minus strand of NC_139224.1, from coordinate 34,268,521 downwards.
CAGCGGCGCCCGGTTTTCGGGGGAAAGTATCTGCTTGCTGTCGCAGGTTGCCCGGACTTCTGGAGACTCTTACAGTGGGACCGCATGCACTCGGGGCTGCGCGTTAACACTGCTGCCTGTGCTGCGGTACACTCACTGTGAAGTCTCCCTGTCTTGGAGGTTTACAGGACACCGCCACGGATACCGATGTGGTCCGCGGTTGTGCCTGCTTCACCTCTCTACGGGTTCCCTGCACCAGTCGGCTCACCTCTGCTTGCGGCGGTCTCGGTCCCACGATGTAACTGACGTTTACAGTCTGGCGTGTGCACACGCCGGCTGTCAGCGTCTCTGCTTCCAAAGTCCTGGCGCCTCAGCCTGTTAGCGGGATGTGTTTACAATGTTGGGTCAGTTGTTCCTCCAACGCGTTTCAGCTACCTTGTAGCCTTCTTCAAATGCTCTGACTGAATAGTTTACAATATGTTTGTATTCTAAGCTAAGCAGTCTGAGCATATTGAGCCAGATGCACTAAACTTCAAAAGTGATAAAATGGAGAGTGATAAACAACCAACCAATCAGCTCTTGCCTGACATTGTTCAAACACAGTCTGTGAAATGGCAGATAGGAGCTGATTGGCTGGCTGTTTATCACCAAAGGAATCCCCAATATTGGTGTTGCAGCAGGAACTATCTACTACTATGTTATCTTTCTGTGATATGGAAGTGGGGGTGAAGCCCCAATTAGTTAAAATTCATGGTTCCTATGATTTGTCCATATCTCTGTCAGTGTCACCATATCACATGGATATGGACATGCAGGTGATTTATATAGTAGGCATTTGTCAGTTGGGGGGGGGGGGTAACTGCCATCTTGCCAAGTGCTGGAGGGCTGCTACCCTAACCATGGGCACATTTCATCCTTTATAAAGTGCTACTGAGAAACCACCAGGTAAAATTGTCACTTATTAAGAATGCCTATATGTAGTCATCACTATTACAGTTGTGTTACCTCTGCTGGTGTTTTGTAATGTATACATCTTACTGTGTTCAGATATTAAATTTGAAAACCTGTAAAACTCAGCAATAAATATATGTGTCCTCGGTAAGGAGCAATGGGGAATGAGTCAGTAAATTGACCCCAAACATAATATCCACTATGCATGCAAGCAGAATATGCTAATCTCTTATATAATAACCCAGAACTGTCAATCTGTGAGTGTGTGTGTAATGCTGGGCGGAGTTATACACACAGTCACAGATTGAGCACCTGGAGCAGTCCCCCATATACATGTTCTGCACACATTATAGCTGCACACATTACAGCTGGAGCAGGGCACAAGATAAACCTTATAGATACACATGCTTTTCGGTTACATACTCCCCGGGGAAGCCGCCGGAGCTCCTGTGATGTCACCGCACCCGTGCCCTCTCACCCATCAGGGGCGTGTCACGGGAGCGAAAGATGGACAGGTCAGAGCTGCCGGCATCATGTGCGGCCCATGGGCTACAGCTCCCCGAGTGTCCCCATTCTGCGCACTATGGCCTGCTGCGCCCTCCCTCAGCCCTGCCTGGTGCGTGACCCGGCCCCTAGCTCCCGCCATCGCCATTATTGCCGCCGCTGTTGCTGCCGCCCGGGTCTCTCTGCCCTCTCCCTGCCCGGCGGTGTCTGCTGCTGCGGAGGATGGCCACCACCACCACCGCTATTTTTGCTGGTTCTGCTGCTGCCACCTGCCTGGCTCAACCCTGTCCCGGCCTGCCCGTCACTGCTGATGCTGGGGAGGAGGAGTGCGGACTCCTGGCTGCCAGTGCCTCAACACGTGTAAGAGGCAACTCTGGGGAGCAGCCCACTTGTTCTTCCTCCCCGAAACACCTTCATCCAACCCTTCCAGCTGACCCTCACCCACCCAATTCACCCTTACTTTCAACACCACCCCAGCCACACCGCCACCTCCTACAGTTTACCACCATACACCTCCAACCTAACATATATTATCTTCTTTATGCCTGTGCACTGCTGGATGTAATTTCTGTTGTCGGTCTTGGCTGCCTAAAGGCCCCCATACATTAGTCCGACTTGTCCTAAGGACAAGTCGGACCTGATTTCACCCAGCAGCTCCCCGGGAGGGACACACACGATTAGGCACTTGATGTGCCAAGTTTTGCAAATGATACATCGCTGCTAGTAGTGCAGAGGCAGTGGATGCTGCGGGGGACAGTGACACAGAGGTTGCAGTAACATAGAGCTGGGCAGGGGGATCCGGGAGCTGTCAGTACTGGAAAAAAAAGCCCATACAATGAATGGGCAGCCTGTGATTGGCTGAGCGCTCTCTCAGCCATTTGCTGACTGGCTGAGAGAGCACTCAGCCAATCACAGGCTGCCCATTCATTGTATGGGCTTTTTTTTTTCAGCGCTGACAGCTTCCGGCTCCCCCTGCCTGCCTCTACGTTACTGCCGCCTCTATGTCCGCTGCCTCTGCACTACTAGCAGCGTCCCCCACCCCCCTGCGCCCTCCACCTGCCTGGAGCATTGACAGCTCCCTGCTCTGGCTCCCCCTGCCCGACTCCTTTGCGTCCCCTGCCCGTCTCCCTTGCCGGTATCCCCTGCCCGTCCCCCTCGTCAGTGTCTGCCGCCTCTGTGTCCCCTTACCGGCTGCACATAAGATTTCGCAAATCTTATGTGCAGCCGGTGCGACCTCCCACTGGACCGCGCATCGGGTCGCACCGGGTGTCTGCGATTTGGCCCGATTTCACTGCCCGATCCATCTGAATCGGGTGAAATGGGGACCAAATCGCATAGTATATGGGGGCCTTAAGACAATGGCCCAGGCATGTTTACTCTTCGTTGCCACCCCCATATTGTTCTCAAATTGTTGCAGAGGAGCCACTTAATCAGGGCCTAATTAAAGGTTCCATGTGCCCATGGCTAATACACATGTGCTACTAAATACATATGTATGGGTGCTCAGGGACACCATTTATACTACCCATGTGAATGTAACAAAGGTTATACAACCAGCATCTAATGCCTGGGGCGTATGAAGGAGGCTTTGGGGGGTTCTAACATCCGCACCCCAGCTCTGCCCCCTATAGCCGCACATCGCATTCATAATTATCGCATATGCGTCCTTTGCGGTGAGAGTCAGCGGGTCCCATGGGGACCCGACAGCTCTGCCCTCCCTCCCTTACCTGGTGCTGCTGGTGCTGCTGCTGCTGCTGCGCCGGGCTCTCCTCCTCCCTGCACCCGGAAGAGGATCAGTGCACGGAGGAGGAGGTCACAGGTCCGGGCAGTACAGCTCTGTGCTGCCTGGACATCAGTAAGTTAAAATGGCACAGCCACCTGGCAGGCACCTTAAGAACATTACCACCCACAAGTGATAGCTAACAAGCATTAAATAAATTAGGCCTTCATTTTAATCCTTGGCTGTCACCTGCAAGCAGCCCCCCCACCAGTCCAGGCGCCCTAGGCTGCAGCCTAATCAGCTACAACACAGGACCTGATCTGCCTATGCACAGTTCTGTAAACATTGTATGTAAACCGTCGGCTTGTGTACATCTCTGAATTTTGAAGTCAAACCCAGAGCTAGATAATGTAACAACGACTATAGCTAGTTTTTTAAAAGAAGTACGATATTAAATAATTACTTTTCTTCTAAACAAAGCTCTGCATCTCTGAAATGTCATTTGCAGTCTGTTAAGATTCAATTCTCCAGGGAGAGTAATTAAAGTACTTTGACATTTACATATTTACAAGACTTTTTACTTTGAGAATGGTTTTCCTTTAAAGTGCATCCATTGCCCAATCATTGGAGGGTCTTTACGCTTAGTGATGTCACTAGGTTCTAAGTGATTGTGATTCAACCCACATACTGCTGTGTCCACAGTGAAGGCAGCTGGAGAACTATTATTCTGCACTTGTTGCCTATATGCATCATACATAAAATTAATGTGTTACAGTTTAATTATGTTTTATATGCAATAGTGTAATACGCTATCACATAAGTGATTGCTTTACTAATTATTCTGGGGGTCAGTGTGTACAGGGAGTGTCAGAGTGTACAGGGAGGGGGTCAGAGCAGGGAGTGTCAGTGGGTGCAGGGAAGGGGTTCAGTGTGTGCAGGGAGTGTGTCAGTTTCTGTTGGGGGCAGTGAGAGGGAGTCAGTGTGTGCAGGGAGTGTCAGAGTGTGCAGGGAGGTGGTCAGTGTGTGCAGGGAGTGTCAATGTGTGCTGGGAGGGGGCCAGTGTGTGCAGGGAGAGTGTCAATCAGGGCCAGATTAAGGGGGGCACATGGCTCCCCTCTATCTAGGGGCCCCCTGTGGTTGGCATGTATGTTTCACAAAATATATTTGTGAAATCCTAAATCCTATATATTTAGCCACATCTGTCAATCACTCTGTGTGTATAACACAGGGCGGAGTTACAGCCCCCCGCCCAGCCCCCCTGCCTTAGAATATTCTGCCCCCCCCCCCCGCCCAGCGTTATACACACATATGCCCCCCCACGCACACATCCGCTGCCCGCACAGCGTCCACCACACACACAGATCCACCCACCGACACTCCCCTGCCCAGTGCCCCGGCCGTTCCCCCCTCCAACGCCACACACTGGGAGTCGGTGGCTAACTTTCAGCCCACATTGCTACAGCCCCCAGCATGCACCTGCTCACAGTAGTCAGGCTGCCCGGGTCTGCAAGAAAGAAGAGTAGAGCGGCATGGGTCCGAACATCTGATGCGAGGGGGCATGGCTTAGTGGCTAACCCAATTCGGACCTCCAGCCTAGCCCGCATCTGGCAATGTGACTAAGCCACACCAAACACAGCCCTGCCACCTCCACACCCTAACTATTCACACCCCACCCCGAACCCTGTGCTGTGTACCCCCCACCACCACAGCCTAAGTTATATCCTATATAAAACCAACTTCACCCCGTTATTAGATTCCATTAAAACGCAACTGGATGGATGGAATAAACTTCCTATATCCTTACTAGGAAGAGCAGCGGTTCTTAAAACCATTGTTTTTCCAAAAATATTATACCACTTACAACTACTGTACTTCCCTGTACAATCCCTAAATCTGATATCACAGATCTGGTTAGCTAATACCTCTGTATATGCTGACACCCAATTTGAGATGGCGATTTTCGCTCCTTTTTCCCTTAGTGCCTTATTACTCTCCCCGAAATGGCTTATCCCCCCTTACATAACAGATCATGTTCTATTTCATAGTATTTATGATGCCTGGATACATCTCAATAAATATCTCCATAGGGATCACTCCCTCACACCATACCTGCCGATTTGAGGTAACCCTCTATTTCCTCCATCACTGTCTAACCTCCACTACCAGTCCTGGAAACAAAAAGGGCTAGAATTAGCCACAAAAACCTTCGACCCTGGTGGATCTATATTACCTTTCTCCCTGTTAAAAACCACATACAACCTTCCCAACGCCCATTTCTTCATGTACCTCCAAGTCAGTTTTGTAGCATCGAAAATGCCCTCTCTTCTCTCCACACGTGACAACGAGCCACTATTACCACTTTTTCTCCTATTCCACAAACACAAGATTAAGATGAAATTCCTCTATGATCAGTGGCGTAGCTACTTATTATGCGCCCCCCCACCCCCCGCCGCTAAAAAAAATTCGCCCCCACTCCCCCTCCCCTCTGCAGCCCCCCCCCCATGCCCATACCTGCCCACCCGCTGCTGTCTGTGGTACCTGCCTGCCGTGCCGTCACGGTCCCGTAGCGCTGGCTCCTGCTGCTAATAATGAAACGTGACTCTTAGAAAATGGCTGCCCCCATACTGCAGACAGAAAACTGTCTGCAGTATGGGGGCAGCCATTTTCTAAGTGTCCGTTTTCATTATAGAAGCAGGAGCCAGCGCTAGGAGAGACGGGACTGTGACGGCAGTCACGGCACGGCAGGCAGGCACCGCAGACAGCAGCGGGTAACTATAGCCCCGCAGACCCCCGGCGCCCAAACTTGCTCTGCGCCTCCCCGCCACCGCGGGGGCTGCGGAGCTATAGTTACGCCACTGTCTATGATATACTCATTATACCCCCTAATACATCCCCACATACAATGTTAGTCCAAGCCTGTAATACTGATATCCCAGGTATATCTAACTCACATATATTATTTAAATCATTTCCCACCACACTGAAGCTATTGCAGTCTTCTTATTTACAAGAAGTTCACTTCAAAACCAGACATACATTGTACATAGCTCCTGCACAAAGCAAACATATGTCCCCTAATGCGAAGGGCCCCTGCCCGAAATATGGCATGAGAGATGCTAAATTTTTTCATTGCTTTTGGGCTTGTTCCAAAATCCTAAAATTCTGGCAAAAAATTATGAACTTCATCAACGATATGTACCATACTAAATTCCCTCTTTACCCCCTAGTCTGTTTATGCCTATGGTTTGACAACTGGATATCTGCCTTAAAATGCTCACAATACATTCCCTTACTGGATTTCCCCCTCTACCCCGACGTTGACTGATCTGGTTTCTAGAATGTTCCAAATTTTGCTTTTTGACAAACGTACACTACGTCTCAACCACATCACCCCCCTCTTTCATGATGAAATGGCATCCTCCATTTACTCAATGTCAATATGTTTGTTGCATTTTTGTTTATACTAGGACATGGACACATGATTACTAGCTAACCCACAGATGTAAAAGTACTGTATATCTTTGCATGTTTACCTTTGGTGACAAATACAGTAGTCACATTTAATTTTATTGTTATGCAAAAATTCAATAAAAACCTTTAAAACAAAAACTCCTCTGTTCTTGTTTTTTTTTGGTCTCCTTGTTTTTTATAGAAATCATGCTATTAGTTTTAATTAGTAGTAGAGGTTCTTAATAAACAAAGGAGGGTGGTGTTAACATACTGTTGTCATTAAGATGCAGGAAGTAATATTGTTTTCTAGTAATAGAGACGGAATCTATAATGAGGTTTATTACGATATAGTTTAGCACAGAGGAGTTTTTAATATTTTCAACATTTTCATAATTGTTAGTTTTTTATCACGTATATAATTAGCACTTTATATTGAAAATGCTGATTTACAGGTGTAGAAATTGGGAAGTGCACTTGTAAAATGACTGCTATTGTCAATTACTGTTGGTTCACATAATGACAGATCACTGCCAAATCCCCAGTATTGAAGGGTTTTTAATGCACTACGTTCACTTTAATGTTAATATATATTATGGGGCAGATTTATTAAGCTCGGTGAAGTGATAAAGGGGGAAATTTACTAAAGGAAATTTGTAAAAAATAGGTGTATTTGTATCCAGAAATACACTTATTTTTCACATTTACTATCCCGAAAATATGGCAATTCGTATTCGTATTGATAGCACATCAATACGAATAGGAATTGCCGTATTTTCGGGATAGTAAATGTCAAAAATAAGTGTATTTCTGGATACAAATACACCTATTTTTTTACAAATTTCGTTTAGTAAATTTCCCCTAAAGTGTCTGGTTTTTATCACCAGCCAATCAGCTCCTACCTGTGAAGTTACAGGCTTGGTTTGAAAAATGACAGATAGGAGCTGATTGGTCGGTGATAAAAAACAGACACTTTATCACTTCACCGAGCTTAATAAATCTACCCCTATGTTTGCACATTATCGTTGTACGTTTAAATATGGCTGTCAAGGTTTCCAAGGCAGCCCCGTCTCCACGGCAATGAGACGCGGATTCCAATCCCGGCAGGGGGAAACATGACTCCGGGCTCCCGGACTGTCACTTCCTGATGACGCACTTCTGGGTTACGGAGGTAGCGGCACTGGAGGACGCAGCAGATGCCAGAGAATGCACGCAAACCACAGGGGGAGGAGCTGCTTTTTTTGCTGCTTGTCTTGTAAGTATTTAAGTTTGCACTGTATATTTTGAAATTCACTTGGGTGTGGCTTGAGAAAGGGGTGAAGGCCCCGAAACGTTGCTGATAAAACTCACCTAAGTTTGGTATTTGTATCCAGTCTCTGAGTGGCGCTCATTGGAATCTATATATACATGTGGACCGCGGCCCATCTTACAAGGGGAAGGCAGCGGAGCAAGGTAAATAAACTGGAAAATTGGTTAAACCCTGTGAGTGCTGGTTCTTGGGACTGACTATAATATATATATATATATATATATATATATATATATATATATAAAATATATTTTATATATATATATATATATATATATATATTATATGTTTATATTAATCCCCTCCACTGCAGTTACCCATTGACCAAGTTTATACTGCCTTTACTCTGTGTTTTGACTGTGTAATATTCTCCTGTGCAGTTTGCAGCCAGTAATGACAAGTGGGAGGGGGCCCCTTGTCTAAAGGACCCCCAAAGGATTAATACGGCCTTGGTGTCAGTATCTGCTGGGAAGGAGTCAGAGAGTGCTGGGAGGTGTGTCCATGTGTGCTGAGAACAAGTGCATGCTGGGACTCTGGGAGGTCAGTGAATTCAGTGTCAGTGTGTGCTCAAGAGTGCTAAGAGGTAATTGGTGCATGCTGGGAGGTCAGTGAATGCTGGGAGGGTGTCAGTGGATGCTAGTAGGGGGCAATGTGTGCTGATAGGGGGTTAGTGAGCTGGGAGGTGTGTCAGTGAGTAAGTAAATTGCTTGGAGTAAAATATATGCTTCAAGCTTAGTTTCATGGGTTTTTTTAGTCACAATTTTTTTATTGAATGCACATAAAGAAGGGTATCAACAAAAACATTGACACTGTGAGAGTGACATACAGTATGGCATCAGTGATCAGAAATAATGGTCCTAGTACAAATGTAATAACAATAAGAAAGACTGTAAAGAGCAGATCCACCTTAAGATTGCAATTTATTAAAACAGGAGGTACAATTTGTTTATCTCAAGAAGGGCTCATTGTATAAAAAGGCGGGAAAGAGAGTAAAAGATGTTAAGTGTATAACAAAATGTGGGTTGGAAGGAAAGAAAGTAGGAAAAAACAAAAGGGGTAAGGGAGGAGGATGAGGCCTAGTAACGGGTCGGAGGCAACAGGGATGATGTATACAGTGGTGCAAGTAAAAAAAAATTCTTGGTGGTACTGATAGCCTCCACCAAAAATGGGCGTGACCATGTGTCTGAGGGGGCGTGGTCACAAAAAGCTAGAGGTGACTAAATGACATCAGAGGCGTGGCATCAGGAGACAGGGAATGAGAAACAGGGAATGACTGGGGGTGGGTTGGCTCTTGGTTGGGGGAGAGCCGGGCAGCTTGTGCTTACAATAGTGGAGCCTGCTCTTCATGCTGTCGGCAGTAGCCGGTAGCTGCATACAGCACCAATCATAACGCTGGGTGGGCGGGCTGCGGATGCATTATATTTAGACTTAAAATAAAAATAGAATTGACAGTGGGTCAGGGGGTAAGTGGTACTGCGTACCTGCAACATATTTCTTACAGGTACTCCGTACCACGCCGTACCCCCTTACTTGCAACACTGCAACACTGGATGTATATATATCTGACTATAGGTGCCCATACACGTTACAATTATTGTATTCAATATTGAATACAAAATCACATCTCATCGCATCTCGGTTTTGCGATGAGATCTAGTACAAAAAGTATGTGCACCATATACTTTTTGTACTAGATCTCATCCCATCTCATCTTATTGCAAAACCGAGATGCAATGAGATGCGATATTGTATCCAATATTAAATACAATAATTGTAACGTTTATGGGCACCTTATGATTGATATATGGGGAATTCAAGATTATCTGGGTAACCAATCAGATTCTATTATCTTCTACAAGGTAATAAATAAATAATAAGTAAATTATGGTTGGTTGCTATGGGCAACATCCCATATTTATTAGAACTACAATCGTAGCAAATAAACCCCTTTGAGGCAAGAAGAGGGGTGCTGTGGTACAGAATGTGTACCAAGAGAGCCAGACGGAATGGAATTTCTTTACTGTGTTGTTGTGAAAGTTTGATATGTATTCCATCTTATCCACAAACTAAACTTTATCAAATCCTGGTGACTGGGGGCATAAGGGGGTTTCCAATTGTGAGCAATTTGGTATTGGGATACACAGGACATATGAAGGAGGAGTTTGTTGGACTCTGTAGAGATGTGATCTATGGGGGCAGAGAAAATGAGATTAGCAGGTGTGGGGGGTTTAGAGAGAACAATGATTTGGGATAGGCGAGAGAACGTGTCATCTCCTAGTTAGGGGAGGAAACAGGACAGGACCACCGAATATGATAGGGTGTGCCCTGTAGTCCCCAATTTCTCCAGCACTAGGAGCTAGGGAACATATGGTAGGGAACGATCTGGGACTAGGTCAAGCTTAGTTTCAAGTTTGTCTGGATTAACACTTGTATTATAATGATAGGTGGCAGTAAGCGCGTCCTATGGATGTCACTAGGCATGCCTAGAAGAGTGCAACAGAGAGTATATCAAATTATGCAGCTACGGATGGCCATCGTTGCCTTTGCCATCGATGGTTGCCATCGATGGCAAAAGTGCAACTGGCCATCGATAGTGTATAACTATGCAATGGATGACCATCAATGTTTTTACATATCGATTGTCATCCATTTGCTTTGAAAGATTGGCCTGCGGATCAAAATATGGGGCGGGGCTTCATAGGTGTTGGGGGCAGAGCTATGCTCCATGTCCCGGCCCCTTGATGAAAAAAGAAAAACAAAACTATTCATTTTAGCTTGACATCAGTGGTGGGAAACCATCTGGTTCTCCCCCATCTATGTAAAAACTATTCGACATCGGCCATAAACCATCAATGATTTCTAATCGTCGATGGCCATCCCTAATATAACTTGGCTCTGCTGTACGTAATTAAGCTGTCTAGAGTGCCACTTATATATTTGCTATATGTTCCTGCTTATATATTGTCACTTTATAATGCACCTGACCTGTGTCCTGACCCTTGGCCATACCTCCCAATATGACCCTCTCCAGGAGGGACACAATGCTCTGCTCCTGGACTTTCTTCTTGATGTATGATTACCTTCATTTGTGTTGAACAGGTTAATAGAAAAGAAAGGCGCTTCAACACAGGTGATGGCAATCATACATTAGGAGGGAAGTGCAGGAGCAGAGCATTGTGTCCCTCCTGGAGAGGGTCATGTTGGCAGGTATGCCTTGGCGGCTTCTGCTGGAGGTCAACTGGAGGTCAGTGGCCGGTGAGTGACACCAACATGACCCTCTCCATTAGGTACAAAATGCTCTGTTCCTGGACTTCCCTCTTAATTTACATGTTGGAGGGTATGTGTGTGTATTGTTTTTTCTCTGTGGTAGCAACAAACACAGCTGCTATTAATCATTTGGGTTAGTTAGATGCAGCAGAGAGGTGTTTCCCATCTACATTTCACAATGGATAACTCCTGATAGTGATCACACAGAGGCACAGAACAGAGTCAGACACGCATAAAGAAGTGTATTAGAAATGTGTTGTGTGTTCCGGTGTGGTTACAGGGTGTTGGCATAAGAATAGTATTGGAGTTTTGTGGACGTGTTGCTGATAATGGTTTTATAAAGAGAAACTGAATTGCTAACATTTAATGGAATACTCAAATTAATGCTCTGTACTCAGCAGATGGTGCGACTGATAGTGGTATCTGCAGACGCACACGCAGGTTATTGCCCTGTCTAGACCTCTTCTTGGGCCAGATGTACTAAATGTCACAAAGTGATAAGGTAGACAGTGATAAATAACCAGCCAATCAGCTCCTGGCATTTTTCAAACACAGTCTGTCAAATGGCAGTTAGGGGCTGATTGGCTGGTAGATTATTACTCTCCACTTTATGGACCAGCATCAAAAAGGTGATAAAATTGAGAGTGATAAACAACCAGCCAATCAGCTCCTACCTGTCAATTTTTCAAACCCAGCCTGTGATATGACAGGTAGGAGCTGATTGGCTACTTGTTTATCACTTTTCATTTTATCACTTTTTTAAGCTTGATACATCCGGCCCTATCACTTAGTACATCTGGCCCCTTATGTTCCATAGTGTTCCATAGTGATGCCACAACACTGAGTTGAGTTCTAAAGTTTTCTTGCGGATGATATCAGCAGTGCGCAACCTTCCTACTGGAATTATATTCTCAAATTAATTATAATCAGACTTTTAAGCAGAATAATAAGCAGACCCCCCCCCCCCCCACATACATCATACCTACTTACAGTACAGGAGAGAAGGGTTCAGGCAGCCATTGGATCTGTCACATCACAGGATGACATGCGCTCAATATAAAAACAAGTGGAGGTTTCCTGTGAAGAACGGCCGGTGCCGCTAGAGGGCAGACGTTCTCTGGCTTGTAGGCTGCCGCGCATGCGCTGAAGAGGCGGCTTTCTTGTGTCAAAAAAAGAAGCAAGAATAAAAGGTGAAGGCTGGCGGCGGCTGCGCGGCACACATGACGAGGTCTGGCGGGCCGGATTTGGCCCGCGGGCCTTGTGTTTGACACCCGTGATCTAGGGTGTCTAGTGCTCTTCTTACTAGCCTTAGGCTTAGAGCACACACAATGGCTAGAATAACAATGGGACATCATGATGATGACACAATGGGATGGAAAAAGTACACATCTCCATGGAACTGGTCATAGCCACACAGCACTGGCCACGCCTCCTCCACGTCTCACAATCGGCCCTAAAAGATTTCTTCAACCCAGACCCATGTGGCCATATTAAGTGCTGCGGAATATGTGTGTGCTATAAAAATAACAATACATTAAATAATAATACCTTGTATGCGATCAGGCCTCTCAGGCGGGTACAACTATTCCCAAATATGACGTGACCATGCCCTCTGAAGAACGTAAAGAGAGAACTAGTATTTGCAATAAGATACAGTGGGCCAGATGTATCAAGCTTAAAAAAGTGATAAAATGAAGAGTGATAAACAGCCAGCCAATCAGCTCCGGGATACGGTCATTTGGTCTACAGCATGTTGGTTGACAAGCATTGGGTCAACACCATTAGGTCAACATAGTTCTAGGTTGACATGGGTCAAGTTCGACCTGAGTCTAGGTCAACATGGGTTTAGGTCGACAGGTCATTAGGTCGACACAAGCGTTAGGTCGACAGTGTCTAAGTCGACACTCAAAAGGTATTTGTATTTGAGCCGACATGTGCCAACAGGCGGTATTTCATGCCCTACCATCCACTAGGGCGTGGTGGGAGATCAAAATAGTGTGCCCGAAGCATTGCGACCGATCCAAGGGGATGCAGTGCACTTCAAACTGTGTCCATGTTGACTGTGTCAACATGCGGGGGGAAAAACAGTGAAAAACAACATGTCAACCTTTTGACTGTCGACCTAGACACCGTCGACCTAATGATTGTCTCGACCTAATGACCTGTCGACCTAAACCCATGTCGAACTAGACCCATGTTGACCTTGTCCCATGTCCACCTTTCCCCATGTCGACCTAATGCTTGTGGACCAACATGCTGTAGACCAAATGATCCCAACCCTCAGCTTCTACCTGCCATGTTACAGGCTGGGTTTAAAAAAATGACAGGTAGGTGCTGATTGGCTGGTCGTTTTTCACTCTTAGTTTTATCACTTTTAGAAGCTTAGTGCATCTGGCCCAGTATGTCTATGCCCCCAAACACTGTAGGCCACCATCCAATAGTGCAAGGTATCGCATGTGACACCCCATCAACTCTCCCAGCAGTTGCCGGGGGGCAGGATTGCATATGATCCTTTGTATGCAGTCCTCCTGCATACAATGTATCGTATGTGATCCCATTAATGGCTACGGGCCTCAATTAATATTCATGGCAGCCATAACGATCTGCGACTCCGATCCGAGGTGCATGGGAATGTGGCTTGTATCGGAGTCGGAGGAAAATGCATGTGATATGGCCACGTTCCAGGAGCTCGAATCAGATGAAAAGTGGCCAAATCAAACTAGTGGATGGGGCCTTTAGCTAGGGCCCCAGTACCAGGCCCTAGCTGATTTTTTGGGGTGTGGTACTTTTTACATGCAAAGAAAATATTGTAATACAGTAAATTAGTGTTCCAGATTAACTTGTTATTTTCTTGCATTTTTAAGTTAACATATATGACTATTTAAAGGAAATACATTGTCACATTTCTTTTCATTTACCTTATAGTATATTTAATTTCCAATTACTTTGAAAAGCATCAGCGAGCAACTAATTCAAGTGATTTGTCTTTCACTGATATATTCAGAATGTCTTTGCGAAGGAAACTGAAGAATTTTGTGAAGCAGTATTCGGATGCGGTGGTGAAAGTGAGGGAGGCCACATCGAACGATCCATGGGGACCATCCGGAAGCCTAATGATGGATATTGTAGAAATGACGTATTACGCTGACTCGCTGTCAGAGATTATGCAAACTATATGGCAGAGGATGAATGACAGCGGTAAAAACTGGCGTCATGTTTACAAATCTTTAACACTGCTGGATTACTTAATTAGGAATGGATCGAGACAAGTCATTGTACATTGTCTAGAAAGAGCTTATAATATTCAGCTGTTGACAGACTTTAAGCACATAGACAATGATGGAAAAGACCAAGGTAATAATTGTTTTCTGTATAGTTTTTTTTTTTTTTTTTGCTTCAAGTTGCATTAGTAAGAAATCATGGAATTACCCTCTTTGCTTTCATGTGGTCAGAGTCATGCTTGTTACTGGCATGATACAGAACTCTTAAGGGGTGGGATGTTCTAAAGCAAAAATGCGGTAAAATCCCTATTATCCAGGTTTTTAACACATTTTGTATGCACTAAAACCCACACACCGGATTACTGCTGCCAATACCCCATAAAATCTTATGGGATTCTTTTTGTGATCCCTGCCACCCCGCACCGGCCCCTGCCGCTCCACACTGGCTGTGCAGCCCCTCCCTAACCTGTGTCCGGGCAGCCTCCGACTGTGCTGCCTGGACCGGTGACCTTCTACTCCCTAGCAATATGCTTACCCTTTCAGGTGCACAGAGGAGGAGGAGGAGGAGAGCCCTGCAAGAAGTCAGGCACACCAGGAGGGGGGGGGGGACCTGTTGTCATGTCGCCGTCTGCTTTGCAATGGGCAACTCTTAATGCAAGATGTTAGTGAATATGCAATTATTTTCGTTGCAGTAGCTGGCGGTGTGTGGCAAAGTGGGGCGGCGGATGTTAGTGCATCCCCCCCAGGGCCGGTGCAAGGCACCAGAGCGCCCCAGGCAAGTCGGGGTGGGGGCGCCCCGGTGTCTGCCGCCCGGGTACCTGTCCTGCGGCACTGTAAAGCTGGCGGCGGCAGCGGGGGGTCCCTGCAGTCAATAAGAAATAACGAGCGCTATCCGCCGGGCTATGCGGAAGCGCTTCTGTTTTGGAAACACTGGCCGCACGGCGCACGCTGATTGGCTGAATCTCAGCCAATCAGCGTGCGGCCAGTGTTTCCAAAACAGAAGCGCTTCCGCATAGCCCGGCGGATAGCGCTCGTTATTTCTTATTGACTGTAGGGAACCCCCCCCCCCCCCCCGCTGCGGCCGCCAGCTTTTACGCACATATACGCCGCAGGACAGGTACCCGGGCGGCAAGGGGGGGCGAAATACCGCCCTCCAGTGGCCGGCGCCCTAGGCAAATGCCTAGATTTGCCTAGTGGTGGCGCCGGCCCTTATCCCCCCCCAAGGTACCCATACACTACTGCGATGTATCATAGCAGTATATGGGCCATCCGACCCCAATGAGCTGCCCGGGACCTTCCCGGGTGGCAGGATCGTATGCGATACATCGCATGCATTCCTTTCTCATGCAATATTATTGCATGCATCCCCACTGCCGGGAGGTGAGCCAAGTTGGAGGTCAGACAGTTAGCAGGTCCGACGTGGCTCAGGACCTATGCGAACGGAACTGACACGACGGGGAGGTCAAACAGAAAATCTGATCATTTTTTTAAAATTTGCAATCCACACGCAACTTGACTGACAGGACGCTGGAATTTGAGGGTGGTTGAGGGACATTTTAGGAAGTGTCAGGAAAAATGCATATGTGCCCAGGCGTTTTCAGGGTGTGTGACGACAAGTCTGGCCCCGATCATTCTGTTTCTATCGCAGACTTGTGGAAGAGCCAGGGCTACGCACACTTGCATAGACTGAGAAAAACATTCGACGGTGAGTGAGTTGCAAATTGCAAGTGATTTCAGCGAGCATGGTACATTTTAAAATAATCAATGTGTACTTCTTGCCGTTGTCCAAAAATCCTGCCCTAAATTTGTTTGACTTCACTCAAAAACTACCACAACCTAGGACCTAGGGGCCGATAGTATTTGGGTTGAGTCAAACAAATTTACTACTACCCCTTACCATGGTTGCCTACTTTTTTGCTGCCTCTGAGAGAGGGCAGCCAGCTCCATGAGGCAGGGACGGGGCAGCCGTAATGGCAAAAAAAGGGCGTGGAAATGGCGGAGCTATGAGGGAAATATATTATTTGGGGCCGTGGCCAGAACGGCAGCAGCTCTGTGCCCCAGCACTGCCCTATCTGTGGGCAACCTACAGTGAGCTCCTGGGATCTGGAGCAGGCTCCTGTCAGCATTCCCAGCCCTTTCGTTAATGCACACAGTGAAAAATGCTCCTTTGTACTGAAGCCAACAAAAGGCCTTTTTATAGGGTAAGTTAATCATCAATAAGACCACATTCAGATAATGACTTATCGGTACTCCTGCTGCAGTAGTGTTCCGACCTGCATCCCAGAATACTGCATCCGATCTCTCTACCAACATGGGGCTTCTTGCAGTGTAAGACATAGGACAGCCTCATCTCCTCCCCGCCATACAGACGGCAGCAGAGAATCACTGACAGACTGCTGCCATCCTGTGTCCTGTGTTGCAGGACCCATTTGTGCACGTTCAGAATGGTAATCATCACTGCTGTACAAGATGCAGCAGCAACCGGTCCTGAATGAGGTCCAATAACTAAACAAGTAAATACATATTTAATAGTTCCCTCCTTTGGAATAACAAAAAATGCCTTGAGACACTAGGTACCCCCACTATACCCATGTATGTGTCACTCTGTGTTTCCCTACTCTACCCCTGTGAGTATGTGTGTGCCACCCTGTACGTCCCCTTGCTGCAGATGGGTGGACCTTTTCGAAATTTCGCTAAGGCCCCAAAAGGTTCTACTCAAGAATACAGTAAGTGATGCAAGGGTGCCAGTAGGTGGGCATCTACAAACATTTAAAGTGGGCAAACATCAACGAAACCCATGCAGACAACGTGTATAAACAGTACATATGTTTTTCTCTACAGGAATGTATGTACGGCAAAAGTCTAGAAACATTATTGAACTATTGATGGATGTAGAAAAGCTGAAATTAGAACGTGGAAGAGCTCGTATTCTGAGAAGGCAAATGTTCCTCTCTACTTTACATACAATCTACAAGGCTCGACCTACAGGTAGAGTATTAATTATTCTTCTACAAATGACGACTACTCATTAATCATTAATAGAGACAGGATTATATGCATTTGCATATTTTGACCATTCTCACTGGTTATTGCATATTTTACCTAAAATCTAATGATGGTGCATATTTTTCCAAAGGGGGCACTTCACGTATTAGACCCCGCACCCTTCCACCCGGGAATCACTGCTTTACCCTGCTGCTGCTGGCCAGGTAGTGGTAGAGTGTGCAGGCCAGGCTAATATGTACGCAGTGTGGGGGTCCTTGGATGTACGCTACGTCTGACACTGCTCTAGGCTGCGAAACCATTTTAATAAAAGTCAGTACGGCCAGATCCCCTTCGAATCTCCTGAACCTTTGCCTGCCAAGAGAGAGACTTCTGCAGCAGAGGAGGCAGGTGGAAGCAAGGGCGTAACTACCATAGGTGCAAGTGGTGCAGCTGCTATGGGGCCCAGAGCTGCAGGGGGCCATCTTTGCTGTTTAAGTAATATGTTTTATATATACAATCATCAGTTGCTAAATAGGGGGTCCTTACAAACTTTTGCTATGGGACCTATGAATATCTAGTTACGTCCCTGGGTTGTGACATCACGCGCAGTGGTGTAGCTAGGTGCCACGGTGCCCGGAGCAAGGGCATGTTTCATGCCCCCCCGCCGCTGATGCCGGCTCCTGGGTGAGTTGCCTGATCAGATCTCGGCAGCCAGCCCCAGCATTACTGAGCAGGCATCAGCGGGAGCAGAAGCGGTATGTGTGCGGTGTGGGGGAAGCGAGTCGGCTTCTGCAGGGGGAGGGAGGAGAAGGGACAGCTGTCACTCACTTCTCCCTGGCTGGCAGCGGCTGTCTGGTCACAGCCTGCCGCCCATGATAGGTACCTTCGAAATCCGGCCCTGGCGGGGAGTGAGCAGGGGAGAGAGCAGGGATCGGGGTGCACGGTTCCGGCACCAGTTGCTGTCTCTGCGCCTGGAGCACGTGCTCCACCGGCTCCGCCCTCCCTACGCCTCTGATCACGCGGCACAGAGGAAATGCCAGATCACAGTGATCATGCGGCGCAGGGAGGAAGTCTTCCACTGTGCCGCCCTCACATGCTATGCTGACATTTGATCCATCAGCGCTGGAGATGAGGGTCTGTGTAGTTGATGCCAGAAGAGCCTAGAACGCTGCAGTCTGCTGAAGCAGCCAGGAAGAAAACAATAAGTGCTAACATAGCATCCAAATTCAATTACTGCCCAGTTACCTCAGTGAATGTGGAACAGTCCTTTTCCACTTATAAAAATATTTTGAGTGATCGAAGAAGACACAATCTTACTACCGAACACTTGAAACAGTACCTCATTATTTACTTTTTCAAGAGTTTCCAAAATGTTGGATCGATGGTGAGTCGATGGTGAAGAACCCAGTCAGTGGCGTAACTCCCAGAGGCAATGGAGACTTTTGCCGCCGGACGTTAGCCATCAGGGGGGCGAGTGACAGGAGAACCCCCCGCTCTGTAAGGGTCTCCTGTCACTGCGGCCCCAATGCTCTCCCTATTGCAATAGACGCTGCACTCACTCAGCATCACGTCAGGTGGTGGTGCCGCTGCTGCAGAGCTAGTGTGGACAACTGTGCGACGACTCACCTGTCCAATGATAATTGATCCTGCAGCCTGCGGCACCCTGATTGGCTGCCCGGAGGAGGAAGGACGGTGCATCCCTGTGTTCACAGAGCAAACTCAGCGATGGCACGCAGCACTGAGTTTGCTCTGTGCACACAGGGATCCACCGTCCTTCCTCCTCCGGGCAGCCAATCGGGGTGCCGCAGACTGCAGGATCAATTATCATTGGACAGCTGAGTCGTCGCTCAGCTGTCCACACTAGCTCTGCAGCAGGGGGACCGCCACCTGACGTGATGCAGAGTGAGTGCAGTGTGTATTGCAGTAGGGACTCGGAGAGCATTGGATCCGCACTGACCGAAGACCCTTACAGAGACCGCGGCACGTGGGACCTGTGCTGCTGTAAGCTCCTCCTCTATGTAACCCATAGCCAGTCACCAAAAGTCAGACTTTTGCTGACTGGCTGAAAAACGGCGGTCCCAGTACATGAAAAAATAAGCAAGCACTTTTACACAGAGACGTTTTGTAATGTGATGGGAAAAAAATGAATGAAAAATCTTTTTATTTTTTGTGACATAATTTTATGTACCAAACCCAGTTAAGCTTTTGTATGGCAAACAATTATCTAGACTGACAATAAGCAGCCCCTTATATGCTTTGTTTCAGCAGTTAATGCGGTTGTATCACTTATAGAAGCAAAACAAGTACCGAACGTCAAGGTGAATACTGAAGCAACTAAATCATCTTCACAACATATTCCAGTGCAGAGGAATATGATGGACCCTGTACAGGTAATCCAGCACATACAGATTACAATAACTCTGAGTAAAATTCTGCAATGAACACCGAACTCCTGTCATTGTAGGAGCTGCCAGCCAATCAGCAAGGGCGTCTGCTCTCTGATTGGATATTAGCAACTGTGCAGTCATTTCAACTTCCCCCCATAGACATCAATGGTGGGAACAGCTACATTGTATCCTATTATGTATCCTTTTATGGGAAATGCAGGGTTAGTCTCTATTAACCTTGTGGTTCCCTTCATATACTGCCGAGTCCAGTCTGCGTAGTCATATGCCTACTCGAGCAGTCAATGTTCCCTGTTGATGCGTATAGGCTGCAAGTGTGTACACATATTGCAAATGACTTGCAATGGCCCCATGATGCATCTCTTTTCATTCCTAGTGGCAGCTTCACTTGATAACATTAGCAGTTCCATAGACTAAAAAATTGGCATTGCGTTAGCATACAACTCTTGCTTAGGCCTTAAAATGGAGAAACCATGTGCTACTTGTAAATCACAGCAGAGAAGGTAGGCTATATACTTTATTTGCAGATGGCCAAGGAAAGGGAACAAAAGTGTATCCTTAGATCTTATTATTGTTTATCTGCTAGAATAGTGATTCCCAAATGTTCTCTGTCTAGCGGTGTCTGTGATTTTCTTTGGTCCTAGACCAAAACTTTCAATACTTAGATACTTAGGATCAGAAGAGCAGAAAAGAACGCTGTAGTAGTAGAATAAGATGGGGATCAAATTGGAGAAAAAGGAGGGCGGGCGGATGAGAGATATACACACAAACATGGCAACAGGCATGAATAGGAGCACATACATGTTGGCAACAGAGAGAGGTAAATATTACAGTGGTGACAGACACAAAGTGAGAATAGTGGTACAGATGGAGGACAAGACAAACATGGGGGTTTGGTTAGGTCACAATAGGGAAAATGGAAGGAGAGGTAACTGTACTTACACTAAAGCCTTGTACCAGGATCCTGGACAGAGGATGAGGACATAGAAGTAGTTCAGGAGGTGGGACGCAGAGGCATACCCTAAACTAGTGATTGTCAACCTTTTTCAACTCCAGCCCTCCAAACAAGATTTTAAAATTGCCATGGCACACAACCAGACCCCCACAGGGAAAAAACTAACCCATTGGCCTCATGTGAAAACACACTGGTCCCCACAAGTAACAGAAAAAATATATATTGTGCCACACATGAAAACAAGAGACCAGTGAAAAACAGCTGAACTGGTGTTGGTGGCTGTAAACTGGTGTGGACATCTATATCTTCGGGGGGCACATTCGAGAATAGCTCAAGGCACAATAGAGTGCCATGGCACAGTGGTTAAAAAACGCTGCCCTAAGCAGATAAATGTTCTTACCACCCTCCTATGGCATCCTCAGGCGCTTTGGGTCATAGCATGGCAACCATTTTGTTAGATTAAAGAAATATAGGCAATATGCCTTTAACTTCATTGTTCTTTTCAAGACAACAACAATTAAATGCAATAGATACACTTTCTGTGTAGCTTGTTAGCTAGCATGTTTTATTCCTGTTCCCAATAAAGTGCTTTAAATCTTCATTTATAATACACAAGGCTCGATTTTAGTGACACAGGTTAAAAAAACGGTGGCATTGCCCACATCACAGGCAACTTTATCAAGTGTGTTGTGACAAACAAGGGTGTGTACTGTGTTGTTTATAGGATGTCTCATCACTGATTGTAATCATTTCTCAAGAGAAAGTGCCTGTAAAGAAATTGCAGCTTTGCACTTCTTTATCATGCAGCATAGATATATATAGATATGCATATTTTCTAGGTATGCCACAGAATCTTACCCAGTGTGTTTTCTATAGCTATTAGCCTATGAAATATTGACTCAATAACACCTTGAAGAAGCAAAACAGTGTCTTCTCTTATCATTTTTTAAGATACCTTTATAGAGAAAATTGTAAGTTTCTATAGCAACAATGATGGTTCATTGCAAATGATCTATTCTCGATCTACGTGAGTGTTACATATACTCACTGTTATTCCAACTTTAAATATGCGTCCAATTTAAAAATTATCAATGTATCTTTTATATGAAATTAAATGCACAATGTAGAGCAATAGAGCAATTTATCTGCAGCATGTTTGATGTTTATATGCTCTATACCTGTCTTATGTGTTTGGTTTTCAATGGCTAATGGTACAGAATCTCATGTAACAGGGGCGTAACAAGCACTTTGTAGGCCCCATAGCAACATTTTGAAAAATGACAGCCTTTAACATGGCATTTAGGGGCTGATTGGCTGGTAATTGATCAATCTACATGTTATCACCTTCAAAGCTTAGTACATCTGGCCAAGGGAATGAAAGAGGGTGTCAGTTAAAGAAATGAGGAGAGAGAGAAAGAGAGATGGTGTCAGGGAGAAAAAGGGGAAGAGAACGGAGTGAGAGGGTGTCAGGGAGGGAAAAGAGGAGAGATGTAGTGAGAGCGGGTGTCATGGAGGGAAAGGGGGAGAGACAGACAGGGAGTTAGAGCAGGTGTCGGGGAGGGAAAGGAGGAGAGACAGGGAGTGAGAGTAGGTGTCAGGGAGAAAAAGGAGAGACAGGAAGTAAAAACAGGTGTCAGGAAGGGAAAAGGGGAGAGATAGGGAGTGAGAGTGAGTTTCAGGGAGAGAGGGTGTTAGGGAGCTAAGGGGGACAGACTAGGAGAGAGAAAGATAGGGTGTCAGGGAGAGAAAGGGGGAGGGACAGGAAGTGAGAGATGGGGCCAGGTAGAGACTGATAGAGACAGAGGGAAAAGGGAGAAAAGAGAGAGGGTGGAAGTGCGAAGAAGAGGTGGAGATGAGATAGAGGAGAAATAGAAGGGTCAGGGGGAAGTGAGAGGAAGAGGGTTAGAATAAGAAGAAAGAGAGGGAGTAGAGAATGGAGAGAGAGGAGGTGAGCAGAAGAGACAGGGGAGAGGGGTGGGAGATATTTCCCTCTTAATCTCCTCCTTCCCTTTGTACAAGTAGGAACTGTGTGTCTCTGTCCTTGTCATCAGCACTGTGGGTCCTCCTGTCACCGGCACCAGCAGCGCCGGGTCTCCAGCACTTGCTCCCCGGCACCAGGTCTCCCACATCCGATCCACAGTGCTGGGACTCCCACACCCAATACTTGGCACCGGGACTCCTGGCACTGGGTATACTGCACACCATACCTGGCCCGCCAAGCTTCCTGCTTCTGCGCCACAGCCCAGGCCTCCTGCCGCTGCTCACCTTCTTTGCAGGTATTTGAATTGGGCCAATATGGATGCAGGGGAAGGGCAGTGGCACTATTAAAAAGAGTGCAGGGTATTGTCTTGGGGCCCCGCAAGCACCCGGGCCCTATACCAGTTGCATCCCCTGCACCCTCTATAGTTACACTGTCTTTTATATGTTATTGACATCTGGGGGAAATTAACTATAGGTCCTAAAAATTTAAAGTGTGGATGTTGTCCATAGCCATCAATCAGATTCTGTCTATCATTGTCTAGGATGCAATAGAGAAATTATAAAATCTAATTGGTTGCTATGGGCAACATCACCTATTTGCATTTTTAGAACCTTAAAGTAAATTTACCCCCTAGACCAGAGGTTCCCAAACTTTTTTGATTTATGGCACCCTAGAGTATCAGAATATTTTTCAGGGCACAGGTATATGCGTCCCCTCGTGGGGCTCGCTGCGCTCGCCACGCTTCGGGCTCGGTGGCTCGCTGCGCTCGCCACACTTTATATTCTCAACTCCACACCGACGTGGATAGTAGGGGTATGAAAAGGTTGGAGGCCGCGTACCGCCGCCCCTCGCGGGCTCGCTACGCTCGCCACGCTTCGGGTTGGCGTCAATCGTGCGGTGATGTTCACAATAGGGGGGGGAGCATATACAATGAGAAATGGCCCATATTGGCCCATTTCCCATTTTTTTCCCCGATTACAATGTTAAAAATATTTTAATATTGAACCCTATGGCAAAATCGGGTCCATCGCGTCGGTCGCGTCGCGTGCATGTTAATGCACCCGACCGACACGATGGACCCGATTTTGCCTTTGCCGGCAAAATGGACCTGATTTCAAAGGAAATCGGGTCCATCGGGGGTAATCATGTACCTTAAGTTAAGGTACACGATTACCCCCGATTGTGGCCGTTCTAGGAAACAAGTACCCACTTCTGTTTCCCCACATATTTTATAATTAGAAGCCCCAAGCACTGATTTTGCCTGTTTCATTGGTCATAAATAATTTGAATTGGTTCTGGACCACCAACCTGAGGCACCCCTGCAAGTGTTCCGTGGCACCCCAGGGAGCCTAGGCGCACAGTTTGGGAACCACTGCCCTAGACTGAAGAATGTGCATGTCAATGTTCTACATTATGAGTTCAGCATATGAATTTACCATATTATTTATTAATGCAGTGAAAATAGTTTGATGAGCTTGGGATAGTTTTTATTTATGTTGTTGAGGATTTAAGAAGTTTTGGATTTGGAGTTAACCCATGTCATTAGGGTCATATGTAGTGTGTTTTGTATTAACAATATGGGTTTGTATAGTAAATGGTAGGTGCTGTATTTTATTTCTTTATTTATGTATTTTATTTATTTCTTGTCTAAAGCCAAACTCTAAATCTGGATAGACAAGGACATTAGATATTGGTTGTTCGATGTATCACAAGCAAATCGTCAAGTAGAAATGATACAGTATGTCTGTGAACAACATGGTTCACAGACATAATGGGGTGTATTCGAAGCCGTCGGCGAGTACCTGACAGCGAGCTGTACTGTGAGCAGTACCGATAGCTCACCATCAGATGATTCAACGCCCTCCCCTTCACTTGCCATTTCCACCTCGCTTGTTCTTTTCAGCAAGGTGGAAAAGGCGAGTATGGCCATCAAAACCTTTGGCTCGCCACAAAATGTAGCGGTCCTCTCACAGCGACGATTTCTCTCAAACATTGAATACGGCGAGGATGGCTTTTCCTCGCCGAAAATAAGTCATCCTCGCCATACAAACCCCCCTCGCCGCCGCATTGAATATACCCTAATGTGTCAACTCTGCAGCTGATTGTAGATAGGTCTGATTTAAATACCAGCTGTGATGTCAGGACGACAGAGCAGTAGCCAATTGGTACACGTGCCTACCTACCTGAACCAACCGATCTGTCAGCATAGCCTCCGGTCTGCCGACATGTTGTCTCAGTGTGTAGTCAGTATAAGGTTAATTTACAAAAGAGTAAAAGTGCAGCGGTATAGCCTTTGTGATGGGATACAGTTAAAATACTGGTGATTGAGATCCCGTCGCTCAGGATCCCAACACCAGAAACCCTGACACCATCCCGCCGGGACATCGGTGCTGGAATCCCGAATGAGGAGAACCTGATCATCCAGCCACCGGGTAAGGTGAGTATGTATCCGGGGATGGGGGGTTAGGTTTAGCCACATACTGGGAGGCATAGGGTTAGGCTGCAGGGGGGGCTAGGATTAGGCACCACCTAGGGCTGGTTAGGGTTAGGCACTATGGGGGGGAGGGTTTCGTTTAGACTGCAGGGAGGGAGGGTTAGACACTAATGGGGGAGGTTAGAGTTATTCTGCAGGGTTGCCAGACGGGGTCCCGACAGTCGGGATCCCGACAGGCAATTACCCGACATCGGGATCCCGACTGTCAAAACACCGACAGCCGGGTTCCCGATGGCCGTCGGCTATTTTTCCTTGTGGGGGTCCACGAACCCATAGAGGAAGAATAGAATAGGTGGCTCGCGTAGCGAGCCACCGTGCCTGCATCGCGGCGAGCGCAGCGAGCCCGCAAGGAGCTTAGTTGCGCTCACCATGCTGTCTGGGTCCGGCCAGTCGGGATCCCGACTTCGGGCTAATGACTGTCGGGATCCCAACTGTCAGACCCATGTACCACACCCATTCTGCAGTACGGGATGGAGGAATTCTTACCTTTCTGACCTCTGTCATCTTGACCGCCGGGAAATCATACTGAACCCTTTGTGATGTAACTTGCATTTTTTCTTATATTAAGTAATCATATCTCAAAGAGGTAAGTTATATTGTCAATGTAAAGATCAACGTTCAGTATTCTGTATATGTGAAGGATACTGTGTGAAATTCACAATTAAAGTTCTGAAAACAAACTAAAAGAGCTAAACATCAGCAGCACTGTCATAATGAAAGGCACCACAAAGTCTATAGTTTAAGCCAGTATGCAAACAAAGTAATAACAGTAATAACAAATACATGCATATTATAACACAAAATCATCAATAAAAAATGTATAAGTTAAATAACTCACTCAATAATTCATTGTGATACATATGTGGTGCACAAGGTACTGTAAATAGAATATGTTGACCATAAGTTTGTGTAGACCTTTTGGCAGTGTCGACCTGAGGTACATCTGCCCTTTTACGGTGTTGACCTAGTCACTGTGGACCATTAGTGGTCAATCTAGTGACAGTAGACCTAGAAATTGTCTATCATCTATACCGTAACCTTGAAACAAAGAGAACACATGTGATCATATAAAATATGGAGGTTGTGGACATAAGGTCTAAAAGGGAGTGTTTTAAGTTGGGGAATAGGCTGATAATGAGAGGTTAAGGAAGTGCAGGTGGAACATAGGGGTGAATTTATGAAGCTTGGAGAAGTGTTATCTATCCCCATAAAGAACAGTATGAGCAAGGTGATAATGGTTCAGCCAATCAGCTACAATATGTAAATTGACAGGTAAGAGCTGATTGGCTGAACCATTATCACCTTGCTCATAACGTTCTTTATGGGGATAGATAACACTTCTCCAAGCTTCATAAATTCACCCCATAATGAGCTGGAAACAAAGATCTTGATTGCTTTTTGAATACAAAAGGGAATATTGTATAGTGTTGAGTTAAGGTTACAGGATGGTAACATAAAAAGTAGGTAGAAGGAGGTGGATCAGGTGATAGGGATTTCATGGGAATGGAGAGATGGGATTTGACATACAGTAGGAGAAAAGACGCTGGTGGTTGTTTGACAAGGTAAAGACAAAGGTTTGTATTGGTATTGTTTGGTGAGGAGTAAGTGAAAATATATTTCAATTGAATGTAGTCACATTTATTATATGCCCTTGAGCATATAATGAGCATATATGAGCATGTAGGTAAGCAGCACTTATGTAGCATAATTTTTAATAGGCATTATGGTGTTTGGCATAATACATAATGGACATTATGGTGTGTGGCTCAATCCGTGTGGCATCATGTGAATTTTGGCTCAATCCATGTGGCATTATGTGAATTTTGGCTCAATCCATGTGGCATTATGTGACTTTTGGCTCAATCCGTGTGGCATTATATGAATTTTGGCCCAATCCGTGTGGCATTATGTGAGTTTTGGCTCAATCCATTTGGCATCATGTGAATTTTGACTCAATCCATTTGGCATCATGTGCAAGGGGCAAGTATAATGGGGTCTAGGTTGTATATGGTGTGGTACACTACACTCAAGGATACGACCCCTTTTGAGTGGCCACACCCCCTACATCCTTCACTTTTTTTGCGAAGGTGGGCCTGTGTACTTTAAACGCCAGGGCCTATTTTCCGCCCTCTCTCTGCTCTCCTCTCTCTCACTGCTCTCTTGCTCTCACTTGCATGTACACTGGCACCACTAACACCCCCCCAAACCCTCTCCTATCATGGTGCCACTCCCTGTCATTTTCTCCTGGATCCGCCCCTGAATGAGACAAATGGGAAACTAGAGATCTAACACACTGAAAAACATAAAAGAACAAATCTTTAAGATGCAGTGAAGTAAAGAAATCTATATCCATGTTTTTTCAGATTGTGCAAAAGATCAAGCTGACATATTGAGAACATTAAAACCGTTTAATGATGCATGGAACAAACAAAAGGTCATATACGGATCAGAAAAAATATATATTTTAATAGTCTAAAATGATTTAGTTTCTCTGGTATCTAATTCTTTGTTCATAAAGAAAAGCTATTTATTGTGTCCTGTGCTCTGTATGGTTGCATTGTTTTACAGCTGCACTCACTTTTTGGCTTTGCAGGATTTGTTACTGACTAATGAAGATACATCCCAGTTATTACATACAGGCTTCACAGATCAAGTTCCAGGTACGGTCTCTTAATAATACAGTAACTTGTTTCACTGAATACATGTATACTCATTGTGCAAACCGTTTTACAATTGTTATAGACCAGGGTGGTTAAACTGGTTCTTGAGATCTACCAATGGTCCATGTTTTCCAGGTTACCTAGCTGGTGCACAGGTGCAGTCATTACCAACTGTCACATTTTCAAACATGCTGCATTCATTCCTACTATAGATCCACAGGTTGCCTAAAAAACATGAACTGTAGATCTTGAGGACAGGTTTATCCACCCCTAATATAGATTATGCTTTTAACATTCTTCACATTTCTCTACACAACATACTGTAGCTACACTTTGGGGCAGATTGGACATAAGCTTGATCAGGTTTGTCCCATACTCCATTGGCTCAGGGGCTGTGTTTTTTCTCTTAAGGATATATTTCACTTGAAACCTGGTGTGGGCTACTTGGGTTCCATGGGACTAGCTCTGGCGTATTAAAGCATGTTTCTCCCCAGGAACCAGCCATCTTACTGCTAGACCAGCACCCCTGCTCTTCATCCTCTTCACTTCCCATGGGCCTGCTGTGGTCTGTTTCTACCCCTGAACCAGGGGAGCTGTGCAGGCAATGTTGGTGCACCAGGCTTCAACAGTGCCCCATAACACTTCTCGTCTACCCACTACCAATGTGCAGCAAATCATGCTGTGAGAGAGCGGAGACTGCTACTGCTGTGTGCTGGGCTGGTGAGGCTTTGGAGAAGCTGGTGCTGCATTAGCGGTCTCCTCTATCTCCCTGCATGATGTGTCATTGTGCTGCTATAAGGCAGCCATTGGTTGTGGACAGGGAAGAAGTGATGCAGAGGCGGATGCACTGGATATGACAGTGATGCACTGTCCCATAGCACAGACACTACAGACCCATACCATCACCTGTAGGTCCCCACCAAGGCTGCCATCCATAGGTGAGCCAGCTGAGGGTCCAAAATTATGTGGTCTCAAGAATGCCTACAATATTAACTGTGCCTATCACGCTGTGAAAGGAGTACAAGTCCCAGCATACTTTTCAGCTGGGAGTGCCACCAAAGTTGTTTGATTTTTTTTTTTTTAACATAAAGTATATATTTCTTCCCTCAAGCGGTTCACCTGTTGACACGAGAACTCATGAACACCTCACTGACTAGTCGTGCCATAACCCTTTGCACATAATAATAACTTTCTATATGACTGTACATGTTCCCCCACCTGTTTATATTGTTTATTGTTTATACTGTATGCTGTTTACTTGTTACCCACCTGGCTGCTGCACAGCAAACCGAAAACAAATTTCTAGTATATGCAAGTATATCTGGCCAATAAAGCTGATTTTGATTCTGATTCTACAATGAGGGAACACCTATCAGTCTTGGGGAGCTGTCCTTTTTTTAATTAACAGAATAAAAAAGTTTTTTTTTTTTTTTTTTTTACTGCAGGAGTGTCCCATGTGTGCAGTATAATTCCAGGGGTGCCCCATGTGTACCATATCAGTCCAGGGGTGCCGCCATGTGCGCTGTATAATTCCAGGGTTGTCGCCATGTGCGCTGTATAATTCCAGCGGTGAGCCAAGTGTACCATATAATTCATGGGGTGCTGCTAAGTTTGCCGCATCAGTCCAGGAGAGCGGACTTTTTTTAAATGAAAAGAATAAAAAAGTTTTTCCTTAACTGCAGGAGGGCTGCCATGTGTGCTGTATAGTTCCATGTGTGCCACCATGTGTGCCGTATCAGTCCAGGGATGCAACCAGGTCCAGTGTTTGTGCCGCCCATTTGTGTCACTGTGCAGTCATCCATCTACCTCGGTGCAACCTTTTGGCCTAAAAACATTAGTTTAGTGTGAGATGTTCAGGATAGAGTGGAAATGAGGGGAAATGAATGTTATTGAGGTTAAAAATAGCGTAGGAGCAAAAAAAAAAAATTCTGTTATTTTAGCAGTTTTTTATGTTTAAAAAAAAAAATACAGATCCAAAACACGAAACACAAAACACAGAAGGGTGTTTTTTTGGAACAGATCCAGACCCAAAGCATTGCCGGAGATTTAGACCCAAAACACGAAACATGAAAAGTGCACACCCCTAATTTCTGTTTTGAAAATCCATATATTTTTGGAGGAGACGCAACCTTGTTGTTACTGTTTCTAGAGTGTGTCTCAGCCTACACCTGCGATCACACAAAACATGGCTCTGACATTATCCTATAGTCCCTCCAATGGGGCCTACACACGGTGAGATTTCAGGGCAAGTGATCTCACTACATCGCTTAGAAACAGGGCTGCCACTAAATATTGTGGGGCCCGGGACTGACCCAATAGACAGCCCCCCCACCCCCCACCTTTAAAATTCCTTGGCAGAGTATGCTACCTATAGATATATATATATATATATATATACTGTATATATATACACACACATAAGCACAGCTGGGCATAACCTCTCCCTCATATTACATAAAGATCAAAGGATAAAGGATCAACCTCCCTCCACCACAATGCACTTACTGTACTTGCGCTGCTGCTGGCCCCTGGTTTCTATTAAGCTGCGCTCAGCACAAGCAAAGAGGGAAATACTCCCCTTTATTTGATTAAATAAGAAAGATCTGTATCCATCTGATGAAACCGCCACTGATACACAGCGGAGAAACACGTCAAGGATAAATACGGGGCACAGACCACCCTGCTAGATCTCTGCCCGGACTGCCTGACACCTCTTGTGAGCAGCCGCTCTAATATCGCTCTAATATCACCACCGCAATTCAGCGCAGACGATCTCCCACCTGCTAAAATTTGGAAGCCACAGAACGGAGCACCTGTGATTACACCCCAGGTTAGTGCGGGCTCACTCCCTGCTCAATCTCCATCAGCGGCCTGCCGTTCACAGCTGACCACCTGGCGGGTCGTAGTTAGAGCCGCACTGAAGATTTACAGTACCATCCTCCAGGCGACCGCAGGTTTTGTGGAAATCCGTTAAACCATAGAGGTACTATTACAAATTATTTGAGGGTCCCTCAATACTTACTCATTGATTTTGGACAAATCCCTTTCCACCGGACAAATAGTGGCACATCATTTCTGTCACTTTGTAATAAAGAACTGACACAATTATATAGAATCAACCTAATCTGATGCCACTTTATAAAGATTTTCCTCTTTATCAATTCTGGTGCAGGCACCTATCCGGAGCTGATTCTGACTTTTTATATATTTTCCGATTATCCCCTTATTTACAGGGAGCTTACTATACTATATTATTGTTGTTATTGTTTTTATATGTATTGATTTTTTATTACAGTAAAATTCTTAATAATCAAATTTTTCCAGGTGTGTGGCGCTCTCTTTTTCATTCACTCTATATATATATATAATGTACAATATCTCCAGAATTTGCGCTATGCTAGGTCGGTCGCTTGATAACACTTGATCCCCTACTAGAGAGATCAAAAAGCCAATGTCCAAACCACAAGTGTTAAATAGCGCCCTATAGACTTATCAGGATATTTCCTGTCTTTCCATTTAAAACAGAAACCTCATAACATCTTATGGAAGGTTTTTCTAATGCAGGTGAATTCTTTGATTTATGGATCACAATGGTAGTCAATGGTTACCCAACGCATTTCGTCTCTTTATGAGACTTCATCAGGGGTGAAAATAGTATTGTAGTGGATCTACAAAAAGTAGAACATCATTTTAAAATTCTAAAATAGCATAACATAGCATAACATAACATAGGAAAGACAAGTACAAGTATATACAGTTGTACATGATAATCGAAATCAAATTAAAAAGGGGGGGGGAGAAGGAGAAGAACAGAGGAAGACAAAGGATATAAATAATTTTGAAAAAAATATATTTTTGACAGACCGTGTTTAGTCATATCCTAAATGAATAAGTGGGGAACAAGAAAAACTCTGCACCCAAAGTTGATAATTGGTGTGAAAAAAACACCACTCTTTAGCATGTAATTAGATTAAATATGATGGTACTGTACCTTCTTAGGTCTTTAATCAACAGTATTGTAAATTTGCAGTGGTATGCGGTCCGGTTATAGACTCAAACAGTTTATTAGAAGTGGATATAAATACAGATGTAAATTCAAGGGTTTACCTATAATACCCAATTAAGTTTAATTGGTAAATATTAATTGTCTAAGGTTCTATACCTTATTAAGTCCTTTAATAACAATACATTTGTTGATTAGTAGTATAGGTTCAAGCTTTTGGCTGGAATAGATATAGTTATATTTATAATCTTATAGGTCTATTTATAGGGTGTTAATTAATAATAGAGTGATGATTAATAATTACCTGTAGTGGATGTAAACCCGCATATCTTTAATTAGAACAAGATCTTTGGGCAATAGGCGGTGCCCGTAATGGAATTTGTAGAACTTCTATTAGATTAATTCGGGTATTTAAGTACCTAATAATGTGTTATAGAAAAATGGAGAATATTAAATTTTTAATTTTTAAAGACTCCCACAATATAGCTGACCATTTAATTAAATTAAATGTAATTTTTATACATACCGTTAAATGAGATAAATTGTTCTGACCTCATAAAAAGTTTTTTAAGTATATAATCAATTGGAGTGTAGTCCCCTTATAATATAATCCGGTATATACTGTGAAATATAAATTACATAAATTCTAATTAGTGTGATTATATGGGTGGTGGGCATTATATAGACATAGTGATCATTAATCATCTATCATACCTCCAATATCCAAAATGCGATCTCCTTGAAGAACACAGGAGTATGGATGTGGTCTATAAAGGAATAAAGACCTACCCGATACATGTAAATTAATTAATTATGTGCTTCCATAGAAGTGTTAAATAATATTAAAGTGAGTGACAATATATTACCTTTCTGGCTCCTACAGGTGTGTGCTCTCCTGTGTCCAAACACCAAGTGAACTATCATCTGCCCCAGCAAGGGTATATATAGGGAGTGAATGGTGACATCACTTCCTGTTAAATGAATTAGTCGTTTTTAATTTTATTTAATTATAAAATATTATAGTGGTGTTGGTTTTAGTAATAAGTGTTAATTTTAAGATCAACTACTAATTTTATTTTTTTTAAATATTTTTTGGAATTAGTTTGAAATTTTATATGTTAATTAATCATTAAATAATATTAATTTATGGTGTATTACCTATACCTAAGTGAATTAAGGCTTATCGCCTTATGTGCGGGGTTATATTCCCAATAATTATACCTTAATAGTATGTCCTAATAGTATGGTTTGCGTACTATACATATATATACATGGATACAGATCTTTCTTATTTAATCAAATTATTGTGAATATTTCCCTCTTTGCTACTATAGGCAATTTCCAGAATTGCATCTGGGAGTGGCCGCAATATCCAATTCTTTATAAAAAATACTGTGAGTATTTACATATAATATATAGATTGAATGGTGGAGCAATCTTCTAAATTCCGTGCCTGATTGTTTTGTTGTTTTATATCAGCACAAGTAAGCAGAGGCTGCTACTACGTCTTGCTGGCTTGCTGGGAGGTTATGAGCAGCGGCTATTGCCAGGGCCGGATTAACAATGGGCCTGATGGAGCTACAGCTCCAGGCCCACTCTCCAAATAGGCCCATTTTGTAGCTGAGGGCCAGGGCTTTCCAACGAGCCCAGCCCCGCATTGCTAGCCCCCGGGAACCGGAGATACCGCCAGGCAAACCTGGAACATTTTCCCTATAGGATAACATGGAACCCGCTAATTCCGACCTCCACCCGGTTCCCCCCGGCTGCCAGTTCCCCCTCCGGCATCACAGAAGCTCGAGGTTGATCTCACTCGAACCCAAATCGCTGGACCTTCAATCTGATACCTGGTCCATATGGGTTCATTGGTTCTAGAGATTTTGCGGGTAAACCAATTGTTTTTCATTTCTAAAATGTAATTTCATGGACCCAAACGGCCCAGTTTCAATCATTCGAAGACCACATGTAAATGGGTCAGTTGGTCCGAAGATATAGCTGGTTGTTTAAAGGGGGGCGGCGGTGGTTTTCTCTCCCACTCACACCAGAGAATGCAGACACTAGGCTGGTGTAAAAGGTGCCAGTCCGGGAATGTCCCTGCATGATCCTGGGACCATATTCCCGGGTAAGTCCCTGCATTTTCTTTTATGAAAGGGTTATTATTTCAAATAGCCAGGATATGCAGTGCTCTGAATACAGCCGGGCAACCCCCTGCTCTCTGACCGGCTGTCAATCGCTGTCATTTCTGCCCAGCGGCGGCTGTCCCCCAGTTACCGTGAGCATGTATTCCCCCTTGACAATGATCATGTAATCCCACATGGCAGTGAGCATGGAACCCCTGGCAATGAACATGTAGGTAAACAACACTTATGTAGCATAATTTTTAATAGGCATTATGGTGTTTGGCATAATACGTAATGGAGATTGTGGTGTGTGGCTTAACATGTAATGGGCATTATGGTGTAAATTCTTAATGTGTGCCTTAATGCGCACCTTAATGCCCCTATTTATGAAGCATATTTTGCATTATTGCTCAATCTGTTTGGTATAGTGCAGGCATGTCCAAACTATGGCCCTCCAGCTGTTGTTAAACTACAAGTCCCATCATGCATTGCCACAGTTTTGCTATTAGGGAATGCTAAAACTATAGAAAAAATGTAGGATGACTGACTGCACGGTGGTTTGAAAGGGTGCCGCTGGGTTTCTGGGGTAAGACTACGAAAATCTGCATATCCTAAAGAAGCCCATACCACGGGTGAAACTTGTCGATTAACAGAGAGGGACCTCCGGGCACGCCACGCTATCCAGCCACAGCGGCAGGAGAGGACCTGAAGTCTGCCGGCAGACACCTCCGTTTTTCCGAGGACAGTGACGGAACACCAAACGGTACCTTCCTCCTAGTCCCCCCCTCACAAGTACTTCTTAAATTACACAGGAGTATGGAACTTTATGCTTTGTGCTGTTATCATCCACTTTGCTTAATATATCGCTGAAAAAGTGAACTGCAACAAATTCAAATACCCTACTAAGGGTTTTTATATGTTTCATGTGTGTATGTATATGTAAGTCCAAATTGTATACCGGTATTAGGTCACACCACCCCCTATTTTTTATTCAATATTAAGAGTACAAACTGTATGAACTTCCTGTTTTTATGACATGAATTTTATTCAATAAATGTACATTTATATACAGAAGCTTAAATGTTCATATATACTATCCATGGTGCAGGGTTACGCAGGAGTGTTTTTTCTGTGTATTTCTAATGCTAAAACTATGTCAAGGAATGCTGGGACGTGTAGTTTCACTACAGCTGGAGGGCCACTGTTTGGACATGCCTGGTATAGTGTGCATTTTGGCTCAATCCATGTGGCAAATGTAAATGTTGCCTTAATCTGTGTGCCATAGTGTGAATTTTGGCTCAATCAGTGTGATTTTGTTTAATTCCACGTGGCATAATGTGTAAGAGGCAAGTACAGTATAAGGGGGTTACAATTGTGTTGCATGATTTGTATAAGGGGTATATGGTGTGGTCATAGGCATTTTTTTAGGGGGTGCACCATTGGAGGGGCGTGTCCATCGCTGCCTACTGGGCGTGTCCATCACGACCTAATGGGCATAAATGCAAAATAAATAGGTGACTTATTTATGTATATGCACTTCAGAGTGAATCATTCCCCCCCCCCCCCCCATATACTATAAACAGGGACAGTGTGCACCTAAGGAGTGCTACAAAAATGTAAAGTATAATGACCATTACACATAATTCAGCACACTGTAATGGTCATAACATATAATGCCACACACCATAATGCCATTACACATTATGCCAGGACTTGATAATAGCGACAGTGCGCGCCAAAAATTTACACCATAATGCCTATTAGACATCACACAGCCATTACATAGTATACCATATGCCTTACACATTATACCACACATTGTAATGCCCATTACACGTTGCGCCCCACACTGTGATGTCCATTACATGTTACGCCTCACACTGTTATGCCAATTTTGCTTCACACCATAAGGCCAATTACATATTAGGCCACATAAAGGTACCATAATACCAATTACATATTAAGCCACACACTGTTATGCCAATTACCTATTACATCCCACACCATAATGCCCATGACATATTACGCCCCACACCGAATTGCCTATTACACATTGGGGGTTATTCTACTTCATTCTTTCTGACAAAATCCTTCTTAGATGGACAAAACCATGTGCGATGCGGGTGGGGCAGATGTAACTTGTGCAGAGAGAATTAGATTTGGGTGGGGTTTTTCTTCAAAGTGAGATCTATATTGCAGTGTAAAATAAAGCAGTCAGTATTTTCCCTGCACAGAAACAAAATAACTCACCCAAATCTAATTCTATCTGCACATGTTACATCTGCCCCCCTGCAGTGCACATGGTTTTGTCCATCTAAGAAGGATTTTGTCAGAAAGAATGAACTAGAATAAACCCCATTATGCCATATGCTGTAATGCTCATTACACATTATTCCACACACAGCAATGCCCATTACACAGTATGCCACACACCAAATTACCCATTACACCACACTTATATGGTGTATAAATGTATACATTACATATTATACCATGCACCATATTGCTCATTATACATTATGCCACACACCATAATGCCCATTACTTGTTATGCCATATAAGTGCGCTTACCTACATGCTCGTTGTCAGGAGTTACATGTTCGATGCCAGGGTTTACATGCTCCATGCCAGGGGGTTACATGCCCCTTCACATGGGGGGGGGGGGGGTTGCATGCTCATTGCCATAGGAACTACATGCCTGTTGCCCAAGGGGCAAGGGGTTATATGCTCATTGTCTGGGGGGGATTACATGCTCGTTACCCACATATAATGCCCCCCTTAGTTCTACATGCATAATGCCCCGCATAGTGCCACATGCATAATGCCCCTGTAGTACCACACACACAATGCCCCAATAGTGCCACATACATACTGCCCCCATAGTGCCACACATATAATGGCCCTGTAGTGCCACATACTTAATGCCCGCTGTAGTTCCATACACATATAATGCCCCATTGTGCTACAGTATATATACGCAGTGTCATGTATAAATGACAGAGCTGCCTGGAGCCTGGAGCGGAAGGCGAGAGCTAGCTGCCACTGCAGCAGTGTGTGGGCCGGGGACAAAGCTGCTGCTGCCAGGCAGAGGAGGGGAGGGGGTGCCAGGGGAAGGAGCTTCGCTGATGAGGAGGGAGAGCTGCTGCAGGTGTCAGATCAATGGTGCTCCTGGTTAGTAAGCGGGGGAGGAGGACTCGGAGTGAGGAGCGCTGCCGCAGGTGACCCCCCGTCTCCCTGTTTATGGAGCCACTGGCTGTGGGGCCGGGGCGCATAGATGCAGGTCCTGGCGCCGGAAACTGCTTCCAGCAACAGGCAGCCGCCGGGCAGCTCCACACTGCTGCTGGCAGGGGAGGACAGTGCTGCATACGTGCGGGGGGTGCTGGTCATTAGGAGGTGCCTGTGCACCCCTGGCACCCCCCGTGCGCACGCCAATGGGTGTGGTAAACTTAGGTGACTACATAAAACAGGGGTAGGCAAGTAAATTTTACCGGAGTCCGTATATTTTTAAATATTTTGGTCGAGGTCCAGAACAAAAAGAAATTTTTTTTTTTTTGTGAATATGGGGTAATCAATACATGCACATCGACTGTGTCGACGTTTCAATGTCAGCAAGACATTTTTCTCAAGACTCGATGCCCATGTCTTGCTGACATTGAAACGTCAACACAGTCGATGTGCATGTATTGATTATCATATTCACATAAAAATACGCTATCGAAAGTCCTCTGGAGTGACGCCAATTTCTTCCTACCTGCACATAAGCTGAAGGGCACCTGTAGCACCTTACTTTTCATCACTCACACACCTACATGTATATATACATATATCTCATTCACCTGAGAGACCCCCTCCCCATTCCCCTCCCCTCCCCATTCCCCTCCCACTACATAGCATCCATTAAAACAAAACCAATACTCCCATCCTGTATCAAATCTTACTGGGAGTTGGCTGTCATCAACCCTGCTGTTCCCTGCTGCTGCAGCTGCTTCCGACAGGTCCACATCAGGGCCGGTGTAAGGCTTCTCAGCACCCTAGGCAAAACTTCAACTTAATTCCCCCCCCCCCCCCCCCCTGGTAAGGTGGGCAAGTCCCTTGCTTTCCCTTGAGGTACTCTGCACCCTACCCTTTGCCACCCACAACAGAGTACAAGGAGGAGGGGGCAGCAATGTAGGAAGTATGACTCAAGGGAAAGTACAGAGGTCTTAGAAGTTCCACAGCCACCACCTGCATTAAGGACAACAAGGATCCTCATAGACATCCTTGATTTTTTGATTTGTAGACTTGATGGCGCCCCCAAGATCCTGGCGCCCTAGGCAGCTGCCTAAAGCTGCCTAGTGGTAGAGCCGGCCCTGGTCCACATGCTGTCACAGCTCCCGCTGGGCCTTCCTGCCACCGCACAGTCTTCTTGTGAAGCAGCTGTGGCAGCCTCTACATATGGCGCCGATTGTAACTCCTCACTATCTGCGTGCGGGTGCGCAGTGACATCACCCGCGCACCAGCCGCAATGCATCCCTGGGACCGCTGCAGGCAGATAGAAAAGTGGACCATCTGAACTCCTGAAACTAGCAGCACCGCACAGCTAGTTTCAGGAGTTTAGACGGTCCACTTTTCTATCCTCTGCGGTCCGGAGATGGACCGCGGTCCGCCAGTTGCCGGTCCCTGACATAAAAGGTGCTGAAATGTTGTCTATAGTTTCGGCTTTCAGTAATTTTTTTATGACTGGAGTGCCGCCTCACCCCACAAGTATCTTAGGACATCGGCGTCCTGCGGGTGCACCTTTGGAGTGCACCAGACAATATATCTCCCTGCGTTTTTCTTATGCCAGCCCCCTGCCTTTTCCAGGCATATATAATTAGTTTATAGTATTTACACAAATACAGACACATCCATGAGCAGACCACCCAACCAGAACACTGGTCACCCCCCCCCCCCCACATTATTAGGTGCTGGCCACAACCCCTATTATTGCGCATAATAGGCCCTTGATCATTTTCAGGTCCAGGCCCATTTAGACTTTAATCTGGCTCTGCCTCTACCCCCTTAAACTATGCCCCTCTCTCCTCATCTACCCCTCCCTCTACTCCTCTGTCGCCCCACTGTCCTCCTCCATGAACTCTCTTCTCCTCTACCCCATCTCATCCTTTACCCTCCTCTCCCCATCTCCTCTACCTCCTTTCCTCCTCTACCCCCGTCCTGTCATCCTGTACTCTCCTCTAGTCCTGTACTCTACTTTCTGGTGGTGGAAGGGGGCCCTTTCAATATTTTGCAATGGGGCCCTCGCAGTACTAGTTACTACGCCCCTGCTTAAAGTGGTCCCGGAGAAGTGTTGGAACTCATTTCGCATGCCACCTACTCCCCTCCCATAAGGCTGAGCCAGGACAGATGCAAAGTTCAAATTTGTGCCCTAACCCCCAAACTGTCTAAAGGAACATTAGGCGCCGAAGATGCACAGTGCAAAAAAAAGGGTGGTATCAAAAACAATAGGCATGATCACACAATAATAACCTCAATTCAAATTATGCCACACAGCAACACAATCTTATTGTCAGAAACTTACACCAAACATAGTGTCCCTGTTTCATGTTACACCACAGAGTAGTGCCCCTGACTCACATTACACCACAGAGTAGTGCCCCTGACTCACATTACACCACAGAGTAGTGTCCCTGACTCACATTATAACACACAGGACTGCCCTATATTCATGATATGTTACATAGAGTGCCCATTATACACAATGCCAATGTTAGCAGTGGTGTTTACACACATATTAATGCCCATATGAGCAGTGCCACTTATCACAATAATAATGCCCACAGTAGCAGTGTACATTTCCATTATAATTGCAGTGGTGGCAGTGCCACAGACCCATAATAATGTCTGTGGTAGAAGTGCTGCTTATACCCATATTAATGCCATGGCAGTAGTGCTACTTATGCACATGATTATACACATTCTGTATTAATGCCCACGTTATCGGTGTCACTTATCCCTATAATAATGCCCATGGTAGCAGTGCAGCTTTACCCACAATAATGTGCAGGGTAGCAGTGCCAGTTATAGCATAATAATGTCATGGTAGCAGTGCCTCGTATACCTATAATAATGCCATGGTAGTAGTGCTACTTATACACATTCTGTATTAATGTCCACGTTATCAGTGTCACTTATACCTATAATAATGCCCATGGTAGCAGTGCCTTGTATACCTATAATAATGCCTGTGCTAGCAGTGCAGATTTACCCACAATAATGAGCAGGATAGCAGTGCCAGTTATAGAATAATAATGGCCATGGTAGCAGTGCCTCATATACCCATAATAAATGCCCCAGCAAAAAAACACATACACTTCTGAGTCCCTGGTGTTTCCTACAAGAGTCCACATTGGTCCTGTCTCCGCTCAGTGTGCTTCTGGCTCCTCTCCTTGTGGTCCCATTCCTGCCGCAGCCCAGCGCCATCAGACTAGGACCGCCCCATCTAATAATGACAGAGCCACGGCTTACTGAGAGGAGACAGCGCTGCCTGCACAAATAGTCCAATGGACGGGCAATGTGAGCTGGTGGAGGTGGCACCAAATATAATGGATGCAAGACAGTTCTTCCACCACATATACACACATACTATTGGCTAGAATTAGCTGCTATACAGCTATTGGTTGGGAGGAAAGCCAATCAGTGCTTTGTTATATAACAATGATGGTACCACCTGGAGTAGTGTCCATCAAGTTCCACCAATGAGCGAGGTTTGTCATCCCCTCTTTTAAATATTCACTTTGTTTTAACATTGACTAAATAATAGTTATTATTACCCCTTAACAGTTAATGTTTTTTTTTTTTTTTACCGATAAATGTTTATCTAACCCTTATATTAAGTGTTTAATGTGTCTGCCATCACCACCACTTCTGGGAGAGATTCCAGACCCTTACTGCCCTGACAGTAAAAAAGGGTACGAAATCTTTTCCTCTAGTCCGAACGCATGCCCACGTGTCCTAATCTCTGACCTCAAAGTAAAGAGGGTGCCTGATAGTTGTATTGTCCCCTGATATATTGTACATGTTAAGCATGTCTCCTCTTACTCATCTCTTTTCCAGCATAAATGTTCCTACTTTGTTAATCTATCCTTGTAGCTTCACGTGTATGGGAAATACACATACCCCTAAGTTACTATTTACTAACAAGAACAATGTATTTATAACAGTACTATGGATATATAAATGTGTCTGATGTGTGACCTATTGTTTCAGCAGTGCTGCATATTCTATATAATATCACATAATACAGGACAAACAAAATTAGGTACAGAACAGCTTTTATTAAAATACAGAGAGTATGAAGTTTCTGTACTATGTGCTGGTTCCGGTGAGCTGGTTCTGTACACCGGACTGGTACACCGAGATGGTTCTGTACACCGGGCTGGTACTGTTTAGCTGGTTCTGTACACTGGGCTGGTACCGCTGAGCTTGTTCTGTACACTGGGCTGGTACCGCTGAGCTGGTTCTGTACACCGGGCTGATACTGCTGAGCTGGTTCTGTACACCGGGCTGATACCGCTGAGCTGGTTCTGTACACCGAGCTGGTACCGCTTAGCTGGTTCTGTACAATGGGCTGGTACAGGCGAGCTGGTTCTGTACACTGTGCTGGTACCGCTGAGCTGGTTCTGTACACTGGGCTGGTACCGCTGAGCTGGTTCTGTACACTGGGCTGGTACCTCTGAGCTAGATCTGTACACTGGGCTGGTACTGGAGAGCTGGTTCCGTACACTGGGCTGGTAACGGTGATCCGATACTATACAAATATCCACAGAGGATCTGGGTTACCAATGCCTTAACCTTCTCACTCCTCAACACTGGAATTCTGAGAAATTTGGGCTTCTTATCTTTGATTTTTCTTATTTTGCCCATTTGTGTACCTATTATTTTAGGTACCTTTGATGTCTTGATTCCGGTCTTTGCCTTTTTGCCCATGGTTGTTGGAAGCTTGATGGTCTGATTTGCTTTGTCTGATTCCTCGCTGTTGGACTTGCGCGGTCCTGGTTCTGGTGTAGTATGCCCATGAATCACGATGGATTCTAAATCCACATCTTTAGGAATAGATTGGGACCCAGTCAGTAGCTCCAGTTTCTCTATCAGACATTTCTTCATCAGGATTTCCTTTACATTCTTATAGCAGTATCTCAAGCAGCAGAATAATATAGCTGCAAAGCAAAGAAGTCCAAGGACAAGGCCTATAATCATCACTAGTCGCATAATGCGATTATGGGGTAATCCGAAATCCAGGCTATGGTGCCGTACAGCATGTGGCATGGTGACCACTGGAGATCCTTCTGCTGTAGGCAAAGGCCGGCCTTCGGCCAAGATTGTCAGCAAGCTGACGCATATCACAAAGTAAATCGGCATAGCTGCCATATCTCTGTCCAGAGACATCCACTCCTACTTTCCTATCTAAGCCAAAGCTTGAGGGAGCAGCAATTTATTGCCTTCTATTGATTGTGATGTCATCATGTGATTCCATACTAATTGTGATGTCATAATGTGATATTCTAGCTAGCTTGGAATAGGCCCATTTTTGTTGGTGCTTTATAACTACTGACAGAACTTCAAAAATACATACATGTGCTACAGTATATTAGTTAAAAATAGTCGACATCCACAAATTTTGACATGTCCAATGCTTGATTGTTGACAGTATATTTTAGTCACAAAAAAAATAAGGAAATCACTGTGCTGGGCGGTTCTATTAATATAGGAATAATATATAGTAATTATATAACAACTAGGTGATTCATCGCGCCCTACGGGCGCTCTTCACACCGGCGTAAGGGGCTGCTTTGTGAACGTTTGTATATGAGAAATATGGTTAGAATTGTATGAAAGATGCCTGTATTGCAACTTGAGTTATAGGTGAAATGTGTTAAATAGAGAGCATATAATTTGGAAGGCGGTGTGTATTGTTTTGTTTAATTAAAAAGCGGGGATGGGGGGAGTTGGTGGGAGGGGGGGGTCGTGGGGGGTGCCGCAAATCGCGGGAGGGGGGGTCACGGGGTGGGGGTGCCGCGAACACAGAAAGGTCAACACATGTAAATGTTGACACAAGTGTGGCACTTCATTGGTGTCCATGTCGACACATGAGAATGAATATGAAGACATTAAAAAATTGAATAATAAATCTTCAAAAACTCATGTCAACCTTTTTCATTGTCGACCATAGCCATGTCAGTGTTTTGCATGTGCCATTTGATCCTGGGGTTGCCGTGAATCGAGGTCGCGCGGGGGGGGTGTCGCGAATCCCGGGAAGGGGGGGGTGCCGCGAATCGCGGGAGGGGGGTCGCGGGGGGGGGGGCCTTGCGACATGGGGAGGCAGAGGGTATCTGGCACTGTAGGCTCACTGGGCTGGTTCTCACTCTGTCATGTGAGTCAGTCATGTGAGTCAGAGGCTCCACCCAGCGTTAGAAACACACTCACACACTTTGAGTGACAGATGTAGCCAAATATATTAGATATAAAACCGCTGCATGCTCTGTTTTTTACTTTCTGTGTATATTGATTATGCCAAATCTTATGTAGCTCGCATAATACCAGATTAAGGTCCACATGGAACTGACCTTTTTTTAAAGGGCCTAAATGTATGCCACCACAGGGGAGGTGCCTAGTAATGTGGGGAGGGGGGTGTCCAATGATGTAGTGGATGTGCCTATTATTGTTGGTGTGGGGGGGGGGGATTTGCCTAGTGATGTGGGGGGTGTTTTCCTAGTGATGTGTGTGTGGGAGGGGCGCTAGTGATGTGGGGGGTGTTTGCCCAGTGATGTGGTGGGTGTTTGCCTAGTGATATGGGGGGTGTTTGCCTAGTGATGTGGGGGGGTGCCTAGTGATGTGGTGGGTATGCCAATTAATGTGGGGGGTTGTCTAGTGATGTCGGGGGGGGGGGTAGTGATTTTGGGGTGTGCCCATTGATGTTGGGGGTGTGCCCATTAATGTGGGTGGGGTGTCTAGTGATGTAGGGGGTTGCCTAATGATGTTGGGGGTGTGCCTATTAATGTGAGGGGAGTGTCTAGTGATGTGGGGGGGGTGCCTAGTGATGTAAGGGTGGGGGTGCCTAGTGATGTGGGGGGATGTTAGGGGTTTCTAATGATGTTGGGGGTGTGCCCATTGATGTTGGGGGTGTGCCCATTAATGTGGGTGGAGTGTCTAGTGATGTAGGGGGTTGCCTAATGATGTTGGGGGTGTGCCTATTAATGTGGGGGGAGTGTCTAGTGATGTGGGGGGATGCCTAGTGATGTGGGGGTGAGGGTGCCTAGTGATGTGGGGGGATGTGGGGGGTGTCTAATGATGTAGGGGGTGTGCCCATTGATGTTGGGGGTGTGCCCATTAATTTTGGTGGA
The DNA here is from genome assembly GCF_055691185.1 of Crinia signifera. Taxonomy (NCBI): domain Eukaryota; kingdom Metazoa; phylum Chordata; class Amphibia; order Anura; family Myobatrachidae; genus Crinia; species Crinia signifera. The sequence continues at coordinate 34,224,144 of NC_139224.1, read as the reverse complement.
GTGTCTAGTGATGTAGGGGGTTGCCTAATGATGTTGGGGGTGTGCCTATTAATGTGGGGGGAGTGTCTAGTGATGTGGGGGGGGGGTGCCTAGAGATGTGTGTGTGGGGGTGGTGCCTAGTGATGTTGGGGGTGTGCCTATTAATGTGGGGGGTTGTCTAGTGATGTGGAGGGGTGCCTAGTGATGTGTGGGGGGAGGGGTGCCTAGTGATGTTGGGGGTGTGCCTAATAATGTTGGGGGAGTGTCTAGTGATGTAGGGGGTTGCCTAGTGATGTGGGGGGGGGTACCTAGTGATGTTGGGGGTGTGCGTAATATGTGGGGGGAGTGTCTATTGATGGAGGGGGTGCCTAGTGATGTGGGGGGAACCTAGTGATGTTGGGGGTGTGCCTATTAATGTGGGGGGAGTGTCTAGTGGTGTAGGGGGTACTAGTGATGTGGGGGGAACCTAGTGATGTTGGGGGTGTGCCTATTAATGTGGGGGGAGTGTCTAGTGGTGTAGGGGGTACTAGTGATGTGGGGGGAGTGTCTAGTGATGTAGGGGGTGCCTAGTGATGTGTGGGGAGTTGGTGGGGGGGGTTCGTGGGGGTGCCGCAAATCACGGGAGGGGGGGTCACGGGGTGGGGATGCCGTGAATCGCGGGAGGGAAGGTTCCGGGGGGGCGCGAATCGCGGGAGGGGGGGCAACACAGAAAGGTCAACACATGTAAATGTTGACATAAGTGTGCCACTTCATTGGTGTCCATGTCGACACATGAGAATGAATATGAAAACATTCAAAAAATTGAAAAATAAATCTTCAAAAACTCATGTCAACCTTTTTCATTGTCGACCATAGCCATGTCAGTGTTTTGCATGTGCCACTTAATCCTGGGGTTGCCGTGAATCACGCGCGCACAGGGGAAGGGGGGGGCGGTGTCGCGAATCGCGCGGGGGGGGCGAGGGGTTTTGTCGCGAATCGCGGGAAGGGGGGGGGTCGCGAATCACAGTTTTTTACTTTCTGTGTATATTGATTATGTCAAATCTTATGTAGCTCGCATAGTACCAGATTAAGGTCCACATGGAATTGACATTTTCTAAGGGCCTAAATGTATGCCACCACAGCGGAGGTACCTAGTGATGTGGGGAGGGGGGTGTCTAATGGTGTGGTGGATGTGCCTATTATTGTCGTGGGGGGGGGGATTTGCCTAGTGATGTGTGGGGTGTTTGCCTAGTGATGTGTGTGTGGGAGGGGCGCTAGTGATGTGGGGGTGTTTACCTAGTGATGTGGTGGGTGTTTGCCTAGTGATGTGGGGGGTGTTTGCCTAGTGATGTGGGGGGGTGCCTAGTGATGTGGTGGGTATGCCAATTAATGTGGGGGGTTGTCTAGTGATGTCGGGGGGGGGGGGGCTAGTGATTTGGGGGGTGTCTAATGATGTTGGGGTGTGCCCATTGATGTTGGGGGTGTGCCCATTAATGTGGGTGGAGTGTCTAGTGATGTAGGGGGTTGCCTAATGATGTTGGGGGTGTGCCTATTAATGTGGGGGGAGTGTCTAGTGATGTGGGGATGTGTGCCTAGTGATGTGTGTGTGGAGGGGTGCCTAGTGATGTGTGGGGGGAGGGGTTCCTAGTGATGTTGGGGATGAGCTTAGTGATGTAGTGTAGACCATTTATTTTACAGTAAAACACTTTATTTCTGTTATTTTCTTCAGTTACTTTATAATAAAAACTACTTGTTACCACCCAGCCAAGTCCTGTGACTGTTTTCTACAAGCTTATTATGGACTAAACATTGGCAAAAAATGATTAGCTTTTGATGGGAACTAAATTCTTACAAACACGTGAATCACCCCAAATATAACAACCCACACTGACCCCTAGCAACCCTTCCACCATGGTCATTAGGTTGACACACCTAAGGACAACATGTATTGGGTCAACAGGGCTTAGGTCAATGCCTGAAACAGGTCGACATGTCTAATGTCGACATGGATGTAATGTCGACAATGGCTAGGTCTACAGTCAAAAGCTCGACATTTTTCACTTTTTTATTTGAGCCGACATGTTCCGACAGGCGGTACTTCATGCGCTACCATCCACTAGGACATGGAAGGAAAATAGAAGCATGGCGGGGCACCGATATGGTGTCCATGTTGACCTTTTCACTGTCGACCTAACCTAATGCTTGTGTCGACCTTCCATTCATGTTGACCTTTTAGTGGTCGACTCAATGCACGTCGACCTTGGGTTGGTCAACCCAATGACCCATGCCCCTGCCAGCACGCATAACCCATTTTCCCCCACACAGCATCTGCAAACCTGTTCCTGTCCAAGAACCTATTACACCAGCACCCCTGCGAGCATCCATTAAGCTATCTGTCCCCAATTCATTACCAAGCCCTCCTCCCAGCACCATTAGCACAGTCATCCACCCTACCAGCTCCTATAAATCACATAGCAGCACCCATTACTACACTCGCCCACTAACTACCTCCACCTAGCACCCATTACTACACTCACCAACTAACTACCTCCACCTCATTCATTGATCAAGTTCAACATCCCAGTGCCCACTAACACATTAACCCAGTGGTTCCCAAACTGTGTGCCGTGGCACCCTGGGGTGCCGCGGAGCACTGGCAGGGGTGCCATGGGTTTGTGATCCAGGCCCAATTCAATTATTTATTGTCAATGTAATAGGCAAAACCAGTACTTATGGCTTCCAGTCATAAAGTATTTGGACAAACAGAAGCGAATCATGTACATAACCACATAACTGAAACTAAGGATGACATATAAACACAATTTATTTAATAAAAAAAAAAATCTAAAGTACTCAATAAAAAACTTTTGGTCTAGGGGTGCCACGGAAAACTTTCTGATACTATAGGGCGCCGTGATTAAAAAAGTTTGGGAACCACTGCATTAACCTCTTCACACTACCACATATATATACACACACACACACACACACACATATACAGTACACAAAGATACACCTACCAACAAGGCTTAAAGTCAATGGCGTATCTACTGTGGGTGCAGGGGATGCAATTGCTATGGGGTCCGGAGGTTGGTGGGGCCCGCAGGCAATCCCCTGCACCCTTTTAAAAAATGTATATACCAATGTGCGGGCAGTGCACCGCTGTCCTGTGCCCATTTTCAGCTGCGCATTGAAGATCCTGTCCTACAGTGCTGCCCCACTACCAAAGTGAGCAAGAATCCCTAGCAAGGTCCAGTGACTGTAAGCAGAGCCCCAGCACGGCGCCAGCCCACCGCTACATCAGGAAGCTCCAGCACTGCTATAGTGAGCAGGGAGCACCAGCGCCACTAGAATGAGCAGAGAGCCCCAGCGCGGCACCACCGCTGCAGCAGGGAGCCCCAGCACCGCTACAGTGAGCAAGGAGCCCCTGCACTGCTATAATGAGCTATCGAGCCCCAGCGCTGCTACACTCAGCCAGGAGTTTCGGTGCCCGGTGAGCAGAAGGAGACTCCACTGCAGCACTGCTGGACTAGGTACAAGAACCACTTGCACTGCTGGGGAGGGGGATTCAAACAATTTAAGCCCCTGCTCACCCTCACCTTCTCTACCCCTGCCGCCCCTCACGTCTTCTACGCTCCCTCTCTCCTCCTCTACCCCCTCACCTCCTCTACTCCTACCCCTCTCCTCCTGTGCCGCCGTTCAGATCTTCTACTCTCCCTCTCTCCTCCTCTACCCCCTCACCTCCTCTACTCCTACCCCTCTCCTCCTCTACCGCCGTTCAGGTCTTCTACTCTCCCTCTCTCCTCCTCTACCCCCTCACCTCCTCTATACCTGCCCCTCTCTTCCTCTGCCGCCCCTCCCGTCCTCTACCCAGGGCCGGATTAACAATGGGCCTGATGGAGCTACAGCTCCAGGCCCACTCTCCAAATAGGCCCATTTTGTAGCTGAGGGCCAGGGCTTTCCAATGAGCCCAGCCCCACATTGCTAGCCCCCCCGGGAACCGGAGATACCGCCAGGCAAACCTGGAACATTTTCCCTATAGGATAACATGGAACCCGCTAATTCCGACCTCCACCCGGTTCCCCCCGGCTGACAGTTTCCCCTCCGGCATCACAGAAGCTCGAGGTTGATCTCAGTCGAACCCAAATCGCTGGACCTTCAATCTGATACCTGGTCCATATGGGTTCATTGGTTCTAGAGATTTTGCGGTGGTTTTCTCTCCCACTCACACCAGAGAATGCAGACACTAGGCTGGTGTAAAAGGTGCCAGTCCGGGAATGTCCTTGCATGATCCTGGGACCATATTCCCGGGTAAGTCCCTGCATTTTCTTTTATGAAAGGGTTATTATTTCAAATGCGCACTTTAATGCCCCTATTTATGAAGCATATTGTGCATTATTGCTCAATCTGTTTGGTATAGTGCAGCCATGTCCAAACTATGGCCCTCCAGCTGTTGTTAAACTACAAGTCCCATCATGCATTGCCACAGTTTTGCTATTAGGGAATGCTAAAACTATAGAAAAACTATAGAAAAAATGGAGGATGACTGACTGCACGGTGGTTTGATAGGGTGCCGCTGGGTTTCTGGGGTAAGACTACGAAAATCTGCATATCCTGATGAAGCCCGTACCACGGGTGAAACTTGTCGATTAACAGAGAGGGACCTCCGGGCACGCCACGCTATCCAGCCACAGCGGCAGGAGAGGACCTGAAGTCTGCCGGCAGACACCTCCGTTATATCGCTGAAAAAGTGAACTGCAACAAATTCAAATACCCTACTAAGGGTTTTTATATGTTTCATGTGTGTATGTATATGTAAGTCCAAATTGTATACCGGTATTAGGTCACACCACCCCCTATTTTTTATTCAATATTAAGAGTACAAACTGTATGAACTTCCTGTTTTTATGACATGAATTTTATTCAATAAATGTACATTTATATACAGAAGCTTAAATGTTCATATATACTATCCATGGTGCAGGGTTGCGCAGGAGTGTTTTTTCTGTGTATTTCTAATGCTAAAACTATGTCGAGGAATGCTTGGACGTGTAGTTTCACTACAGCTGGAGGGCCACTGTTTGGACATGCCTGGTATAGTGTGCATTTTGGCTCAATCTATGTGGCAAATGTAAATGTTGCCTTAGTCTGTGTGCCATAGTGTGAATTTTGGCTCAATCAGTGTGATTTTGGTTAATTCCAAGTGGCATAATGTGTAAGAGGCAAGTACAGTATAAGGGGGTTACTATTGTGTTGCATGATTTGTATAAGGGGTATATGGTGTGGTCATAGGCATTTTTTTAGGGGGTGCACCATTGGAGGGGCGTGTCCATCGCCGCCTACTGGGCGTGTCCATCACAACCTAATGGGCATAAATGCAAAATAAATAGGTGACTTATTTATGTATATGCACTTCAGAGTGAATCATTCCCCCCCCCCCCCCTTCATATACTATAAACAGGGACAGTGTGCACCTAAGGAGTGCTGCAAAAATTTAAAGTATAATGACCATTACACATAATTCAGCACACTGTAATGGCCATTACATATAATGCCACACACCATAATGCCATTACACATTATGCCAGGACTTGACAATAGCGACAGTGCGCGCCAAAGGCATGCGCCAAAATTTACACCATAATGCCTATTAGACATCACACAGCCATTACATAGTATACCATATGCCTTACACATTATACCACAATGCCCATTGTGGTATAATTGTGTAATGCCCATTACACGTTGCGCCCCACACTGTGATGTCCGTTACATGTTACGCCTCACACTGTTATGCCAATTTTGCTTCACACCATAAGGCCAATTACATATTAGGCCACATAAAGGTACCATAATACCAATTACATATTAAGCCACACACTGTTATGCCAAATACCTATTACATCCCACACCATAATGCCCATGACATATTACGCCCCACACCGAATTGCCTATTACACATTATGCCATATGCTGTAATGCTCATTACACATTATTCCACACACAGCAATGCCCATTACACAGTATGCCACACACCAAATTACCCATTACACCACACTTATATGGTGTATATATGTATACATTACATATTATACCATGCACCATATTGCTCATTATACATTATGCCACACACCATAATGCCCATTACTTGTTATGCCATATAAGTGCGCTTACCTACATGCTCGTTGTCAGGAGTTACATGTTCGATGCCAGGGTTTACATGCTCCATGCCAGGGGGTTACATGCCCCTTCACATGGGGGGGGGGTTTGCATGCTCATTGCCATAGGAACTACATGCCTGTTGCCCAAGGGGCAAGGGGTTATATGCTCATTGTCTGGGGGGATTACATGCTCGTTACCCACATATAATGCCCCCCTTAGTTCTACATGCATAATGCCCCGCATAGTGCCACATGCATAATGCCCCTGTAGTGCCACACACACAATGCCTCAACAGTGCCACATACATACTGCCCCCATAGTGCCACACATATAATGGCCCTGTAGTGCCACATACTTAATGCCCCCTGTAGTTCCATACACATATAATGCCCCATTGTGCTACAGTATATACGCAGTGTCATGTATAAATGACAGAGCTGCCTGGAGCCTGGAGCGGAAGGCGAGAGCTAGCTGCCACTGCAGCAGTGTGTGGGCCGGGGACAAAGCTGCTGCTGCCAGGCAGAGGAGGGGAGGGGGCGCCAGGGGAAGGAGCTTCGCTGATGAGGAGAGAGCGCTGCTGCAGGTGTCAGATCAATGGTGCTCCTGGTTAGTAAGCGGGGGAGGAGGACTCGGAGTGAGGAGCGTTGCCGCAGGTGACCCCCCGTCTCCCTGTTTATGGAGCCACTGGCTGTGGGGCCGGGGCGCATAGATGCATTTCCTGGCGCCGGAAACTGCTTCCGGCGACAGGCAGCCGCCGGGCAGCTCCACACTGCGGCTGGCAGGGGAGGACAGTGCTGCATACGTGCGGGGGGTGCTGGTCATTAGGAGGTGCCTGTGCACCCCTGGCACTCCCCGTGCGCACGCCTATGGGTGTGGTAAACTTAGGTGACCACATAAAAGGTGCTGAAATGTTGTCTATAGTTTTGGCTTTCAGTAATTTTTTTATGACTGGAGTGCCGCCTCACCCCACAAGTATCTTAGGACATCGGCGTCCTGCAGGTGCACCTTTGGAGTGCACCCGACAATATATCTCCCTGCGTTTTTCTTATGCCAGCCCCCTGCCTTTTCCAGGCATATATAATTAGTTTAAAGTATTTACACAAATACAGACACATCCATGAGCAGACCACCCAACCAGAACACTGGTCAAACCCCCACATTATTAGGTGCTGGCCACAACCCCTATTATTGCTCATAATAGGCCCTTAATCATTTTCAGATCCAGGCCCATTTAGACTTTAATCTGGCTCTGGCTATTGCTGTAGCTGCCACCGCTGCTCCTGTCCCCACCGACGTGGTGGGACTGGACATGGACACAGTAGATGCCGACGGCTCCGTGGTGCCTCACATCGCTCAGCACAAGCAAGCAGAGGCTGCTACTGCCTCCTGCTGGGAGGTTATGAGCAGCGGCTATTGCTGCAGCTGCCACCATCGCTGCTGTCCCCGCCAACAGGACGGCAGTGCTACTGCTGTGCGGGGGAGACCCGGGACAGTATAGAAAATACATGTATGGTGCAGACAGGGGGTTCCTTGCTGGACCCTTGGGCCCCTCTGAATGTCCGGGCCCAGGACAGCTGCACCCCTAGCACCCCCTTGTCGGCTGCCCTACATCACTCGCTGAGTAGCAGCCATAGTGAAAGCCATGAGAAGCCCTGCACATCGCTATCGCCCGACGATTAATATCCAGCATGCTGGATACATCTAGTAATATCGCTGGGCAGGGCCAGGGTTCTCACCGTAGAACATTGGTCCTGACAGATGGCTCAGCAATCTCTCCCCTTGTGTAGGCCCCTTAGGAGCCTTGCAATGGAGCTTGACAGATTTTATCTGGCTGGATTTACTGATTATAGATTGTGATAGAGAGAGATCCTCCATCACATGGATTATAAAAACACCTGGATATTATTCATTAGTTCTATCTTCCCTGCTATTAACCTTTTGTGACTTAATAGGAACCATAAATATAATGGCATCTGTAGATCTGGGCCTATAAACACAGGTACATACTTAGTACTGAGCGCAATACCAGGCCTTTCTAATATATAGGCACCCATCTGTGTGACAGGACATAGATTCTACCAAACATATTGATAGATTGGCTCTGATAACCCTTCATATATTTACATATGATGACCTCGCTGCCAGTCATATTTTCTTAGGGGTAACAATTTGCCCTGAAGTAGTAAAAATGATAGGAGGATGTTTGGTGGGAAAGTTACGGTTATGGTTTTGTTCCCCTCTAAATGATATATGCCGGGAGAGTCTCTAGCTACTGGTTGTTTTATTAGCTATGAAGAAATGAAACGGTGCTCGCTAAGTACTGATATAAATCACATTTCACTGCTTCAGGTATCAGCAGAGGTGGCAATTAGGGACTAAATAAAGAATAGCGGAATCCTCTGCCTCATTCTCTGCACTAATTATATTTAAGGAAAAAGTCTAGTAGGCTATAACTTTACATCCAATGGAATCTAGATCCGAAATTAACCTTTTTAAGCACTATGTTGAGAAATAGAAAAAAAGACCATTACTTTACATATATAATTTTGAGAGGGTGATAGAAAGGACTTACCGTACAAGGTCACTCGTATTGCTTTCCACTGCAAAACACAAATTTATATGATAATCAAGTTGATCCCAAACTGGGTCCTGTGGCACACCTGAGTGCACCAGGGCCCTTCCACGGGTTCCACTGGTTGGTGGTGCAGGACCATATAAAATTATCTATGCTCCACGTGACAGACAAAATAATAGCTTGTGGCGGCAGTTGTAAAATACATGGAAAAAACGATATACAAGCCTGTCCACCATCACAGACTTGAACTTTAGTATGATATGTACACACAATCTACTTTTAATATCATTAAGCAGGGTCATGGCCAGATTAAAGCAGGGACAAAAGGGGTCAGTACCCCTGGCCCCCCCTCTAGCTAGGGGCCCCCTGTGGTTGGCATGTATTTTTAAAGCTAAAGGTTTTGTGCAATGGAGTGTGGTAGTGCTGCAGCTTCACCTATCTGCCAATGTGACAATGATTAATGGTGCTGAGCATCGGGAGCCAAGGCACACTGATTGCACAAGTGTGCAGTGCATTAGTCCCATGACACTTTGCACAAGAGGTCAGAGGCTGAGAAGTTTGTGTTGAGCTCTGATTGGTGGAGCTCATTACATGCTCAGGCCCATGGAGGACAGCAGCAGTAGACTAGTCATGGGAGGGTTTATAATCAGAGGCAGCACTGGGACTGTGAGGTCTCCTACAGTCCTACAGAGTAAGGTGCAGAGGGACAAACACAGGCTTTTCATGTGGTATGTATGTATATATATCTCCCCCTTGCAGATACCCATTGACTGAGTTTATGCTGCCTTTACTCTGTGTTTTGACAGTGTAATATTCACCCATGCAGTTTGCGGCCAGTTATGACAAGTGCAAGGGGGCCCCCCTGTTTTAAGTGCCCCGGGCCCCCCAAAGGCTTAATCTGGCACTGAGCAGGGTTGCCTACCTCTCCCTTTTTCAGGGAGAAAATGCTCTGTTTCAGTGTTTCTGGACTTCTCTGGTAATGTATGATTGCCATCACCTGTGGTGAGCTAGGTAATTGATAGGAAAGGTGTTTCACCACAGGTGATGGCAATCATACATTACCAGAGAAGTCCAGGAACAGAGCATTTTCTCCCTGAAAGAGAGGGTCAGGTAGGCAACCCTGTCATTAAGAAACCTTTGTACTAGTGATACCGATACCCAGTGGTCCATGATCCAAATAAGTTTGGCAGCCACTGTAATAATCTATTATATACTGTTGGCCACAGGTATCAACCCTGTGAGAGATGTGCAATATATCTGTTAAAAACACCAGCGTCGCTCACATTTGTTATATAAATTCAAATAAAAAAATGTTTCCTATATAAGGTAAACATTACAGGTCATTATGATGTATATACTGTAAAAATGTTTACTTGGCAATTTCACACTTATGCTGTGTACACATGTACACACGGTCCGATTTCCTTTCCGATGTTGACGATATAGTCAACATCGGATGCAGATCGCAAGGGTTTTAACCCTTGTGATCCCGATCCAATCCCGATGCGCGTTCACGTATCGGAAGCCAGAAAGTCTTGGCTGCCTTGTCTATATAGTGCAGATCTGCATTATATAGTCAAGATAGGATGCAAATCGGATGTGCCTTAAGATCCTATCCACGATCCTATCTGATCAGATCGTTGATAGGATCTTAAGGCACATCTAACGTGTGTATACACCATTAGTTTGACAAATCCACTTGGCAATCAAAGAGTTAAGGATCTCAAAAGTTAACTGGCTTTTAACAGCAATCAACCTGGAGGAAATTTAAAGATGGGATGAGGAGGAGGAACCTACTGGGCAGAAGAAGTTTTCATGTGACCAATCGCAACCACAGATGAAATTGCACGCAGGGCAATTGCCAGTTTATCACATACCTGCTGTTACATGAATGCCTTATTTATTATACCGCATGATAGAATACATTCAAGCAGGTTGTCAAGATACAATGTCAGAGATAATCACAGTTAAGCAATAATGAATCATAATCGAGTATAACAATAATGTATAATAACAAATAAAGTCACTATTCAGTCTTTTACCCTAATAAATGCCAAATTAAGGACATGAAAATAATATAAATGAGAGTATGAAAATAGTAAAATGTAATGTACCTCTAGGGCAGTGGTCCTCAACCACGGACCTCTAGACCAATGGTTCCCAACCTGGGGTACTAGTACCCCTGGGGGTACTCTGCAGACCAGTTGGGGGTACTTGAAAATAACATTGGTAATGGCGGAAGAAGAAAAAGTCTACCTATGACAAAAGAAGTTTACCATTGTCATGGAGTCGAACCACGTTGCATCACATCCGGTTATATCTGCAGCATCATCAGCGTCTCCTTGCGTTTTGCCCAACCAGCAATCCACTGAGAGCTACCTGTGCTGCCCTCAGACATCAGCAAACATCTGCCCTGTACTGACATGGGTGGAAGAAGCATTAATCCTACAGGCGTTAGCGGGAACTCTGGAGACAATACACAGCCAGTGTCCAGACAAAGAGGGACCCGATACCTGACCATATACTAGTCCACGGCTACCGCTCACTTCCACGCATACCACTCACTTCCACTTATAAGTACTGTGGATATTTCAAAATGAGAGGAGGGGTACTTATAAATGAAAAGCCTACTCAAGGGGTACGGGAGAGAAAAAAGGTTGGGAACCACTGCTCTAGACACACCAACAGTCCAGGCTATATGGCTATCCAGGCTTAGGCACAGTTGAATTATAGACCACAATTGTCAGACCACAAATGCCGGGTCGCTCCCAGGACGGACTAGTGTAGCGGTCCCAGGGGCCAACCGGCATTTACAGTCTGAAACGGCACGGCTCATTGCCTGAGATTAACCCGGGCTGATTTAGAGGGCTGAAAGGGGTATTAATTTGAACTACAGACAGCTTGATTATATCTAGCATGGATAACTATAAAATCTTGATGTGCCTTGAGGACCGTGGTTGAGGATCATTGTTTTGAGGAGCAGGTTTAAGACTGTGCACTTGAATTATACGTGGTAGATACTGTACAGCATATTTCCACATGAGGATAACATACCTCCCAACATGACCCTCTCCAGTAGGGACACAATGCTCTGTTCCTGTACTTTCCACTTAATGTATGATTACCATCACCTGTGGTAAAACACCGTACTTTTTAATGAACCAGTCCCACACAGGTGAAGGCAATCCATAAATTAAGAGGAAAGTCCAGGAACAGAGCATTGTGTCCCTCCTGGCATGGGTCATGTTGGGAGGTATGGGATAATGTGGAAATCCAGACCAGGTTTTAGATCAGCAGCAGGAAAATTAGATCCAGTCCAGGTTTCCTAATTGGTGTGATCTGGGTTGGGTGGAAAATGCACCACCTGTGTTCTCCTGATATATGAGTTTCTAGGGCATAGGGTCAGTGCTCCTGATGATGGAATAGCTGCCCAAGTGATAGGCTGGGGTGTGGGCTATGATAGAGACCACTGGAGCTTTCTGAAGTGTTTCTACTATAGTGTGAGACCTGTTTGCTGCAATGCTGTAACCTTTCTTGCTGTGTTGATTACCTTGTATGTTATTTACCTGCTACAAAAATCTGATCCAATATATGTGCTTCCTTCTCACATTTGGCACCCAACGAGAAGCACTACAGCTGCAATCTATAATACAGCAGAAGAACCTCTGCATCCTGTGTTTAAAACAGTTTTTTTTTTACTTTGGTTACATGCTGTGCAGCTGGCCTGGGACCTAGAAAGGATAAATTGCAGTGTGTCTCAAGTACTGGTTAGCGAGCCTGTGCAAACCTCCTCAGTTTGTGCCTGTAATGCAGTGGTTCCCAACCTTTTTTATTTCCCGTACCCCTTGATTAGACTTTTAATTTTTGAGTACCCCCTCATCTCAATTTGAAATATCCACAGTACTAACGAGTGTAGTAGAAGTGAGCAGTATGCGTGTACTAATGCGTGTCCTTATATTAAGGAGTAGTGGAGGAGTAGTATGCAGTCAGGAATCCTCTGTGTCTGACCACTGGCTGTGTACTGTCATCGGGGTTCCCACTAATGCCTGTAGGATTAATGCCACTGCTTTCGTGACACCTGACATGGGGCAGATGATTGCTGATAGGTAGCTCCTAGTGGATTGCTGGTCAGGCAAAAGCACAAGGAGACACTAATGATGCTGCAGACAGAACCAAAAGTGACACAACGTGGTTCGTCTCCATGGCAATGGGAGTCTTCTGCCGCCATCAAAAGACTTTTCCTTCTTCCGCCATTACCAATGTTATTTTCAAGTACCCCCAACTGGTCTGCAGAGTACCCCCAGGGGTACTAGTACCCCAGGTTGGGAACCACTGCTGTAATGGAATAACAGTACAACTTTGAGTTGATAGGAGTGATTAAAAGGCAGCTAGCCTTAAAGGGCCACGTACCATTATAAAAGTTGCTTGCTGTATTTTGTTAAGTAGCCAGCAAAGCAGGCATGTGTCAGCCTTGTCTGTTGTGAAAGTCTGGCACATTATATTAAACCTCCTAAATTTGCCCTTAAAGGGTAGCGCAAGGTAATATGGAGGAATTAGTAAACAAAAGTTTGCTGAACTGGCAGGTGGGCAGCAAGCTCAAGTATAGATGATGCATGTAGGGCAACAAGCTCAGATTCAGCTGCTGCATGAAGAGCTAAATGAGATGAGGAAAAGGGGACAGGAGCGAGAGAGGCTTCCAAAGCTCAACCCAGCTGATGACATCAAGGTTTAAGCGCACGGCCAGGCGTTTGGGATGGAGGAATGCCAAGCCTGTGAGCACTGGAGATGAGGCCTGGGAGCCAATAGTGACATGGCCTGGGAGCCGATGGTGATGCGGCTTAGGAGCCGATGGTGATGCGGCTTAGGAGCCTGTGGTGATGCGGCTCAGGAGCCAATGGAGATGCAGCTTAGGAGCCAATGATGATGTGGCTTAGGAGCCGATGGTGATGCCTACTAGCAGAGACCTGGAACACACGGATACTACTCGGGAGCTGATGGTGGTAAACAGCAGAGTGTCTGGTAAATGAAGATAACAAGGAGGTTTGCTAGCAGCAGCACAGGTGCACAGATACAGGGCAGCCGAGAGGGGGGGGGGGGAGTGGGTACTAATTACCCGGGCCAGGCTTGCAGGAGGGACCCCGCAGGGACCCTGGTCAGACCCCTTCCTTCCCCCTCCGTCCCTCCCGGGTAGCAACAGGAGCACACACTTCTACAGCATGTGCTGACAGCAGGCTCAGCATGAGTGTCTCACTGACAGCGTGAGAGGTCATGCTGAGCCTGCTGTCAGCACAGCACATGCTGTAGGTGTGTGCTGATGCTGAGATTACAGTTTTAGAGTTTTCTTTTACCCCCCTCTAAACATTTTGGAGGCTTGGCCTAAGTGCGGCAGGTGCCCAGACCTCCCACACTTAGGCCACACCCCCAAAATTTTACTGGGGCCCTGCATTCTTCTCGGCTGCCCTGCACAGATATCACTGGGAGAAATAGCCTGGGAGCCTTGGACGCTGACTCTGGAGAGTATCACAGGAAACGGACAAGACTTATATCCCCCCTGCCTGCCTGTGATTGGCTGCAAGTCGCAGCATCAATTAACCTGGGAAGTACCTGTGCACACCTTGAGCATGTGATCGAGTGCACGGTAACCAGCTCCTGCAGCAATGGGAAGTCACGGCCCAGGATTAACAGATAAGGTGGTCTGGAGGTCACCGCAGCTTCCACCTTTAATGGCCGGCTGTCAGGAATCGCAGTGTGCGTCCACATCCACAGCCACAATTTCTTACCTGCAAGCTGGTGTGCATTGCGGAGCAGATCTGGGGGTGGTGCTGTCCTCGATTGTAGTCCATTGCGGGATGTCACCCGAAAGGTCTTCTATTTTGCATCTTTTCACATGGATGATTGACACCCTGGCCGACCTTCCTTAAAACGGAGCGAGAGGGACTCCGAAGTGGTAACACCGTAGGAGAAATGGCTAAACTAGTGTTATAACTTATCTACATGATTACACTGGCATGTAGTTTTTTTGGATTCACTCTTAAAAAATATAAAAAAGACTTTTAAAATAAGCAGTGCCTGGAGATCTATGTTTTTTGCATAGGGGGGCTTTGTTGTGAATGGAATTAGAGCATGCTGAAAATGAAAGAATATTAAATGAGTGCCAGTTTTCTGGAGATAGATATAAATAATTTCAAAATAACAATTCTTTAGGAATTCAATTATAATTAAAAAAGTTATATAATATACTAATGAAGCTTAAGTATGGTTTATTATGTTATTATTATACAGGTTGAGTATGCCTTATCCAAATATCCGTTATCCAAATTATTCCGAAAACCATACATTCCAGAAAGTGAAAAAAAAAATTCTTGCTAAAAGCACTACTGGGGACCTCTGTAACAGCACTACTGGGGACATGATATGTAACTGGCACTACTGGGGACCTCTGTAACAGCACTACTGGGGACATGATATGTAACTGGCACTACTGGGGACCTCTGTAACAGCACTACTGGGGACATGATATGTAACTGGCACTACTGGGGACCTCTGTAACAGCACTACTGGGGACATGATATGTAACTGGCACTACTGGGGACCTCTGTAACAGCACTACTGGGGACATGATATGTAACTGGCACTACTGGGGACCTCTGTAACAGCACTACTGGGGACATGATATGTAACTGGCACTACTGGGGACCTCTGTAACAGCACTACTGGGGACATGATATGTAACTGACACTACTGGGGGCATCTGTAACAGCACTACTAGGGACCTCTGTAACAGCACTGCTAGGGACCTGTGTAACTGCACTACTGGGGACATGATATGTAACTGGCACTACTGGGGGCATCTGTAACAGCACTTATGAGGACATGATATGTCAGGGTTGCCTACCCTCCCGGAATGGCTGGGAGGGTCCCGGAAATCGGGTCCCCCTCCTGGCCCCCAGAAAGGGGGGCAACCCTCCGGCATTGCTGTCTACCTCCCGGAAACTGCCCCTCAATGCCTGAAATACCGGCATTGCACGGCGGGGCTAAAATGTTGAGACCGCTCAAGACACACCCCAACAGAGCATTACTTATGTGGCTCCGCCCCTTTACCCTCCCATAGATGGCCCCGCCCCTCGCTTCACAGAGCTGGCTGCCCTCTCCCTGAGAAGACTAAAAGTCGGCAACTATGTGATATGTAACTGGCACTACTGGGGACATCTGTAACAGCACTGCTGATGACATGATATGTAACTGGCACTACTGGGGACATCTGTAACAGCACTGCTGGGGACATGATATGTAATTGGCACTACTGGGGACATCTGTAACAGCACTACTGAGGACATGATATGTAACTGCCACCACTGGAGACATCTGTAACAGCACTACTGAGGACATGATATGTAACTGCCACTACTGGGGACATCTGTAACGGCACTACTGAGGACATGATATGTAACTGGCACTACTGGAGACATCTGTAACAGCACTACTGAGGACATGATATGTAACTGCCACTACTGGGGACATCTGTAACGGCACTACTGAGGACATGATATGTAACTGGCACTACTGGAGACATCTGTAACAGCACTACTGAGGACATGATATGTGACTGGCACTACTGGGGACATCTGTAACAGCACTACTGAGGACATGATATGTAACTGGCACTACTGGACACATCTGTAACAGCACTACTGAGGACATGATATGTGACTGGCACTACTGGGGACATCTGTAACAGCACTACTGAGGACATGATATGTAACTGGCACTACTGGAGACTTCTGTAACAGCACTACTGAGGACATGATATGTGACTGGCACTACTGGGGACATCTGTAACAGCACTACTGAGGACATAATATGTAACTGGCACTACTGGGCACATCTGTAGCAGCACTACTGGGGGCATGATATGTACAGTAACTTGCACTAAACATGTGCAAGAAAATGATTGCTTGGCACTTAAATTCAGTACCCGAGATAGTACACAAACTTTGTTTCATGTTTTTAAACCTTGTTTTATGCACAAATAAAATATATTTGTGTGTATTTCACGTGTTTGATGTGTTTATACAACATAAATGCAAGATACCTCATTGAAATATAAAAATATTCTGAAATACGGAATAATCCGTTATCCAAAAATCTTCTGGTCCCGAGCATTTTGGATAAGGGATACTCAACCTGTACTCCCCTTTCAATATAAAAATATTCTGCTTTGTGCTGCTTCTGTAGTTTTGGATCTCAAGCTCACAGAACCAATAGGATACAGGTTTAATTCCAAAGCCTTTAGACTTATACTGGCTTCTCCCCCCTGAGGCTTGTGAACATGCAGGGCAATAAGTGCCTTGTTTCTAATCTCTGCAGGAATAAGACAGCTACAAGATGAAAAGACAACAATCAGCAAATCCATGAATTAGGACAGCACAAAATCCTCCTTACTCTTCCTATGAAAGTACAAGAAAGGCTTCCTGGGTAGCGCTGCCAGGGGTGTGTAGCCAAAGCAGCCATTTGAATGTGGGGAAGTCAGTCCCACAGAAAAGATAAATATGGACAAGAATGAAGTGGCGCAGGGAAAGTTTACAGTAAAATATATTTTAATGACATTCTTAACAGTTAATAAGTAATGATTAATTAAAAAACAATAACAGTAATAATAAAAACAGGTGTGGGATGGGAGCAATGATAGTAGGTGGAATATGCAGTGGACCGGACCAATAGTGGTGAATGGTGGTAAGTCCCGTTCCTATTTTGCTGCCTTTGAGAACCAATGTAACTAGGTATTTGTGGTATGGTTGGAGAGAGTCTAAGTGGCGATAATTATGCAGGCTTGTAATCCATGTAGGGTGTCATGTGCAGCTGATGTCCTCACTAGGTGCGGTGTGGGTGCCAAGGCAAGGGCATAATTGTAATCCAAAGTTGGAGTAAGCATATTCGGTCGACGGATCAACGGTGTCTAGCACGACCATGTTATGGTCGACCACGCTTAGTCGAACACATCTAGTTAGGCGCCTATAGATAGTCGACAGCATCTAGATTCACAGTAACGTAAGTTAGACGCAAGCATTAGATCGATGGAAAAGCGATCGACAGTCATAAGGTCAACATGAGTTTATCATGTTTTTTGCTTTAGACCGTCTTGGTTCATACTTCATACCTCCCAACTGTCCCGCTTTTCACTGGACCTTCCTGTTTTTTGGGGGACTTTTCTGCATCCTGTCTGAGGCCAGAAGTGTACAGTGGAGGGGGGGGGCAGTTGGGAGTTCCCCTTGTCACCCATGCTATTCCTATAGTCACAGGGGCTGGGGGCATGGCCAGCAGTTCACAGAGCTGCTGGCCATGCCCCCTCAGCTGCAAAAATGGGGGTGTGGCCTCGAAGGAACATTGCGGGCGCCCCTTACAGCTCGACCACTCGCCCCAAATTCTGCTGTGTCCCGCTTGCCGTTCATCCAATGTTGGGAGGTATGATACTTTACCATCCATGGGTGGGAAGACTGTACATTTAGTTGGTGTCCATGTTGACGTACAGTATGTACACATGATAAACTCATGATAAACTCATGTCGACTTTATGATTGTTGCTCATGCTCCCGACGACCTAACGTTAGTGCTTGAATTTTGTTACTGTCGATCTAGATGGCGTTGACTAGCTTTCGATGTATAACTAGACAAGTTAGACTAATGTCATGGTCTACCCTAACATGGTCAATCGACACTGTCGATCCGCTATACCATAACCAAGGCCCCCCTAACCCCCCTTATTGTATTCATTTATTTTGTTGGTGCCATCAAAGAGTAAGTAATAAGTAAGGTAAGAAAAAGCACACAAGAGAAGAGGGCCCTGCTTACATTCTACCTCATCACACATCACTGTGGTAAAATACATACACTGGAGTAGGGTCATTAATTACATCTTTGCAAGCAACATGTTTCGAGAACGCAGGTCAGTCTCCTATAGGTTAGAGCGTCAGCATTTAGACAGACATGGACAATAAGATTTAAATTATTAAATCAGAAAATAATTGTTACTCGCCAATAATACAATGTTCCATTTAGAAGTGAGAGCAAGCATCCACCGCGACCCTCCCACTGAGCAGTTCACACATTCCTGTGTTGTTTGGACTGCTCCCTCACTTCTGTGGTTCTGTCTGAATTGGGCCCACACTGCGGGAAACTGTGACCACAAAGTGGGCCGGAAGGACAATTGCAGAAAGTGGGACTGTCCCTCCCAAAGCAGGACAGTTGGGAGGTACTATATGCGGCAGGTAATTGTCTCCAATTTATGTCAAAATATTAGTTTACAGCAATTTTCTAGTGATCTGCAAAACTCTATATGTAATTCATTCGAGATCAAATAGCCAAAAAAATGTATCCTGGTTTTTCTAATATTTTCAATAGAAATCACCAGATAATAAGCAGAGATTTCCTAAATTGCTAAATAATGTACATAAACGAAAAACATACTGAAAAATGGAGGTGTCTGCGGCATCTAGATAATTTGCCGACAGTTGGATCCCATCGGTCAGGATGCCGACAGCAAGATCCCAATTTTCGCCAGCAGGAATCCTGGCACACAGGGTCTATTCTTCCTTTTGGGGGAAAATAGGTAGAGGCTCCCTGGCTTCCCCCTGCTCAAAAACTTTATTAAACTCAATTATAAATTCACATATAAAATTGCCAAAAAGGCCGGGCTGTGGCCATTCCCACCTTTCTAAACTTCTGTGTGAGGCACGGCTCCTTGGCCGTGCTGGGTTTTGCCACCCGGCAGTAGCCGGAGCGTGTGAAATAGCCCTAAGTCTATTCTAGCTGTTGGCATGAGCAAACATATTAGCAATGGCACTGGGGAGGTGGATTGAGGTGGTTATTAAATACCTGGGCCTGGTGGCGGACCGGGTCCTCTGATGAACTTTGAGTTAAAAGCCTGTATGATAAATATGTTAATGTATAATGCTTATCACTTATAAATTGGCTACGTGTTCTTTTGATCTCCCAGGTGCAGAAAGTAAATATGTTATGCCAGAACATGAAACACACAGAGATATTCAAAGACCATCCAAGAAGTACTATACTTTTATAGCGTCTCCAAAACAAGCACAAGGTAACACAGAGACCGCAGATGACAAAAGACAAAGTAGCAACAAGAGCAGCCAGACAAAACTGAACAGTTTCGCTGAAGAACTAAAGAAACTCTATTGCCCAGCTTCGGTATCAGCTGCCTTCAGCAGGCCTGGGACAATCCCATTTCAAAGACTGGAAGATAATTCCTGTGCAAATAGCTCCCCTATATATCAGTCTGGTAAACTACCACCATCGCAGATAATAGCAGCTCCAGCTATGTGTCCGCAGGAGACTGAACTAATAGATATTGCTCCAATGACTAGTGAATCAGTGCCAGGGCCACGGAAGCCCTTCTTTTCCAAAAACCCCTTCAGAACAGGGTTTGAATGTCAGTCCTCTCACAGACAGGATCCAACTTTTATGACTCCAGATCTGTCAACAATATTATCTGAAGAGATTGCACTGACAAGGAGAAATTCAGATCCTTTCTCAAGTTTGCTTTACAGACCATACTACAGTACAGACCAAAGCCTGAACCCAAGTAAGTTGTGAGTCATTGTGTAGTACAGTAGCATTTGTGTGCAAATGGCCAGATATAGCAGTGGTAAACAGTGGCGTATCTATAATGGGTGCCCAGGGGCAGGGCTGGCGCCACCACTAGGCAGGTTTAGGCATTTGCCTAGGGTGCCGGCCACTGGAGGGCGCCAGTGTGCAGCAGGGAGCAGAGAGGTAAGTGGCTCCAGGGGGGATACATTGTGCCGTGCAGAGGCTGCTGCAATACTGGGCCCGGGCACAGGCACCAGGAGGAGAGCGGGCTGTGACTGTGAGAGTGATGGAGCAGCATTATTGCCACCATTACTGCCTTTTTTTTTTAATTGACCTTGCTCCTCCTCTCCCGCCCCCTGTCCTTCCAAGTAGAGTGCATGGTGAGTGCCTCCTATACCCCCCGCCACCCCCGGGAAATGATGCAGCGGCCTGCTGCCGCATCACACCGGGCATCACCCCCTCGCCCCGGAACTCTGCGGCAGGCTGCCGCCGCAATCCATGGCACCCCCCCTGTACAGCGGCCAGGGGCGGGTGAGCATCAAGCGTCTCCCCCACCCCACGGAGCACCGTGGCTCAATCACCAGCATCCCCCTCCACCGAGCACCGGAGCACACCCCCCCCCCCCCCCCCCCCGAGCCTGGGGTGCTCCGGTGCTCACTGCCCAGTGTTTTACGCATGCACAGTATGCAAAAATTACTATCACGTCAATTCCCCAGACCTTGTAGTCCCCAGGCAAAGACTTGGGCATGTACAAGGTAGTGTGTGAGTGTGTGTGTGTGTTTGGAGAGCAATAAGCAAAACTAAAAGGTTTCATTAATGGAACAGTTTGATAAGAGTATGGTCACTAATGGTGTGGTGGCAGGTATCCAGTAGGGTGACCAACTCATCCCTTTAATCCGGGACACATATTAATTACACAGGTTCTGTGGCTGGCTTTCACCTGGTTTTAAACTGCCACACCTCAAGACTCCATTTCACCTGGTTTTAAAATGCCACAGAACCTGTGTAATTAATATGTGTCCCGGATTAAAGGGATGAGTTGGTCACCCTAGTATCCAGGTAGTCTGGGCTGAAAGATGGTAGGATGAGACAGAGCTGGAGTAGACAATGGAAACCATGACAGAGCTTGAGAATTATGAAGATACTGGCCATGGGGTTTCCATGAAAACAGGGGTGTGGCATATTAGGCTGATCATTCTCATATCGACATACATCAGGTGTATATGAGAATGTTAATGTGATTAAAATGTCAAGATGCAGCATGTTGACACTATAGCATGTTGACAGTGACTATGACTTTCATCATGTCTACACTTATGACATGTGGAATGTGGACATGATAAAAACGTTGAATGTCTGTGTTGGCAAACTGGTCACTCACCTCATCCAGGACACCACCACTGGACTTATACGGCAGAATTATACGGCAGCGCAGGGCAGCACCACTGGACTTGTACGGCAACACAGGGCAGCACCGCTGGACTTACAGTATATGGCAGCACATCACACCACCACTGGACTGACTTATGCTGCAGCACAGGGCAGCACCACTGGACTCATAAAGCAGACTAATACGGCAGCACAGGGCAGCACCACTGGACTCATAAAGCAGACTAATACGGCAGCACAGGGCAGCACCACTGGACTCATAAAGCAGACTAATACGGCAGCACAGGGCAGCACCACTGGACTCATAAAGCAGACTAATACGGCAGCACAGGGCAGAACTGCTGGACTTGTATGAAAGACTTTTACGGCATCACATGGCAGCACTGCTGGACCTATAAGGCAGACTTATACGGCAGCACAAGGCAGCACTGATGGACTTGTAAGGCATACTTATACAGCAGCACAGGGTTTCACCGCTGGACTTATACAGCATACTTATATTGCAGCACAGGACAGCAATGCTGGACTTATACGGCTGCAGACTTTCACTCATATGACATCTGCCGCCACACTGCATGCAAGGTTGCAGGCAGATCAATTGCACAATAGACAGCTGCGTAGGGAATCACAATTCTAGGTGGCTTTGATCAGGGGTGGGTGGTGCTCACACAATCAGAGTTGCGATAGGGGGCATGTTATGATTTTTTTTGTATTGGTTCCAGTGAATGGGTGGGCATTACTTTGCGCAGGGCCTAAAATGCTGTCAAGATGGTGCTGGTTGCAGGACATAGTCCCCAGAGGAGGCTCTCTATAACAATTGCAGGGGGAGGAGCCAGAGCTTTTCATCAAGCCCCACCCCCAGTACACTAAATGCCATGATTTCCTGCTCTTCGGGGAAGGGGAGGGGCTAAAATGACGCAATTTGCATCAATTTGCAATTTGTGGCTCCTTTCCAAGGAGCCAACCGGTAATTAAATGAGCAAAGGAGTAGGCTGTAGGGAAGGGGGGGGGGGGGGGTAGCTAATTGTGAAAGGCTTGTCTACCCTTCCAGAGGGCAGGAAGGGGGACACGGTAGCCTTTCGGACAATCCAGAAGAGTAGGCAAGTATGTTGCAGGACCTGTGCTGTGCAGTTTCATACACATCGGGAAACTACAAAATTGACAAAATGACATGTGACCATGAATCAGACCCTGTGGGCCCGATTCAGCAAGGTTCGCTAAGCAACGGTTGATCATTTATTGGTACTTGTTTACTAGCACGGCGCCCGTCGGGTCCCATCGCATACCATTAGTTAAGGTATGCAATGGGACCCGATCTGACCCGATATTCGGGTTTTAAGAGCTTCCTATTCAATTTTAAAATCACGTCGCATCGCATGCCATTACAATGGCATGTGATGCGATGCAACGCAATTTCATATTGTACAGCCACCCTGATGGCTGATTACTATGTTAAATGCACCCAAACACCCAATTTTTAACTGTACAGCCACCCTGATGGGTAATTATTATGTCAAATGCCCCCCATTGTTAACGCCACCCCACTATCAACGCCAATCCGAAGCGTGGCAAGCGCAGGGGCGGCGGTACGCATCCTCCGACCTTTTCATACCCCCACTATCCACGTCACCGTGGAGTTGATTTTAGATAGTGTGGCGAGCGGACACGGAATACATGTGAAGTAATACGCGTCCCCTCGCTGTGCTCGCCACGCTGCGCTCGCCACGCTTCGGGCTTGGTGGCTCGCTGCGCTCGGCACACTATATAAAATCTACTCCACGCCAACGTGGATAGTGGGGGTATGAAAAGGTCGGAGGATGCATACCGCCACCCCTCCTGGGCTCGCTGCGCTCAGGGTGTACACTCAGGGTGAGTGTACAATTAAAAATAGGGTGTTTGGGTACATTTAACATAGTAATCAGTCATCAGGGTGGCTGTACAATTAAAAATCGGGTCTGATCGCATCGCATTGACCCGATCTGATAGACACGATGACATAAGATTGAAATCGGTGGCGCCGTGCTAGGAAACAAGTAAAGATTTATCCTGCCTACAGAAATAAAAGTCAGTCTGAACTGACTTTTATTTCTTCCGCAAACGACGAAGAAGGGGACATCCTAGTACGCCAGCCACCTGCCCCCGGCAGGCATCGGCATGTCTGCGTTCCCATGGGAATGCCCATCGTTTTCATGGGGACGCCCATAAAAAGCTGCCCGTTCCCATGGTCCAGCCCGGTTTCCTGCCCTCCTTCCCCGGCCCAGCGAGTGTGTAAATTGCCAAAGCCGTTCAGTGCCGGCGTTTGCACATACCGGAAATGTGCTTGTGCAAACCCCAGCCGTCGGGGCGGGGGCCGCATTTGGATCACTTTGAATGATCCTGAATCAGACCCTGTATTTGTAACATCACATTTTACAGATTGTGTTGTCTATGAATAAAACTGGGATGACAATAGTTAATTCACTCTCCCATGTTGTGTAGCCTGGGTAATGAACATTTAAGGCAATATTCCAGAGAACAAATGTGCTATGTTTCACGTCCAAATTTGTAACGAAGCAATTATTATGTGCATCATTTTCACCGATCTCTAAATATGTCCGACTACAGAACTTTTATTTATGAGTTACGGGTGCTAGGGGGATTGCACATATACCGTTTGTCTTGGTTTATCTCTCTTATTTACATCAAATAACCTACAATTTAGCTTCATCACAGCCAGCCGAGGTGCATTATTTGTAATATCTTGTCTGCAAGATCCTCAGATTTGTACACTACAAAGGACATTATAGAGAATCAGAGGCAGCCTGTAATCATCCATCTCTCCCTAGGATGAGTCTGCAAGGATTACGCTCAATGTTTCGAACGATTTAAATGGAGATGCATATTCTCTGTAGAGTAAAAGTAGATAAGTGGATACATTATAAATATTTAGTATGTAGAAAGGCCTGGCAGAGTTTTAGGACAGACTTTATAGTGGATTTAGATTGTTACTCCACAGGGCACAAATTGGAAATAATTAAGGATACGCTTTCACATAAATCAAGAGAATAAACTTGAAATGCTAGATTACGAAATAGCTGCCAGAGGGCAGTCTTAAGAGTTCACAATTTACTTATAAGAACAGACTGAACATTTTAATGAATTCTAAAGATTGTTTGTTATACTTGTTTATGAGGTTTTTTTTTTGTATCGTCCCAGGAGCTTTCCCGCACCATTGCGTGTAAAAATGCCTTTGAAGGCCTTATAGGAGTTTATTAAGAAAATTGGTCTAATTTAGAAAGCAATCTTTTTATAATCGGGATTTATGGCCAAGTTTATGTTTCTAAATGTGAAACTAAGAGATCTTGTAATTAAAAAGTTATAGCCCATTGGCAAGTAACTGCATGGTACTGTATCTAACAACCAGAAAATGATTTCTAGTATATGGTTCGCATAGCCTGCACATTCTAGGCAGCCTGTTCTCAGCAAATTATACACATACCACATCAGCCTTTGCATACACATTATAGACTGACTGCGGTCCGCGCCAGCCTGTGTCCACTCCTAACAAAGGTTTACACCAAGATAGATGGTCGCAGATGCTCCCCTAAGTCAGAGTATGCACTCCAACGTCAATGGTCAGCTTGTCAGCCAATGTCCTCTTAAGCTTAGCTTGGAAATACAAAACAGAGGTAATTCTGGGTAAAAGCTAAAAAAAAGCTAAAAGCTATCCAATAAGAAAATAGCATTTTGTCTTCCTTGTAGTCAGGGCTGCAATCAGATGGTGCTTTCCAACCATTCTATGGTTCAACTATGTAGTGTTGAATATACTTGTGAATTTTTTTGGATACGCTACTTGTTGTTGGCACTTTTGAACACTATCCAACTGTCCCACCTGTGGGCCGACCAGTGTCCCACTGGCAAGGGAACAGTTATGGGAGTAGCCAGGTACACCATGACCATACAATAGAGTGGGCAGCAATGCAGCTGCCTGCCTGTATACATTGCAGCCTCCTGTCTCAACTGTCTCCTACAGTGTCTCTTGGTACTGGGAGAGCCATGCTGTTTTGGCATAATGTGTAAGGGGCACTGCTGTGTGTGTCTAATGTGAATAAGGGATACTACTGTTCGGCATAACTTGAATTTAGGGTAGTTCTGGTGCATATGGGGCAAAATCACCAATACACTTTCTGTCACAGGGCACCAAAATCTCTAGTTACAGTACTGACTTTTGTGAGTAGAGTTTACACATAATAATTCTGTTCATAAATCTTAATTCTTGTTTATTATCTTTGGTGCTCCCTATGTTGACCACACTTCACAACAATATATTTGCAATCAGTCAGCTAGTTGGCTGGTTGATAATCTGGCAGTGTAAGGGAAAGCAGTAATCAGTCATTTGCTCCCACATGGGCAACAATGTGCATGGGCAAAAATGGTAAAGTACGCCTACTTCTGGGCTTCCAGGATCAGCAAGGAGGAGATCATGGGCATAATCACTGCCAGCTACTCTCCCTGTCATTGCTACAGTGGTAAATGGTAGCTGGGGGATCAGGAGCATCACTGCTGGCTGCTGGCCCTGTCATCATGGGACTGGTAGTGGTATGCAGGAGCCAGGTGGTGGGGTGCTGGGCAGGTCAAAGGGACCAATGGGGGAGGTATATTTTGGAGATCACTCACTGCAACATTGGCACTTAAAGGGTTAAGATTGGCACATTAATACCTAGCAACATCTATGTTTCAGACACTGCAAGTATCTTTAGAAAGATATTTACATACTGTATATATACATATAATATTTAGATATGTCCTGGTAGACCAAGGCTCAATATGCCACCCAGCTTGACTGAGCGGCACAGAACGGACTAGAATATGGACCCTTTATTTATATTTGCCATTTTATTTGCATTGAAGATGCCAAATTGTTTTTGAGACTCTGGGCTGCAATGTGAAATACTCAGAAATTAATTTAAAAATATGCAAAGTTCCAGATGAAACACAATGGAACTAGACATGCGACAAAACTGCACTGCTGCATTGCCGCACTACCTACACACATTCAGACTCATTGCCAGGCAGGTGTTCATATGTCACCCATGAGAGAGGGTTTGTTTGATGCGACTTCAGCCACTGTGTATGGGAACCAGTGTTGGCTGAAGCGCCAACCATGTAGTGGTGGAGGGGGGGGGGGGGGTTAGGTACATACATGCACACATACATGTTATCATGTATGTAATACTGTATATGCAGGGCCGGCAACAGAAATCTTGGGACCTGGTACATGGATTTCTCTGGGGCTCTCCTAACTGCACACCCAGGTTTTAATTACATTGAATATATTTGTATTATTATGATAAAATCTGATAATTAATATTCACTATGCAATATAATAGGGCAGAAATGAGGGTGCAGCATTGTGCTTCACGGTGTTACATGATGTCACTTAACGCATTAGTACTGGTAGCTGGACAAGTAACCAGACAAGGGGGGGGTTACTGGATTGGGGTACCTGTAACTTTCCTTCCAGAAACCCAGGTGAACAGGCAGTCCCTCTATAAACCATTGCTATGGCTGCACTGTTGCAGCCATGCTTACAGCCCCTGAGCCCCTCAGAGCAATGGGGCCCCTCACAAGGTTGGGGTCCATTACGAGTGTCCCCCTTGACCCCCTCCCCCCTGCTTCCTCTGTGTCTGCCCTGAATATATGGCCCCCAGGGATCACCAGTGCTGAGTGAATCAGCATAAGACACACTGTTAAGCCCGCCCCCCGGACTCCAGTAAAATTAGCCAATTGGATTAAAGAGTATAATTGTTGTTGCAAAAAATGACAAAAAAAATAACGTCTTTTGTATTTCTTTTTAGTGATGGCACCCTTATCCACATTGGAGGCGTCGTGTACTGCTGTGCTGCCTATAGCATCTTATCAGGACATCACCTGTCTTTCTGAGCCATCACCTTCCTACTCAGCTCTCCATACATCTTTCACTTCCACCCAAGCTACCAATCCTATACACAGTACTCTGGCAAGAAGAGCTAGTTCTGAAGCCCCTGAAGACCTCAATGTTCAGAATTTTTCAGACCCATTATTAGTCTTTCCACCGCCAACTCATTCTACTAATCCTTTCATATAAATGGCAGCGTTCTATTATTATACTTTTTTATTGTTAGTTAAACTGCAGTTTGAAAAGAAAGTTAGTTAAAAAAAAGGTTTTATTGTATTTATATTGTTATATTTAAGCAAAATAACCCAGTTAAAAGGGAAAACATCAGAAACCCATTAGTCCAGAAATTAATTCTGCATAGAGGCAGTGGCGATAGAGAGAGAGGGGGGGGGGGGGGGGGGAATTGGTACTTTTTACCCAGACTCGGGTCTGCTGGAAAGGCCCAGGTCCTGCTCCCTCCTCCCCCTTTGCAGGGAGCTGGGCAGTGGGGAGAGATAGGACAGCACAGCCTCTCTCCCCAGCTTAGCACATGCTGCTCAGTGCCGTGTGCTGAGCTGGGGAGAGAGACAGATGCAGCAGCAGCCTGTCCTCTCTCTTCCTCTCATTAATTTTTTTTCAAGGGGGTGTGGCCATTCTCCTCCCGGAGGCTCTGCCCTCGCCCAGTGGCCATGCCCCTCCATTTTACCTGGATCTGGCCGACCTGTCGGTGCCCCTGCATGGAGGTACTGATTTTAAATTGTATTTAATTGTAGAGAGGCTGTGAATGCCGTTTCCAATAAGTACAGTATAAAACATTTTTCATCACTGACAGTCAGTGTGAGAGTGGTCTGCCTCAGTGTTAATGTCATAGTTTTCAGACCGAACAAGGACTGGACATGGGGAGACAGATTGAGCTTGCCTTTTAGTTGTTTCTTTTCTGTCTCTGAAGTGCCTCTTTGATGAAATAGGAATTATAATGTATTTATGTCTTTTTTTTTTTTTGCAAACTGTTAAGGTATCTCTTTAAAAAACAAAAAACACAATAATAATTAAATATTTTTTTTTTTGTTTTCATCCATAACGTGCACAAACAGGTGCTCGTATTATACTATATGCTATGTTGCAGCTAATTTTGTTAATTTCTTCCTCACAATTTGAAAATAAAAAATAGACCAAATTCACCAAAATGATGCCCACTTTGTGTAATTTTTGCAGAAAATGTCTAATTCGTATCGCTGATCCAGTGAAATAAAGAAATAGAAATGCATCATAAACAACAGATTTGAGGTACGGAGTCAGTTACTTTATTTCTTATACTCCTTCAGACTGCACAAATAACCGGGTCAATCCTGGACAGCTTGCGGTGTAAAAGGACCATGACGAATGTCCCAGGTCCAGCAACCAGGCAATCCGACCCGGGATAAAAGCAGTGTTATTCCTGGGCCAGACCCAGGTTGCTGGGCAGTGTGAACGGGTAAACCGGGTCGAGCTACCAGGTCCGGTGCATTTTAATGGAGGAGTCAGCAGCATCACCTCAGTGCTGCCTCGTCCCCCACCCCACCTGATGTGCCGCAGCTCCACCCTGCTCCCGGATGATGTCCCAATGTCCAAATCCAAGGTGCGACCCGGCATTTGCAATGTGAACGGGGTATTATTGTGTTGATTCTGTTGTTACATAGTTACATAGTAGGTAAGGCTGAAAAAAGACTTGCGTCCATCTAGTTCAACCTGGTATAGATATCCATTGCTGATTTGGTAGGTTCTGGTATTTTACAGACAATTTATATTTCTTATTTGTACCCATGGATGTTTTTCTCCAGTAAATGTTTGTCCAACTTTGCCTTGAATGCATTTAATGAGCCACCGTTACCACCTCTCTGGGAAGAGAGTTCCAGAGTTTGACTGTTCTGACCGTAAAGAAATTCTTTCTACTAGCTGAATTAAATCTTTTTTCTTCTAATCTATACTCATGCCCTCGTGTCCTAGATTCCTTTCTAGTAGAAAAGAGGGTGTGTGACAGTTCCTTATATTGGCCCTTGATATACTTGTACATGTTGAGCATGTCCCCCCTTAAACGTCTCTTTTCTAATGTAAATAGTCCCAAATTGCTTAATCTCTCCCCGTAGCTTAAATTCTCCATTCCCCTAATAAGCTTTGTTGCTCGCCTTTGGACTTTTTCTAATTCTATGATGTCCTTTTTAGTGGTAGCAAATCATTGTATACATAAGTAAAAAAGTGAGCCAAAGATAATAATGGATTTCACTGTTGGCACTGATTTTTTTATGGTTGTGGATTAATAGATCTACAATGTCTAGAATAGACAGTCAAAAGGTTGACATGCAATACTGTATGCCAATAGGGCCGAAAGGTCAACAGGGTCAAAAGATCGACATTCAAAAGGTTAAAAGGTTCCAAAAGTCAACATGGTCAAAAGTCCACATTTAAAAGGTAGAATTTCAAAAGGGCGACATGAGTTTTTCACATTCTTTGGGTGTCAATGTCGACAATGGTCCTCAATTAGCTTCGCTCGCCATGCATCGGGCATGGGGACATGCTTGGCACACTGCTTGGCACACTGCTTCATATAGGCAATGTTACTCCTAGGTGTTCATTTATATATTCGCATTTGATGGGGAGAATTTAGTCCCCATCACGGTGCCTTGTTCTTGTAGATGAAACATACCATTGAAATCAAAGTAGTTATGGTTCAATATGAACTTTATGCTGTCAAGAAGAAAAACCCATTAAACGGTGGTAACTTGGTGTCAATAAGATTCTTGCAACTGACTCCAATCTCGAAGTGTGGGAGACCAATGCACATAATGTCTGTACCTCTATGGTCATCCATATCTATTAGATGGCACCCAATCAAATATTGACAATTCCCTCAAAAGACTGGTAGAATCTTTGAGGTAAGAGCATTGTAATTTCATGTAGATTTGTCATTTTAAATCTGGGAAATGAGATATGTTTGCTGTGAGGGAGTCTACTCCTGCCACTATTAGCCTACCTGGTGGGCATTCTTTGTTCTTATGGACTGGGGTCCTTAACTATGTGTGGGAGCATGCATCATTAACAATATTGAGTGTACACACTAGAGGATATTTTAAACAATCTCAGTAAGTAGCCCCTTTCTAAACAATATCTTTAAAATATCTTCTAGTGTGTATGGGGCTTAACTGTGATATTTTCTTTGTTCCTATACGGGATTCTTTGACTGCCTTTGCTTCCCCCCAATTTTTGCAGATGGCTTTGACAATAGGTTTTCCATTCCTCTGCTATTTGGTGAAAACAGCCACATGCTCTAATATTGTGGTCTTCCTGACATCCTGCCACATTACATCAGGTTATATGTATCAGCAGCAGATGTGTCTTTTTCTCTTTGGTGAAGTAGTTACGCTTGAATAAATGTTCACAGATAAACACGTACACACATACACAAATTACAAGGCTTCAATTAGCAAAGTCAAGAGAAAAGTGAGTTAAATATTAGACATTATGGTCCATAGGTGATCATGACAGCTAAGTTCTTACACCTTCTGGTATTTTCTGTTGTGAATAGTTGAACATAATAGTAAATGAACTACCAGTGTAAACACATTTACTTTATATACTGTAGTTAGAGGAGAACTCCACATACCTCTTCACTGACTGCCAAATGTCACAGATGTGGGTTTTGATGGTCTCGTGTGATGTTCAGGAACTACCGCTGACTCAGGACGTGGAGATTTAATGAAAGATATCTGCATAAAAACAATTACACTTGCCAATATCGTCTTTGAGTAAAACTACTGAAAGTTGAACTATGCTTACAAATATGTCTTTGCGGCAAAATTACTGAAAGCTCAGAAGAGGTCACACATACTTCTTTGTGGCAAAAAGAAAACATATAAAGGGTCCAGTATAAATACTTGAAGAAGATTGGTGAGTTGTAAAACTTGGATCAAAGTGGGACGATAGTCTGAATGAGGAGAGGTGCCAAAGAAGAGGAGGGCGTAACATGCAAGCCTGTTTGGTCTCGGAGGCAAACCACAACTGATTGCAAGGCTTGGACATGGAAGGAGCTGAATACTAGATTGCTGGATCAGCTGAACACGACTGCAAAGAGTACCAGGAAGTGGAACCAATGAGCTGAGACAGATCCCTCTTATAGCAGGAGGGTGGCTGCCATTGATCCCCAGTGCCAGAATCCAAGGAAAGAGCAGAACCTAGCAAATAATATATTTTGCCCTCAAACAGGATTGTGCTGCTGGCCTCCAGGCGCCCATGCCAGACCCTGCAGCTGCTACAGCCCAAGGACTTAGCTCCCAACACTGTTGAGACTGACTTATATTCGCAGCCACGGGGAGGAAGACAGGACAGGCGGCTGATGTCATGTGGTCGATGCCTGCCACTGGCCCCTGGCAGGCATCGACCCGCCCGCGCACCCAAGGGAACACCCAACATTTTCATGATCCCTATGAAATGCTGAGCATTGCCATGGGCCAGCGCCACCATCACCCCAGTCCCTCTCTCCCCTCTGTGAACTGCCTGGCGAGTGGATCCAGTGAATCGTTCACATTTGTATAAGGCAGCTTTGGTTCTTCCTTCTACAAATCCACCCACCACAAAGGACAAATCACAGGGACGAACATAACGGCGAGTATGAGTGCAGTAGCCACCAGTACTTGGTCGTGGGTCCTCCACTGGATTCCGTGATCATCAGCAGAAATGTCAGTGTGGGAGGTCACAGCTATTGTCACACTCCCTCATTGACTGCATGGGGAGCTGGCTCCAGATCAGAGAGGATGTCTCCCCGAACTCAGCAGTATGGGTGGCGGGGGAGGGGGCAGGTGTTCCCTTCACATGTACACACGCTGTATACATGCCCCTAGAAACAGGTCCTCTGATCTCTATAGCTGGCATTAGCTGCCAACCATGCCAGGGCTGCATCATTGCTCACCGTCCAGGGGTT
Source organism: Crinia signifera (assembly GCF_055691185.1). Lineage (NCBI taxonomy): Eukaryota > Metazoa > Chordata > Amphibia > Anura > Myobatrachidae > Crinia > Crinia signifera. Next base: position 34,191,606 of record NC_139224.1, on the reverse strand, counting down.
GATCTGAACCGCCCACAAATGTTAAACCTTGCTACACCAGTGACTGTGCCTGTGACTGTATATATATAAAAGCTAAGCCCGCTCAAAGCAAAAGCTTTGAAAGCTAGTCTGCCACGTTCTGATTGCCTCTATGTTTCTGTATATGTGATTGCCTCTGTGTTTTTGTATGTGTGGAAGAGAAAGAGATGTAGTCTCACTCACTGCCAGCAGATGGCGGTGTTTCGGTTACACACGGACACTATACATATATATATATGTATATATATATAGGATAGTGAAGAGACAACAGCGGCACTCTGGGGATTTTTTGAAAAAAATCCCCAGAGTGCCGCTGTTGTCTCTTCACTATCCTGTACTTCTGTTCCTGAAGGCACCTGGGTTACCTGTACTGCTGGAGGAGTGCCAGGCCTACACCTCTACCTCTGTATATATATATATATATATATATATATATATATATATATATATATGTCCAATAGATCCGGCACTCCCACTGTAGTTCAAGGCCTGCTCCGGTGCCTTCCCAGGGGGGATACCCCAAAATACACAATGCAGCAGCTCACCAACAAGCAGGGGCGTCACTCGGAGACTTCAAACAGTGATTTCTTTATTCAGCAAAGCATGAATCCAACAATTGTTTCGAGCCTACAAGCTCGTCCTCAGGGATCCCTGAGGACGAGCTTGTAGGCTCGAAACAATTGTTGGATTCATGCTTTGCTGTATATATATATATATATATATATATATATATATATATATATATACATACATATATATACATACATATATACACATACATATATAGATCCACAAAGCCTGCACTTGCACTTTCACCTTTAGACAATGAGTGGGGTGCCTCAATGGAACACAGGTGTGAAAACCGGGTCCATCGCGTCGATCGCATGCCTTAAGTACCTTAAACTTAAGGCATGCATTCAACCCGACGGGCACCGTGCTAGGAAACAAGTACCGTAATTTATTCACTGCTTTTTTACCCCCAGGCGGTGCGATCGCATCACATTGCATGCGATCGCATTGCACCGCAAAAACACATGCGATCGCATGCGATTTTATAGGATGCAATTTACTTTACTATACACTTATGTCCAAATATATATCCAATTATCTTACTGTTAGGTAAGAAAAAGCACTCTCCACAATGATGTTTTTTTTTTTTAAACTCGTAAAAACAAACAAACGATAATGTATCAAAAAAAGACCTGTTGATGATATAATCCTTATCTCCAACGTTTCGATCACTAACCGTGATCTTTGTCAAGGAGTGAACCAAAGTCCAGCAGCAATGAGAGGTCACCAAAGAAAAATAGAATCGAAAGCTTACCTGAGCTTGAGATTAGATAAGCACCCTGTTTTTGTATGAAGAATTAGTTAGCTTCTAGCTCATTGGTGTTTCAGTCAGAGGAAGCTATTGGGTGTTAGGAAGAGCAGCTAGCCAGTGATAGCAGAGTAGGGGGAGGGGCTTAGGAGTTTATTTAAGGGCTGGCTGAGGTAAATTATTCCTCTTGCTGTTTTTTGGATTCCTGGAGACTGCTGCTCCCTGGAGTCTGATAAGGCTAAGTGTTTCTTTATTATACTCATAATTTCTCTCTTATTCAACCTTTTATTCTTTGCTTATCTGTCCCTAATTCTACAATTTCTTTTACAAGCTTGTAAAAAAAATTTTCTGACCAACTTTTCCTGTGAGCTTTTCAGTGCAGCCTGCTTGCGCTTTGCGGCCATTGTAGCTGCGCAGGGTTTTTTCTAGGTGCAGGGTGATAATTTTCTGTAGGTAGGGTAATGTCTCGCCCCCATCATAGCGCTCCCCCTCCCCGGCGTCTGGCTGAGGCGGCAAGGCCGTTACTGGCGGCCGCGTCATCACAGGCAGCCAGGGGAGCTCGCATGGCGGCGGCAGCGGTGGGGGGTTCGCGCCGAGCCCCAGCTCCCGCAAGTACCTCAGCGGGGGTTAGAGGGAGGGCGCGTGGGCGCAGTGCATCGGCGGGGCGGGCGGCTGCTCGCCCGGCCGGTGTATACGATGGAGTAATGGCGGCCGCAATGGTGAGGACGCCGGGCCCGGCCCCCTCGCCTTCTGGCCTGCAGGCTTGGTTGGCGAGGGGGGCGCAGGGCAGCAGGGCGCCCAGCAGGGAGGGTAGCCCCCAATTAAGGGGGGATGTTTCTGTAAGTGGGGGTACAGAGGTGGCGGCTAGCCCCGCCCCCTTATCCCCGGCGGACATTTTGTCTGCTGAGGATCACAATGCAGCAAGGGGCATTCTCACAGCCTCAGGGGCTGGAGATATGCAGCAGCAGGTTCAGGCAGTGAACCTGTCCGCTGCGCGCAGACAGGCAGATGTTAGAGTTAACGACTGGCAGTCTCCTCATTCAGGGAGAGGCGCCTTTTCACCCATAGTGAGGGTCAGGTCCTCCCCGTTAGCTGTATTTGCGCAACCACCAGCTACTCCGGTATTGGGGCAGGGGCCGATGCCGGTCGCTCCTCCCATAGGGCCCAAGGGATTTAGTGGGGTTCCAAATAATACTGCAGCGGTTCAGGCAGTTCAATTCAGAAGCTGGTCCCCGTATTTTAATACGGCTGTGGGCCAGCAAGGCATGCAGGGTCAGTTGTTGGATGGTCCTCAATGGTTCAATCCGCAGCAGCTAATGTACCAGCCCCCGGGTCAGGCATGGAGGGGCGTGGGTCCCAGCAGCCAAGGGCAACAGGTATGGGCGGTTAATCCGGGCTACGGCCAGGTACCTGTGGGTTTTTATGGGATTAGCGGGCAGCAGGGTGTGCCCAATTTGGGGCAGCAGGGCGTTTTTCAATTACCCCCCCTCCCACCCCATTCTATAGGGGCCAGGCCTCCAAGTGCAGCGGCAACAGTGCAGCAAGTTGCGCGGGGTATTGAGCATGATGGGGGGGCAACAGCGAGCGGGGAAGTGAGTTTGGGCAGGATGTTAGGTCCTTTCGAGGAGCCCCCAATCGCGGACCTATGCATCTCTCCACTGGGGGTGGTACCTAAGAGGGAACCTGGGAAGTATAGGTTAATACAACACCTATCTGATCCGGAAGGGGGATCAGTGAATTAAGCATTGGATCAGAAGGTTTGTAGCGTGAGCTATGAATTATTTGACCAAGCGTTGGTCCTAGTGCGGAGTTACGGTGAGGGAGCCCTTGTGGCTAAAGTGGATATTGAATCCGCGTTCAGGATCTTGCCATTACACCCAGATTCCTTCAGATATATGGGTTTTCAGTTGGGAGGCAGGTTTTATATTGATAGATGTTTACCGATGGGTTGTTTGGTTTCTTGTTCTTTCTTTGAATGTTTCAGCACCTTCTTGCAGTGGTGCATTAAGGTGGGGTGTAAGCAACAGGGAGTGACTCAATATCTAGATGACTTTTTGCTAATAGGACTTGCAGGTACTGAGGTGTGTGCAGAGTTGCTTTTTTCAGTCAAGGCCTTGTTTAAGGTTTTAGGGGTGCCTATTGCGGAGGAAAAAACGGAAGGCCCAACTAGAAAACTATCATATTTGGGTATTGAAATAGATACGGAACTGGGTATGTGTAGGCTTCCGAGGGACAAAGTGGATCAGCTGAAGGAGCAGTTAGAGGCATTTTTAGGGGTCAAGAAAGTCTCTTTGAAGCAATTACAGTCATTATTGGGTTTGATGAATTTTGCCTGCAGGGTTATTCCTATGGGGCGGGTCTTTTGTCGTAGACTGGAAAGGGCCACAGTAGGGGCCAAGAAGCCTCATCATCTTGTCAGAATTTCGGGGGAATTAAAGGAGGATTTGAGGGTATGGCTTTGCTTTGTGCAAGATTTTAATGGGGTCAGGATTTGGCAGAAGGCAGTGAGGAATGAGGAATTGCAGTTGTTTACAGATGCATCAGGAGCAAGGGGATTCGGGGCGTATTTTAAGGGGCATTGGTGCGCAGAATCGTGGCCGGAATCGTGGAAATTGAGGGGGCTTACGGGTAACATGTTACTTTTGGAACTGTTCCCAATAATTGTAGCTGTGGAATTATGGGCGGGGCAGATTTCAAATAATAATATTCTCTTTTGGTGTGACAACTTAGGGGTCGTCCATTCGATTAATAACCAGAGGTCAGTTTGCCCGGAGGCAATGCGTTTGCTTAGACACCTCATTCTGCGTTGTTTGCAAGAAAACATTTCCTTTACTGCTAAGCATGTTCCAGGGGTGAGGAATGAAATTGCGGATGCATTATCCAGGTTTCAATGGGATAGATTTAGGTGGTTGGCCCCGACAGCAGATTCAGAGGGTGTGATTTGTCCTGTTCATTTATGGCAGATCATCGAGCCGGCATTGAAGGCTTAGCTCTGAAGGCAATGGCACCAGGTACGCTGAGAACGTATTCAGCGGCTTGGAACGAATGGTCATTTTTTTCTGCAAGGTGGGGTGAGGGTAAGTGTCAAGAGGAGGCCATGTTGGATTTTGTTTGGTCATGCCATGAGGAGGGAAGGTCTAGGGCCGCAATGTCAGGTATTTTAGCAGGGATCGCTTATTTTTCAAAGTTGAAGGGTCTTAGGGACCCAACTAAATCTTTCCTGTTATCCAAGGCATTAAAAAGGTGGGCAAGGGAGCAGAAGGGGGAAGGTGATTTGAGAAGGCCGATAGATCCGGGTCTGCTTCGGGATTTAGTTAAGGCAGTATCGGGGATAGCGGTGGACGAGTTCGAATCAGCCTTATTCAGCTTGGCATTTGTCTTAGCCTTTTTGGGAGCATTCAGGGTGGGGGAGTTAGTTGCTAGGAGTAAGACTTGTTTGGTATCAGGGGTTTTGAAGGAGAATGTTTTATTAAAAGAAGACCTTATTTTAATAAAGATTCAGAGGTCCAAAACAGACCAGTTGGGAAGAGAACGGTGGATTTCTATAAAGGCAGAAGAAAGGAAGGAGATTTGCCCAGTGGAATTGGCAAATAAGTTTGAGTCGGTTAGGCCGCTTGGGGGAGCCTAGTGGTTAATTCATAGGGATGGGACGCCGCTAACCAAATTTCAATTCTGTAGTGTTTTTAATAAATGTTTAGTGGCTTTAGGTTTGCCAGAAGATGAGTACGGGTCGCATTCTTTCAGAATAGGAGCAGCAACTTGCGCGGCAGCGGCAGGCGTTTCAGAAGAGTCGATAAAGCGCTTAGGGCGTTGGAAATCCTCTGCTTTTAAGGCTTATATTAGGGGGGATAGGTTATAGAGAGTGCGCTCCTGGCGAGTTTGTTCTTTAGGTAACCCAGGGCCATAAGCCGCCTGCCTTTTATCAAGGGGGATTGGATGGCGTTTCACTTTTTTCCTCTTAAAATCTGAGGTTTTGTGTTGTTCACATCCATCTGGGTGGCCTAAAAAGCTGAGTTTACCTTACCTTGGCTAGTTGCTTTAGCATAAGTTATTTAATAATGAGTTTCTAATGATATTTTATATAATTTTGTTATAGGTTCGGCTGATGTGGTGGGTAGGGTGTGTATTGTAGGGCATTCGTATGTATATTGGGCAGGAAAGCATGAGATTAGGTCATGGGCTAGTAAGGTGAGATGGATTGGAATTAGGGGTCTTTCTTGGTTCAGGCTATGGGATTTATTGTTGGCCTCAGAAGAAAAATGGGGTGCTCCAGATGTGTTAGTTATTCACGCCGGAGGCAATGACTTAGGGTCATGCAAGGGCGTTGAATTAATTATAGCAATAAAAAAAATGATCTCCAGGGCATAAGAGAAAGATGGCCCGAGGTGAGATTGTGTTGGTCGGAGATGATTCCGAGGAGGGTATGGAGAGGGACACAAGGAGGAGCTGCTTCGGACAGGGTAAGGAGGAAGCTTAATGCAGCCGTGTCCAAGTTTGTGTGGAGCATTGGTGGTGTTGTGATCAAGCACCCGGAAATTAGGTATGAGGCAGTGGAGCTCTATAGAGCAGATGGAGTGCACTTGAATAGGTAAGGGATGAAGCTGTTTGTCACAGCCTTGCTAGGAGTGCTGGATAGGGAAGGGTGATTTGCTAAAAGTGGCGGATTTCGGCCTTTTTTGGCGGCCTTGTTTTGGCGGAGAGTATGGCTCCTCGGTTGAAAAGAGATTAGCGTGACAGAAATTGACTAGCATTTCCCCTTTGAGAGCGGCGAGTCGGTCACTACCTTAGGGGGGGACCAGGTCACCATCGTAGGGATGGACAAGGGCTAGGCCAATTTAGGGAAAATGGAGCTACTCAGTAAGGTCACGCAGGGCGTGGTCGAGGCCACGCCCATTTATTTAGTTATTGCATAAGCTATTACCGAGGGGCCATGCTGCTTGGCCACTTTTGATTAATTAATTCAATCCAGCCATTCGATTCAATAAATTCTGGCTGTGAGCTTAATTTTCCAATTTATACAGTTGTCTGAGTCATTATTTATTGTCTACGAGTCCAGTTATTTGTGTCCGAGTCTTTATTTCAAATGCGTCGTTTTCTGAGTAATAAAACATATGGGTGACTTAATAGAATCGAAAGCTTACCTGAGCTTGAGATTAGATAAGCACCCTGTTTTTGTATGAAGAATTAGTTAGCTTCTAGCTCATTGGTGTTTCAGTCAGAGGAAGCTATTGGGTGTTAGGAAGAGCAGCTAGCCAGTGATAGCAGAGTAGGGGGAGGGGCTTAGGAGTTTATTTAAGGGCTGGCTGAGGTAAATTATTCCTCTTGCTGTTTTTTGGATTCCCACCCACCCACCCGAAGTAAGAAAAAATTTGGTTGTGTAAGTTCATGAAGAGGCTTGTAAAGGCTGAGGGCCTTGCAAGTAAGGAGCAGAAGGTGACGAGAAAGAGTTGCAAAGACTTAAGGCCTTGCAAGGAGGGAGAGCAAGGTGAAAAGGAGGATTGCAAAGGCTTAGGGCCTTGTAAGTGAGGTGAGGAAGGCGGAGAGCATGGCTCCTCGGTTGAAAAGAGATTAGCGTGACAGAAATTGACTAGCATTTCCCCTTTGAGAGCGGCGAGTCGGTCACTACCTTAGGGGGGGACCAGGTCACCATCTTAGGGATGGACCAGGGCTAGGCCAATTTAGGGAAAATGGAGCTACTCAGTAAGGTCACGCAGGGCGTGGTCGAGGCCACGCCCATTTATTTAGTTATTGCATAAGCTGTTGCAGAGGGGCCATGCTGCTTGGCCACTTTTGATTAATTAATTCAATCCAGCCATTCGATTCAATAAATTCTGGCTGTGAGCTTAATTTTCCAATCTATACAGTTGTCTGAGTCATTATTTATTGTCTATGAGTCCAGTTATTTGTGTCCGAGTCTTTATTTCAATTGCGTCGTTTTCTGAGTAATAAAACATATGGGTGACTTATTAGACAACCAGATATTCTCCAAGGGATCAGGGCCACAACCAACATACCCCTGGTCCCGGCTATTTATACCTGACAATTAATCAATATTCAGCGCCAAACTGCGCATAGCGTCCCCGGCCATGGAACGCACACTGACTCGGCTTCTGGCCAATGGAACGCACGTGTTGCCACCCCCGATGCTTCCAGGAGTCGCTGTGCACAATCCAGCTCCTGAAGAAGGCGTGTGAACACGCCGAAACCCATTGAGCCTTAGCACTCCAGCTTAAGCAATCACTTGGAGAGCCATATTCCTTCACACCAGCTCCAGACATCCATTGGACATTCAATCAGACCTTTTTCCGGACCAGTTTTCGCCATTGAAGTCTCACTCTGCTGCAATCAAGTTTGGTATTCTTCCACCTAAAAACTGCACCATTCATGAAACGAGTGACAATTGGGCAACCAACACTGGGCAATCCCCGGGACTCCATCAACCCTTATAATCAAGGACATCTGAACTGTCTGGTAACTATACCACATCTGGTGTTGATTTGAATACAAAATCGATCTCTCCCAATATATTTGAATGCCAGCTGGAAAATACCTTTTTAAATATTGAATTTTTTATACAAATTCCCCTTTTTATCTCATGAGAATTCTCATATGAAATGTTCATTGTATTTTAGAATTATAAATGTTTTATTGTTTAATAAATCAAAACAATCTTACTAAAAAAATTGAATTAAATTAATTTCAGAATAAAACCTAGCGCTGTATCATACACATTTTTTTCTTGCTCTTATACAATATATTGCTGTCTGCTTCTATCTGAATAATTGCATATATTGCATGCATGAATAGAATGTAGTAAAGAGCATTCTCTCTTTCTATAACTGGACCTTTAGGACAGAACAGCCATTGTGTGTGGGTACATGCCATTTATTCTCCTTCGGTAGTGGCACATGTTGAATTCAATATGAGTAGTGTATCAAAAGTGCCAAGAAACTGAAATACAGTATACCCCTTTCTCACGGAGTGGGAAAACTAATCTGTTTAGCATTACAGCAGGCAAGTACTGTAAAATGGGGATCCAGAGTACGGTTTTCTATGTTCTTTCGAGGTTGTGCGGGTGTTAGATTAACATGCATGCAGTTTCTGGTGGAAAAGTGGAATACTGTGTTACTTAACCCAGCCACCTCTATTCTAGCAGCAGTACAAAATGCTAATCTGTCATCTACTTGGCAGCTTGCCCTTCCCTTAGCACCAGACTGAGGACCAACAAACATCTTTCAACAAAGATAGACGTTCTGCACTCTGTCTTCCGTATGTCTATAAAACACATGGATCATGCTGTGTTCAGTAGAAAAATAGACAAATCGTAAACTGCTAAACACTTTGCAAAGGCAGCGAGGTTATCATTTCATACAGCGCTGAGCCTTGTCATTCTGTTGTTTCAGGCTATAACTAAATTGGCTTCATTTTCATCTGTTATGCCCACTGCCATAAACGTTCTAAAACAAATAGTTTCATGAATCATTTTTAGATCTACCAATGCAGAAACTTCTTATTTAGACATTTGTAGCATTAAAATTTGAGTAATTTCACTTTGTTGCCAACCATAACCCATCCTTAGACAGCTCATTGATTTGCCTTGTAAAGGACACAAACTTTAATGAGGAAAATTATTTTATATATCTTACATACTAAAAATTTTTATACTACAATGTACAACTTTTCCATATGTGCAAATGGGACCTGTTTAGAATGGCCAATCCCGGGATCAGGATCATCAGAATCCTGGGATTTGGCACCAAAATTGCCTGAATTTTAATGCATGCACAGTCTAATACCAAGCAGTGTCTGATCAAATGCTACCCAGCTTCTCCCGCACCCGGCTGTGCTGCTCTGCGCAGCATGATGTAGTCAAAGGATATGCCCCACCCGCCTCACTTTCTTCTGCACCACCCGGCCAACCTGCTCTTGGTCGCACCGCCCGCCCGTCTTGCTCCTGGGCACACCGCCCACCTGGCTCTCGGACGTAAAGACTGCCTTGCTCTCAGCCGCACCACACGGCCGCACTGCCTGGTGCCCTACTGCACCGTACAGCCCACCCACAGATGCCGGAACACCAACTCGCAGTGAGAAGACAAGTGCCTGAATACCGACAGCGCAGGAGATGCCGACTGCCGGCATCCCGATTGTAAGAATTCAGAGCCCAGTTAATCTTAGGATGAGGGGGTGAGAGACAATTAGGAATATGGAGAGGGGATGATAGGTTAGGATTAGGCACGCAAAAGGTGGGGTTAGGGCTAGGCTACAGGGAGAAGGTTAGGGCTAGGGTGTGGGGTAGGAAAGTTAGGGTTAGGAGGCACTAACAGGTAAGGGTTAGGGTGAGGTTGCTTGAGGGAGTCCAGTCTTACTGCGGTAGGCTTAAGGGTTAATTTAATTATTGCTGAACCAGAACTCTCTGTAGCCAGTGACCAGACTGTGACCAGAGACAATTGGCAGGTGACTGATGCAAGCAGGCCTCCTGACTCCCTGGTGGATGTGCCATTACCTCCAATATTTGGTCTGAATATTACTATATCTCATTACTTTTCCAGCACATTACTTATGGGACATTACAGCAACAGTCCTTAAGGAGAACATTAGCTGCCACTCAAAAGACAGTGAGTGTTTCGCCAGTTAAATTACTGGAGGGCTAAAAGACGATTATTTACGACATTGTTCAAGAACTCTATTTTGTTGTAAGTGCCATACCAGTACTCTGTCTATAGTATACCAGGACCACAACCAGGGGGTGATAGGAGGTCCATTGCTTGGGGAGATGTAGTGGAGCACAGCTTTGTCAGTAGAGGCTGCCTGAATGTAGGGGGTACTGCAACAATTCCCAGTGCTTTCACTTGGAGCTGCAGGTTACTATGTTTCTCAACACTCGCATGTGGAGAGATGCTGGCGGGGTGTTGGTATGAGGGTTTGGGGGCTGTATTTATTTGCCTGCATTCATTTTTTTAGGTGAAAGAGATCTGTGTGTTTATGTGTATGATGTATTATGTGTGCAATGGAGGTCATTCTGAGTGATTCGGTCACCCGCGTGCTCGCATGGGGGACCTATGTATTTGTTGTGAAGGGTCAATGGGTGAACAGCTTTGGTGACTTGCATAGTCGCATAGTCGCCGAGCCATTTGCATGGAGCACTGAGGGTAAGGGGCGTGGGGTGGCCAAGTCAGATGTTGCCAATGGGAACCCCCAGTGTTTCATGGGCGCCCACAAATTGCCATGGGGGTGGGAAATGCTCATTACCAAGTGGTATTACACACTCGTTGCCACAGGGGAGTTAAATGCTTGTTGTAACAGGGGAGTTAAATGTTCAATGCCAAGAGGGAGTTAAATGCTCGTTGCTGCTTAGCTGGATAGAGAGCGGTGACAGCCAGGCAGAGAGCAGAGTGGCTAGCATGGCGGTATTTGAAATCTCATGTCTGCTCGTGAGCCAATAGGAGCTCATGGTCCAGCAGCCAATCGGCGCAACATTTCAAATAGCCATGGACCTGCTCTGAAAACCGCTGGGCTGCCCACTGCTCTCTCTCTACCAGGCTGGCGGCTGTCCCCAACTCTCCACACAGTAAGGTGCCATAGTATTAAGGTCACTGACAGCAATGGAGGAGACACTGTCAGCACCCTGATTACCATGTAGCTTTAATCAACTGCGTACTTCGTGTAACGGGCAAGCCGGCCCTGGTAATGTGCATAATATGGTGTGCTATGCATGTGTGTGCAATGTGTATATGTGCAACGTATGCAGTGTGTGTGTGTGTGTGTGTGTGGTGAGCTATGTCTGTGTGTGTACTGTGTGTGTGTGTGTGTGTGTACTGTGTGTGTGTGTGTGTGTGTGTGTGTGAGTCTGTGTGTGTATTCAATATGTATGTGTGTGATGTGTTATGTTGGTGTATGCATTGGGTACTTGTGAGTTATCCGGGCGTCCGATTTTTTGATTGTATGCCTTAAGTTAAGGCATACAATCAGATGCGATGCGATGCGATATCGCATCGCATCGCATCGCATCGCATGCGATCATCGGATGCGATGACCCGATTTTTCCATAGGAATCAATGTTAAAATGATTCCTATGGAAAAAGGGGTCCTTTTCATACCCCTACTATCCAAGTGGGCATGGAGTTGGATATAAACCTGTGGCAAGCGTAGCGAGCCACCGAGCCCGAAGCGTGGCGAGCGAAGCGAGCCCCGCGAGGGGACGGTATTCTGTGTCCCCTCGCGGGGCTCGCTACGCTCGCCACGCTTCGGGCTCGGTGGCTCGCTACGCTCGCCACAGGTTTATATCCAACTCCATGCCCACTTGGATAGTAGGGGTATGAAAAGGACCCTTTTTCCCATTGAATTCCATGTTAAAATGGACTCAGTCCATTTTAACATTGATTCCTATGGAAAAATCGGGTCATCGCATCGCATCGCATCCGATGGTCGAATGCGATGCGATGCGATGTCCCGATCCGACCCGATTTAAAAATCGGACGCCCGGATAACTCACAAGTACCATGCATTGTGTATGTGTGTGGTGTGCTATGTACCTGTGTGCAATACTGAAACCTACACCCCACCCACCAAATTAAATCCTGCATGTGCCTCTGGAACCTACTACCCTTTGCATGCTGATGAACAGGGACCCATGGCCAAATCAGTGCTACCCTGAATGCACGAGGCCAAGTCATCTCATCTGCTGCACGAAAGCACTGCCATGGTAGGTACCGAGACATACAGTTATCAAGGAGTGCATATCACCCATCCCAAACATGATGCAGGACTTCTAGAGCACAATGAGTGTGAACATTGAGTCCCCATAGTGTTACCTTTCCCTGTATATACAAAGTGATATTTTATTGTATTACATATTTTGTGTACGCTTGTAAACCTCAAGTTGTCTTTAGGAGAGCTACTTTACTAAAATCAATTCTTGCGCCCAGTAACCTAAAAATGGCCAATGGCTTTTATCCCTGCAAAAAATGCAAAGTTTGTAATCAAAGCAATGCGTTTTGTCACAGGATCGGACTTCATCACCCCCTGACGAAGTCTGTGGTATTTTTATTTATATGTATAGTTTGTCTTGCTAAATTATAGCCTGTAATTTTGTTGCTTAGTTTGCTGCATCTTAGAATCATGATTGGTCACTGTTTGCTTTTAAACAATGAGCTGCCCGTCACCAACCACGCCCTCTGATGAAGTTTGATACGAAACGCATTAGGGCGGGGTTGGTGACATCAGCTGTACCTGTGCCCGGCTCTCCTTCACCACGTCTGTTCCTGTTCAGAATCTCCAACACGCCATCTCCATTTCCAGTGTGACCGGCGTGGGTCTGTGATCTTGCAGTGCTCCGGATGGTGGTAGAATCTTGTGGTAACCAGCCCATACCGATTTGGTACGAGTCCTCATTGATTGTACTCACTCAGCACCAGTGGTGTAGGGTGCAGCCAGCACACCCGGAGCAGGCCCATGTCATGGCGCCCCGCTCACTAAACACACACCCCCCCCCTCTCCCCCACACATTGCAGTGTAATGACTGTGATTTATTGAAAAAATATTGCAAATGGTACAAAGGTAAATACATGCCACAAAATACAAGGTGAATAAAATAATGACAAAGCATGCATATAAGGTTTAACAAATGGGGCTTCGATGGGGCTGATGGAGGCAATGAGTCTCTTTCCTTATGACAGGGTAACACCGGGCTGTGCTGTGAAAACACCAGGGGATGTGTTGCAGGGAGCTGGCGTCCCTACTCCCTGCAGTGCACACCCCATGTTTACCTTTAACCCCTTCCCGACATTTGACGTATATATACGTCATGGCCGGGAAGTACTTCCCGACACATGACGTATATATACGTCATGGCTTCTAACTGTCACTGCGTCTAGAGACGCAGTGACAGAGGGACGATGTCTGCTGTCCCTGACAGCAGACATGTCCCTGCATGCCCAGGGGGGGCTGCGATGCAGCCCCCCCGTCGGCGATCGCTGTGATTGGCTGTTCAGTGTGAACAGCCAATTACAGCGTTTTCTGTGTCACCGGCGAATAACGTTCGCCGGTGACACGGGATCGGAGGTGATTGGTGCTGTAAAGTACAGCACCAATCACCGCGGGGTGTAAGGGTGACACTGGTGTCACCCCACCTCACCCCGCCCGCCCCCAAAGGCCGTGATTGGTCCGTCGGACCGACGGACCAATCACAGCCATGGAGGGGGGTTTAAACTAACGGGGACTACACTGCAGACGCCATTCCGGTCTGGAATAGCGTGCAGTGCGGTCACCGTGCCCAGCTGTCGCCATTTACTGACCAGAACCTTGCTCAATACTTACCTGATCACTGCTTGGGATCTTGCTTCATCTTGTGACATCCTGTGCTGTGTTGTGCTGTGTTGTGCTGCTGCAGTGTCATCGAGTTAGAGAGAGAGAGAGATAGAGAGAGAGAGATAGAGAGGCCTAGTGACAGAGAGTGCTATATTTTGTGCTGCTGCAGTGTAATAGAGTTATAGATAGAGAGATAGAGAGAGATAGAGAGAGAGAGATAGAGAGAGATAGAGAGATAGTGACAGATCGTGCTATATATTTTTTTATATAACTGACTGCTGCCCCCCCTTTTGTGCTAATCAGTATAAATTAACTGATCAGCAACTTTTTGGGGGCGCAGGGTAATTTATATATATATATATATATATATATACCTGCTGCAGTGTCATAGAGTGATAGATAGTGAGAGATAGAGAGATAGAGAGAGATAGTGACAGAGAGTGATAGAGACTGCTATATTTTGTCTGCTGCCCCCCTTTTGTGCACCCCCAGCAACTTTTTGGGGGTGCAGGGGTTATTTTTCATATATATAACTGTCAGTGCTGCTGCTGCAGTGTCATAGAGTGATAGATAGTGAGATAGAGAGAGATAGAGAGAGATAGAGAGAGATAGAGAGAGATAGTGACAGAGAGTGATAGAGAGTGCTAAATTTTGTGTCTGCTGCCCCCGCCTTTTGTGCTGATCACTATATCTGAGGTGATCAGCAACTTTTTAGGGGTGCAGAGGTTTTTTTTTTTTTATATATACCTGCCAGTTGCACTGTCAGTTGCACCAAAGGTTGTGCACCTGCTGCCCCTCACTGGTAATCAGTGTCGCATCACTGATCACCTTTTTTTTTTTTGTGTGTGCTGTGGGGTCTTTTTTTAATTTTTTTTTTACACACACTGTGATTTTGGGGGTGTCCTGTGGCCGCTGTGCGCTGATCAGTGACGTACATCACTGATCATCTTTTTCGGCACAGGGTTGATCTATTTTTTTTTTTTTTTTTGATCAAATTCCTGTTGCCTTTGAGCGCTGTTCAGTGACGGACGTTACTGACCAACATCTGTGCTCAATTTTTGGCGCAGGACCTTTTTTTTTTTTTTTTTTAACCCCTTCAATTTTTTTTTTTTTTTTAACCCCTTCAATTTTTTTTTTTTGTATAAAGTATTTTTTTTTTTCTGCACTACATACACACTACACACTACATACCCCCCTGGTTGAAATAAAGTTTGTACCCCCCCCCTACACTATACACGTGTTGAAACATTTCACTACCAGTAACACAAAAATAAAAATGGCATCCCAAATGTCATCCCAAATGTCATCCCAGTCATCCAGAAGAATGTATTCAGTGGAGGAGGCATATGCCATGCTTGCTTCTGACTCTGACACAGCCAGTGATGCAAGCGGGGAATTTGAAGGATTCGCCTTAAGCTCCTCTTCCTCCTCTGGTGATGAGGGACCCCCTCAAAGACGCCCCCGTAGAGCAGCTGAGACCCCCCCCCCAATAATTGATCTCGTATGGACCCCACCACCAGACAATTTTGAGCCCCAGGTTCCTGAGTTTTTGGCCATGCCAGGAATCCAATTTGATTCCACAGGTCTCAGAGAAATTTACTTTTTCAAATTATTTTTCTCTGATGATTTTATAAATTTAATGGTGGACCAAACTAATTTATATGCCCAGCAGTTTATTGCTCAAAACCCCACGTCATCATTTGCTAGGTGGACCCCTGTAGATGCAGTAGAGATGATGACGTTTTGGGGTCTGGTGTTTCATATGGGCATAGTAAAAAAGCCAGAAATTAGGCAATATTGGAGTACAGATGTTCTGTACAGCACCCCATTTTACCGTATGGCCATGCCCCGGGCTCGATTTGAGACGATCCTTAAATTTTTGCATTACAACGATAATGCACAGTGCCCACCCAGAGATGATCCCACCTTTGACCGGCTATTCAAAGTCAGGCCGGTCATTGATCATTTCAGTGCCAAATTTGAAGAGATGTACATCCCAGATAAATTCATTTGCATAGACGAGTCCCTTATACATTTTAAAGGAAGGGTTAAATTCCGCCAGTACCTTCCCAGTAAGAGGGCAAGGTATGGCATAAAAATGTATAAGCTGTGTGAAAGCACCTCAGGGTACACTCACAGGTTTAGGGTATATGAAGGGAAGGATTCAAGAATTGAACCGCCAGAATGCCCCCCCTCCCTCGTAGGTGTTAGTGGAAAAATTGTCTGGGATTTAGTGCACCCCTTCCTGGATAAAGGTTATCACCTCTATGTGGATAACTTTTACACTAGCATCCCCCTGTTTAAGGCCCTTGGTTCAAGAGGTACAGCAGCTTGCGGTACTGTGCGCAAGAACCAAAGAGGCCTCCCAAAAACGCACATTGCCCAAGTAATGAGAAGGGGTGAAAGCAGGGGAATATGCACCGAAAATATGTTGTTGGTCAAATATAAGGACAAGAGGGATGTCCTTATACTGACAACAATTCACGGAGACAGTACCACCTCCGTCCCTGTACGAGGTACCAGTACCCACACCTCAAAACCTAATTGTATCCTGGATTACAATAGGTACATGGGCGGAGTGGATCTTTCAGATCAGGTACTGAAGCCGTACAGTGCCCTGCGGAAAACAAAAATCTGGTACAAGAAGCTGGCCGTGTATATCATCCAGATGGCACTGTATAACGCTTACGTGCTATTCCGTTCTACCGGCCAGAGGGGGACATTTATGCACTTTCAAGAGGAAGTCATAAAGGGCCTAGTATTTGGGAACCAGCAGGCAGAGGGCCCCAGTACTTCTAGTACTGGCCCCCGTATTGTACCAGGGCAGCATTTTCCGAACGAAATCCCCTCCACTGCAAGAAAGGGCAGGACACAAAAAAGGTGCAAAGTTTGCTATAAAAAGGGAATAAGAAAGGAAACTATTTTCCACTGTGAAACTTGCCCCGACAAACCCGGCCTATGTATAAAGGAGTGTTTTAAAATATACCACACATCTATGGATTATTAGGTTCATCATTTCACCGTGCTTCGGGGGTCTTGCTAATGCCACATAGCACCCACCAACATTCCACCAGAATCTGAGCTGCAAAATCCAAAAATCACTCCTTCCCTTCTGAGTCCTGCCATGCACCCAACTGGTATTTTTTGGTCACATATGAGGCATTGCCATACTCGGGAGAAATTGGGGCACAGATTTTGGGGTGCTTTTTCTCCTTCATACCTTAGGAAAATGAAAAATTTTGAGCCAGAACTGCATTTTTGTGTAAAAAAATGTAATTTTTCATTTTCACTGCCCAGTTGTATCAAAATTGGTGAAACCCCTGGGGGTTTGAAATGTACACTATACCCCTAGATGAATTCCCTGAGGGGTGTAGTTTGCAAAATGGGGTCACTTGTGGGGGGGTTCCACTGTATTGGTGCTTGGGGGGTCTTGCTAATGCGACATAGCACCCACCAAAATTCCACCAGAATCTGAGCTGCAAAATCCAAAAATCACTCCTTCCCTTCTGAGTCCTGCCATGCACCCAACTGGTATTTTTTGGTCACATGTGAGGCATTGCCGTACTCGGGAGAAATTGGGGCACAGATTTTGGGGTGCTTTTTCTCCTTCATACCTTCTGAAAATGAAAAATTTTGAGCTAGAACTGCATTTTTGTGTAAAAAAATGTAATTTTTCATTTTCACTGCCCAGTTGTATCAAAATTGGTGAAACCCCTGGGGGTTTGAAATGTACACTATACCCCTAGATGAATTCCCTGAGGGGTGTAGTTTGCAAAATGGGGTCACTTGTGGGGGGGTTCCACTGTATTGGTGCTTGGGGGGTCTTGCTAATGCGACATAGCACCCACCAAAATTCCACCAGAATCTGAGCTGCAAAATCCAAAAATCACTCCTTCCCTTCTGAGTCCTGCCATGCACCCAACTGGTATTTTTTGGTCACATGTGAGGCATTGCCGTACTCGGGAGAAATTGGGGCACATATTTTGGGGTGCTTTTTCTCCTTCATACCTTCTGAAAATGAAAAATTTTGAGCCAGAACTGCATTTTTGTGTAAAAAAATGTAATTTTTCATTTTCACTGCCCACTTGTATCAAAATTGGTGAAACCCCTGGGGGTTTGAAATGTACACTATACCCCTAGATGAATTCCCTGAGGGGTGTACTTTGCAAAATGGGGTGACTTGTGGGGGGGTTCCACTGTATTGGTGCAACATAGCACCCACCATTCATTCCACCAAAATCTGTGCTGCAAAATCCAAAAATCACTCCTTCCCTTCTGAGTCCTGCCATGCACCCAACTGGTATTTTTTGGTCACATGTGAGGCATTGCCGTACTCGGGAGAAATTGGGGCACAGATTTTGGGGTGCTTTTTCTCCTTCATACCTTCTGAAAATGAAAAATTTTGAGCCAGAACTGCATTTTTGTGTAAACAAATGTAATTTTTCATTTTTACTGCCCACTTGTATCAAAATTGGTGAAACCCCTGGGGGTTTGAAATGTACACTATACCCCTAGATGAATTCCCTGAGGGGTGTAGTTTGCAAAATGGGGTCACTTGTGGGGGGGTTCCACTGTATTGGTGCTTGGGGGGTCTTGCTAATGCGACATAGCACCCACCAAAATTCCACCAGAATCTGAGCTGCAAAATCCAAAAATCACTCCTTCCCTTCTGAGTCCTGCCATGCACCCAACTGGTATTTTTTGGTCACATGTGAGGCATTGCCGTACTCGGGAGAAATTGGGGCACATATTTTGGGGTGCTTTTTCTCCTTCATACCTTCTGAAAATGAAAAATTTTGAGCCAGAACTGCATTTTTGTGTAAAAAAATGTAATTTTTCATTTTCACTGCCCAGTTGTATCAAAATTGGTGAAACCCCTGGGGGTTTGAAATGTACACTATACCCCTAGATGAATTCTCTGAGGGGTGTAGTTTGCAAAATGGGGTCACTTGTGGGGGGGTTCCACTGTATTGGTGCTTGGGGGGTCTTGCTAATGCGACATAGCACCCACCAAAATTCCACCAGAATCTGAGCTGCAAAATCCAAAAATCACTCCTTCCCTTCTGAGTCCTGCCATGCACCCAACTGGTATTTTTTGGTCACATGTGAGGCATTGCCGTACTCGGGAGAAATTGGGGCACATATTTTGGGGTGCTTTTTCTCCTTCATACCTTCTGAAAATGAAAAATTTTGAGCCAGAACTGCATTTTTGTGTAAAAAAATGTAATTTTTCATTTTCACTGCCCACTTGTATCAAAATTGGTGAAACCCCTGGGGGTTTGAAATGTACACTATACCCCTAGATCAATTCCCTGAGGGGTGTACTTTGCAAAATGGGGTGACTTGTGGGGGGGTTCCACTGTATTGGTGCAACATAGCACCCACCATTCATTCCACCAAAATCTGTGCTGCAAAATCCAAAAATCACTCCTTCACTTCTGAGTCCTGCCATGCACCCAACTGGTATTTTTTGGTCACATGTGAGGCATTGCCGTACTCGGGAGAAATTGGGGCACAGATTTTGGGGTGCTTTTTCTCCTTCATACCTTCTGAAAATGAAAAATTTTGAGCCAGAACTGCATTTTTGTGTAAAAAAATGTAATTTTTCATTTTTACTGCCCAGTTGTATCAAAATTGGTGAAACCCCTGGGGGTTTGAAATGTACACTATACCCCTAGATGAATTCCCTGAGGGGTGTAGTTTGCAAAATGGGGTCACTTGTGGGGGGGTTCCACTGTATTGGTGCTTGGGGGGTCTTGCTAATGCGACATAGCACCAACCAAAATTCCACCAGAATCTGAGCTGCAAAATCCAAAAATCACTCCTTCCCTTCTGAGTCCTGCCATGCACCCAACTGGTATTTTTTGGTCACATGTGAGGCATTGCCGTACTCGGGAGAAATTGGGGCACATATTTTGGGGTGCTTTTTCTCCTTCATACCTTCTGAAAATGAAAAATTTTGAGCCAGAACTGCATTTTTGTGTAAAAAAATGTAATTTTTCATTTTCACTGCCCACTTGTATCAAAATTGGTGAAACCCCTGGGGGTTTGAAATGTACACTATACCCCTAGATGAATTCCCTGAGGGGTGTAGTTTGCAAAATGGGGTCACTTGTGGGGGGGTTCCTAACTTTTAGCATCTTATGGTGCCTAGAAACCTACATGGTGCCTAAAAAATAATCTCATAAAAAGGAGGCTCCAAAATCAAGTAGGTGCTCCTTCTATTATGAAGCCTGTGGTTTGGTCAACGTGCACACTAGGGCCACATATAGGATATTTATGAAAACAAAAGAATTGGGGGAATCAATTTTTAGTCACATTTCTCTAGTAAAATGTACTGTGTTCCTTAGAAAAATGTATTCAAATTGCAAATCTGCAAAAAAAATGAAATTTTGAAATTTCACCTACACTTTGTTTTAATTCCTGTGAAACACCTAAAGGGTTAACAAACTTCCAAAATGCTGTTTTGAATACTGTGAGGGGTGCAGTTTTTGAAATGGTATCATTTATGGGGGTGTCTCACATACAAGTCCCTCAAAGTCACATCAGAACTGAACTGGTCCCTAAAAAAATCAGTGTTTGAAATTTTCTTGAAAATTTGAGAATTTGCTATTCATATTGTAAGCCTCCTAGTGTCCAAAAAAATTAAAAGGAAGTTGAAATAATGATGTCAACATAAAGTAGACATATGGTCTATGTTAGTTATTAACTATTTTGAGTGGTATGATTATTTGTCTCACAAGCAGAAAATTTAACATTTTGCAAATTGCTAAATTTTCCATTTTTTTACGACATTTTGGTATTTTTCACAAAAAAACACAGACTGTATTGACCCAAATTTACCACTAATTTGAAGTACAATGTGTCACGAAAAAACAATCTCAAAATCACTGGGATAAGTAAAAGCAAAAAAAAGTTATCCCCACTTAAGTGAGACATGTCAGATTTGAAAAAAAGGGCTCTGTCAGGAACGCAAAAACTGGCTCTGTCAGGAAGGGGTTAAGAATTTGGATCCCCCACCATGGAGTCATTCTCTCATCAGGGCTGGGTGCGTGGCTCAGTCTGTGTTATTCTCAGGGCGCTTCCCGGCTTCTTTTAGGGCTGTGGGGGCCTGGGGCCTCCGTGGTCTCAGCTCACAACCCGGCAATTCCCTGGCCGCGCCTGGTGATGACGTCACCAGGTGCCGCTGCGGCTGTGGATTGGAAGCTCCATTCGCTGGCTGTTAGTGCGGTTAGTGCTTCTACCTGTCACCTCAAACTCCCTACATCTCCCCAGCCCCGCCGGGTTGCTGCGTCACCAGGGGCTGTTTGGGTAGTGGAGACTGCTGTGCTGAATGTATGTCTGCACCGCAATGAATGGATGGGCAATGTTAGATAATAGCCTGCGGCGGTGAGCAGCAATGGCACATACATGCGACGGCACACAGGACACAGCAGGGGGGCGCCCTGCAAACCTATGGCGTCTGGAGCACAAGCTCCACCGGAGCCACCCTAGCTACGCCTCTGCTCAGCACTGTCTGTGTTTTAATAAATTACAGATTTACACTATGGAGCGCTCCTCTGCGCTTTTCTGACAGATTTCTCATCCCTATTGAGTCCTGGGATCCCTTTGGAGGAAGCTGCAGTCCAGATTTGGACGTAGTGTCTCATTATCAAAGGAGCTCCTTGATATACCAGCTGGTTGGCAACTGCCAATTAGCGCAGATTCATCTATTTATTTTTCCATATAGATATATAGATAGATAGATAGATAGATAGATAGATAGATAGATAGATGAATAGATAAAAAAATATATAGAAATTGATGTTTGCTGCAAATAATGATGTTAGATCAGTGGTCAGGGACCAGGGGTAAATTACCCCCAAAAGGGGTCAAATTTTATTCCGGGGGGGGGGGGGTAATGCCCCCAGGAATTTAATTTCATTGCATCTATATATAGATTCTATATGCATGCCCGGCTGTGTGTTACAGTACTGTAGTGTACAAGGATCTGACGCAGTGCAGTGTGTCAGGGCCTTGTGTATAACACGCTTCCCTGCATGATGCCCAGGCCCCGCCTCCAAGTCCGCCCGCTTCTTCAGTAGAGTTAACTAGTTGCTGCACCATCTCGGCTGTGCACAGTCTATACTGCAGCTGTGGTTCCAAGTTTCTTTGCCTGGTTATAGGCTCCTGTCAAGATATACCCATCTATTGTCTAGGGGAAAATAAATTGCAGACTGTCACTATATCATCTTGAAATTTTGACACCAATGAATGCCTGGAAGTCACATTATCAAAGGCTATACCACACACAGCCTGGCAGCCATTGATGATGGTGATGATTACCATGTATGGCTGTGTGTGGTACAAATGTTGTACCACACACAGCCATACATGGTAATCATCATCAATTGCTGCCAGGCTGAGTGCCGTACTTGCAGGATATACCATCAATTTCTAGGGGTAAAGTGTGTATTACAATTATATGATTTCCTTCCTTTCAAATCAAGGGGGTAACGTCTGTGTATCGAAATATATTTTGGGGTAAAAGGTAAAAAAGTTCCCTGACCCCTGTGTTAGATACAGACAAGAGAAAAGAGAAAGTACTCTCTTTTTTTGGGGGCACGCTTGAATATTAAAACTTAACGTTTAATTATGTATTCATTAAAAAAGTTTTTTCAAATGACATGACAGGACGAACATACATAGAACATACAAAGAGTTTATTATCTCTTAAGAACTCTATTATATTATGAGTTCTTCGATTTGTTGTGACTTGGTCTGTTGAAATAACCAATCTAAGAAAAGATCCTGATTGGGGATTACCAATCACACAACAAAAAAATGGGGGGGGGTGGAGGTACCACTGTGTGTGGAGTGGACCGCGAATATTTGTTTATGTTTATCTTACACCAATAATATTATTTATTAGTATCAATGCTTATCAGGCCTGATCTCTCCCTTTAATTATTTGAAAGGATGGGAGGGGTAGTCCTTTTTTGCAAAAAATGGGGTTCAGGAAGTAGAAGGATGAACACGGTTTTCTTGAGAGAGTAAATTTTTTTGTATAACCTAAAAATGGTGTATAGAACACCAGAGATAAGAAATAGAGAATGGGACAAACTCGTGTAAGTACACCCCTGCAGTTTGTTTGTTACCACGGTGACTGCTGCTGATTGTTCTTGCCGGGCTGGCTTTACCAGTCCTTACAATTGAGCGAGTCTACCCGTGTGACAGTTGCAGATTTGGGTGTGAAAGGAGTTAGGGTATTTACCCTCAATGTTAGAGTGGGTGACTCCCTGGTTGGCTGTGCCCTTGCAGGGAAGTCTACCCTCAATCAGTGAGGTTTATATCCTGAAAGTGTACAGGTTAAGAACAGATATGTCGCACTCTTGGGTGTCTGTGCACGCTGCTTTCTCCCACTTGCTTTTCAGTATTGGTGGGCGATGAGCGGTGCACTCTACCCTTAAGTGCAGTATGAAAAAATCCCCACAGATGAGAAAAAGAAAGAAACAATAAGCATGAAAAAGCTAGAGGGAATCTGTATCCCGATAGAAGAAAAATATTTTTTGTCTATGTCAGAACCAGGATTGATCCATTGTTTAATATGATCAGTTAACTCCTGTGCGTGTATAAATCTCTCAGGGACTCCCTGTTATGTGGGTTCCTGGGTTTATACAGGAAAACAGATGAGTACACAATTAGACAAATGAATGAATAAATAAACAGTCTTAACTACTGGTGATCTCTCTCAGAAAGCGTCATTGTATTCTACAGATAATTATTTCATTAAAGGTTGATTCCTAAGTTTGTCTCCCGGCAGTGGAAGCACTAAGTTATAAATACAGGTATATAGCTGGGTCAATGGTATATGTTCCAAAGTTACGTTCCAATATATAGCATATCATGTAAATCGGCAAACAAAGAAGGTGTTAATCATAAACATTTGTTTTTCTTGGAAATGGCCCCTAAGTAGGGGTCTTACCACCACTCAGAATATTGCCGGATTGCAGCCGGAAAAAATGTCAGTCTGCCGGGAAGGAATCTCAGGGTCTCTTTCGCTCAGGGCCTGAGAGCAAAGGTGAGGAGTCTGGTTCCCCCTCAGTAGCTCAGGGTGTAAGCTGGATGTGGGATAGACAGCTGTTTCGCGGAGGTCCCTGCGGCGGTGAGCAGCAATGGCACATACATGCGACGGCACACAGGACACAGCAGGGGGGCGCCCTGCAAACCTATGGCGTCTGGAGCACAAGCTCCACCGGAGCCACCCTAGCTACGCCTCTGCTCAGCACTGTCTGTGTTTTAATAAATTACAGATTTACACTATGGAGCGCTCCTCTGCGCTTTTCTGACAGATTTCTCATCCCTATTGAGTCCTGGGATCCCTTTGGAGGAAGCTGCAGTCCAGATTTGGACGTAGTGTCTCATTATCAAAGGAGCTCCTTGATATACCAGCTGGTTGGCAACTGCCAATTAGCGCAGATTCATCTATTTATTTTTCCATATAGATATATAGATAGATAGATAGATAGATAGATAGATAGATAGATAGATAGATAGATAGATAGATAGATAGATGAATAGATAAAAAAATATATAGAAATTGATGTTTGCTGCAAATAATGATGTTAGATCAGTGGTCAGGGACCAGGGGTAAATTACCCCCAAAAGGGGTCAAATTTTATTCCGGGGGGGGGTAATGCCCCCAGGAATTTAATTTCATTGCATCTATATATAGATTCTATATGCATGCCCGGCTGTGTGTTACAGTACTGTAGTGTACAAGGATCTGACGCAGTGCAGTGTGTCAGGGCCTTGTGTATAACACGCTTCCCTGCATGATGCCCAGGCCCCGCCTCCAAGTCCGCCCGCTTCTTCAGTAGAGTTAACTAGTTGCTGCACCATCTCGGCTGTGCACAGTCTGTACTGCAGCTGTGGTTCCAAGTTTCTTTGCCTGGTTATAGGCTCCTGTCAAGATATACCCATCTATTGTCTAGGGGAAAATAAATTGCAGACGGTCACTATATCATCTTGAAATTCTGACACCAATGAATGCCTGGAAGTCACATTATCAATGGCTATACCACACACAGCCTGGCAGCCATTGATGATGGTGATGATTACCATGTATGGCTGTGTGTGGTACAAATGTTGTACCACACACAGCCATACATGGTAATCATCATCAATTGCTGCCAGGCTGAGTGCCGTACTTGCAGGATATACCATCAATTTCTACCGGTAAAGTGTGTATTACAATTATATGATTTCCTTCCTTTCAAATCAAGGGGGTAACGTCTGTGTATCGAAATATATTTTGGGGTAAAAGGTAAAAAAGTTCCCTGACCCCTGTGTTAGATAGTCACTTAATGTTATTGATATGTTACACTTTTATATTACAATGCGTGTCTGGGAATGTTGAAGAAAATAGACAAATGGTAACTTTGTAAATGATTCTCTAGCACCCAATGCTGTCATCTTTGAGAGATTTCCTGTGTGGTTTAAACGAATGCTGATTGGGGGAAATGTAAATGCAACACAGAAAGAGAACCTAAACGTCTGCCCAAAAGCACATTAACTCTATGCTATATAAAGCCTACGTCCTATCGACTATATTGTCACTTTCAAATGCGTGTGCAGCTTTGGACAGTAAATGCAGAATAAATAAAGAAGCAATTACAAAGGTAAGGCAGAACTTGCATGCATTGTCTGTTTTGGCAAGGGAGAAGTTAATGCAACCTGTGTTATTGAAAACAGGCTGTAAAAATTGCTTTACAATGCACATGCAGGTCCTTGACATAGCAAAGGGCTTACTTGGCTTGTGGACAGTAAATGTACATCATACAGTACTGTAGCTTTACTGTTACTGTCTGTGTATCATGCATGTAGACCCGCAGCTTTTATTTTTGGTAAAAGGTCCTAAAGTTGGAGAAAGTTTGTGACTTGTGCGGGATACAGAGGCAGAACTACCATTTGTGCAGCAGGTGAATTGCACCAGGGGCCCTGAGGCTAAGGGGCCCACTGCTGACACCCGCTGCTGTGTGGCATATTGTGAACTTGGGTTGGAGTGGAGGAGGGGGGGGGGGTCCAAATAATATTCTTGCCCCTGTGCCAACCACCCATAAGTTCCATCCCTGGCTGGATACACACTGCAGTACTGTACATCAATTCTGTCCAAGTTATGAATGAGCCATTAAATGTACTGTATACAACACATCCCATCATGGGCATAATGTAATGATATCATATTTGGTCAAGCTAGGGCAAAGGCATTCGGATATGAAAATAATCTCCCCCCCCCCATTTAATGCTTTTTGCAATGGTTTTCTTTACATTCTGGACTCAGCAACATTGTGCACTTGTGATAAATGTGATAGAGATCCCAGATGTATTAAGATCTTTCCACTGAAAATTAATATATATTGTTTTATACTATGTTTGCGTGTTTTAATATGTCTATACCTTTCATATTAGCTGGTCTGCATGCATAATAAAATGCACCATAAAAAAAAAGAGAGAGAATGGCACCTAGCAGCAGGTAGTACTTACTTGTACCTGTAGGTAGCTCTGAGCTGGATCAAAGAGCAGAGACTATGGTGGTCCTCTGGAAGACTGAATGTCAGTTAGTCTCCGGGGCTGCGAGTTGGAAAGCCTTCCACTATTTTTTATTCTTTTGTACAAAACTGAATTTCCCATTCTCTGACTAAAGGCCCATACACATTGAAGGAAGCTCAGTTTTGTCGTTTGAGCTGCTTTCGGCTCAAAAGCTGCCCAGTCTGTATAAGCCAGCGATGAGCGGTGAGCGCTGATACGGGCTCCTGCATCATTGCCGGTGGCCACCACTCATCTGCTGGTATACAAATGATACATATGAGACACGTTTATAACAAAGGAATCCTCTATAGAATGCATCAACGTCCTTGATGTGAAATGTGTATCCTCAGTTATATAGGCAAACTCTGAAATGTAATAATCTTCAGTCAACTATCTCTAAACAAATACCCTACTGATAAAAATATATATATTTTTAATATTAATTCTATATTTGCAATTAATGTTAAAATTAAAATACAGTTTTTTGTGTTAAAATAGAAGTAAAATTGGTATTGGACATTCCTGTACATGGTATAATGCAAACAAAAGTACCCTATATATTGGCTGGGAAAGACAGCTGGCTTAGGAACTACAAGTCCATGTATAAGTTGATAAGTAAGATAATAGTTACGGTAAATTTTGGAGCAACACAAAATGACAAGTTTGAATGGACCCACGGTTTTTAAGCCTCTTAAGAGCCACAAACAATCTATATAACACAGACAACTTTAAAAGTACTTACCTGTGATCTATTCATTTGTATTGGATCTACTAGCAGTACAATGGGAAAGCTATTGCAGGCTCGGTTTTGTCAACTGGAAAAAAAAGGGGAAAAAAAGTAAAAGTATAAAATAAATAAATTCTTATGTTCCTGATCCTTTAAACATGAAGTACGTCATGAATTCTCAGAATCTGGAGAACTTGCTGATAAGCTGTTAAAGTACAGTAGATTATATAAACACCAATTATGTGAAGCACATCTGAACACAATCTATGGGAATAAAATATAATATTTGAGGCTAAAAAAGTAGAAAAATGAAATTGTGTTGTAAAATTGTGGGGGTTCAGCGCCCATTGAGTTAAAGGCAAAGCAACAATCTCAGTTTGACAAATGCCATTGTAGCCTTGCATAGAAAATAAATAGATAATGATCAATCACTTGATCAATGCTTGTTAGAATTATAGATACATCTCTATACCCGGACACGGGTAGATAGGTATCAGTGCCATGCTATAAATAACAGTAGGACTTAAGTATCACGTCTGGGGAAAGACACTCCTTCAGGGCCGGTGCAAGGAACCGGAGTGCCCCAGGTGGGGGGGCATTGATGTTGCCGGGTGATGCGGCGCAGGCAGCTTCGGTGCTTCACAGGAGGTGGGGGGATGCGATGCGGCCGCCGCATTTCTACATGGGGTGGGGAGGGTGTGATGGTGCCGGGTGATACGGCGCTCCATGGTGGGGGGTTGCGATTGATGCGGCCGTGCCGAGTCGCTCCAGGGTGGTGGGGGGAGAGTTGGCGCCGCTCACCTCCATCCAGGGGGGGCCTACTCCCGATTTCCACCCTCCAGTGGCCGGCACCCTAGGCAAATGCCTAAAGCTGCCTAGTGGTGGCGCCGGCCCTGCACTCCTTACTATAAAAAGGCCTCCAGCTTAGTCCAAATAAGGCGGTGGTGAGCCATCTATTGAAAAGATTATTAAATTGGGAAAAGTCATATTTGGACGTAGGCGACCTAAGGTGTCCTACATCTCTATACCCAACCCGATTTTAAATTCTGTTTGGGAATATTCCTTCACTACCCTGTGTGATAAGGAACTCTACAGTTTAACCATCTCTGCAGTGCAGAACCCTTCCGTAAACTGATGTGCTCATGCTGAAACATTTTTCTATTTGAAATAGATTAGAAAATCTTTTAATTCATCTCAAATACTGTATATTTATATATATTCATTTGATCACCTCTAAGGCACCTGTTATTTGAAGTACATTGCCTTTATTAATAAAGACACCCAACCAGTGAAAATTTGCCGTATGGTTTCACAAAATTGCCCTCTCTTAATGATATTGTCCAATTAATGACATAGAATGTTAGAATGTTAACACTGTGCTGGAAGATAATGTATGTTTGCCCAATGAAAGCTTTCTATAATTTGATTTTTTTTATTGCCGCTATTGGCTGGCACATTTTGTTGTACTCAGTATTCTGCACACTGGCATTGTTCACCTTAATGCTCCCCCACCACATGTAAATAGCATCTATATACAGTTACAATTATTATTTTCATAAATAAAACAAGGACATTACATCACAGAGACAAACATCAGTTCCAAGACCAGGAATAAAAATAGACTAATGCTAGTGGATATGTGGACATCCACACCTAGGATATAATGACATTGTTTTGTAACTCGACAAAATGAACAGTAAACAAGAATAGCAAAAACTCTGCAATGTTAGCAGGGTTGTAAATGGTAAACTATAACCATAGATACAATCATTCCATATATAATGTAGCAAATAAAATGAAGAAAAGCACACGCACACAATAATAATAATAATAATAATAATAATAATAATAATTATTATTATTATTATTATTGCATTCGTGCTTATATATAATTTATGTGTAACTTTAATAATTTTCTGTTGTTTTGATTTTTCAACTATATCTTAAAATGATGATAATAATAATAATAATAATAATAACAATGTTTATTATTAATAATAATAGCGATCTTATTAAATTGGAAAAAAGAGAAAAAAGGGTTTATATTTTTGGTACTCTTTACCTAGAACGGCGCCCATCGCGGGCATCGCATGTACATCGCATGCTATTATAATGGCATGCGATGCGACCGATGCGATGCCCGCGATTTCATATAGAAATGCATGTTAAAATGTAAATCGCATCGGTTGCATCGCATGCGACCAAAAGTCGCATGCGATGCGACCGACGCGATTACCGCGATTTCACATAGGGAACAATTTTAAATGGCCCAATTGACCCGATTTTACATAGGGAACAATGGTATCTGTGAAGGTATCTGCGTCCCCTCGCGGGGCTCACTGCCTTTTTCCTTGCGATGCCCAAGATCCAAATCTTGGGCGCCGTTCTAGGTAAAGAGTACCAAATTTTTAAAAAAGTTGTTTGCAGCAAAGCCAACACAACAAATAAAAATGTTTTTAGGTACTTATATGTTAGTTGGGCGCCCACTATAGTTAGTACGCTCATACAGAGGCGTAGCGAGGGCGGTGCCGGTGGAGCACCAGCTCCGGGCGCAGGGGACTTTCATGGCGCCGGAGCTGTGCCGGCACCGCCAGCTCGCCCGCTCCTCTGCGCTCTCTCTGCCGCGCCATCTGCCCCTCTTGCTCCCGGCTCCCCGCTGTGTCTGGGAGACGCGGTGCTATTTAAAATTCAGGTGTCCCGCTGGACCGCGCTAGCCAATAGGCGCTTGCGGTCCAGCAGCCAATCAACTGGGGGCTGCTGGACCGCGAGCGCCTATTGGCCAGCGCGGTCCAGCGGGACACCTGAATTTTAAATAGCAGTGCACGTCTCCCAGCGCATACGCGTGCGCACGGGGGGTGCCGGGATTGCACCCCCCGCACGATTGCATCCAGGCCCCCCACCATGATTGCAGCCAGTGCCCTGGTTTTTACCTTGTCTCCGCGTTTCCCTGCCTGCCGGTGTCATGGTGGGAGTAGAGGGATCGTGTCATGGTGTCATCGAGCCCAGAGCTGGTGGGGGGGGGGGACTGACTAGGGGGAGGGACTGACTAGCCGCATCATGAGGACACTGCTGCTCAGAGCCTCACTATGAAGGGGGGAGAAGAGGGAGAGGACCCACTGCTGACACCTTTGCTCCGCACAGAGAGGAGGAGCCGCTGCCATTGTGTGATGAAGGAGAGAAAGTAATGGTGAGCATCCCAGCCTCTGTTTGTCAGTTTGTCTTTGCCCCCCCAACTCTTCCCTCTGTCTATGCTGCCCCTCCATCCTTCTGTCAGTCTGTCCCCCAGCATGGTACTTTGTCCCCATCTGTCTATGATCCCCTTGATCCATCCATCTGTGCTCCCCCTCCCCTCGTCCATCTTCCTATCTATGTTGTTCTATCTGTCCATCTTTGCCCCCCCCCCCCCCCCCCCCCCGTCTGTCCTGTGCCATATAATATGTAATGGGCATTATAGTGTGTCAAATAATGTGTATTGTGCATCTTGTGTGTCAAATTATGTTTAATAATGTGTAATGGGCACCACAGTGTGTGGCATATGTAATGGGCATCACCATGTGTTGTATAATGGGCATCATGGTCTGAGGCGTAATGTGTAATGGGCATTATGGTGTGAGGCGCAACATCTAATGGGCATCACGGTGTGAGGCATAGTGTGTAATGGGCATCAAGGTGTGAGGCGCAACGTGTAATTGGCATCACAGTGTGAGGCGCAGCGTGTAATAGGCATTATGGTGTGTGGCAAAATGTATAATGTGCATTATGGCATGTGGTGTACTATGTAATGTCTGTGTGACGTTTAATAGGCATTACGGTTTGTTATATAGTATGTAATGGGCATCAAGTGTGACCTTATGTGTAATTGGCATTACAGCATGTGGCTTTATGTGCAATGGGCATTACTGTGTGTGGTATAATGTTAGGCCGTGTCCCCTGTTTGCCACGCAAGAGCCCCGCCTACTACAAATCGGGGGGGGCGCGAAACATGCCCTTGCTCCGGGCACCGTGGCACCTAGCTACACCGCTGCGCCCATACCCCCACTATCCATGTCGGCGTGGAGCTGATGTTATATAGTGTGGCGAGCGCAGCGAGTCACCGAGCCCGAAGCGTGGTGAGTGTAGCGAGCCCTGCGAGGGGATGCGGAAAACTTAGCAAATAGCTTAGTGCGTGCCCAACTAACATATAAGTAACATGTTTTCATGGTGCAAATTCCTTCTGGAGTAATAAATATTTGCATATTTGTAACGATTGTGTATGATGCTCATCAACATTAATACCTAGTGCTTAATAAGATATATTTATAACCATTACATGGTCTCATAACCTGGTCAGAAACTAGGATTTTCACGTTATATAATAATAATAATGCAGTCATTTGACCCCGCTCTGTTTCCCCTCCACCACCACCTTCCACTGCATGCATGAATGTCTGTATGGGTATTACATACAGCACCCAGGGCATGCGACTACCAGCCCCCCTTTTCCCACAATTTTGGCCTCCTCATAACACAGGTCAATAGTAGTTCCATTAAAGTATACTTATTTATAAATTTAATTTTTTTGATTAATTATTAAAACAACTAAAAATATATTGAATACATCTTCTGTATTTGCCAAATAAAACAAGATCATTCTCACCATCCTCAATGAACAGTTATTTTCTTCTCTTAGATGATAGTCCCTGTGTACCCATGGTCATCATGCCAACAATCACTACTGTATATCACTACTGTATATCGACATAACAGTGTCTTGGTTATGCCCTATTGGCTGATACAGATTGGGTATTGGTAGGGACAGGGAATAATTAAGATCAGTATTCAATTAACATTTTCAAATGCTTCAGTGAAAATGTATTTAAACAACCTAAAAATGTTTCTTTAATAGAATTTTGTAGCACCTTCCTAATAAATGATGATGATGATGTGTCTAACTAATACTTTACTTTTAACTGCTTACATTTGCAATGTCATATATCATTGTATGATGATTGACTGTAGTAAAAGAATAAACAGCTGTTATTATTAAGTTAATACGTTATTAAGAGAATGTAGCTTGTATTGGATCTCCATATGGTATTCTCTAACTGCTGTATAATGACTAGGAATTATAGTGGTACATTCTATGCCAACCAGTGTGTATTAAAGCCTATTTCCCTATAGATTGTACGCTTGCAAGCAGGGCCCTCCTACCACTTTGACTGTCTGCACCTACCCACTTTGTTTTATTACTGTTTTAATTTGTAAAGCGCAATGGAATTTTATGTGCTATATAATAAACTGTTACAAAAAAAAAACAAATAATAAATATTGCAATAAATATGTATTTAGGTGATTTCTAATTTGCATGATTGTTCGCAAGATTCCTACTTGTATTTGTGCAAAGACAACAAAAGAACTTGTAACTTAATTAACAGCATCGAAAAAGAAAGCATGCATATCTTTAATGTTGAAAACATTTTTTTTACTTATCTAATTCATGCAAAATAATTATTTAGTACCTTTTATATATATATATATATATATATATATATATATATATTCAACTGCAGATATTTATGCATATATAAATAGAGAATTTTTTTTTTACTTTCAACTTAAATCCATAAAATCAAAGACAATGTTTTGCTAAAAATCCATAGCAAACAAGTATCATTATTTTTTATACCATATTTATTAGTTTTACATTCTATAATATAAAATACTTATATCTTTCATTTGTCGATATTTACTTTATTTACTATATTGTTAATAAAAAAACGATTTATTTTATCCCTTGTAATGTAAGACCTGACTATTTAGTACTTGTACCACCTTTCGCTCGGAAAGGTAGAACAGTGGATGGCAGGAGAGTGACGACATGCACTAAGCAGAGCAATATTAATTGCATGTACAAAGACTCCCGGGGAGATGCCAGGGGTGGTTCAAGGGAAATCGGATGCGATATATTGTGGGTGCTAAAAAGCACCCGCAACATGCACTGATGGTTGTATATCTGTTTTTTCTCATGTGCAGCATGTCCGACCTCAGACTCTGATGCGCACAGGACCGCATATTGGATTGCATGGGATGTCAAACACGTGTGGACACTTTTCACCTGATTCCTCGGCCAAATCGCACTAGTGTATGGGCACCTTATTAACACACATATTAACACAAATATTTTGTG
This sequence comes from Crinia signifera, assembly GCF_055691185.1. Classification (NCBI taxonomy): domain Eukaryota; kingdom Metazoa; phylum Chordata; class Amphibia; order Anura; family Myobatrachidae; genus Crinia; species Crinia signifera. Next base: position 34,158,501 of record NC_139224.1, on the reverse strand, counting down.
AAACAGTCTGTGGCGAGTTGCATGGCATAGTTAGAAAATCTCTGGAATGCCAATTGAAGCTATGTGGCATGATTTGAGAATAGGTCTATATGGACACATATGTACTACATTGTAAATTTGCAAACATATCTCAAAAGATTTAATACATTTCCTTGAGACCAACATCTGTTTCCCCTGATAAATAAGTTTGTGGATGGGTTATTACACTTTTAGAAAGAGGGGAGCAAGATCAGAGATTTGCTGGGACCATATTAAGAACCAATTGGACCTGTGGCACAAAATTATCAAATCTTTGGGACAGGTACAGTACTTGGCTAAACATGGGTTATACCTTGAACTAGCACTATAAATTAAGTAGTATTGCAGTGTTAAATTTGATCTTGGGCAAGTGTCAGAATTGAGATTATGAAGTTTAGCTATTTTCGTATTTGTACTTTTTAAGAGAAGTTTTTTGTCTTTTAAACAAGTGATAGTGGACTTCTGTCCTGGTATCACCAGGAGAATTGCAGCTTTGGAAACTTTTACTTGACAATTAGAGAACATCTTTTTTTCACAATTTATTTACTCACTTTTCATGGGGATCAGATTCACAGACACAAGAATTTTTTGAAGCCCATTATGTGATATCAAAATATTTGTCTTTATCATTTATTGCCGAATGTAATAGCCTCCACGTTTGTTTGTTTTTAAAGGGGCAATCATTTACAAGGCAAAACCATGTCTTGTAAATGGTGCCCCTTTAAAAATCCTCAGAGTTCAGCTGGCACTACGCACAACACGCCTAACCTATGTATGTTTGCAATTTTTGATCTTGCCATAGATCGATCAGAATAGAACTGAATTATTCTTAACTCTGTAGCATTATTGCAACTCAAAATATGTCTTTACTACTTTACTAGAATAACTGGGTGAAATTTAATAGGATGAGAGATTCAGAAAGTGAAAGATTTGGTAAGAAATCTCCAGGTTTTTTTAAAGCGGCAATCATTTACACTTCAAAATCAAACTGGTTTTGCAGTGTAAATGATTGCCGCTTTAAAAAAAACAAACTGGATATTTCTCACCAAAACTCTCACATTTTGAATTTCTCATCCTATTAAATTTCCCCCACTATGTCCATATGGTGTGGACAACTTCTTTCACAATTATTTTTTAAAGTAATCAATTAGAATTCCTATACTTTTATTTTTGAAATAGCATAAGGAACTGTTAAACCATTAAACATAGCATTATTGTTCACATATTTGTTTTACAAATTTACAAAGGTAACCGGCCTCGGAAAATCATTTTGTAAACAAAGTCATTTTTTTTTTCTTCAAGTCTTTTTTAATAGATGGCTGAATTTTTTTCAAATAGATTGTACAACCTGCAGATTTATAGACTGTATACATAAAAGTGGGTTTTAATGGTCTTGCTATCTACAATGATCATTAAGCATTTCCACTAAAACCACGGTTATTTGGCACCATACGGTATAAACGACTGTTTAATCAGTTGGCAGCTTTCCCAAATGTTGTTTTAGGTTAATTTTCATAATTAGTATATATGTAAAGGCATCCCATTCTCTGTATATATAATCTAGCTGCGAGTCTGAAATAAAAGTCTAGAGAATACGGTATGTGCTTACAGCAGCAGATGCAAGCTAGAAGAGATATATGGAATGCAGATTGCTTATTGTCACACTCCAGTGCATTCATATAAGTGCTTGTCTGTTCCTATGTAAAACAGAAGTAATAAAAATCCATTCATCCAACTGACTTAACATCTAGGTCTTTCTAATATGGGGAAATTTGAAGGGCGGCTTGGAATACCAACATGGATTTTTTTGTTTTTTACTTAATTTTTTGTCTTGGGCATGATTGCTGCTATTTAGAATAACTGAATACTACATTGTACTTAGCTTATTGCATATAGTTCACAATCTGCTTTATTTTTGAATAGTTTATTTGAATTTCACGTAATCAAATGATTTGATATTATTCCTACATTTATTTTTATGCTTGAACCCACAATAATTTTTCCTGCTCACCACTCAACCACCCTTCACCATATTATTAACTTAAGTGATAATCAGGAGATTGTTAAAGGCTTTGTTCAATGGATTTAAAACGGCAATAGAAATAAATCCCAAGTAAAGCCTGATTTAGCCTTTATTTCTATTGTTGCTTTCAATCTATCGGTCAAAGCCACCGATGAGCAGCAGTCTTGTCAACCTGCTGGTTAGTAAATTGGGAATGGGTCATTGGATCGACCCATATTTATTTATTTATTAACAGTTTCTTATATAGCGTACACATATTCTGCAGCGCTTTACAGAGAATATTTGAACATTCACATCAGTCCCTGCCCTAGTGGAGCTTACAATCTATATTCCCTACCACATGTACACGCACACTTATTCTGGGGTAGACAAAGGTCTATTTACTACTTTTGGAAAGTTATAAAATAGAGTAATAAAGTACCAGCCAATCAGCTCTCAATTGCCATTGGCCAATTATGTTTGGTGTGGCAGTTGGTGTGACTCCCCTATTTATAGTGTGAACTGCACTGCAGCCCCACCCCTGGATCCGCCACTGGAATTCACGCTCCCTCTGCCACCGCCAGCTACCGCATATTAAAAGCTATGGGTAGCAGGAGCATAGCTTCCCACTAACCCATCTGCAGTTATGTATAGTGGAGCAACACTACCTGCTACAATTATCAGATCTCCTGGATTTACTGTAAAGGTAGCCATAGCATGCGTACACATCCCTCTCACTACAATACGCTGTGCTACGACACATGTGTATTAGCCTAGGGCACCTGGAACCTTTAATCGTGCCCTGGATGTAACTGAACACATTTGTTTAGGGTGGACAGTTGTTCTGGGGCAGCCACACTGCCATTAACTTTGTCCTTGGCTGGCAGCACCTGTAAATTTTCCAACAAAGCATGTACAATGACAATTATGAGCTGATTGGTTGGCACTTTACTCTGGGAGGCAATGGAGTCATCAGCTGCTGGGCTCCTGCTCCCAAGGGGGCACATCTCCAAGTTTCAAATAGTTATTTGAAAGCCATCAATATCGCTTCTGTGGCTGACTCCCCCTCCTAGCAGGACCATAGACGTCACTCTGTCTTTATTTTAAATAAATTATACATAACATACATACATGCTTACAAATATTTATATAGGGGACAAACTTACACCACTGTACAAATCCTCAATGCTAGTGCTCAGTATCTCTAGAACATTAAGTACATTATCATAATAAGTCTAATAAAGATTATTATGTATATTATTTTTATTAATAATACTTTAACTTTAACTGGTACCTGAGAATTAATACTACTTGATGCTAGACATTTCTAGCCTCATTTAGGTCTGACCCTATAGTCTGTACATATGGGTACAGATGTTCTTGATCACTGTCAAACAAATTTTAAATGTATATTTAGAGTTTATTTCTCCAGCATGTAATTAAAAGGAATGTTTTTTACACTGTGTGGAAATTAAGGGACAGCATAACGCAATACTGATTAGACATCCAACCTGTGACCTTAAATGTAAATTCCAGGCTGTGTTCAGTAGCAATCTTTGGCTGTCAAAGAATAATTGTGTCTAAAATGTTACTTTTATTGTGAGTATGCTGGGATTTTATGCAAATGTATCTTGTATAATTTATATGCAAATTATCCACAGTTCAAGCGAAATCAAAGAACAATTTAAATTTCTTGTTTTAAACTTAAATAAAACCTTTTGACAAAAATCTACATTGAAATAAGAATAACATCCAATGTGGAAAATTTAGTACAATAGGGAAAACAGCAACGTTGGTTCAAAGGCTGTGTTTTCTTTTGAAATAATAATAACAAATAATTAATAAAGACAACCGATCCTCTAGTGCTGGTTTAAGTCATATTAGAGATAGTCATTAAACAAGAATAGTACGTAAAAATAAAAAGAAAAATCTGTATATATAAAATTGCATTTATCTGTGTACGTGTGTATGTTTATTTATTTATTTACAGTTTCTTATATAGCGCAGCATATTCCATTGCGCTTTACAATTGTAAACAACAGTGATTAAACAAACTGGGTAGAAACAAACCGACATGGAGGTAGGGGGCCCTGCTCGCAAGCTTACAATCTATAGGATCCAGCATAACTCTGGAATACCTGGAGCAATTTACACCAAACTTGGTACACTTATGAATTACAATCTGGGGAAAAAATACCGGGGGGGGGGGGGGTAAAGACACCCCTATCACCCTAGTGGGGGTCCCAGGGGCCCACACAGGGGTCCACCCACTACACAAAATGGTTCAGGGAAGCAAGATATGGCACAGTTGCATAACATAGAGGGGTTAAAGGACATTGATTGGGGTCAACTTAGGTTCATGGCCACTTAGACCCCAAATCCCGACCCCGCCAGAGGCCTAAAAAGGGGTTCCGGCCACAACAAAAAGTGGGTCAGGGATGCAAGATATGACAGAGTTGCATAAATAGAGGGGATAGAGGACATGGGGTTTAAGAAAAAAAACTGTGGTCAGATCCGGGAGCCCACCACAGAGAGATGTATGCTGGTCACACCACGGGCATAGCGAACGGTTAAGCTTAAAACAAAAAAAGGATAAAGATCAAGTAATGCTGATTGCGCAACCAAACCCGAGCAATGCCAGGTACCTCATCTAGACTACTGTATATTATAAATAAGCAGGGTATTACTGGCACACAGAGGTACAGAGGTGGCACTCCATAGGGAATCAGGTATAAGACTGTGCAGTTGAATTATATATTACTATTTAAAAGCCTATCAAATGACGGCTTAGTCCCTATTTGCTTCTACCTCCAATCTCTGTCTTCACAGTTCCCTCTCTATATCCAGCAAGTGTGAAACAGATCATTTTGCTTTCACTTTTTTTTAAGAAGTCATTTGGTCCATCGAGTTGCCTCTAGTGGTCACTGGCGGTACTTCACCTCAGAGGTGAAGGGTATTTAGCCTTTTTATACATATACTGTATAGATTCATTGATAGGCAAACACAGGGTGGGGGGTTCTGTTTGCCCAGAAACCTCCCTTCCCCACATTTTCGCTAGCAGCCACTATATGGTGTATAAAAGGCAGGAAGGAGATGCTGCACATGCTCAGCAGTTTTTTCAACTGTGTGTTTGTCTGTAGATCTGAGTGCTCAGTTATTGCACCATAGAGAGAAGCTGGTAAGGGGCTTACCATGATCATTGTGCTGCGTAGGTGCTGGTAAATTAAGCATTTCAGAACTCCCCTCCAGATATCCTGGGTTTGCCCCTGCATATGACCAGCTACAGTGTTTCTCCATATAGCAGATGACTATAGACCTCTATGCTCAAGCAACGCTGCAAGCTGCACCCGTTTGCATCACTGCTGTGTCTCATAGAAGTGAATGGGAGGCTGGCATATGCAAGGCCACACCCATTGGAGTGTGGTTGCAAAGCTGAAACTTAAAGGAATTGACGGAAGGGCACCACCAGGAGTGGAGCCTGTGGCTTAATTTGACCCAACACGGGAAACCTCACCCGGCTCGGACACGGAAAGGACTGACAGATCGATAGCTCTTTCTCGATTGTGTGGGTGGTGGTGCATGGCCATTCTTAGTTGGTGGAGTGATTTGTCTGGTTAATTCCGATAACGAACGAGACTCCCGCATGCTAACTAGCTACGCGACCCCCGGCAAGGAGACAAATAATATACTCTCAAAATAAAGCAAATTCATAGTATTATTATGTAAATATATACAAGAGTATATGTACCAGCACATCCAGTGGCGTAAGTTCGTTCAAGTTGCCCGGAGGCAAAATATATATTGGTGCCCCCCAAACACACACAACCCTATATAACCTTATATAAAGTATATATTTATTTTAATAAATATAGATAGAGACATAGAGAACACATATATATTTCAGAGCAATACGTTGGCTTTTAAATAACTGATTTAAACTTGCATGGGGAGGAGAGGTGCCCCTTGGGAGCAGGAGCCCGGCGGCAGATGACTCCATTGCCTCCCAGAGTTCTGCCTGAGCACATCTGTGTGCCATTAATCCTTCAAATCTGGATACCTTATTTTAAGAAATTTTCGCCTACAATACTGTATATTTAGATATAGTTTAGATATTAATTATTACATCACCCTCTTTGATATATATGACATCTTTTTAAGTGATGAAGGTTATGTTTTGAACGCACCCATTCTTCATTCTTTCACTCACTACTTATTAAATCTTCAAGTGTGCCCCAAAAAACCTACTTTGTTCATCCTTTGTCTTCCTCTTTAGACATCTCTTTTGAGTACCCCTTGTTGCTAGGCCATGCTCCAAAAATTATGGCCGCATGCAGTGCCCCACCTCTCATTCATCTAATGTTGGAAGGTATGTGTATAGCAGTATTTATTGCAGACCATGTACTCTCTAATGGTTAGCCAAGCCTCTACGGTGGCTGGCCAAACCCTTAATTATGGGCCCTCTCTACTGTATTCTTCTGGGATGCTCCTCATGCTCCAGGTCAACACTGAACAAGTCATTCTTAGGGCCAGATGTATCAAGCTTCAAAATGTGATAAAAGGGAGAGTGATAAAAAAACAGCCAATCATCTCCTACCTGTCATGTTACATGCTGGGTTTGAAAAATGACAGGTAGGAGCTGATTGGCTGGTTGTTTATCACTCTCCATTTTATCACTTTTTGAAGCTTGATACATCTGGCCCTATATGCCTTAAAACCTAATTGCTATCATGGCACGTGTAATACTGTAATTCAGTTCTACCGCAGACAGACTGAAACAATGCTAAGCATGAAACATATTTTGATGAACAGGACCTGACTCAATTTGCAGTCTGATGATGGATTATGAATTCACTACAAGAGTGGGGTTCTTTATCAGACTAACATACTAATAATAGTTATATGCTGATATGTGCAGAATCTGCATGCTAATCCTTCTTTCCATTAAACTATAGCATAATTTGAACACATTATGGTTTACTGTTGGCTGAACTGTACTGCGCTGGGATAAATTCAGCAAGTAATATTGGGCCTTATTTTGGTTCATTCTTTCTGACAAAATCCTTCTTAGATGGACAAAACCATGTGCACTGCAGGTGGGGCAGATGTAATATGTGCAGATAGAATTAGATTTGGGTGAGTAATTTTGTTTCTGTGCAGGGTAAATACTGACTGCTTTATTTTTACACTGCAATATAGATCTCACTTTGAAGTAAAACCCCACCCAAATCTAATTCTCTCTGCACATGTTACATCTGCCCCACCTGCAGTGCACATGGTTTTGCCCATCTAAGAAGGATTTTGTCAGAAAGAATGAACCAAAATAAGGCCCATAATGAGGCCTGATCATTCTGTGGCAGATATGTATTGACAGAAGAGTGGTGAGTGCCAATTAGTACTTACCACGCTTTGTACAAAATGTCTTCACAGGTTCAGAGTCTCCGTGTACTGCTACAGTGTATGTGGGCAAGCACAAGGCTGAAAATGCAGAGAGGGTTTAATTGAATGATTCTTTATCTCCGATCCATGGACAAGTGTTGGATCCCGACCCACTTAAACTAACTCTTGTAGCATAAACTCTTTTTTTCAAAATGGACTATATTGTGTGCAGATCCACTGGAGATAGTATACTCCAATATAATACTGTAAAATATCATGCAGGAAGTTACATTGCAACGCCTTTGCAGATGGCGAGAAAAACTCTTAGAACCCTACCACTGGTCTTGTCATATAAAAGACTTATGACGACTAATTCCACGAAAATGATATAGATCTACATGATGAGATTTTTTGCACCAGGAATACTGGCACAGCACATAATACTTACGCATTGCAGTGAATGGCATAAATAATTAACAAGTGTTATTTGTATATTAAACCAGAATATTAAATGTAAACTTTTTTAAAGTCCGCTTTATTAAACATAAACATAGCAGCAGCCGGGATGCATCCAGTTGGTCAGGATACTGGTATTCAGTATACTGTTGCCTGCATCCCAACTGCCTTCAGAAGACCATCACCGGATCTTGAAAATAATCATTATGCCGATGCTGGAAAACTGACAGCTGGCATCCTGATTGGTAGGTATACGGAGCAGGTTAGGCGCTAGTGGGGGGGCTTAAGCCTGTACACATGGGGTGATTTCAGCCACAATTTCCAGGGATATGGTCGCTGAGTGACCATATTCCTGTGTGTACGGGGCTATGGTCGCTGGCAGAGTGCTCCCACGACCAGTCCTGAAGTGATCGCTGGTCACAGGAACATGCTCCTGTGACCAGCTGCTTCCCCCGGCAGCTTCTTGGCAACGAGCGGCTTCCCCCAGCAGATTTTCTCATTTCCATCAGCGACCATCGCTGGTCGCTGATGAAATTTGGACACTTAGCAATTTGGTTGCTGAGCGATATATCGCTCAGTGACAATTGAGGGTACGGAGCTTTAGAGTTAGGATGCGGGGAGGGGAAGGTTAAGGCTGCGGGAAAGGGTTGGGTATGTTTTGGCAGTTAGAAAGGGTGCTTATGGTCTGGGCATCAGGTTTAGATGATGGGGTACGGGGGTTAGGGTGAGGCACTAGCGGGGAAGGTTAGGGTCAGGCTACGGGGTGGTTAGGATGCTCGAAGGGTGCAGGGGGAAATAAGGAGGGTGCAGGGAGAGGGTAAATAAACTTACCTGTCAGAGTTCCCTCTAAGGTATGCTGGCGTCAACATCCTGAGCAATACACCCTTACTTTGTACTATGGCTACATCTTTACTTTCCCTCAAATCCCCAACGAGGGATGGAGCCAGAAATTTGTGGGCCCCATAGCAACATTTTGAAGGGGCCCTTGTCCCAATGATTCTATAGAGACACTTAATTTTCTGACCTTTAATAGTGCCTAGTTCATTTTTTTAACCATAGTAGTGCCTTAGTTAATGTTATGCCCCATATTAGTGCCCTGCTTTATTTTAGGACCATAGTAGTGATCTACAGATGGAGAGCCTGTCAAGCTTGCAGGAGCTGGCGATAGAATTACCAGGCCCCGCCAGCCATCGGAAGGGGGCGCGGGTGCAAGAGACGCTCACACGCCCGTTCTGACGGAGCTCCCCGCTGCCATCTGCCGCCTCCCCGGTCCCCATCGCCGGCAATGAAAGAGAGGGGCTCCATCTGTATTTCACAGTGGAAAGTAGGGCTGCCATCAGAAATCGTGGGGCCCAGGACTGACGTAAACCTCCAGACTTTCTGAGCAGTAGATAACAGAACTTTAGCCACAGCAAGGGTGGGGCATAAATTGTGTATAAACTCATTTAAAAAAAAAAATCTAGGTTTCAGCTGTGGGAATGGGTGCAGTTATTATGTCAATCTATAATATAGATTGATACCTTAGCCATGCCTCAAATTCCGTATATAAAAATACCCTCATGGCAGCTCCATGACACAAACACACACACATATACCCCAACCACTTCCCTGTCAGACATATATACCCATTCCTGCCTCAGTCACCGCTCTCTCTTAGATATATATATACTGTATATACCGCCGCCTCCTACCTCTCACACATATATGGTCCTACCTCAGCTATCTCCCTCTTTTACATATAATACAGCTCTGCCCTATCCACCTCCCTCTCACACACCTATACACTATCCCCACCACCAGCCTTAATGCACAGCCTACAGCCAGAGTTTCCCAGTGTGATAGCAGTTCTGCCATAATCATGCAGACACAATATTACCTTATCTCCGATTACCATTATATATTTTGTTTCCTTGTGTTCCTATGTATTTGTTAGACCATTTTGTCGGAGCTTTGTCTCCTCCATGGTGGTGCCCATTTTGATGAAGACATTTATATATAGTTATACACTAGTACGTAGCTGCAGAGATGGCCAGAGCCCTCTGTCAGTCCCAGCCCAGGACAAGATTCACACATTATGGTACACAGTACTCCCAATTCACATTATGACATACAATTAGCAGTCTTCATAATTTATTCCAAATGCATTCAAAATAAGTTTCTATGTAAAATGTGCTGTCATTAGTTGCAATGTGACACTTATTTCTAAATATCCATAAGGAATTGACCCTTTTTTTTTTTACTCTAGAAAAAAAAAATGGCTGTGCTTTGTACCTAGAGAAACTACAGTGCAGACCTGGCACTTGTCCTTTTACAGCAATGAAAGGGTTAATAATACCGATACTCTACATTAAGCAGCTGCCAGTGCTACTGGTAATGCTTTTGGTCATGTGCCAGCAAGGGAAATGCTTTGTAAAATCAATTACACCACTATTTATTAGGCAAGCTGTTTCTACCCTTCCCAGAGGCTGGCATTGCTCGGCCGCCAAACACAGCTAGGACGAATTGCCTGACCACAATTATTCCCAGCAGTATTAAAGGGCCAAACTGATAACAAAGCAATTCATTTAAACAGATGTCAGTAAACAGAGACACCTCGGCAGCTTCCCAGGAATGAAGGGGCATAGTAGACTGGTCAGTCTGAGAGAATGCCAGTGAAATGCATGAGGCAGTGGCGTAAGTTTGTCCCAGTGGCCCTGAGGCAAGATAAACATATAAATATATGTACTGTATGCATGTGTGTATATATGTATGTATGTATGTATTGTGGCAAAGACAGCATCTCCCCACATGAAAGTAACATGCAGGGGCAAACGCAGGATTTTCAGGAGGGGGTTTCCAGAGGGGCGGAGCAAAGTACGGAGATGGACACTTAGGTGACCCAGTATATGCCGTTTCAGTTAAAGTATTATAGATAGACCAAAAGTATATAAGTAATAATAATAATAATAATAAAATATATATATATTTGGATCTCACCCAGTACACTTCACCTCATTAAGGTCAAAGCGAACAACCGTTCCTTTTTCAAAGCCTGACTGTCTCTAGACTTGGAAGTTGGTCTAAAGGTTTTATGAATTAGCGACATTTCTAATTAAGAAGGTGTATCTCTTCATATTGCCCCTGATGAAGTCACGTGTGTGACGAAACGTGTTGGGCTGCATGTGTTCTTTTGTTGACCTTGACATCTAACAACTGTGAACAAAGTACTTCATTGTATTGATCCACTGGATTTTTAATTCACTTTCTGATCAAAATGTTAATAATTTTTTTTTTTTAATTGTTGTTTTATTGGAGAGCGCCCTCTGAACTCCTTTCTGCATTTCTAAACTTTCGGTCCCGTCTAACAGGGGACCCTACAGAGGTGCTGCTCTATTTCAGTAGAGTGCACAATTTGGGGTACCCATTCACCACCCATATATATATATGTATACATATATATATATATAGACACACACACATATATATATATACATATACATACATATATATATATATATACATACAGGGGCGTCAACAGCAGTGTAGACCCCTGGGCATAGCACTGTATTGGGGCCCCTACCGATCCTCTAGCGGTAGGGGTGGAGGAAGCTTTGATGTCCCCCGGGTGGTAGGGGGTATTATATCAACCGCTCAGCATTTAGGGCCTGGATCAGTAATTTTCACTAATTACCCCTTTACTGCACAGATGGTGGAAGATGAGGTGAGAGAAGCGGGCATTGGGCTGAATGAAGGGGCCCTGATACATAACTTTCAGGGTGGTAGAGGATGTTTAATATGCAGAGGAGGGGTGTATAGTGGAGTGGGCTTATTATTCATAATTTACTGGTGGGAGGACAGCTTGCTTGACTGTAGATATCTCCAGTTCCCAGAAATATATTTCTTAGATTTGGAACTATAAACTAGAGAATCTAACCTACCAAATGGTATTGGTGACTATGAGATCAGAGTTCAGGAGGCAGAGCAATCTGCCAACGAATATATAAAACTACATACCAGGTGTGTGGAGCTGGAGTAGTAACCAGCTGCTGGAAGGCTGTTATCTCTGGTTCTAGGAACAGTAGAGACAAAGCTACTAATGTCTATCAAAGGGGGGGAGTCCCAGCTTTTGGAATATACCTTCAGAAAAACTCTATGTCAGACAGAACCTGAAATGTCTGACTGTGAAATGCAATTAACAGGCTTGGATGGGGACCTTTGCTTTGAAGTCAGATATCTCTGGTTCCCAAGGGCCGTTTTTAAATTTGTATACCCATGGAAAGAGGGGACCCTCAACTCTCAGCCTGGGCTCCTGGGGGGGTTCTGGGTACTCAGAATCCCCCCCCCCCTGCATGCGCCACTGACACGGAGAATCCAGACCAGGTTTTAGAAGCAGTAGCAGAATCTCAGGTGTGTAATCAGCAGCGCTTGGGTTTTCCTGATATAAGGATTTCAAGGGCAGAGCCACCTTGCTCTTGATGGTGTATTAGCTGCCCAAGCAATAGGCTGGGGGTGTGTGGGCTATTGTAGGGACCACTGGAGCCTTTGCAAAAGTCTGTGATGCTGAGATTGCCTGTATGCTACTGCCTGTAATTACAATTACATATGTATTGACCTGAGATGCTGTGACCTGCTGTTCAAAAAAAACAAACTCTTCATCTGAGTCCCCGTGTTTGTGATCCTTGTCACATGATGTTATGTATATTATGTTTAAAATAGAGACTGGTAGGAGGGGTAACAGCCACTGAAGTGATATCGACGGCTTTCAATGACCTGATTCAAACTTGCAGGGGAGTAGAGGTGCCCCCCTGGGAGCAGGAGCCCAGCGGCAGATGACTCCATTGCCTCCCAGAGTTACGCCTCTGGCATGATGTTCTGCCATATTATTACGAGTGGCAATTGCTTCTTTACTAAAACCTACAACACATGTACTGCTGCATTAGGGTATATCACAAATGATCTGCAAAACATGTATTCTCTAGAACACAAAACAACTAACGATCTGTCACTGTTCCTCACCTTCTGTCACTACAAAAATACTACATGTCAATGCAAGAATTCAAAGTTGTACCTGCGAGTCTCGCAATGTACATAAACACACATCACAACTGTCAGGCTTTTAGGACCAGAAGTTTACTGTTTTTGAAATATAACAATGGAGATTTCTTTTTAATGCAGGAATTCAGCATTTTCCTGGTGATACTCTATTGAACGCCATGGTGCCAATTATGAAAAGAATGAGGCAGGTTGACAAGAGCTTGGGGTTTATTTTTAAATGAGTGAGACATGACAAAGTAGAAGAATGCAAGGCTCTGTCATTGTTCTGCAGATGTAATATGCACATATTAGAATTGTGTTGGAGAATAACATTCATATGTATTCTTTATCTGTTGAAGCAGCGCACGCCTCTTGATTTATTCATATTGATTTTGAAACTGAAAGAAGAATGACAGTGCTTGTTGAAGGGGAGATAAAGGCAATGTCTTTTATTTCAACCATATATAATAAATATTAAACTTTTGCCTTTTTCCATTCACCTGGTCCCAGGAAAGTAGGGGGTCCCTTGTTTAGAAGGCCTTAGTCACTGACATCTACCCAGGAACTAGCAATATATAATAGGTGTTGACGCAAAAACCCTCAGTTTTGCTTTATACAGTAGTGAGATAATTCTGGTTCACATGCAAAGCAGCAAAATTTGCAGCTATGCATGTGCTTAAAATGCCGCCGAACACCCACCCAAACGCTTCCCCCCCCCCTGCAAGCCAAGATCCACCGCATGTGTGCGAATGGATGTTTAGCATTAGCAGCTTGGGTGCAGGGAGGAAATCATTCGATGATCGTCAACCATCAAATGATTTCTAAGGTGCACGCAAATCTAAGACACTGAGCCAGATTCTCTATGCTTCAAAAGTGATAAAACGGAGAGTGATATACAGCCAGCCAATCAGCTGCTACCTGCCATGTCACAGACTGCATTTGAAAAATGTCAGGCAGAAGCTGATTGGCTGGCTGTTTATCACTGTCCATGTTATCACTTTTGATGCTTAGAGAATCTGGTCCTATATCTGGTGTCTTACAAATTGTACAAATAAAAAGAGTATTGTGTGGTGCGCTATCAACAGCTGCTGGCACTGGGTTTGTCAGGCCCAAATATGGATTGTAAATAAAAAAGAAAAAGTGTGCCAGCGCTGGCTGTAAAGAAATCTACAATACACGGTTCTCAAAATGTATATAAACAATTTATTATTACAACATCAAATAGATTTAAAAATGAATAAAATATAAAAGGTGAATCGCTCTAGAATAGGCAGTTCATAGCACACAATCATAAATAGCTATCTTGATTTTTAACTTTGAGCTGTTTAGATAGCAAATTCAATGAATGAAGCTGTATATTACATCCCATTGTGCCTGGTTGCTTTTAGGCCAGGATCTGTGACACGGTGTCCTGTGGTTTGTCCTATATTTTCAAGGACTCAGGGTTTCCCAAAACGAATGTCCTCTTAGCTTGCCTGGAAGAATTAGGGATCGTGCAGTTATCGTAGATGATTTGTATATCCAGAAATTTTGAGGGTCATCTGTGGGGTGGTGGACACGTCACTGGCAGGTAGGTGGATGGCAGTTTGGACAGCAATTTTTACTGGTGCTCAACACGTTTCCCCGGAATCTCCGGCTTCATCAGGAGCAAATATGTTTGTTGTGAGCTCTGAGCATGGTTTTATACCTGATTGCTAATTGTCTAGATGATTCACCTGTGTGTTCATTAGCATCTAAAAACACTTAACATACAAGAACTGTGTATTCATTATAATACCTATTTTACTTTATTTATATAGGAGGCAGTCTAATGAAATAAGATAAATTTTATTGTGCACAAATGCTATTTTGGAGTAAATAAACCCGTTCGTAGGGGTCACATCACCCGGAAGTGATTGAATTCCACTTGAAAAAGAAACAGAAACAATATAGAAAATGAAGGCATACAATTACCTACATGTATCAAGATGATATAGGGTACCCCGCTACACATCATGAGCGACCGGCACGCTTCACCGCCAGGAGCCGATTGCCGGTATCGGCAATACCGGCGGCGGCCCGCATTCGGAGCTCCGTCTGTATCAGTCGCGTTGCCAGGCAACAGACACGGTCACGTGATGTCACGTGACCCGTGTCATGCTCGGCAACTGAGTAGGCGTCCCCTGCACGATCCGTCCGCCGTAGGAGGGCATGTAGACGCCTCTGCATCACGTATGATGTGATGACCTCCGGCGAAACAGACAGCGCCAGGCAGTGTCCACTGCGCTGTCATGACAATGCCCGAAAGCTCGATCTCCCCTCCTTACAATTTGTGGCTACCTTGTATGGGAAGAGGGCGGACAGCTAAGATCTGCTGACGTCAGCTGCAAGCCCCCGGCACCCGTGTCATCGCCAAATTACCATGGGAACGCACAGCCTTTTCATGGGGATGCCCCCCCCAAAAATATATAGGGTGAAATTTAATAGGATGAGAGATTCAGAATGTGGAAGATTTGGCAAGTAATCTCCAGTTTTTTTAAAGCAGCAATCATTTAAACTTCAAAATCAAACTGGTTTTGCAGTGTAAATGATTGCTGCTTTAAAAAAACTGGAGATTTTTTACCAAATCCCTCACTTTCTTACTCTCTCATCCTATTAAATGTCCCCCATAAGTTAGAACGCATTGAGTCTCTGGGGGAAATTTACTAAAGGAAATTTGTAAAAAAATAGGTGTATTTGTATCCAGAAATACACTTATTTTTGACATTTACTATCCTGAAAATACGGCAATTCGTATTCGTATTGATGTGCCGTATTTTCAGGATAGTAAATGTCAAAAATAAGTGTATTTCTGGATACAAATACACCTACCGGATATACCCAAATATAAGCCGAGGCACCTAATTTTACAACAAAAAACTGGGAAAACTTATTGACTCAAGTGGGACCCTCACTCGAGTATAAGCCGAGAGGGGCTTTTTCAGCATAAAAAATGTTCTGAAAAGGTAGGTTTATACTCAAGTATATATGGTATTTTTTTTACAAATTTCCTTTAGTAAATTTCCCACTCTGTACATAGATTTCTCCCAATGGACAGATAAGCTAAAATAGTTTTTAATCTTGTACGTGTTTGTACATTTGTATGTCAGTGCCGAATTCAAAGTCTGTTTTTAAACCTATTTATTTTACCTGATTGTGGATTATTAATTGTGGGACTAGCCTGTTCACAAAAAGGTATTATACAGCTCTGTTTTATAATAAAGCATGCAGTGTTGTTTTTTTTTTTTTTTTAAATGGAACACTATATCGCAATTTATCTTTTATATTTCATGAGTTTAATGACACGTGTTTCATGACAGTTGATCTCACATTTTGGAAATCTTTACTTTGCATATTTGTAATGCTATGTAAGTTCTAACACACATCATATTGATAATGGTATTTACAGACAGTTAAAAATTTAAGAGGGCAATTACCCTTTTATGCGACATTTTATAATATTTTATACTTTTGAACCTTTTTCTCTTTTGGTTCTCTTGTGCAACTATATTACCTGCTACTTTAGCTTAACTGTGATAATTGTAACCTTTATTTTATAAAAAAACGGGCTCACGTATTAAAAGAAAAATGAGTGCGATTTTTTTTAAAGCTATCATTATTTTTTAAATTATAATCAATATTGGATTTTTTTTTTTTATTTCAACCCACAGACAGACCTTGATGAGAGAATTGAATTTTCAAGATACAAATTGATTTGGTTCTAGACCTTTAAAGAATATAACTGTAGCTCACTTAAGGCTTTAGGTTTCTATATTTCAGTAATAACACTTGCTTCACAGTCTGTCTGTTGCGTTCATTTGTTCAGCTGGTATACTCCGCTATTAATACAGAAGGCTGTCACACACACTCCCGTCCAAACCAAGAGCCCAAATAGGAGAACGAAGCCAACACACACAAATTCATTTGTACTGCCTATACGGTTTATACTTTTTCAATTGCTGCAGAGTTGCAGACGTCATAGGAGACTATACTACACATTTCTCTTATGTTAGACGGGAATCATTAAAATGGTTCATGTGTAACAAAGCCTTTGGCTGATTTAAAGATTGATGATCTCCACGGAACCCATATTAGTGTATGTTTGTTTCATTGGCAGGTACCAATAGAATTATTACATTTTTGTAAGCTATAAAGATCACCTTAAAGTTAAACCAGTGGTGGATGTGCTACTACAAACAGAAGGCTCCCTTGCTTCAGAGTCCTGATAGGACACTGGAGTTATGGGGGCTGCCTTGGATCTAGTTGATTTCTTTTTATTTTGTCTTTACAACTTTATTTTTTATTTTGCAATCAGAGGCTGTGGATACCGAATTGTGATGTTGGCGGCGAGATTGGGGCTGCCTTGCATGTCCAGAGACATTGGGATTGGACCCAAGATAAAGACGTCAGCACCAGGGTCAGTGGCACAGTGCACGACTGAGACCGGATCACTGAGCTGCCTACGTAACTTGACCAGTTAGTTGCCTCCCCATCAGAGTGAACCTCCAGCCCCTGTGCACGACTGCGAATGTCATCTTAGCCATGAGAATAGGGGGAAATCCATTCGTAATCGCTCACCATTGAATGGATTTATCCCCCCCCCCCCCCCCCCCCCCCCCGAGTGCAGCGGTCGCATAATCCTACACTTACTCAGCCCTGTGACGTTCCTGGGGCAATCTGAAAATAAAAAAAAATTGGTATATGCGCCCAAATTTTACATTGCAGGATAAATGCTATTTAATTGAATAGCCTTTCCCTGTGCTGACCAGAGCACTCGATGCCTGTCACCGAAAATGTTTTTAATTATTTTTGTTACTTGTATTATATGCAAACGTAGTTATTCATCTTTCTGCTGTCTTATGGTTGAATGAAAAAACATTGCGACTTATTGGTTTCCCTGATACACTAAGGGTTAACAGTTGTTTTCTAAGTGCTGTCCCAGTTTTAGCAAAGTAGAAAACGTACAGAGCTTGTGGCGGCATGCCAAGCCGCTTTGTGGTGAATAACTTGGGGTAAGGAAAGGTGTGGGGGGGGGGGGGGAGTGTTGCATAGGAGACAGATAGAAACTGCTAACCGTGGTTTAAAATGTAATAAAATAAATAGTCGTTTTATTGTCTTTTATGACTAATAGTCATTAATCCAGTAGGGCTTCTTCTGAAAAAGTACACACTATTCTGATACAGATGAAATTGTTGATGTGTTGTCATGGTCAGATTAACTGAAACAACCGTACCGTCCATATGACTTTTAATATTTATAACCAATGTGTGTGTGTTATGTGTTTTAAGCTGGCACACAAATATCCTGCTTTTTCATACATAGGTTTATTCTTTCTCTATAAAATCTGGACTTGATTGCATTATTATATTTGGCTGACGCAGATGCACTTGTCCAGGATATCTCAGACTGTGAGAGAATTGCCACTTGCTCCCGGTGACTCACAGAGCGGTGGGGACAGGCTGGCCACCTGAGCCGTGTAATTAATATGCATTACACAGCTGGCTGTATGTTCTAAGCTGAACAGGTGCCTTATTGAGCTCTAGTGAGCATGTCGCTGACATGGTTATCTTCATCCTTTGTTCCGGAGCACAATCCGACTACAGGATCATTTTTTATTGGACGATTGATGATCCACATCAGGAATAATGCCCTTTAGCCAAAATGGACATAAGCCTAAACGTATCTAGCAGCAGTAAGAATTCTACATCCCGTAAGGAAACTGCAATATACTGTTCTCTGGAGCCAAGATATACAGAAAATAGGAAAATGATGTTGGTTTAGGTGACAGCAACTTTCCCATGGCAATATATAAGACTTCCTGACTTTTCAATTCATTTTGAAAATGAAAGGGGCTCTTACACACTGGGAGATTTTGAGCTGAACGCGGCTCAGTTTTGCCATGTGAGCTGCTCAAAAGCCGCCCAGTGTGTACGGGGCAGCAATGAGCGGTGAGCGGTGATGCGAGCTCTTCACCGGCCGCTCACCTGCTGTTATTACCAGCAGATAAGTGACAAGGTGGTCGGCTTTTTGTGTCCTGCTATGGAACGTCATCCACCCCTGCGAAAATCACTGAGCAATTTCCTGCCCAGCGATTTTCTCCATCATTGCTCTACATATATATGCAAAAACGGCCCGTGTGTATGCTGGGTTATGTAACGAGGGGTTTTATTTGTGTAGCTATTTAGTACAGTACTGGAAAGCCATGTGGTAAGTTACAGGGACCGAGATATCTTATTCAAATCAAGTTCCATATAACTCCCCTTTGCCAATACACCGCACATCCTGCACCCATGTCCGGTGTTGGCTGAGTAGCAGAAATTGACACTGGGAAAATGAGTGCCATCACCATTTTCCAGTGACTTGCGCATGTGCAATAGAGATGTCCCCAGTATTGACAATCAGGTCTGCTCCCAGTCCTAGCAGAATCCAACACATCAAGGGCCTGATTCTAATTCCTTCGGAATGGGGCAAATTCGGCCCTGTTCCGATGGGAGGGGGACTGCACATGGTCTTTCTCTTTCAATGGTCCTGGTGACACAGCTCAACACTGGGATGTAGGAGGGTCCGAAGGAGCCAGGCACCTATCCTAAAGCTTTAGAGGGTAGGCTCCTCCCCTACTGCATCCCTGGACTCTTCAGTTCGTGTTAGGTGCCCACTGGAGTGGGTGCTATTCTAAAGGGCTGCAGGAGCAGCCGAAGAATTAGAGTAGTTAGGGGATTTTTATTATTTTATTAACTATTACCCTAGCTAGGTAGGCACAGTGTGAGGATTTTCATAGTGAATCCTCACACTGCTAGCGCAGCAGGAGCTGACAGAAGCGCGTCCTGTCAGCTCTCTGTGCACAGGGTAGACTCTGTCTGGTCTCCCTGTGCTGCGCTTACAGCCTCTATTAAGAGGCTGCCTGGGCTCCGGAGTAGCCTGAAACCGGCTCCACATTTAGGTGGGGATCATGGGGGACAGGCGCTCCGTGATGGCGGCGGCCATTTTATGCGGAGCTTACACGCTGAGCTCCTGACTGAGAGGACAGCAGCGCTGTGACAGGCATGTTCCAAGTGGTCCCCATTTGAGGGGGAGATACTGGAACAAGGAAATCCTACCTAAGGAGCGGCTAGCTGGGGGTGGTTGGCGCCAAAAGGTCACGGACCCCGCAGCAGCAGGGACTTTGGTCTCTTCCTTCACTCTGACTTTGGCGCCTTTCAGAACGCTTGCAGCGGAGCTGAGCTGGCTTATTGATCCTGGCAGAGTGACTTGGATTTCCTGGGCATCGCTTCCCCGCAGTTGAAACCTACAGACAGCTAAGTGATTGGGTGCATTGACTTTGTATAAACGCTTGTACAATTGTTTGCACTGTGTATATTGAGATATATATATATACGCTTCACTTGCATCATGTCTGAGCATCAGGCTGTGG
Organism: Crinia signifera; assembly: GCF_055691185.1. NCBI lineage: Eukaryota > Metazoa > Chordata > Amphibia > Anura > Myobatrachidae > Crinia > Crinia signifera. The sequence continues at coordinate 34,138,207 of NC_139224.1, read as the reverse complement.
TTTTGGGGGAGGGAGTCCTTAGTGCACTGAGCGCGTGCAATGTTTGCACACAAAAGTTTGTCCCTGAGCAGATGGCCAAGGGGGGCTTATGTATTACTTGCGCTGATGTGAGACCCATGGGCAGTGAACACCATAGGGGAGAGCAGAGTGAACCTGCGTGGGCCAGTGCCCTAGGCAGGTCGGTAAACGCTTTGGTGCAGCTTCTGGACAGGCAGAGTGATGTGCTGGTAGAATCACAGAGACCTAGGCCATCATCTCAGCAGTCGTCTGGCTCCTTACCTCTTACCCAGGCAGATCCTGCACTTATTCAGGTGATGCAGGATACTGCTAAGGGGATCAACAGATTCAGTGAAATACTGGACAAAATGGATGAGGTTACAGGGACCCCTAAAAGGTCTTATGCTATGCCCAATGTGTTAGAGGAAGAGGAAGGAGAGTATACTGACACACCCTGGGACCAGGGTGATGATTTTGAAGAGACCTCTGCTGCTGGTATAGAGGATCTTATTGTGGCTGTAAAACAGGCGTTAAAACTGTCTGTTGAGGATAAGACCCCTGTTAAGGGTGTTTTTAAGCGACAGCGAAAGGAGGCTGTTACTTTTCCCTCAGATGAGGGGTTACAGGAACTATTGGAAGGGGCTTGGAAAACCCCAGATAAGAGGCTACAGATGCCTAAAAGATTCCTTAGTCTGTACCCCATGCCGGAGTCTCATTCTGAACTCTGGGAAAAGGTGCCTGTTGTGGATGCTTCTGTGGCACGCTTATCAAAAGCTACGGTATTACCTGTACAGGGTGGTGCAGCTTTTAAAGATGCTGTGGATAAAAAGCTAGAGGGAAACCTCAAGGCTATTTTTGAAGGGGTGGGGTTTACCCTGCGTCCCTTATTGCTTCAGCCTGGGTCTCTAAGGCCATTATAGAGTGGGCTGGTGAGCTATGCACCATGCTGCAGGCTGACCACGGTGCTTTGCTGGTAGCAGAAAAGATTAAGGCCGCTGCAGAATATGCGGTGGAAGCAGAGGAGGAAGCTCTTAAAATGGCTACCAGAGTATCCACAGTCTCCATAAATGCCAGGAGGGTACTCTGGCTTAAGGCCTGGGAAGCGGACAATGAGTCCAAAAAGGCCTTAGAAATGTTAGCTTTCAAGGGAAAGTTACTTTTTGGTTCTGAGCTTGAGGAGATTATAAAACAAGCCACAGGCGGCAAGAGTACGTTTCTGCCGGCCTCCTCAACAAAGCAGTCATCCAGATTTGCTGCTTTTAGGCCGTCCTTTCGGCCCTCCCCTAGAGGTGGTGCGTCCTTTCGGGGACAATCGTTCAGGGGAAAGTTCCAGAACTCCAGGGGCAAATCCCAAAGGTCCAAGTTTGGCTCTTTCAATAAGAAGCCTGCCTCTAAGGGAGAGGAAAAACCCTCCGCATGACTGCCAGGGGATCAGCCCGGCAGGGATAAAGGTGGGGGGGCGTCTTACACACTTCAGAGACGCTTGGGCTTCTCTAGACCAGGATACCTGGGTCTTAGAGATTATTACCCAGGGTTACAAAATCCCTTTCAGAGGGCGGCCTCCAAAGAGGTTCATCCCCACACCCATACCAAAGCAGGCGCTCCTGCGCACAGCTCTTATGAGAGCGGCTCATTCCCTTTTGGAAAAAGGGGTGGTAGTCCCGGTTCCCAGGGCAGAGTGGAAGAAAGGATTTTACTCCACGCTGTTCCTGGTGCCCAAACCAGACGGGTCTTTCAGACCAATACTAAATTTGAAGTCCTTAAATGTTCACCTTTGGGTAGACCATTTCAAAATGGAGTCTTTGAGAACTGTACTCCTGAGTCTGGACCAGGGAGAATTTCTGGCGTCCATGGATGTCCAGGACGCATATCTGCACGTTCCCATTCACCCGGAACATCAGATGCTGTTGAGATTTGCCATAGGAGACCTGCATTTACAGTTCCGGGCGTTACCCTTTGGCCTAGCAACCGCGCCAAGGGTATTTACAAAAATAATGTCTGTGATGGCGGCAGTGCTGAGGCTCAGGGGAATCACAGTAATACCCTATTTGGACGATCTCCTGTTCAAAGCAGAATCAGCAACACTGCTTCAAAGTCATTTAAAAGAGGCCATCAGTTTTTTGCAGGCTCACGGCTGGATTTTAAACTTACAAAAATCTCAGTTGGTACCATCACAGAGGATCCAGTTCTTGGGAGTCATACTGGATACCCATCTCCATCGGGTATTCCTCCCGGAGATAAAGGCCAGGGACCTGGTCAATCTAGTTCAGGAGATCCTCAGTGCTCCGAGCTTGTCAGTATGGAGGTGCCTCAAACTCCTGGGGAAAATGGTGGCGTCATTCGAAACGCTTCAATTTGCCAGGTTCCACTCTCGAGTATTCCAATGGAACATTTTGTCAGCCTGGTCAGGAAACACTTTGACCATGAAGACGGAGTTGATAGTGCTGTCCGCAGACACTCGGGACTCCTTGAAATGGTGGACAGAGGTAGATTCCCTTCAGTGGGGTCGGTCATTACAGACCTGGGACTGGTTGATAGTAACTACCGATGCCAGTCTCAGGGGCTGGGGGGCAGTAGCCCTGGATCTCAGGCTGCAGGGCCTGTGGACGGCAGAGGAATCAGCGTTGCCAATCAACATCTTGGAGCTGAGAGCTGTCTGGAAAGTGATTTCCTTGGCGGGAGACAGGTTAAGGAACTCCCCCTTGAGGATTCAGACCGACAATGCCACAGCTGTGGCGTATCTGAATCACCAGGGAGGTACACGCAGCAGATTGGCCATGTGGGAGGTGTCCAGAATCTTTCTATGGGCGGAACAGAATGTTCCTGCAGTATCGGCTATATTCATTCCAGGAGTGGAGAATATAGAAGCAGACTTCCTGAGCAGGGAGGAGCTCAAGGAAGGAGAATGGAGCCTACACCCTCAGGTGTTTCACCAGATCACTGCAATGTGGGGAACTCCGGATTTGGACCTAATGGCATCCAGGTTCAACCATCAGGTGCCCAGGTTCTATGCCAGAACGAGAGATCCGATAGCAGAGGCAGTGGATGCCATGACTACCCATTGGCAGGGAGATCTTCTTTATGCATTCCCTCCTATTCCGATGTTAGCAAGACTGTTAAAGAGGGTACAGGACCAGAAGGTCCCGGTGATCCTTGTGGCCCCAGATTGGCCAAGGAGGTCTTGGTATTCGAGGCTTCAGAGGTTATCAGTGGATTCATGGCGTCTACCTCTGAGACCAGACCTGTTAAGACAAGGCCCATTCAATCATCTGGATTCCGATCGATTGATTTTGACGGCTTGGTTATTGAAACCGCCATTTTGAAAAAGAAAGGATTTTCTGACGCAGTAGTGCAGACTATGATAAAAGCCAGAAAGGCTGTTTCTTCTGCAAATTATTATAGAGTCTGGAAGACTTATATTAGATGGTGTGAGAGGCAAAAAGCTCACACATCTCACTTCAAATTATCAAAAATGTTGGATTTTTTACAAGATGGATTTTCTTCGGGCCTAAGCCTTCAGTCGTTGAAGGTGCAGATTTCGGCCTTGTCCATCTATTTTCAAAAAAGAATTGCCATTTTACCAGAGATTCAAACTTTTTTACAAGGGGTATCCAAACTGAAACCCCCTTACAAGCAACCAGTAGCACCTTGGGACCTGTCACTGGTTTTGGATTGCCTTCAGAAGGCACCTTTTGAGCCTTTGAGGTCGGCTGACTTTAAGTTTCTCACGTGGAAGTTAGTGTTTTTTGTTAGCAGTAGCATCTGCTAAGAGGGTGTCTGAGTTGGGAGCCTTGTCATGCAAATCTCCCTTCTTAATCTTTCACGATGACAGGGCTGTTCTGAGAACAGTGCCGCAATTTTTACCGAAGGTAGTCTCTGCCTTCCATTTAAATCAGGAGATAGTTCTACCTGTGTTTCAACCCCCAGAGGGTTCCAAGAAAAGGGACAAGTTGAAGACTTTGGATGTTGTGCGTGCCTTACGCATATATGTGGACAGAGTGAAGAGTGTTAGAAAGACTGACACTTTATTGGTATTGTATGACGTACATAAAATTGGTTGGCCTGCATCTAAGCAGACCATTGCTAGGTGGTTGCGATCTGTGATAGCTTTTGCATACACCAAAGTGGGTAGGCCTGTACCGGCCAGAATTAATGCGCATACCACCAGGTCAGTTGCTACCTCTTGGGCGGTCCGACATGGGGCCACAGCGGAGCAGGTTTGCAGAGCTGCCACTTGGTCATCTGTTCACACATTTGCCAAATTCTATAGATTCCATGAGTTCGCGTCGGAGGACGCATCATTCGGGCGAGCAGTGCTGAGAGCTGCAGACCTGAGCGTACCCTCCCAAAGGACCGGCTCTGGAACGTCCCAGTGTTGAGCTGTGTCACCAGGACCATTGAAAGAGAAAAAGGGATTTTTGTAAGAACTTACCGTTCGAATCCCTTTCTCTGATATGGTCCTGGTGACACAGCGATCCCTCCCTTACGCTCAGTAAGTATGCCAGAATTTCATGATGTTCATGTTAAAATGGTTAAAAGTTAACAGTTTCTGTTATAAAATGTGCATATAATATGTGCAGGCGTTTGTACTGAGTTAATGTATTCCAGTGGCTTTGAAAGTTGAACTGAAGAGTCCAGGGATGCAGTAGGGGAGGAGCCTACCCTCTAAAGCTTTAGGATAGGTGCCTGGCTCCTTCGGACCCTCCTACATCCCAGTGTTGAGCTGTGTCACCAGGACCATATCAGAGAAAGGGATTCGAACGGTAAGTTCTTACAAAAATCCCTTTTTTATGCACATGTGCGGGTCCCCTTTGCGAACGGCTTTGGTGACTTGCATAGTCGCCGAGCCATTCACAGGGAGCGAGGCGGGCCATGGGCGGACCTCAGTGGGGTCGGGTGTCATCCATGGGAACGCCCAGCATTTCATGGGCGTCCCCATGAAAACGCTTGGCGTTCCAATCGGAATGTGGGTGAGATGAAGTGTGCCGGGGGCAGACGGCTGACGTCATATGACATCAGCCGCCCGCCATGTCTTTGTCCCACCAGCCTCAAAAATAAGGCAGTAGAGACTGACTTATAATTGTGAAGTCAGGAGAAATCGTTCGATGGTCAAGGACTTGTCTTTGTAACACATCCCCTGCATGGTTGATAGGGGAAACGGCGGTGCGGGGCGGTGATTCAGCAGGGCAGCAGGGCGGGCTCTCTGGCTTGATCCTCACAGCATACCAAGCCAAACAGAATTAGCCCCCAAGTAACAGAAGAGACTAGAGGGGAGATGTAGCAAACTAGGAATGAATAACGTGGAAAGAGATAGGACTATCAGCTTCTGTCCTTGTACCCGCTGCATGCACAGTCCAACGATTACCGATCATCCTGCGATTATTCAGGTCTGAATAACACCCATAGACAATAGTCATGAGAGCCCAGCTGAGGGAAATAGCATTAAGTAAGGCAGTAAAATAGGTTTGGTAATGCCGCACTGTTATGACAAGGGCAATAAATGTGCTCATTCGCTAGAGAACAAATTATAGGGTAAAACTAATTAGTCAAGGACGAAATCAGCAGAGACGTCCAGCAACTATTATTTTACGCTGAATAACATGCCTCAAACACTTATCACTATATAGGAATATTTGCAACCATATAACCTTCCCAGAATTACCTTCCATGCGTTATTATAATCTCTTAATGAACCCACTGAAGAAGAACTCCTGTCCTATTTTTATTATAATGATTGTCAGACAATTTGTTTTACTGCCTTCTACGGCTGAATTACTCATTGCTTCTATAGAAGGTGAAATACATGTCTGATCTTCCTCTGCATTCATATATCTTAGTAACGTTACAGGTAAAGCCATGCTCATCTATCTATATGTACCTATTCTATAGGTACATACTTTCCAACTGTCAAAGGGGCTGGGGAAATGGCCAGCGGCTCACAGAGCCACTGGCCATGCCCCCTCACCTAATTTCGATGGTCCCTAATTGCGTTTGTCACAAGTTGGGAGGTATGTTTGTATATAGAACATTTTTACTGTACTATTTTGTCATGCAATTGGGTCATGGCAACCAGGTTACTTGGATTTAGAGCAGAATTCCTCTAGCCAGGCCTAACATCATGGTCAATTGAATAGCTCTGGTAGCCCCCTTCTTGCTGCTTTTCATATCACGCTGAAATGAATCTCCCCTGTATATACTTACAGTATTTGTGACATGTTTGTGACAGATTAAGGTAGATGGCTATGGTCTGCAACAAGTACTGCAACAAGTACTGAGCCCATTTATTAATGGGACACAACAGATACTCCTAATATTCAGCAAACATTCCATTTTCAGAGTTTGACATCTACATGTGGCATTTGTTACCAGTGCACCTTTCCTTTATATGGGAAGAAGGTCCAGGGTTGTGGAAAAACTGCCTTTGGCATTGCGACCTTTGGTTGTGTGGATGCAGGTCACACTTTTACAAAAGGTTGGCTCAGAAACTATAGAAACAAACAAAGAAGAAAAAAATATCCTGAAGACGTCTTTATTACCAGAAGACTTTTTGAAAGACTTTGTTGTGATCTAACAAGGTTTTACATTTCTGAAGGAACATTCAGCAACAATGTTAGCAAATAGTATTGTGCTGAAATATTATGCGGTCTGCTTACTTTGCCAACAGATGTGGACGACAAAAAATCTATTTGCATGACAAATGGTTTTTATTTATTGACTCGTCATACTACATACTGTAGTAGCCGGTTGCTGCATAAGAATACAATAAAAAAATATATATAAATATAAATTACCAACATTAACCCCTTCCCGACATTTGACGTACATTTACGTCATGGTCGGGAAGCACTTCCCGACACATGGCGTAAATGTACGTCATGGATTTAAACTGTCACCGCGTCTATAGACGCGGTGACAGTTTCAACATGTCTGCTGTCCCTGACAGCAGACATGTCCGTGCATGCCCAGGGGGGGCTGCGATGCCGCCCCCCGTCAGCGATCGCTGTGATTGGCTGTTCAGTGTGAACAGCCATTCACAGCGTTTTCCTGTGTCACCGGCGAATAACGTTCGCCGGTGACACGGGATCGGAGGTGATTGGTGCTGTAAAGTACAGCACCAATCACCGCGGGGTGTAAGGGTGACACTGGTGTCACCCCACCTCACCCCGCCCGCCCCCAAAGGCCGTGATTGGTCCGTCGGACCGACGGACCAATCACAGCCATGGAGGGGGGTTTAAACTAACGGTGACTGCACTGCAGACGCCATTCCGGTCTGGAATAACGTGCAGTGCGGTCACCGTGCCCACCTGCCGCCATATACTGACCAGAACCTTGCTCCATACTTACCTGATCACTGCTTCATCACTGCTTGATCACTGCTTGATCTGTGCTTGTAGTGTGCTGGATGCTTCCTGGATCCTGTTGCTACTTGTGCCTTCCTGTGCTGTGAAATTGTGCTGCTGCAGTGTAATAGCTAGATAGAGAGATAGATAGAGAGAGATAGAGAGATAGAGAGAGATAGAGAGAGATAGAGAGAGATAGAGAGAGAGATAGTGTCAGAGAGTGCTATATTTTGTGCTGCTGCAGTGTGATATAGTTATAGATAGAGAGAGAGAGATAGAGAGATAGAGAGAGATAGAGGGAGAGAGATAGATAGAGAGGCCTAGTGACAGAGTGCTATATTTTGTGCTGCTGCAGTGTGATAGTTATAGAGAGATAGAGAGAGATAGAGAGAGAGAGATAGAGAGAGATAGTGACAGATTGTGCTATATATTTTTTATATAACTGACTGCTGCCCCCTCCTTTTGTGCTGATCAGTATAAATTAACTAATCAGCAACTTTTTGGGGGCGCAGGTTTTTTTTTATATATAGATATACCTGTCAGTGCTGCTGCTGCAGTGTCATAGAGTGATAGATAGTGAGAGATAGAGAGATAGAGAGAGATAGTGACAGAGAGTGATAGAGAGTGCTAAATTTTGTGTCTGCTGCCCCCGCCTTTTGTGCTGATCACTATATCTGAGGTGATCAGCAACTTTTTTGGGGGTACAGAGGTTTTTTTTTTTTTATATATACCTGTCAGTTGCACTGTCAGTTGCACCAAAGGTTGTGCACCTGCTGCACCTCACTGGTAATCAGTGTCGCATCACTGATCACCTTTTTTTTTTGTGTGAGTGCTGTGGGGTCTTTTTTTAATTTTTTTTTTACACACACTGTGATTTTGTGGGTGTCCTGTGGCCACTGTGCGCTGATCAGTGACGTACATCACTGATCAGCTTTTTCGGCACAGGGTTGATCTATTTTTTTTTTTTTTTGATCAAATTCCTGTTGCCTTTGAGCGCTGTTCAGTGACAGACGTTACTGACCAACATCTGTGCTCAATTTTTGGCGCAGGACCTTTTTTTTTTTTTTTTTTTAACCCCTTCAATTTTTTATTTTTAACCCCTTCATTTTTTTTTTTTTATTGCCCAAGTAATGAGAAGGGGTGAAAGCAGGGGAATATGCAACGAAAATATGTTGTTGGTCAAATATAAGGACAAGAGGGATGTCCTTATACTGACAACAATTCACGGAGACAGTACCACCTCCGTCCCTGTACGAGGTACCAGTACCCACACCTCAAAACCTAATTGTATCCTGGATTACAATAGGTACATGGGCGGAGTGGATCTTTCAGATCAGGTACTGAAGCCGTACAGTGCCCTGCGGAAAACAAAAATCTGGTACAAGAAGGTGGCCGTGTATATCATCCAGATGGCACTGTATAACGCTTACGTGCTATTCCGTTCTACCGGCCAGAGGGGGACATTTATGCACTTTCAAGAGGAAGTCATAAAGGGCCTAATATTTGGGAACCAGCAGGCAGAGGGCCCCAGTACTTCTAGTACTGGCCCCCGTATTGTACCAGGGCAGCATTTTCCTGATGAAATCCCCTCCACTGGAAAAAAGGGCAGGACACAAAAAAGGTGCAAAGTTTGCTATAAAAAGGGAATAAGAAAGCAAACTATTTTCCAGTGTGACACTTGCCCCGACAAACCCGGCCTATGTATAAAGGAGTGTTTTAAAATATACCACACATCTATGGAATATTAGGTTCATAATTTCACCGTGCTTCGGGGGTCTTGCTAATGCCACATAGCACCCACCATTCATTCCACCAGAATCTGAGCCGCAAAATCCAAAAATCACTCCTTCCCTTCTGAGTCCTGCCATGCACCCAACTGGTATTTTTTGGTCACATGTGAGGCATTGCCGTACTTGGGAGATATTGGGGCACAGATTTTGGGGTGCTTTTTCTCCTTCATTCCTTGTGAAAATGAAAAATTTTGAGCCAGAACTGCATTTTTGTGTAAAAAAATGTAATTTTTCATGTTCACTGCCCAGTTTTATCAAAATTGGTGAAACCCCTGGGGGTTTGAAATGTACACTATACCCCTAGATGAATTCCCTGAGGGGTGTAGTTTGCAAAATGGGGTCACTTGTGGGGGGGTTCCACTGTATTGGTGCTTTGGGGGTCTTGCTAATGCGACATAGCACCCACCATCATTCCACCAGAATTTGTGCTGCAAACTCCAAATATCACTCCTTCCCTTCTGAGTCCTGCCACTTTTTGGTCACACATGAGGCATTGCCGTACTCGGGAGAAATTGGGGCACAGATTTTGGGGTGCTTTGTCTCCTTCATTCCTTCTGAAAATGAAAAATTTTGAGCCAGAACTGCATTTTTGTGTAAAAAAATGTAATTTTTCATTTTCACTGCCCACTTGTATCAAAATTGGTGAAACCCCTGGGGGTTTGAAATGTACACTATACCCCTAGATGAATTCCCTGAGGGGTGTACTTCGCAAAATGGGGTGACTTGTGGGGGGGTTCCACTGTATTGGTGCAACATAGCACCCACCATTCATTCCACCAAAATCTGTGCTGCAAAATCCAAAAATCACTCCTTCCCTTCTGAGTCCTGCCATGCACCCAACTGGTATTTTTTGTTCACATGTGAGGCATTGCCGTACTCTGGAGAAATTGGGGCACAGATTTTGGGGTGCTTTTTCTCCTTCATACCTTCTGAAAATGAAAAATTTTGAGCCAGAACTGCATTTTTGTGTAAAAAAATGTAATTTTTCATGTTCACTGCCCACTTGTATCAAAATTGGTGAAACCCCTGGGGGTTTGAAATGTACACTATACCCCTAGATGAATTCCCTGAGGGGTGTAGTTTGCAAAATGGGGTCACTTGTGGGGGGGTTCCACTGTATTGGTGCTTTGGGGGTCTTGCTAATGCGACATAGCACCCACCAAAATTCCACCAGAATCTGAGCTGCAAAATCCAAAAATCACTCCTTCCCTTCTGAGTCCTGCCATGCACCCAACTGGTATTTTTTGGTCACATGTGAGGCATTGCCGTACTCGGGAGAAATTGGGGCACAGATTTTGGGGTGCTTTTTCTCCTTCATACCTTCTGAAAATGAAAAATTTTGAGCCAGAACTGCATTTTTGTGTAAAAAAATGTAATTTTTCATGTTCACTGCCCACTTGTATCAAAATTGGTGAAACCCCTGGGGGTTTGAAATGTACACTATACCCCTAGATGAATTCCCTGAGGGGTGTAGTTTGCAAAATGGGGTCACTTGTGGGGGGGTTCCACTGTCTTGGTGCTTGGGGGGTCTTGCTAATGCGACATAGCACCCACCAAAATTCCACCAGAATCTGAGCTGCAAAATCCAAAAATCACTCCTTCCCTTCTGAGTCCTGCCATGCACCCAACTGGTATTTTTTGTTCACATGTGAGGCATTGCCGTACTCGGGAGAAATTGGGGCACAGATTTTGGGGTGCTTTTTCTCCTTCATACCTTCTGCAAATGAAAAATTTTGAGCCAGAACTGCATTTTTGTGTAAAAAAATGTAATTTTTCATGTTCACTGCCCACTTGTATCAAAATTGGTGAAACCCCTGGGGGTTTGAAATGTACACTATACCCCTAGATGAATTCCCTGAGGGGTGTAGTTTGCAAAATGGGGTCACTTGTGGGGGGGTTCCACTGTATTGGTGCTTTGGGGGTCTTGCTAATGCGACATAGCACCCACCAAAATTCCACCAGAATCTGAGCTGCAAAATCCAAAAATCACTCCTTCCCTTCTGAGTCCTGCCATGCACCCAACTGGTATTTTTTGGTCACATGTGAGGCATTGCCGTACTCGGGAGAAATTGGGGCACAGATTTTGGGGTGCTTTTTCTCCTTCATACCTTCTGCAAATGAAAAATTTTGAGCCAGAACTGCATTTTTGTGTAAAAAAATGTAATTTTTCATGTTCACTGCCCACTTGTATCAAAATTGGTGAAACCCCTGGGGGTTTGAAATGTACACTATACCCCTAGATGAATTCCCTGAGGGGTGTAGTTTGCAAAATGGGGTCACTTGTGGGGGGGTTCCACTGTATTGGTGCTTTGGGGGTCTTGCTAATGCGACATAGCACCCACCAAAATTCCACCAGAATCTGAGCTGCAAAATCCAAAAATCACTCCTTCCCTTCTGAGTCCTGCCATGCACCCAACTGGTATTTTTTGGTCACATGTGAGGCATTGCCGTACTCGGGAGAAATTGGGGCACAGATTTTGGGGTGCTTTTTCTCCTTCATACCTTCTGAAAATGAAAAATTTTGAGCCAGAACTGCATTTTTGTGTAAAAAAATGTAATTTTTCATTTTCACTGCCCACTTGTATCAAAATTGGTGAAACCCCTGGGGGTTTGAAATGTACACTATACCCCTAGATGAATTCCCTGAGGGGTGTACTTTGCAAAATGGGGTGACTTGTGGGGGGGTTCCACTGTATTGGTGCAACATAGCACCCACCATTCATTCCACCAAAATCTGTGCTGCAAAATCCAAAAATCACTCCTTCCCTTCTGAGTCCTGCCATGCACCCAACTGGTATTTTTTGTTCACATGTGAGGCATTGCGGTACTCGGGAGAAATTGGGGCACAGATTTTGGGGTGCTTTGTCTCCTTCATTCCTTGTGAAAATGAAAAATTTTGAGCCAGAACTGCATTTTTGTGTAAAAAATGTAATTTTTCATTTTCACTGCCCAGTTGTACCACAATTGGTGAAACCCCTGGGGGTTTGAAATGGACACTATACCCCTAGATGAATTCCCTGAGGGGTGTAGTTTGCAAAATGGGGTAACTTGTGGGGGGGTTCCTAAATTTTAGCATCTTATGGTGCCTAGAAACCTACATGGTGCCTAAAAAATAATCTCATAAAAAGGAGGCTCCAAAATCAAGTAGGTGCTCCTTCTATTATGAAGCCTGTGGTTTGGTCAACGTGCACACTAGGGCCACATATAGGATATTTTTGAAAACAAAAGAATTGGGGGAATCAATTTTTAGTCACATTTCTCTAGTAAAATGTACTGTGTTCCTTAGAAAAATGTATTAAAATTGCAAATCTGCAAAAAAAATGAAATTTTGAAATTTCACCTACACTTTGTTTTAATTCCTGTGAAACACCTAAAGGGTTAACAAACTTCCAAAATGCTGTTTTGAATACTGTGAGGGGTGCAGTTTTTGAAATGGCATCATTTATGGGGGTGTCTCACATACAAGTCCCTCAAAGTCATATCAGAACTGAACTGGTCCCTAAAAAAATCAGTGTTTGAAATTTTCTTGAAAATTTGAGAATTTGCTATTCATATTGTAAGCCTCCTAGTGTCCAAAAAAATTAAAAGGAAGTTGAAATAATGATGGAAACATAAAGTAGACATATGGTCTATGTTAGTTATTAACTATTTTGAGTCTTATGATTATTTGTCTCACAAGCAGAAAATTTAACATTTTGCAAATCGCTAAATTTTCCATTTTTTCACGACATTTTGGTATTTTTCACAAAAAAACACAGACTGTATCGACCCAAATTTACCACTAATTTGAAGTACAATGTGTCACGAAAAAACAATCTCAAAATCACTGGGATAAGTAAAAGCAAAAAAAAGTTATCCCCACTTAAGTGAGACATGTCAGATTTGAAAAAAATGGCTCTGTCAGGAACGCAAAAACTAGCTCTGTCAGGAAGGGGTTAATTATACAAAATAAATATTAGATGATTGTAAAATGCTATAATTGTCTGTTGGTTGAACTACATCACTCCTCCAGGTTTTTCTATGTTCCAATGTTCTATTAACACCTTAGAGAGATCTGAAGTCACCTTTAATCTTTCAAATGCATGCGGTGGTGGGCCCAGGTGCAAAAATAGAATTTTGGTCCCCCTCCTCCACCCCAACCCAAGTTCACAATATGCAACATGGCAGTGAGTCATCAGGAGATGCAGAGGATAACAGAGAGAGGCAGGGGAAGGCAGAGTGTGACAGGGAGAGGCAAAGGGTGACAGGGAGAGGCAGGGGAAGGCAGAGTGTGACAGGGAGAGGCAAAGGGTGACAGGGAGAGGCAGGGGAAGGCAGAGTGTGACAGGGAGAGGCTGAGGGTGACAGGGAGAGGCAGGGGAAGGCAGAGTGTGACAGGGAGAGGCGGAGGGTAACAGGGAGAGGTAGAGTGTAACAGGGAAAGGCGGAAGGTGAGAGGGAGAGGTAGAGTGTGACAGGCAAAAACAGTGAGTGACAGGAAGAAGCTGACAGGGGCTGCAGTGGGCCGCTCAGTGCTCAGGAGCCATGGTACACTGCACCTGCTACACCAAAGGTTAATGCATGTGTCTTTCATAAGAGTGTCTTACCCCACCTTTGTAAAATGTCCAGCTTGAATTAGTGTTAGCACCGTGTGCTGCCATGTTGTCACATTTATATTCTCCCGAATAGCTAGGGACCCCTTATTCAGTGTGCCAGTGCCAAATGAGATATAAGTGTTAGGAAGCTGCAGTCACACACCGCTGATCACTTTCCCACTACATACCGCTAGCAAAGGGTGCGCCATCTGTGGTTAGCCGGCAAATTCACCACTCTCCTGGCTGATGGAATGATCACAGCGTGACTAGGGTCCACTGTTCCACAAAATGGCAAAAAACTTCCTCGGAGTCGGGCAAATTGGAGTTCATATAGGGTAGAGTTTTCAAAGAGTAATAAATTAGTCAGAGAGCCTTTATATACTCACTATGTGCGGGATGTATTAATATACATTGCCACCACGATGCTAGCACATGTGTGCTAAAATTTGCGGCTGGCATCGCGGTGCGGTGACGGAGGCCCGCCACGATACCTGTAATGTGGCTTGCGGGGGTCTCCATCACCTCCTTGGCCATGCGGCATCTCCTCCTCCCCCCTGCAGCCGGAAGGACATCCCGTCTGGCTGTGACATGCTGCTAGGGGCGGAGGAGCAGCACGGAAGCTGGGGAGGGAGGGTTAGGAGTCTGCGGTGGATGGCGGGCGGCGATCAAAGCCCTTCTATCCTGCCCTGCGGTGATGCGGTGGTGGGGTTTTAGTATACAGTATATGAAAATGCAGTAAAACATGGGTTTTACAGCATTTTCGGCTTATTACATCCCGCCCTATGTATATATATAGTTCATTGGTCAAACAGTATTTTCATGCTTCAAAAACAAAAATACAAACGTGACCTCTCAGGCGCTCCACTTAAAGGTGATCAGGGTATCTCTCCCCAATATAGATCATATAAAAAGAGGAAATAAAGCAACAATAGTGAAGCAAGTTTTAAACACGCTTCCCTCCCCTTTTAATGAATAAAATGCACATATAAAAACATAGCATAAAAACAATTTGCATGTAAACAATACAGAAGTTATATCCACAAGAATAGATAAAGTGCTGTGTGCAGTTGCGGAGTTCAGATATCCAGACAGGGATACAGATGGAATAGTTACCAGGTATGGTGGGAACTGGTCGTTAAACCGTTCCTTACAGCGCTTGCAGCACAAATTAACAGTGGTGCTGACACTGGATTCCCGGCACCTGCTCCCCAGTCCTCCGTTCACCATCTGCCCACAGCGATAGTGTGTATAACAGCCACAGTTCACCAACGCGTTTCGTCCTCCTGTTAGGACTTTTTCAAGGTGTACTCGACCATAGGCGGTATTCACACTTATATACCCTAATTGCGTATGCCAGCTGGACCCTAATCAGTGTGTTCCTACAAGTCCCATGGTCCTTAGCTGACATACGCACTTCCGGCTCTGACGCAGCAGGCCGTCATGTCCCATTCCTTAGCTTCCTGGATTAATCTCTAGCGGTGCGTCACTTCCGGGTTGTCAAGGTGATGTTAGGACGCATTCTGGTAGTCGTCCTTCCCCGGCTCTTGGCTTTTTTAGTTACCAAGGTGAAGTGGTGTTGCGATACGTCACTTCCGGGTTACCTTGGTAATGTTTAGAAGCGCTGTCACATTCTTATTACTCCGGATTCTGGCACTTTGTGTATTGCCCGTGGGACGCCCGTTAGGAATATTCTGTTCCCATATGCCCTTGTGGAAGCAGTGCAAATATGGAAAAAATTAGTAACTCATTATAAAACACATGATCATTCTGGACCATAACCCGTCACCAGTGTTCCCTCTAAGCTGTGCGCACGTGCGCGCGCACACACCTCGACGAGCGTGCGCACAGACATTACAACTGAGCGCACAAAGCAGCAGTGGTCCCTTTTTGCAGTTGTGGACACAATTAATGTGTGTTTCACCCATTAACTACATTGTGTGCTATATTTTGAATGTTTAAATGTTTAATATCATTTTGAAGTAAAGTTAACACAAATGCTGAACGTCATTTTCCAATTATATATATGTGACGCACAAAAATGTAAATTTCATTCCAAAGTTGCACAGCCAAAATCTTTAGCCGCACACAGCCTTCGTAAAATTAGAGGGAACATTGCCCGTCACCACCAGAAAGTGCATAATAGTATGAAAGTGCTAGGTGCATTTTGAAAACCACTACAGAAACCACTTAATTTCAAAATCTGAGTTTAATCCTCCAGGGATCAGTGTACCTAGATCATAGATAAGTTGCATCTCAGCTTTAGCTAATTGTTTTGATAGACCTTTGTGCCTCCAGTTCTCTTTAATTTGTCTGAGGCCACAAAAAGCAACTATCCCCTTTGGGTCACTTTGGTGATGCGTCCTGAAGTGCTCAGATAACGCATGAGTGGTCATTCCTTTCCTTATATTCCTAAGGTGTTTTCCTAGGCGCACCTTCAGTGGCCTAGAGGTCCGACCTATATACCATAGGTTGCAGCTGCAACCGATGGCGTAGATGACGCTGCTACTATTACACGTCACAAAATCCCTAATAGCAAAATTATTTTTATTAATTATGACCTCTGTAATTTTGGATGATGTGCCAGGAACCGCCCTGCATCCCAGGCACATCCCGCACCGAAAAAAACCTTTAGATTTAACCGTGGTCATAGGCCTGGTCGGAGGGGCCGCACTCCTGACCAAGCTGGTCCTGATAGTCGGTGCCCTTTTATAAATGCATTTAGGGTGTTCCGGAAGGAGTTCTCCAATGACTGGATCTTTTTGTAAAATCCCCCAATGTTTTTTGAGGGATTTTTCTAGTGCTCTGTATTGACTATTGTATGTGGTTACAAATGACCATTCCAATTTATTAGTGTTTCTTTCCTCTTTGGCCTTAATGGCTAATAGGCCTTCCCTATCCATTTCCGCCACCTTATTCTTGACGGTGTCAATTTTTTCTTCCTTGTAGCCTGATGAGGTAAATTTGTCTTTCATATTGGATGCCTGATTATTGTAAACATCTACCTTTGTGCAGTTACGCCTTAACCGGCGGAACTGTCCTTCAGGTATGGACCTAAGCCAATCAGGATGGTGGCAGCTTGAGGCCTGTATATAAGCGCTAGAATCGGTGGGCTTATTGTAATTCATGGTCAAAATTTCATTATTCTCAATGTATATGGATATGTCTAAAAAATTAATTTTATTAAAATCTTTCTCAAATGAGAACTCAATTTTTAAGATCATTTGTATTTAAATATTTAAAAAATTCTTCCAATAAGATTTCCCCCCCCTTCCAGATAAAAAACACATCATCTATATATCTTCTCCAGAGCACCAGGTTCGCCCCATAGGGACAGTGGTTCCAAATACATTCTTCTTCCCACTGCCCCATAAAGATATTCGCATAACTTTAAGTGGAGCGCCTGAGAGGTCACGTTTGTATTTTTGTTTTTGTGGTGACGGTGAAGGGTTTGTGAGGGACCCAGACAAACGAGTTCCACCCGGCGGCTCCAAGCATTGCGCCTGTATATCACATCACTCACCCCTGTTGTTGCTATAGTATTTTCATGCTTAATGACTCCAAATAGAAACACCTAACCAGGTTCATTGCTTTTAAAGATATCTTTGTGTTGGCTGAATCAAACTAATATAATAATATAATTTCTAAAACATATAATCACCATCATATTAAATAATCATTAAACAACATTTATCATAATTATTATAATAGAAAAATGAAGAAAAAAAAAGGAATTATTTACAATAAAATACAAATGAGAACATCGGGGGAGCGATGTTTTCTTTCTGCGCATGTGCATCGCCCAGGGTCCGTTTGCCCAGGGTCCCTGGGCGAACGGACTTGGCGACATACATAGTTGCCAGCCCGTTTGCACAGGGCAGTGTGGGCGGCGGGCCAGATTTTGCCCATGGTAATGCCCAGTGTTTCATGGGCATTCCCATGGGAATTAAGGCTGGCGGAGGTGTGCCGGGGGTGGGCGGCTGACGTCACATGACCTCAACCACCTGCCCTGTCTTCGGCGGAATGGCCGTAAATATAAGCCAGTCTCCACTGACTTAAATTTGAGTGGCCTGAATAAATCAATCGATGGCTGGCATTGGTGTGCTCTCTGGGACTCGGAAAGCGTCTGAGAGCCTGAGTTATTTGTTGGAATATAAAACAGATCCTTATTACAAAGATCATTAAGTTGTTGTTTTTTTCATAATTTAACCAGTGAGGGAAATAATGAACCACTGCCATCTATCTCTATAATAGGATTAAGTCAGTAATTGGATTACTATGCTAATCCCCTACTCTATTGGTATATGTATTGTATTGCAGCTGAAAACAATAGGATAGCCATGGCTAGCCATCCTGAGCCATGGCCAAAGGAAGATAGATGAGACAGGCTCCTACTGTACATAAGGGGGGGTATTCTGATTCACTGGGAAAGGCACAATCACTCTCTAATGGACAAAACCATATGCACCGCAGGTGGGGCTGATGTAACATGTGCAGAGATTTAGATTTGGGTGTTTTATTGTTTCTGTGCAGGGTAAAATACTGGCTCGTTTATTTTTACACTGCAATTTAGATTTCAGTTTGAACACATCCCACCCAAATCTAACTCTCTCTGCACATGTTACAGATGGAGCCGGCCTGGTCTTTGCAGGGGATGGTGTCAGAATCGCCAGCCGCCATCCCCCGCCAGCCACCATCTGATATGCGAAAGGGGATGCGCACGCACAAGATGCTCGCACGTCCCCTTCCGACGGCGCTTCCCCCGGGTCCCTGCCGCTTCCCCCAGGTCCCCGCCGGCTTGTCGTTCTGCCGAGAAACCCTGCTCAATGCTGTCGGGGAAGACAGCATTGAATAGGGCCCAGCGGCCATCTCCCCCTTGGGGAGATGGTCACCGGCGATTGAATACCCTCCTATGAGCCATAAGCATCAATTATTGCTCAGCCTGTGAATTTGCAGTAGTGCGATCAGGTCTAAATAACCCGATTTACCCCTAGTACTGGCAATTGCACCAGTCCTATGCTAGTTGTAAGAGATGCATCAGAACCAGGTTCCTCTTGTCACACTAATATGCCCATGACTCTCTAAGGACACTTCTAGAGTTACATGCCACGTTGTCTCTACTCAGTTCTCGGCCATGTACAGTACATCTATTTGCTATTGTATGCCCAAACTCTCTATTTGTATATGTGACAACTCAATATGAATCAGACTTGCAGCCCAATGCTAACAGGTTCCGATTTGCTGGTCCTAGCATAATTTCTGGTAGATACTGGCTAGACTTAATGCCAGTGAGGTATGGATTAGGATACAAAAACAGCCTGGGAAATTTCTGGAAGAAGCCATCAAGGAGGCAGAGTCTATTGAAGGGGTGGGGTCTGTTAAAGGGTCGGAAGCTCTCCTCATATTCTGAGTTCGACACAGTTGCAGACATTCTTGTGTCATTTCCTGCAGTTATGTCTGCAACTTAATGTTAATTCCACTAAAGTTCCCTTGGGTGGATGTGGAAATTTAACTGGCCCTTGAAAAATCACCAAAAATGTGGCCTCCTTACACATCCACATCTACTTTCTCATGGCCACATACAGCCTCGCAGTCACATTAGCCTACCAGGAATCTTCCCTGTTGTTTAGGTTGCCAGTCCACTCCTGATGCCAGTTTGATTTTGCCTTAAAATCAATTGCTGCTCTTAAATAAAGCAAGTATATGTCTGGAATCAAGCTGGGACCTACATATAGGAGCGTATTAGATGTAGGCCATATAGATAGAGACCACATTTATCCTAAAATAAATTAAAAACTTTAAGACTGTAGCGGAAGTATAAGACCGGGTGATTATGCAGGTAAAATTCATCTTAAAAATGTCTTACCTTTCAACACCAGGGCTGGCAACAGAAATCTTGAGGCCCGGAACAATAATATCTCGGGCCCCCAACACCGCATGCGGATTTTTATTACATTGCATATCGAATGTATTTTTTTTATTATTAGACATAAACAGATAATATTTACAATGCAATATAATAGGGAAGGGCAGATTGGAGAGCACAGCATTGTGCATGCTTACAGCCCCTTAGTCCCTCAAAGCCTTGGGGCCCCTCAACTGGTCGGGGCCCGGTACGAGTGTCCCCTTTGACCCCCCCTGTCGCCTGCCCTGTTCAACACTCAATAATCAGTTCACCTTATTTATTTCTAGGTGATACATTGGATTTGCATCTATTACTGCTCTGAGTATGATTGGTACCATTAGCAATCAGGTCCACAGCTAGTTTTACTGACCGAGCCATTCAAAACTTACATGTAAACTAGATTGGCTGCCTACAGCAGTGTAATGGAAATTAATCTGGATTCATGATTGCATTTGTCATTATATACTATTCAACACTAACCCCAAATGAAACCACGCAGCATCTGAGATACATGCCCATTGTCAGGGGAACTAATACATATTTTGGGGACAATATATATATATATGTATATATATAGTATATACCGTATATACTCGAGTATAAGTCGACCCGAATATAAGTCGAGGCACCTAATTTTATAACAAAAAACTGGGAAAACGTATTGACTCAAGTGGGACCCTCACTCGAGTATAAGTAAAGGGGGGCTTTTTCAGCATAAAAAATGTTCTGAAAAAGTAGGCTTATACTCGAGTATATATGGTATGTATTTCACAACTCAGAATCTGTAACTTCCGGGTATCTATATATACTACCCAGTAGGACCGCTAGCATTTATCCTTGTGTCCAGTAGGACCTCTAGCATCTGTCTCCTCCAAGGTGGCAGCCATTCTTGGAGGGACATTTTCATCAGATTCCATATGGATGGCCAGACCCATTGGAATCTGTAGAGACAATGAGCACCCACAGTGCAGTCTACCCCAAGCCATCATATGGGCTGCAGTGTCATTGTTACGCCACTGGGAGGGGACACTTTGCTGGTGACATCTGAGTAATAAAATGAAAGCTTAATTTTATCTATGCTTGTTAGCTTTTACCCATCTTGATGCACTGTGCAGAGTGGGGTGACTGCCAGATGGCAGTGCCAATGTACCTTACTGATGGAACCATCACTTTATGTACATTGTGCTACAGTGCCAGCTGGGCAGCCTAAAGCCAAAGTCTCCTTCACACGCCGCAAGCTTTAAATCCTAAATGCCAGTTGTATAATGAAATGCATATGGGCAGTATGACTGGTGAGTCACTGAGTGCCCATACATGTGTGTTTAGTAGCATTACAGGCGGAGCTACAGTACATGTGCATTAGCCTAGGGCACCTGGAACCTTTTCTGGTCCTAACAGGCGGCTCCCCCTGGACCCAGTGCAAATCTTACACCAATTACAAATACACCAATGTCCCCTAGGTCTGCTTCCCAGGGTTGGGGCCCCTAATTGCCTTGGGGCCCACCCCCTGCTTAGGGATCAGGTACCATACTGTGCACTTGAATTACATTATACATATTTTACCTTATACTGTACAGGACTTTAGCAAATTTTCTCCAGAGCATTGTTGTTATTAATCTGGTACATATCATACATGCACTAGCGGTATTTACTATGTATATTTATCAAAGGGCCCAGTCCATGCACTCTCTAATGGTTATCCAAAACAATGTTGCGGCTGGTTACAACCCCTCTGGCCACACCCCTAAACATGGGCCCCTGCCGGAAACTGTATTCCCTGTTGGGTTCTTCCTACTTCAGTTTGACACTGCCCCTCTTCGTAGCAAGTGGGAGCCATTAGAGAGGTGGGGCGTGACCCTACTTCCTGCCTGGGGGATGGACCTTTTAGCATTGAGATAAGAACATGTGTTTGGATAAACATTGTACAATAGAGAGAATTGCAGGTGCATGTTCTTTAAAACCTGTCCTAGAAATTAAGTAACATTGGGCCAAATGTGTAAAGCCTTACCAAGTGATAAAGTTAATAAAGAGTGATAAAGTACCAGTCAATCAGCTTATAACTGTCATTTCTCAAACACAGTCTGTAATGTGACAGATAGGGGCTGATTGGCTAGTAATTCTTCATTCTTTATCACTCTCCACTTGATCACTTGGTAAAGCTTACTACATTTGACCCAAAGTTCCATAAGCAAATGAAAGCATAGTGCCAGTGCAGCCAGGGTAGCATGGAGAGGACATGTGGGTGTATCCAGAGTCATCTTAATATATGGGCTTACTGGGCAGCTGCCCTAGGGCCCCACAATTCTAGGGGCCATCGAGCAGGGGTTTGCTGGAATAGGTATTGCTGCCCGGTTGCTTTGACGGTGAATTACACAAAATTAGTACCGGCCTGCAGCCAAACAGTTAATGGCTGTAAGCACGCTAATTGCTGGATAGCTAACAGCATGCTGAAAGATACCATGGGAACTTTATGACTTTTTTTAAACTAAAGTCGGGGTCCCAGTGCATTGCTTTGCTTATGGCCTACAAGCAGGGCGGATGCTAGAAATTGTGCAGCCCGGGACTAATTTATAGTCTGCCGCCTACCACCCCACCCCTCACTTACTGCCCTCACTTGGAGGAGAGCAGAGTGAAGCAAAGTGCAGCCCCCCCCCCCTCTTCCTCTGTGCTGCCCCTGCTGAACCCCACTGCTCCCGCAGTCTTCTCCTCCTCCTCCGGATTTTGGTGGCCATTAAAAATATGGCGCCAACTTGAAAGTCAATAGGGGCTTGCACCCTGGCAGCCAATTAGAGTGGCTGCCAGTACGCGAGTTCTGATTGGCTCACAAGACGGTGCCACATTTTAAATGGCTGATAGCATCTGGAGGTGAAGGAGAAGACTGCGGTCCAGAAACAGTGGGCTTCAGTGGGGGGGCAGCTCAGCAGAGGCAGTCGGAGGATGTGGTGGGCGGAATGAATGACACAGGCCTTTCAATCTCTGTCAGAGTGGCCGGGCCCAGGACAGCTATGCCCACACAGCACCCCCTTGATGGCGGCCCTGGCAGTTAAGACAGCCCTGGGTGTATCACCTCTGCATAATAGATTTGTCTGTTAGTGTTACTTATGTCATACAGATATGCTGTAATTGATATACACAGCAAAGTTAATTGATGAATGTTAAAATATATGTTATGATTTCATTCTTCATAATGCAAAAGTAATTTAAATGAATGAATTAATGAACTAATTAATGGTCAGCCAATATGTCATGCTGCTTAATCCCATGATGCGGTGACCATAAGTTATCATCGCTCTGCGGTAGTTCCTGCTTCTATTAATAAATGCTAATATTTACACAATTAAGGTTCTCCATGAAAAATAAATGAAGTAGAATGCAGAACATCAGCATGGGATTTGATAGTGATAGTAAATCTATCCCCTAAAAATATACTAAAATAAGTTCTTCGTAATTCCTTAGCTAAACTCTTGCTGATTTTAATTATATTATTTAGCTCCTGCATTACTTTTCCACCTACTAGGGTTGTTTCAGGAGACATGTGTCTGTATCATAAATTAACTATTTTGAATGTACTATATTTGCATAGTAGTTAGTATTAATATGCCTGGCAATCTCCCTGAGCATCAATCCAAGATGATGGGAAGGATTTAGAATTGTGTCTGTTTTGTGGACAGATATGGCTTCTCTTTATTTTTGTCTTGCATGACATGATCATCTCCACCCAGCGGTGGATTCAGACCTCATGGAGCCTGTCAAGATAACAAATTGGATGGGGGGTTCGGTTGGGGGGGTTGGTGCGGGGCGCCGCTCACCTGCCTAAAAGGTGCTCCAAAATGCCGCCCTCCAGTGGCCGGCGCCCCAGGCAAATGCCTAAAGCTGCCTAGTGGTGGCGCTGGCCCTGACTCCTCCTCGACCATCCTCCACCTAAACTGATGAGCCCTGCCCCAGCCATTTGCTGCCCCAAAAAAATTATTCTCCCCTTCTTTTCCTGCAATGCTCAGGTTTCTACCTTTTATTGGAGGGTGGCTACCGGGAGGGGACAATGCGGCTGCTGCAGGAGCTTTGACTCAACTAAAAAAAGGTCACCATACAACACATGTTGGCCCCCTGGAACCCACTGGGCCCTAAGTGACCTCTTTAGTCTCATAGCGGTAAATCCACCAATGTCTCCACTTCACAATGCATGGGCGTAACTGACTAGTGATGTATCAATCCCAAGTAGCCTAATATGTATCAGGGTGTATAGATGAAAATGAGGCCAGTGAGTAGTAGTGTATGCAGAACTGCATAGTTACCTACCCTCCTGCATTTACATTGAATCATCTGCACCATTTCCCAGCACGTTACCAAGTACAGTATCTCTTACTAACTACTTATGGGCTCATCTACATTTGGATCTAAGTAATTTTAAAAGATTCCCCTCAGATGTAGCAGTACACACCCACGCTTCTAGGTGCCACGTTCACAATCTCTTTTCACAATATCTCCATATATGGAACTAGACACGCCTTTTGGGTGGAGCATGAAACGCCCACTGAATGGGGCGCCGTACAAAATTCTACAACCAACTATAATCTCCCTGAAACTAGTTTTCAAAAGTAGGTAAGTATGTATAACAGTAATATTATAACTGATTTGACTACAACTTTGGCCCCCACATACAGTACCAGTACTATAGGCCCTTGATGGCTAACCTTGACACTCCAGCTGTTGTTGAACTACACATCCCAGCATGCTTTGCATCAGATTTAGCATGGCCAAATAGCAAAACTGAAGCAGAGCATGCTGGGATGTGTAGTTCAACAACAGCTGGAGTGTCAAGGTTAGCCATCAAGGCTATAGGCCATTTATAGTGTTATAATTATTTACAACTTTACATTAACCATACTGTACCTCCCAACTTTTGTTATTTATAAATCGGGACAGCAGGCCTGAAAAAAAAGGGCAAGTCTAAGGGACGGGTGGGCGTGATCTCAGTAGAGGGGTGTGACTTGGAGCCACGACCTACGTTTTTAGCATTTTCGGGACGTGCCTATCGCTCCCAGCACTCCCTTTACTCCCTCCCTGCACTGAAGAGATGCCATGAGCTTGCTCACGGCTTCTCCTCAGCGATCATGGCTGCTCCGCAGAGCAGAGCCGCCATGATCTCTCGTCATGTGCCCGCCCCCAGCAAGCATCAACCTGCCTGTGTTCCCAGGGGAATGGACAGCATTTTCATGTATAACTCGCCGAAGCCATTTGCAAACCCAGACCATCGGGGCTGGGGCCGAATTTCGATCACTACAAGCGATCCTGAATCGGACCCCTAGTTCCATACAGACACTGTGACTGTAACTGCTGCCAAATTGTGTTGTATACCGACTTCAGTATATTCTCCTTCTCAGGTGTGAAACTACAGTAAATACTAAAAACAAAACCTAGCGCTTTATCACCAGAAGTGAGTAATCTCTTTCATGTCACACCTTTCTCTATATGAGGATGGTAAACTAATGTCTTCATTGTCTGGTCTCCAGAATAGCAGAGCACCACCAGCTGCAGCCCTCATTATAGCAGTGATCGTGGTGGCATCACCCTAACAATCTATAGATGTTCCATACTAGAACAGCCAGATATAGGGGCCTGTTCACTATCGCCACTGCTATTCAATTATTATTTTTTAGACAGACAGACAGACAGACAGAGATAGATAGATAGATAGATAGATAGATAGATAGATAGATAGATAGATAGATAGATAGATAAATAGGGTTATGGTGTATATGATAGATTGAATCAAGGTTGACAGTCATTAGGTCGACTACTAATGGTCGAAGAGGGTAGGTTGACACCTTTAAATGGTTAACATAATCAAGGTCGACAGTGACAGATGGTCAACACAAGCGAAAGGTTGACATACATGTGGTTAACACTAAAAGGGTCGACATGAGTTTTTCATGATTTTGTGTCTATGTCAACATATGTTGACATATGTCGACATGGTCACCGTATGAGTGTACCGGGTCCCTTTGCATGGCTCACTGCACTTGCCTTGTTCCGTCACACAATTCTATTCTCCCTCCACACCCTAGTGGATGGTAAAGGAACCAAGTCGGTCTAAACCCAAAAAACATGAAAAACTTGTGTCAACCTTTTCAGTGTTGACCATGTGTATATTCTGCTTGTGTCGACCTTCTATCACTGTCGACCTTGAGTATGTCGACCATTTGAAGGTGTCAACCTACCCACTGTCGACCATTAGCGGTCGACCTAATGACTGCCGAACTAGAGTCAATCTGTCATGAGTCTGGATACAGATAGATAGATAGATAGATAGATAGATAGATAGATAGATAGATAGATAGATAGATAGATAGATAGATAGATAGATAGATAGATATATAGAGTGTCTGAGTTGATTGCAAATGCAACATTAAATCAAATGAACAAAACCATGTGCACTGCAGATGGGGCAGATGTAACATGTGCAGAGAGAGTTATATACTGTTGCTCTAAATTATTTTAACTTAAGGTCATTCAAATCATGAGACCTCTGTTGTACCCACATGAATTGGGAATAGGGCAACCCTTCTCCATGGGTGCTGGCTACTATAATAACAAATCACCTTGAAGAAGCTGAAGGAAATCAGTAAAACACACTGGTGTTTTAGGAGCCCCCAATACGGCAGCCTTCCACTTTGGCATCCTTCATCTCCAACTTGGCACATAAGGGTTTTGCACCCACCACAACTAAAACAAGAGGACATCAATTTGGGTAATTCCACAAGGTTTATAGAACTTCCTCCAACAAAAAATGCCATTGAACTTATAATTACCAAGGTGGCTCCTAAAATTACTGTTTTTTTTAAATAAATATCAGAATTGAGATAGATTGCAAAATCCATTTTTATTAATACTATATTAAACTTTATTGTCTTAAATAAAATTCAATATAATTTGACAGGCAATCCCATTTTATTTAAATGTTTTTATTTATTTAATTTTGAATGCTTATACTAAATATTTAGCGCTGCTTCCATCTATGTGTATCTGTGTGCAATATTTGTAAGGGTTGACTATACCCCCCCATCCAAGCAGCTGCTCTTTTAGAAATAGAAGCACCCAAGATCAGCGCCAAATTTAACTTTGGTATAAATCTTCTAAAATCGTATTATGACCTGTTGATTTTTTGTAAAGTCCCGTATGTAGCCAAGATGAGCACATCCAGATAATGCACACTTGTGCTACTAATTTTATAGGTGAAGTTTAATAGTTTCTTACAGACGTTACTCCTTCAACATCATTTTCACAAATACATCCTCTGTACAAATCAAAATCTACATATCAGACATAAAAAAGGATATTACTGGCAATGGTAAGGGTTTTACAAAAGCATATCGATGTTGGCAAATACTGGGGCAATACAACTCCCGCTGGCAACACCTTGCTTTTGAAAATACTATTTACTGTGGTATAAGATAATAGTTTCTCGTCAATGTTAATACAAGTAATGAAAGGCCCAGACCAGTGTATAAACCAACCAGCTCCTAACTGTAACTTTTCAAACACAGCTGTAAGGCAGAAGCAGATTGGCTAGTACTTTAATTTATCTTTCTTTTGGAGCTTTAATAAACACCAATCGACATTTAAATCTTTTTATTTTACCCTCTCCCAGCACCGTCTTTTTATATCAACAATATCTACCCTAAAGGTTTAGGAAAGTTTTCTCTTTAGGCTGCTGTTATAAGGTATAATGGGGCAGATGTATGTGTATGAAGCAGCCCATGGCAACCAATCAGCACTGAAGTAACATCTATAATTTGCATAATATAAAATTTGACAGAGCATCTGATTGGTTGGCATGGTTTCATTTCTCCATTATCACTGCTTCATACATCTACCCCAATATTCTGGAGTCGCTGCTTCACTGTATATGTTAACGGCTACCATTTAATGAAACTACCAGTTGAGAACCTGTGAGGCATCTATTTCTCAAACTAGAGAATCTAATGTACTTGTCTCCTTGCTCAGTTGTGCAATGGTACCTCCCACTTCCCTTACTACTCTGGTTAGAGCCTGTTTGTGCTGTTCTCTGAAGGGAGTAGTACACACTGTTGTAGTAATTGTTCAGTTTCTTGGCAATTTCTCGCATGGTATAGCCTTCATTTCAAATAACAAGAATGGACTGTCAAGTTTCACATGAAAGATCTCTTTTTCTGGTCATTTTGAGAGTATAATCAAACCAACAAATGTGATGCTCCAGATAATCAATTAGCTGAAAGGATTGCCAGTTTTATAGCTTCTCTAACAAGCAAAAGCATTTTCAGCTGTGCTAACATAATTGCACAAGGGTTCTCTAATCATCCATTAGTCTTCTAACATGATTAGAAAACACAATGTACCAGAACACTAGAAAGATTTCTGGAAATGGGCCCCTATACATCTATGTTGATATTCCTTTAAAAAACAGATGTTTGCTGCTAATATAGTGATTCAGTACATTATCAATGTATAGAGTCTATTTCTAATTAATTTAATGTTAAAAAAAGCTAAATTTTGAACGGTAGTGTGTGTATATACGGAGCAGCCGGTTTTTACATAAACTGAGTGCATCACAGATTCAAGCAAGGAACTTTCCTATGTTGGCTAATTGTTGCCTGGGACAATACTGTATATCCTAAATTTTTTATTGAAGGTTCTTTTGGGAAATTTATGCTCTAACACAAATTTGAAATTGATCAATTGCGCACTGTTTTGTCTTTGTCAGATAGATAGATAGATATATATATAGATAGATAGATAGATAGATAGATAGATAGATAGATATGCAAAGATATGGCTGCAGGCTGTACAAACATTGATGATGCACTACTACTATGATGTGTGGCTTAATTATGCCCCTTTCAGACCGCACTTTAAAAACGGTATATTGCCGTTTTTTTACCGTTTTAAAACGGTAATGTGTGCGGTCTGAAAGGTGCAGGACCACTTAACCGGTTAGAAAAAAAGTTTTTTCTAACCGGTTAAAATGCAAGGTCCTACCCGTTTCAGAACCGGTATTTTAGGCTCAAAATCGGTTCTGAAACGGTATTTAGGACCCAGCCAATGAGCTGGGTCCTAAATTCAGCACAGTGAATACTTAATGAGCGCTCATTAAGTATTCACAGCACTGGAGCCCCCCCCGCGCGCGCGTCGACACCCCCCCCCCCCCGCGTGTCGACGCCCCCCCCCGTGCCGGTATCTCCGTTGTGGTTCCCGGCACTGCAGCTCAGTATGCTCGGAAAGCACTTATGAAAAAAATGTCTTTCAGAAAATGGCTGCCCCCATACGAAAGACAGTTTTTTTAAACAGGGTTTCCTATGGGGGCAGCCATTTTCTGGAAGACACTTTTTTCATAAGTGCTTTCCGAGCATACTGAGCTGCAGTGCCGGGATCCACAACGGAGGTACCGGCACGGTGTAAGTCGACACGGGGGGGGGGCGCCGACACGCGGGGGGGGGGGGGCGCGTCGACACGCGCGGGGGGCGTCGACACGCTCTCGGTCGACACGCGCGAGGGGGGGGGAGGAGGGGGGAGCTGCACGGAGGGGAGGGCTGAAGGCTGCACTGGCTTTGACCCTGTATTTGGAAAGTTTCCAAAAACGGGTCTGCCAGTGTCAAAAAATCGACACTTAAACGGTAATATACCGTTTAAGTGCTGCGGTGTGAAAGGGGTTTTATCTGGCAGACCCGTTTTTGGAAACGTTTCCAAATACAGGGTCAAAGCCAGAGATGCGGTCTGAAAGCAGCATTAGTGATATTAGCAGGTATAGTCTTGTTAATGACTTAAAACAACATCAAAACATCACAAAATAATTAACCTCCCACAAAAAAAAAACCATCCATATGAAGTAGAAAATAGACGGTAACATTGGTTATTCCTCTTATCTTCCTTCTGTCATTGGTCTATTTTTTTACCTTACACAAACAAGTATTTCCTAAACTCTTGATGCACCGGAAATAAACATATCCTAGAATATTACCTAGAACTTTTACCCATCTCTCAGCCGCTAAAACAGGATGGGCATAAATAAATGAAAAAATGAATAGCCTGATATGATTACCTCTCATCATTTTAGTACAACAATTGGCTTGATAAATGGACCTTATTGTTTTGCAGGCAGACAGTTTTATACTCCAGAGCAAAAGGTTTTTTTCATTGCTATATAAACCTGCCTCTTTTAATATTTCATTTTTAGCCCCTGCGAACATTGAGGGCTCACTGGAGCGTGCACACATCAGGTTTTCAGAGCAAACTGATCAGTACTCGTTAGGGCGGGCTCATTAACCGTTCTTTCCTCAGCCTCTTAATCAAAGCCAGGGGAAAGGATCCGGCTGTCCTCATGAGCACAAATACATTTCTGGAGAAGTCATGCGATAAAAGGCAAAAAAAAAAAAAGAATACAGAAAAAAAATAGAAGCCTGTAATGGCTGTTAAATCAGGCACCAGGCGCTGGGCTAGATTACTGCTGGGCCCCCAGGCTCAGTCAAAGATATTCATCCCCTAATGAAAGGGGACAACGTTCTTAAAACATTTTCGGAACAAATTGAATACAGAATAAAGAGCTTCGAAAACTCTCCCATGACACAGGTTCAGTGGCAGAACCGCAAGTAGCCGATAGCCAGGTGGTTCTACATATTGCATGTGATTATTAACCCTCTGTGCAGCCTACTGCCATGAAACAGGTGTAAAGTGCTGGCTGTGAGAGGCCTACACGATCTACAATAGACTGCAAAAGAACAATCAGGGGCCTGTATCTGGGTCCCCAATTTGCTGGCAAAACTACAATAGAGCTTTATAAATGTGAATAGAAAACCTTGCAGTTTGTTCTTGCTTTTAAACAACCACTCAAAGCCATTTGCTGCACAGCATAAAAAGCGCGGCAGGCAACATTGACATTGATGCATATTATTAAAAAGCAAGTATTTGCAGCTCCCTAAGCTTGCATTATTATTATTATTATTGGCAGCATTGAAGTGTGTTTAGTGGAACTCACTTATTTCAACCACAGCACAAACAAACCATTACGCATATTCAATCAGTGGCGTAACTACCATTTGGGCGCCCCACCCGCAACTAAAATTTGTGTGCCCTCGACCTCCTCCCCGCTGTTGCCCGGTCCATTGCTGCCCGCCGGGACCAGCAGATCCTCCTGTCTGCGGTCCTGGTGCTACTCCTGTTAGAATGTCATTTGCAAAATGGCCGCCCACTTACAGCCGACCGTTATTTAGGATGCAAGAGGAGGTCGCTGCCTCCACTAGCATCCTTAATAACGGTCTGCTGTGAAGGGGCGGCCATTTTGCAAGTGACATTCTAACAGGAGGAGCGCTGGGACTGTAGACAGGAGGATCTGCTGGTCCCGGCAACAATGGACCAGGCGGCAGCAGTGAGGAGGGGGGGGTCGCACAGCCAGCAGCGACAGATTCGGCGGGGTCTGCAGAGCTATTGTTGCGCCACTGTGTACAGCAGTACAGGTCCATACACACTGAGCATTTTAGTGATTTTCCCTGGGGTGGCCGACTTTCCGTATCAGGACATTTTTTATTGTTTTAATAACCTTAAACCTACTGAATGTGCCCGGTTTCAACCAAGTGAAGGTTTGATGGGTAGAACATTTAAGCCTTTTCTCCCTCTTAGGAGTTAAATTTCAGCGGGTGTCTTAAAGTAACTGCCACAGTTTCCAGACCATCAATCAAGTTCAAAGAGAAAGTTCACCATCACATTTTTAAGAGCACAATGATGATGCATTGTAAATGGCAGGCAGAGATTTTGCCACATAACTCAAAACAAAGCAGACATATACAATGCCATATGATTTTCTGCAAATCTACAGACAAATGGGGCCTACACACGGAGCGATGTAATGGCATTTTCTAAGCAATCTAGTGAGATCACTTAGAAAATGCCCCTACAACGCTCTGCTTGTAGGGGTCATAGAGATATCAATGCACCGCCCCACACATTGCTATTGCGTGTCAAATAAAATATCCAGCATGCTGGATATTAATCGGTCTGGGCCAGTGTCTCTCCGGTGACAGATCGCTCATCACACAACGCTGACACATCGCTGTGTGACGAGTGATCTTGTTGAGCGTTCTGAGATATCTAGCATCGTTCAGCAAATCTCCCCATGTGTAGGCCCCTTAAGACCTTTAATTTAGTATATTAGACTACAGTATTATAGAAATACTAGTTAAAAACGGTTTAGTCACTGTCTGCTCCTACCTCCAATCTCTGTCTAGACAGCTCCCTCTGTCCACATCCAGGAAGTTTGAAACAGATCATTTTGGTTTCACTTTCTGTTAAAGTGTAATTTTGTCTTTCTGGTGGTACTCCACCTCAAAAAGGTGAGAATGATTTAGGCTTTTGTATATAGTGATGTCACTCATAAAAGTAATCCGTCTGAGATTAAGAATGAAGGGACAGGTGCGCCATATGATGTGGTCACACCTGTGTATGGAAGGACCACCTATCTACAAAATTATTACATTTTAGTATAAAAAAATTTGAAACAATCGAAAAATGAAAACAATGAAAGATTAAAAAAAATATTACATATAGTATTGAAAATAATATACCTAATATTCATAATAAAATTTGATATGTTTATTACAAAGGTTTGATAAATGATGTGTAACATCTTTATACATCTTTTAGATGTGTAACATTTTTATAACGAACACCGGTTCTCTTTTAATAGATTTAAAAAGCCGCTAAGTGATAACCAAATAATTAAGCCCAATGGGTCATGCTTTGTTGGAAAGCTACAGTGCTCACTACAGACATCTATGCCGATGTCTTCCTCTGAGTCTGGAAAGTATCTGCTCCAAAACCTGTCATCTCTGGATGAAAGTGCAAATCAGCAGCAGCTAAGCATACAATATGGTTTTTATTTTAAGTGTTAAGCTGTGTGTATACACGGTGTATACACGGTGTAATTTTGGCTATTGATTTTGACTATATATTGTAGTTAGCAAGTTGTTGCAAAGTGCACCGTGTTTTGCCACACCCGATGACAATTTGATCCCGATGCGCAGCAAATAAGCACAACCCACAAGGTCACAGCACCAGATCAGGGTGAATGTTCCACCCTATGTCAACTCAGCCCTCCTAAAAAAAATTGAAATCATGGGGGTTATTCTAATTTGAATAGTTTGCATGGGAGACTAAAGTTTTTCGTCTGCGCATCTGCCGACGCAGGGTGCGAGCGGACATGGACATGTTTGCATCCAGCTCGCAAGTAGCAGTGCGGGCGGGAGGCGTGGGGCAGGGGTGGGGGGCACAGCCCATGAGAATGCCCAGTGTTCATGATGTCATTGGATGTCAGCTGCCCTCCTGCTTCCTGTGCAGGGCAGTTGTAGGGCACTTGCAGATCAGCGACACCATAGGTATCTGTGATCCCCTGTAAAAACAATTTGCAGGGGGTGCGGGCTGTGTGCTGACGTACAGGCTGCTGCTGTAGCTGCCTCTCTGCTGTGTGCTGAGCGGGGGAGACAGTGGGGAAACAGCTTCTGCTCTCTAATTGCACATGCCCTTCCTCTGCAGCAGGGGAGGGTGCGCAGGACCCGGGCACCTCCATCAGACCTAGGCCAGGGTAAAAATACCTGCTCCCCCCCTCAATGGCACTGAATACAACACAATAAACAGAGCCCCTAAGTGGACCCTAAGTGGTGGGTTTTCCTGGGGCTGAACAAACCTATCAGGGTAGGTTTGTCCTGCCCCAGAAATACTCACCACAGAAGGGGCAGCAGTTGCCATCTGCAGCAGCCCCTGCTCCTCTGGGGCTGCTGCTGCCGGCTTCAGCTGTTTGCAGCCGCTTGGAAAAGTTTGTGCCATTTGGAGGGGCTCGGGAATGCTTCGAGCCCGAACACATGAACTCACTGAGCTCATACGAACCTCCTAAAGCAGTCCTGATCCTCCCCGAGTGGCCCCCGATCCTCACCCAAGCAACAGGGTGGATCAGAGATGTAGGCAGTCACAGGGAGGATCGGTAATGGGGTTGTATCAGTGACAGGAGGAATGGTGGGGCGCCAGTGGTTCACCGCTGGAGGCACCACTGGCGCACCCATTCTTTACAGTGGCATGCATGGAAATTTTTGGGAGAGTCTGCTCCTGCAGCGCAGCTCAGCCCAAGACTTTTCCGGTCACACCACCGAGGGGGCTAAAGGCCTATAAGGTTCCATTGAATGAAAAACATTTTCACATTACAAAACTTTTGTGAATTGCATAAGCATAAACTTTCTGCTGTGTGAAACTGAAACCAAATGCATTTGGGGCAAACATAGCCTTTACACTCAGAAAATGTATATGCAGTGGACAACGAAAGACACAGAAACACAGATTGAATTATTTGTACACTAGTTACCAGCCTGTCAAAATGACGTGACAACATAATGTGAGCGCTAGTGTCTGTGCGCCCCCAAATAGTGCATCAATTTAATGGCTATATCGGGCGCTATCTAGTGGCTGCCAGCGAATAAGACATTTAAATCCCCCCCCCATCATATTACATATCAGATGCATAGTCCATAATCAGTTACCTTACCTCTAAAGCTCGCTACTACATGTAAAAGATGTATACCTATCTGTCCAAAAAAAGGCAGGATAGTAGCAACTTAATAGTTGTGTCCCAACATATTACCATCAAAGGCCTAGGCATCAAACTGGTTTGAGCCCCCATCTCACTTCGAATGGGTTAGGCTAATCTGGCCCTTCAGTCCTAATGGGTGGGTTGAAGAATGGATGATCCAGCTATGGTATGCTGACAGTGGCAGTCATTGTGCAGGCACTGGCTGTGGTCCCTCCTATGCACTGCAGACAGTGGGACTCCCGGAGTGTGGCGTGAGTCTGTGTGATGTCACAAGGGCCCTTATTCTGATCGGTGCGGCCGGAGCCGATTATGCGGCCAGGACCGTGCGTGCGAAACCCCGCCTTCCATACGGATCGCCAACTCCGTCCGTATGCGGTAAGAAGCTGTCCGAACGGACCGCACGTGTATTTTTCACGGAATACGCCTCCTCCATCTAAGGGAACCTCCCCCATCATTCGATGGTCGCAGACCATCGAATGCAGGACCGAGTGCTCCACCAGCACCCGCAACCTCAGACCACACGGACATTTTTCCGTGCAAAAGCAGAGATCTGGGCGGGCAGCTGACATCCGGCGATGTCATATGTCCGCCCCCTACACGTGCGTCACGGCCGCATTACCATACGTACGCCCAGCGTTTTCATGGGAACTCCCATGAAACGCGGGGCGTATACATATGGTAATGAGCCCAAATAGCCCTTCACGCCCCTCTCCACCCCCTGTTCGGAGTGTTCACATATCATGCGGAATTTGGCCGTACGCCCCGCTCGCACATGCGCAGAGACGCCTCTGCACATGCGCAGACACAAAACATCGGCGGGCCGAACGCACGCATATATATTCGCACCGATCAGAATAAGGGCCAAGGTGCTGACGCAGTGCTCCTCTGGGAACATTGTGCAGATGCCCAGTAACAGACCTGTTGCCAGTATAAGTGATATTAGTACTGTTCTAAAGTTGTATACACGCTATAAGACTTTCTGGTCAATCTGGTTGGTTGGAACCAGAATCTGGAAACAAATTGAGGGAAAATTGACAGAAATTACCACATTTTCCAATGTACTAATAACCGGCTGCTGCGTCTTCAAAGGGCAGGGTATCGCCACCTTTGGATGGCGATACCCACTTTGGATGGGCTTCTATCGCTGCCCGCTGTATACGCCTACCCCCTTCCCCGTACTCCATCAAACTACTCCTCCCTCTAGCAGTATGTCACAGCCGGATGTCCTTCCGCATGCAGGGGAGAGGAGGAGGTGCCGGGGACAGTCGCTGAGCCAGAAATGTGACGGAGACCCCCCCGCATACCACATCACCACTTTGCAATGCTAGGCGCATATGTGAATATATATTTATTTATTATTTATTTATTAACAGTTTCTTATATAGAATATTCCATTGCGCTTTACAAAGGAGACAACATATGCACTAGCATCGCTGCAGCGGTGCGGCGAGAGGCGGCAATGTATTTTAATGCATCCCTCCCAAAGTGTGTATCCAGTTTAAGGCCTGTTACTGTAAAACATGTAACTTGAAGCCAATCTTTGTGATGGAGTATGGCTCCTTGGGACCCGCAAGGCTTGTGGTAAATCCGGCCTAGTGCAGTCATGCACCCCTTTGTAAAAAAAGGAAAAAAACAATGGGCGCCTTCTGTACACTAAAACAATTTATTACACAAATAACACACAAAAAAATATATTAAACCTGAACCATATCCCCGGCAGTCCGGTCCCCACTGCACACACGTGCAGCCGGCTGTGAGTAAAGTCCAGCAGCCACTGCCTGTCAAAAAAGGTCTGCGCAGATGGCAACACATTTAAGTGTTGGTCTGATCCTAGCCTATCGGAGCACTGTCTATCTCAGCCCAAAGTTGGGCAGCTGGCTAGGACAGAGTCTGGATAAGTGCTTAAACAACACAAGATCTGGCTGAGCCTACACACCAGGCAATCTTGCGCAAACCTGTATAATTGAAGGAGACAGCACCGATCATCAATAAGGAATTTGCACCTTTTACCATTTCCACCGCTGTATACTCATCCTGGAAAACCTGATTCCATCTGGAAGGATTTACAAATAAATTTGCCCACACCATTATTGTACGAGACTGTAACATCTGTCCACACCCAGGGACTTATCCATCCAACCAGGAACTGGTAACTAAAGGTTACACCACAAAGTAAATACATTGAAATGGCTTTTTAATATTTTATTGAGGTATTGCATGCATGCATATTATTGTTTTATGTTTAATATATTTTTTTGTGTGTTATTTGTGTAATAAATAGTTTTAGTGTACAGAAGGCGCCCACTGTTTTTTTCCTTTTTGTATCTCCCTATTTGAGGGCGGCAATGCATCCCTCTACCAGAAGGCAGCCATCTGTACACGGTACAGCACACTTGCCCCTAGCGCTTAAACCCCTCCTTAGGAACCTTTTGATGATGCACCCCTTTGTAGCCCAGCATGCCACATTCATAAACAGGCCAATATGAAGTGAAAGCATGCACACTACATCCCAGGTGAGGATTATGAAAAGCTGGGGGGTACTGTATGTGCGCTCCAGTCACAGTTTGGAGAGTGAGCGCTTTCACCAATTGCCTATTGTCTGATTTACCTCATTGTTACTGCAGCCAAATTAAAGTAATCACCAATCATTTCCCTGCTTCTTGGCTTACAGATTAAGCTTTTTATATCACAGAGACAGCTGCTTCAATTGATTTGACTTATATTAATATTCAGGCTTCTTCAATTGAATGAGACGGAAGATTCACCTTTGTAGACACCTCCAGCCTCATTATGCAACATTGTGCACGTATCAAATAGAAATCTGTGGCGCATAATTAGGAATGGCATCTTCGCTGTACACAAATTGCTATAAACTCTTTGCTGTTACAATAATAATGGCCTGTAATTAATAAAATAAATCGTGTAAACTATTTTGGGTGTTTATATATATATTGTACATGTCCACAGATTGATGCAAACAGTACATTGATTTGAATAGCTAAGGGTTCAAACGGTAACGATTATTAAAGTGTCCACAGAACCTTGAATTTCCTATTTTTAAAAAGCAACATCAGGGGGAAAAATGCCTAATGACCACTTCCATAGAGTTCTGTTCCTTTGTACTGAGCATTAACGATCATGAATGCTGCAGACACTGTTGATAATTCAGAAACTGCCAAGAATGAAATGAAGGTGAATTCTTATTTTATTAAGCCCTGGCTTGTTAGCGTATGTTGATATTATAAGTGCACATCCAGAACTATGGTGTCGATTCAGACTCGTTCCTTTGGGACTCGCCGAGTCGTTTGCTCCAGGAGGGGCAGAATGGGGGTGGGCAGGGGGCGGCAGCATGAGAACTCCCAGAGTTTTATGGGCACCCCATAGAAACGATGGGCGTTCCCCTGCTCACACAGTTGTGGCGATGCCTGTTTGGGGTGGGCGGCTGACATCACCGAGGAGATTTACTTTTCAGACCGAAGGCTGAAAACATAATTTGATTTTGAGCGACCATCAAATGATTTCTCCTGCTTGCGGCCACATGTGAGAAGATGCATTACCGTGTTACCGAGGGGATTCAAGTGGTGGGGGAGGCGGGAGTTCGGCCGGGTGGCAGGCGGCGTTTACCTGTTGGCTAGGATGCGATTACTAGCAAACTGGTCTGAATCAGGCCTCTTCTTTTAATACACGCAAGAATGAAGTACTCTCTTAAATGTGCCACCCATTTATCTGCGATCCATGGGGTTGTGGCTTCTCTATAAATATGGGTGTGGTTTGGTTGAATCTGGGTGTGGTTTGTGTTGGCTGGGGGCGTGTCCCATTTTTTTTACAAATTTCAAATGAAGAACTGTGGCAAGAATATGAAATCAGATTCACGTGAAGCACAGCAATGCATTATACTTACTTTTTTTGTTGCAAAAGAGAATCTGTGCTATTTTTGTACATCAGGATGACTTTCTTCCTATTTTGTTTCTTTGTAGCAAGGAGGATGGAGGCTTTTGCCCTGTACGAGTTCACTGCTTCTGGGGAGGATGAGCTGAGCTTCAAAAAAGGGGATATATTGAAGGTATTTGAACTGATATGAAAATTGGATATTATGTTGGATTGATCAGTAAACAAAGGATTATGCTTGATAGTGAATCTAATCCTATCTAATATACACACACACACACACCCCCAGAGGCTCTGGGAGACAATGGAGACAATGGACTCATCTGCCGCTGGGCTCCTGCTCCCAAGGGGGCACCTCTCCGCTAATTGAAAGCTATCAATATCACTTCTGTGGCTGACTCCCCCTCATAGTAGGACCTTAGACATCACACTCTCTTTATTTTAAACATAATATCCATAACATACATACATGTGTGTGTGTGGGGGGGGGGGGGGGGCACCAATATTATATTTATCCTGCCTCCGGGAAACTGGGGCGAACTTATGCCACTGCACACACCTCTGCATGACAGAGCCCCAACTCCCAGCAGCTCTGTCATTACGACGGGCTGGTAACTAGTATAAATAAACATAATTATCTGCAATCATTTCAGCAGATAGTGCTACAGAAATAACATCCTAAGGGGACAATTAAATATACTTAAATATTACTTATAAAAAAGGCCATTTTATACTGTTTTTGTTTTGTAATGACCTCCAATCCTTTTTGAGTCTCATTGAACACTGGGTGGCAAGGTTGTGAATTGTATTACAGGTCGAGTATCCCATATCCGAATATCCGTTATCCGAATTATTCCGAAATACGGACATTCCAGAAAGTGAAAAAAAATTTTTTTTTTGCTAAAAACTCACTGGGGACATATGTAACAGCATCACTGGGGACATGATATGTAACTGGCACTATATATGTGCAAGACAATGATTGCTTGGCATTCAAATTCAGTGCTGAGATAGTACACACATTTTGTTTCACGTTTTGAAACCTTGTTTTTTGAACAATTAAAATATGTTTGTGTGTATTTTATGTAGTAATAAAATATATTTGTGTGTATATTATGTGTTTATACAGCATAAATGCAAGATACTTCAAAATACATCATTGAAATATTAAAATATTCCGAAATACGGAATAATCCGTTATCCAAAATTCTCCTGGTCCCGAGCATTTTGGATACGGGATACTCAACCTGTATATGCAAACTTTCTATATATGATATTATATAACTGATTATATCATTAGCGTTTAACTGATTAGTCAATATGGCTTTATCAATTAATACCCATATGTTCAGCCATAACATTTTCTATGTTGACTACCGGGTGTACATATAGAGATGCTTCAATTTAACCATAAATATTTTAACAGAGAAGAGAAACTGTACAGCTATTATAGTTCTGTTAAATTAAGCAGGTAACAGAACATACAATAGTGCAAATAAGTGGGCGCCAGAGTGAAATCCCGCCCCATACAAGCCTGCAAATTGCTTAGTACAGCTTGTAAAAAATTAGCTGGATCGGCAATTATCTGCAAATCCATTATAGAATTATTTTCCCAGTGTGTGAAGTCTGTGCATAGCCTGGGCCGGATTTGTCACTAGGCCCATGAGGCACGGGCCTAGGGGCGGCACCCATAAGGGGCGGCAGCACATGCCTCCTGCCATGTAGCCGATTCTTTTTAAAACAGCTGCAATAAAAGAAAACTGACTGTGGGAGCCTGGAGCCGTGCGACGCCTGGAGCCGGGACCTGCCTGACACCTCCCGCGAGAGCGGCGCAACACCTAGTGCCGGGATGCCTGCCATCTCCCGCAGAAGGTCCTGAGCCGCGCATCACAAGGACCCGCCTGTCACTTCCCACAAGAGTTCGGAGACGGGACCCGCCTGACACCTCCCACAGGAGCACTGAGCTGCGCATCGCCAGGACCCACCTGTCCCCTCCCATGGGAGCTCGGAGCCTGGACACGCCTGCCATCTCCCGCAGGAGCACTGAGCCATGCACTGCTGGGAACCGGGACCTGCCTGCCTTGGGATGAATGAGTCTGAACTGGACAAGAGTGAGGAGGACAGGCAGAGCCAGCACGTATATATACACTGCCCCCCCTCTCTCTAACTGACTGTCCCCCTAACTCCCTCTCTCTCTCCCCCCTTCTTTCACTCCCCCTCTGTTAATCCCTCTCTAATGGGGGCAAAAGAAAGTGTGCCTAGGGGCGGCCATAACCCTAAATCCAGCCCTGTGCATAGCCCAGGACCTACTCAGAAGCTGCGATAGAAACAGTCGAATGGTTCCAGAGCTGAAATCATAGAACTTACCCTCAAACTCCTGGGCATGCCTGGGTTTTCCCTGGCTCTCAGAAAATGGGCGGTTACCAGTCCACCCCCAAATGCCGGCTTCCTGTCAATCAATTTCTGTCAAGATTTAATAAAATATGCTGACTTAAGCTTCGTATTGGTGAGTGCCCTTGCTTTATCACAAAGCACTTGGAAATATATATGGCTGTCCGGAAGGATCTCCCTAGAGGTGCACCCCAGCTATCCTAAAAAGCTTTTGGATGTGAGTGTGGGACCTTCTGCCTATATATATATATATATATATATATATATATATATATATATAGAGAGAGAGAGAGAGATAGATAGATAGATAGATAGATAGATAGATAGATAGATAGATAGATAGATAGATAGATAGATAGATAGATAGATAGATAGGCTAGAGCACCATTGCAACATTTTTATCATTCACAGTGAGTTTTATCACTTGTTGACGAATGGGTCCCTTTTGCAAGACAGACAATCATCTTGCCCAATGAAGATGTTTATTAGTAATGCAGACTACAAAACTATACACCTTATACCGCTTTTCCACTGACATGTCAATTCTAGGTATTTGTGCATGAACGCAAACCTACCTGGGTTTTTTGTCAATGGAAATGGTGACAAGGTAAAAATCCCAGGAAAAAGTGACCTGGGATTATCACCCAGGACACAAGTAGGGTTCTTTCCAGGGTAACAAGCCATGGAACCAGCTCTTATATGGGATTTTTGACCCAGGCAGGGAAGATTGGCCATTGCGCAACCACCTCCACTGCCCACAGATCTCTGCCACTGCCGCATCACTGCTGCCCGCCGATGCCCACTGCCCCTTTCCCGTACGTCAGTCCCTGCCAGAGCATGCTGCCCATCCGCTGGTCCAGACGATGTCTGTCTGACGATGCCCAACGGTCCCTGCAGATGCCCAGTGGCCCCGCCCACTGCCCTACTTTCCTGGGTTTTCCCTTTCAGTAGAAAATGTGTCTACCTGGGAAAAGCCCAGGAATACAGTGCAGTGGAAGCCAGGACCCCAGAGTGGAGAGCCGACAAAATCCCAGGTCAAACATCAATTGTTTGACCCTGGATTTTGATGGAAAAGTGGTATTAGTGTTTTGAGGTTTATTGGGGAATTTGCTAATACAGGTTGAGTATCCCGTATCCGAATATTCGTTATCCGAATTATTCCGAAAACCATACACTCCTGCTAAAAACTCACTGGGGACATTAGTAACAGCACTACTGATGACATGATATGTAACTGGCACTATATATGTACAAGAAAACGATTGCTTGGCATTCAAATTCAATATCTGAGATAGTACACAAATTTTGTTTCATGTTTTGAAACCTTGTTCTTTGAACAAATAAAATATATTTGTGTGTATTTTATGTGGTTGATGTGTTCATACAACATAAATGCAAGATCCTTCAAAATACATCATTGAAATATTAAAATATTCCAAAATACGGAATAATCCGTTATGCAAAATTCTCCTGGTCCCAAGCATTTTGGATACGGGATATTCAAATTGTAGTAAAAGTAAAATTTAAACACCATTTTTTTCCAGTATTTAGTTTTTGACCTTGTCTTTATGCTGATACAATCTGCATATTACTATCCTCACATTTTACTTTGCTATAATTTATAGCAAGACGTTTCTGAGTTTTTCTACAAACTAATTGTACAGAATACTTATAATTATATTTAATAAGTGTCAATTCATT
The DNA here is from genome assembly GCF_055691185.1 of Crinia signifera. Classification (NCBI taxonomy): domain Eukaryota; kingdom Metazoa; phylum Chordata; class Amphibia; order Anura; family Myobatrachidae; genus Crinia; species Crinia signifera. Next base: position 34,096,022 of record NC_139224.1, on the reverse strand, counting down.
ACAGCAGTTTTAAATAATTGGATAAAAGTCCTGATGCAGCCACATTGTCAATGTCGGTATTCTACCGTCGGTTTTCTGGCCACTAGCCGGGATGCCGGCATCCCTTAGTGATGTTAAAATAACAAACTGTTACCTAGGATGCCGAGGACTTCATGTCTGAGTGGTGTCTACAGTAGATTGCAGGGTCAACCATGAAACCAGCAGAATTTGCGCCTGGGGAGGTTGTGGTTTTCAGACAAGTATATGGCATCCGTTTGCTGTGTGAGTAATAGAGCAGCTGTAGGATGACTAAGCCTAGAGCTTCATGACAGAGGCACCCTGCATTACTTGCAGGAAGTTTTAGATGTATTATTTGGTAACCACTGCAGATGTACAGAGGTTATCTGTCTATTGTGTGCACACCTTATTCACTCCACTTCCCCTATAGTATACTGCAGTGTAGACCTGCACCCATATGACCTCCTGTTGTATTCTACATTCATGTTATATTTATTCATCGCAAAGAATAATGCTACTGACTCAATTATATAGAGCATTCCATGGATAATAAAGAAATCCCAGATGACAAGTTTACATGTTAGAAATAAGAGATTATTAATACAGGTTGAGTATCCCTTATCCGAAATGCTCGGGACCACGAGCATTCCGGATAAGGGAATTTTCCGGTTTTTGGATTAATTTTTTTTTAGGCATACTTACCTGTCCTTTGGTGGTGCCCGGTGGTCCCTCGGTGTCCACGTTGTCCCCCAGAGTCCACAGCAGGCCTTCAGCATCCTCTCCGGCATCTCCAGCGGTCCCAGGAGTGCTTTGCGCGAGTGCGCAAGCCGGTGACGTCACTCCTGGGACCGCTGGAGACGCCGCAGAGGATGCTGAAGGCCTGCCATGGATGCCGGGGGACTTGGTAAGTATAAAAAAAGAGTTGGGGGGGGGGATTCGAATTGTTCCAAAAAAACACGTTTTTTGGAATAATTTGGATACGGGATCTACGGATACGGGATACTCAACCTGTATAGGGAAATTGAATAAAATTCTCAGTACAGTTGTTTTGTTTGTATTGCTTAACCCTTTCATGCACAGTGGTCACTACAGTTGACAGCTGTTTTTTAGTCGTTATTTCCTACAGAAACTCTGTATCACTAAGGGATACCGGCATCCCGACCAGTGGCCTGAAAACCGACGTCAGAATACCGACATTGACAATGTTGCTGACTTCATAATCCCAACTGCTGGCATCTTGGTCATGTGTATGTGGGGCTGGTTAACATTATGCAGTGTGAGGGGGGGTTGGAGGTTTAGGTTTAGGCACTAGGGGGTGATTTAGGGTGCAGGGGGGCTAGGGTATATCTGTGGGGAGTGAGCGCTAGGCACTTAAAATTAGGGGTTGGGGTAAGCCTGCCAGAAGGTAGGGTTTGGCTTCAGGGAGCATAAGGGTGGGGGTTAAGGGGAAGAGTAAAAACCGGACCCGGACAAGACCCCGGACCGCCAGACCGGACATCAAAATCTGCAGTCCGGTCCGGGGGGTGTTCAGTCCTGGGGGTGTCTTGTCCGGGGGAATGCCTGTGATAGCTGTCACCAGGGACATGAAGAGGAGATTACAGCCTCCCCGTGTGGTCCGGACGTTATGGTTTTTGCTACATGCCGGGACCATACAGGGTGGCTTTATTCACCCCCTCCTGTCCCTGATGACAGCTGTCACCTGAAGCCCCCCCGGACAGGACACCCCCCGGATGGACACTACAAGCTCCAGACTGCAGATTTTGATGTCCGGTCCGGCAGTCTGGGATCTTGTCTGGGTCTTGTTTTTACACATACCCAGGGGAAGGTAAGTAATCTGGCCGGGATTCCCTCTATCGAGATGCTAGCATTGGATATTGACTGCTTCTCATCTGCTGTCATTCATATGTATTCCATCAGTAGTGCTTGGTGTCCTCTTCTTTGGATCTCTAAGAAACAGAGAAGGTATGCCACCCAGTGGCAATTGTGGTCAAAATAAAATAACTGAGAAAAGTTCACCAGGACCGGGCACTTTAGGGATTTCTGTAAAATAGTTTTATTCACAGATAGCAGAGCAGTTAAAAAAAAAAAGAAACACCCCCATTGTTTTCTGGCTCTGCAACCCCGATAATGAATAATGCATCACATATATTATGTTATCAGTCTAATATAGAAGTAATTATCTAATGAGAAAAGTAATTATCTAATATGACATTGTTACCTAATGAAATACTGATATCATTTGTGACATCAGAGGAGTCTGTCGCTGTTTGAAAAGTATCTGAACCTTATCAGTGGAACGATTTATTGGCTAGTACATTGAATGAATACAACAGTATAAAGCTCCAGGCTTCTGTTATTTTAGTGCTACTTTAATATATGTACCAGCATATTATAGGCCCCATTTATTAACACCAGCAGAATTTTAATGTGATACAAAGTGTAAGGTTGCTCATTGCAACCTTACATATGCATGCATCTTCCACATCTTTCGATGGTCAGCGACCATCGAAAGATGTGGGAGGCTCCCCCTGGTCTGCGAATGGATGTTACTATGAAACATCCATTGGCATGCCCTGCGTGCAAATCACGCTTGCAAATGGGTGACACCAGCCAACCATTCGCAAGGCAGGATTTTGTGGACTCGCAAACCAGAATAACCCCCATGGGCCGTAACTAGGAGTGTCCGAGAAGTTCAGCTGTCCCTTGCAAAGGAGCCTGTGGGCAGCACCATCACTGACTACCCCATGTCACCTGATTTTGGCTTGTATCCTGCTATGGCACCCTGCAGAATGCAGAGCTACTGCTGAGCTGCACAGAGTATCCATAGGACACTTTGAATACACACCGTGTAGTCTGTAGAGTTGTCCAGAGGGTGTGCAGTGAAAAGGTCAACAGTCAATAGGTCAACCACTAAGGTTGACATGGTTTAGGTCAACATGTTCAAAAGATCAACACAACCAAAAGGTCGACATGGGAAAAGGTCAACATGAATTTTTTATGATTTTTTTCCCCAAAAACTGACTTGTTAATACTTTACCATCCCAGTGGGCATAGAGGGAGAATATAATAGTGTGACAGGGTGACAGGGGCACCAGTGGGACTCTTTTTCCTCATCAGGGGCCCCCGGTGCGCTGCACCTGCTGCAACAATGGTAGTTCCACCTCTGCATGATAAACAGCCACAGACCATTATTCACCTGTAACCATACAAGCAATGTTCTCTTGGCATCTGTGAAACCAACATTCGTCCGTCAGACTGGGAGATAGTGAATATGATTTGAGGCTGTAGAGAACCCATTTCCACTGGCTAGAGTCCAATGGCTGAGGTTTGGCATCGCGCCTGGTGATAATAGGCTTCTGTGCAAGTGTTTGGTTTTTGGAGACCCAATTCATGAAGCTCCCAAACTTTACACACACTTCAGCACCCTACAGTCCTCGGCTGTGACATCTGTGGGTGAGCGGTTGCTGCTACTCTTTCTATACTGTAGTTTTCACTTCACTATAATGACATTTATGGCTGACTAGTGCAGCATTAGCAGGGACGAAACCTGACAAGCTGCCTAGATGAAGAGGTGGCATCCTATGACAGAGGCACTTTCAAAGTCACTGAGCTCTTTGTATGACTCATACTACTGGTAATGTGTGACTATGGGCATTGCGCTGCCGTATGCCTGGTTATATGCCCATATAAGTCATAAGTCAGCTATATAAAAGTATTTGGGAAATTAGCCTGTTATTCGCTGTGGGGATGTATAATAGCTGGATATTCATGCTACAGAATGCGTTCAGCATCAGGTTAGGCACCAGTGGGGAGGATTAGAGTTAGGGTGCATGGAGGAGGGTTAGGGTTAGGCTGCAGAGTGGGAGTGCTAGGAGTGGGGAGGTGCAGGGGGAAGGTGAGTATACTTACCTGTTTTGATTACCTCTTTTGGGATGCCGGCTTCTAGGGGTGGATCCTGGAGAAAATGACATGGGGGGCTCCATGATAGGAGAGGGTTTGGGAGGGGTGTTAGTGGTGCCAGTGTACATGCTAAGAGAGCGGCAAAAGAGAGGAGAGCAGAGAGATGGCGGGAAAAATAGGCCTGGACATACTGGCGCAGTTCTCTTCCGTGTCCTACTACAAGTTGAATACTAGTAAGACAGAGGTCCTTCCCTTTTTTACGCCTCCTTCCGACATACTGACCAGACTTAAAGACGAGTATAGGTACACATGGCAGACGAGATCTTTGAAATACCTTGGGATTCATTTGGCATTTGAGGGCCTGACCCCCCCCCCCCCCCCCATGAATCCACCCATGCCGGCTCCTGTATTCTGACCGCTGCTATCCACACCACCAGTCATCCATATGCAACTCCATGCTACAGCCTGCATTGCATTTAGCACATAGGGCCTGATTTTGAAGTAAAGCAAAATAAAAAGTAACTGTGCACCAGGGCAAAACCATGTTGCACTGCAGGTGGTTCAGATATGACAGGTGCAAAGAGAGTTTGATTTTGGTGGGGAGTGTACAAAATGAATTCTAAATTGCAGCGTAAAAATAAAGATGTCTAACATTTGTGGGCTACATGCAAAAGCATACAGTGTTTACCATGCACAGAAAAAAATAAAAATGTTTTTTGCCCCCCCCCCCCCTTGCATTGCAACATGGTTTGTTTCAGATACAAAGGGGGTTATTCAGACCAGATCCCTTCTCTGCTAATATGCAGAGCCTTGCGTTCAGATAGCCGCTGCAGAGTGAGATCCTACTAAGCTACCAATTAGCTGCAAAATCCATTCGCAACTCACTCACCATGGAATGTGTGTAGTCTGTGCGTAACCCAGGACCTACTCAGCCGGCGTCATGGAAACAGACTGATCGTGGCCAGAGCTGACATCACACACCCTTCCAGAATATGCTTGGGTACGCCTGTGGTCTTCCCGAAACTCATAAAATAAGGCTGGGGTCCACCCCCAAACACCCCCCTTCCTGTCAATCAGCTTGCGATCATAAAATACGCTAGATTTTATCGGTGGATGGCCCCACGCATGCGCACTATGATCCGAATGCATGCACATTCATTTGTTAATCTGCCAGCCTGCAAATTCGCGGCCCATTGATCAGGTCTGAATCATCCCTAAAGTTACTTGTTTTTTTGGGGGGGGGGGTTTACGTCCAAATCAGAATCAGGCTTATAGTCATTTGATCTCATTCCGGGCCGCCAATAGGGCTGGGTACAGCTGTCCTAGGCCCCGGCCTCTGGAACGGCTGGGGTAGCACATTTTGCCCACCACAAACCCCCCCACCCCAAAGGAGGTCCTGGAGCTTATTCAACCCAGGACGCCGGTGGCCAATTAAAATGCTGCATCAGCTTTTGAGCCTATCAAGCTTGCATACCGGCAGCCAATCAGAGCGGCTGCCGGAACACGAGCTCTGATTGGCTCACCAGCCGGTGCTGCATTTTAATTGGCTGCCGGCATCCTGAGTTGAAGAAGCCTGCGCTACAGGACCTCCAGGCTGCAGGTCAGCGGAAGAGGAGATGGGGGAGCAGAAGCCAGGTTACTTTAAGTCAAGTGAGGGGGGGGGGGACTGGGGCCCAAACTGGAGATGAGTCCCGGGCCCCATAATTCCAGATGGCAGCCCTGATCTCATTAATATAAGTTGGGTGAATGTTCAGTGTGAATCTCACGTTATGTAATATAGCCAACCAAGGGCTTATAAAGTATCTTGTCCCGCTCAAGGCTGCCAAAAGCTCCTAATACTGTATAATAAGCTTTGCCAAAGTCTTAGTGCATAAGTTTCTGTTTTTAATTACAATAAACTGTTTCCCCACTTGATCTTTTGCTAACTTGAGAAATCCAGCAAATGACAATTAGTAATGATAATTAAGACAATTTCACAGTGTGGGGACTTCCTATGCTAATCACAGCTTTCTGTACTGCAGCAACTGCAAGTGCAAATATATGAGGGGGGTTCATGTGTAATGTTCTCTATTTCATTCTAACTTCCCACCAGGCCAGAACAGATCGTATTAATACCATTAACATCCTAAATTATATTAATATTTATAATATTATTGTTGGTAATCCAACTGATGTTTTTCCAGCACCCATCGTCTTATTGCTTTATGTAGTGGAACCATCTGTGTGCCAGCAGCAAACAAGGACTTTATTTCATAAAACTGAAAGTGCATCTGAAACTTAGAGCATTTGTCAATAATCAAGATTTTACCTACAGTAATTAGAACAATCTTTAGTTTTCAGGCAGAACAGGATGAGACGCGAATACTTAGCAATTAGTCACTAAGCTTCCATGCCAGCTCACATTTTTCTGGTTTGCGCTGGCGGGCTGGTGTTGTTTAACCTCTGAGTCCCCCGGGCATAAGAGCAAAGTAAATATGTAGTGGCTTATGGGCTTATGGGCTCATGCACGATGAATTTGACACTAAGGAGCACAAAACACGTTAGTCAACAATGACGGTCTACTTCGCTCACAAATTGTGGATGTCTTTATACTCTACCACAGCAGTTCTCAAACTGGGGGTCCTGACAAGGGAAGGCTCCAGAGGAGGGGCTGGAGCACAGTTCAAAATTCAAATAGGGGAGGCACAGAATCTGCCCCCAACTGCAATTCCAAACTTGCTCACTGGCAGTTGGTGTACAGTAGGTCCCCTATTTGTGTTTTGGACTGTGCTGGAGCCGCCACTGGTCCTGACCCCAAAGTGGGTCACGACCATGTTAGCATGAGGTCCCGACTCCATGTTGCTAACCGATAAGCTTATGACTTCCCTAATCTCTCAGTCAGTGATCCAAGTAGTCTGAAAACTCAGTTGAATTGCCTGTTACTTCAGACTCCTCACATTTGTGCCTCAGCAATGTTACATGGTCTGCTGACCACACATGTGGCAGCCATTCTGTGGTAACATGCTGGGTCCTGTATTTTATTGCCTGACAGGGTCCCAGAGAAAACTAGTTCCCCTTTTTTACTATTTTGGATTGGCATGCAGATTTCTGTTATCATGGACTTTGTGAAGGAACCAAATTATTTGTAGGCATCCAGCGGCTGCCGGTCTCACTCCCCCTTGGCAATGAGCAATTCCCTCCCCTTGGCAAAATACAATTCCCCCCCCCCCCTTGCAATGAGCAACCCCACCCCCTTTCACTCCCCCTTTGCTTTGCAATGAGTATTTAAAATCCCCTTGGCAACAAGCAACTCCCCCCCCCCCCTCCCCTTGGCTACAAGCAATTTCATTCCCCCTTTTCATCAAGTATGAAGCCCCCTGTTGCCTCTTGGCAACAAGCATGTATTCCCCCTTGGCAACATAGAGCATGAAGCCCCTGGCATCAAGCAAGAAACCCCTAGCAATGAGCATGTAGGTAAGTGGCACTTATGGGTCCAATATGTAATGGGCATTACAGTGTGTTCTATAGTATGTAATTGACATCATGATGTATGGCACAATGTGTAATGGGCATTACGGTGTGTGGCCTTATGTGTAATTGCCATTACAGCGTGTGGCTTTATGTGTAATGGGTATTACAGAGTTTGCAAACATGTGTAATGGTTATTATGATCTATGGTCTAATGTGTGATGCCACGCCCTCTTTCCATGAGACCACCCCCCTTTTCACAGCGCGACTTCGCCGCGCAAGGGTCCACCCTACTTGACTGTATCTGGGACCACCCATTACCTTATTTCTAGATTCGCCTATGCCCTCTACACATATATAAATATATGTATGCATGTGTGTATGTACAGTATGTAGAAATGTGTGTAAGGTACTGTATCTGCTTCTAGTGGAACAGGTCATGGGTTCTAATACAAAGTGTGACACTTGTCAAAAATGATGTGTGACATCTATGTCCAGCTAGCAGGGGGAGTCATCTTCAGAAGCAATATTGAAGACTTTCAAATAACTGATTTAAACTTGCAGGATAGGCGAGGTGCCCCCTTGGGAGCAGGAGCCCGGCAGCGGATGACTCCATTGCCTCCCGGAGTTACGCCTCTTACGGTCCTGGCAATGTTTTGTACATGTTATTTATTATTTGTACATATTTCTGCAGTGCTACAGTACATGCACCTTAAATGAATCTTCACGTTTTTGCCTGCTCCTGCCACACTGCTGTATTTTCTTAAGAGCGTGCATAAATATTCTAACCTTAATCAATTATTGAGGTTGCAGCATTTAGGAGGTGGCCTCATTAGTGGAGCAGGATAATATTTTGTCCATGTCGCGGATGGAATCCCTGACTCCTGTTTCTATCAGTGTTATTATTTCCACTGTTTGTTTATTTCAAATAAAAGGAAGCGCAGTTTGCAGCTTGCCAAAAATAGCTGTCAACAATGAAGGCTTCACTCTGTGTGGCTGACCCTTTGTCACCTGCTATACTACCCAGAATGCAGTGTGCAAGCCTTTCGCAAACCGCTCCAGTTCCTAAAGGGCAGCTTCACCTGTTTTTAACGAGTCGGCTGTGTGACAAAATATCAAGCTAATCAAGCATAATCATAAAGAATAGATTTCGGCATTATGCACTCCACTCAATATTTACTGTGTAATCCAGTTATTTATAGAAGGTAGCTTGTCTCTGCATTTGCACTGATTTAATGCGCATTACATTTTATCTGGCTTTGGGAGAGCTGTTTACTTGTAAACTTATTTTCAGCTCTCAAATTTATTATGACATTTGCAAAAACAAAAACAAAAAAAAACAAAAATAACTGAAAATGTGTTTTCTTAAAAGATCTTTTAATATTGGATTTAATATTGTATAAACACAGTCATGTCACACCGCCAGAATTAAGGGCAGATTTTCTGCAGTCTGACTGGGAAGCAAATTATTCCTATTGTCACAGAAATCAGGCCATCATTACCTTTTATGCTTCCACTGTATAAATAGAAAACTCATAGTGTACTCACCCAGGACAAGTAGAAAATTGGAGGTGACTGGTGTAACCATAAGACCTCAGCTGGTGCTCGAGAAGCAGATTGTAAATCACAGTTCAGCTTCTTGAAGTCATTCTCCATTATAAGTGAGGGAGGGAATCTTATACTGCAATGGTCTTTTTATATATATAGAAACCTGATGGGCTGACACAGTTTGTGCTGTGTAAAGCTGGCTACACACTGGGCAATATGTACTTAACGATATGGGCGGTATTGATATCGTTAACAATATCATGTGCATATCGTCCAGTGTGTCTGGTCATTACCATTATGAGATGTTTGCGGCTGTGGGTCGTTAACGAACCCCCTGTCATCTGTACAATCAGCTCAATCTGGCAACCTCATCAATTACTGTATGTACGGAGCAGGGGATGGGTTGCGTCACTAACCATTATTGTGAACAATATCAGTCAATTTGTATGCCCTACAGTTGGAGCCCTTCTCAACTTTGTTCCTTAGGTCATGGCTCAAATGGCTAGCCATGGCTATCCTATTGTTCTCAGCATCAATACAATACATAGAACAATACAGTAGTACAGTAGGGGATTAGCAGAGTAATCCTATTACTTACTTAATCCTATTAAAGGGCTAAATAAGGAGGGCTCCATCTGTATATCATTCTCCCCCAGCACGCTGCTATAGTTAACTATATTAGACGTATTACACTTATCTTACCACAATCAGTGTTATCAATTTTATCTGACCACCATCAGTGTTATCAGTCTTATTTGACCACCATCAATGTTATCAGTCTTATCTGACCACCATCAGTGTTATCAGCCTTGTTTGACCACCATCAGTGTTGTCAGTCTTATCTGACCATCTTCAGGGTTATCAGTCTTATCTAATTATGTGATCAGATAAGACTTATAACACTGATGGTGGTCAAAAAAGACCACCATCAGTGTTATAAGTCTTATCTGATCACAATCTGTGGTATCAGTCTTATTTGACCACAATCCGTGTTGTTTGACCATCATCAGTGTTATCAGTCTTATCTGACCACCATCAATGTTATCAGTGTTGTTTGACCATCATCAGTGTTATCAGTCTTATTTTACCACCATCAATGTTATCAGTCTTATCTAACCACCATCAGTGTTATCAGTCTTATCTAAAAATATCAGTGTTATCAGTCTTATCTGACCACCATCAGTGTTATCAGTCTTATCTGACCATCATCAGTGTTATCAGTCTTGTTTGACCACCATCAATGTTATCAGTCTTGTTTGACCACCATCAATGTTATCAGTCTTGTTTGATCACCATCAGTGTTATTAGTCGTATTCGACCACAATCAGTGTTATCAGTCTTATTTGACCACAATCATTGTTGTTTGACCATCATTAGTGTTATCAGTCTTATCTGACCACAATCTGTGTTATCAGACTTATCTGACCATCATCAGTGTTATCATTCATATTTGACCACAATCAGTGTTATCAGTCTTATTTGACCACAATCAATGAAGTGTTGTTTGACCATCATCAGTGTTATCCATCTTATTTGACCACCATCAGTGTTATCAGTCTTATTTGACCACCATCAGTGTTCTCAGTCTTATCTGACCATCATCAGTGTTATCAATGGTATTTGACCACAATCAGTGTTATTAGTTTTATTTGACCCTCATCAGTGCTACCAGTCTTATCTGACCATCATCAGTGCTACCAGTCTTATCTGACCATCATCAGTGATATCAGTCTTATCAGATATGATTACACTGATGGTGGTCATATAAGATTGATATCACTAATGGTCAGATAAGACTGATTACACTGATGGTGATTAGATAAGACGGTACTCTTTACCTAGAAGGGCGCCCATCGCGGCCATCGCTGGCATTGAATGCACTAAAAAATCGGGTGCGATGCCCGCAATTTCCCATAGGGAACAATGTTAAATGTCTCAATTGACCCGATTTTCCTGTTCAATGCCTCAATTGACCTGATTTTTCTATAGGAAACAATGTTGGTACTCTTTACCTAGAAGGGCGCCAGCGATTGAAATCGCAGGCGTCGGGGGTAAAAATCGCGGTCATCGCGGTCATCGCGGTCATCGCGGGTAAATCGGGATGCCCGCGATGCCCGCGATGACCGTGATGACCGCGATTTTTCCATAGGGAACAATGTTAAAAAGGCTGATTGACCGCGATTTTACTGTTAAATGCCTCAATGGACCCGATTTGGCCATAGGAATCAATGTTAAATGGGCCACAGAGCCCAAATAGGCACAATGAACCCTTCAATGTCCCCCCCAATTTTTAACGCCACCCCACGATCCACGCCAACCCGAAGTGTGGCGAGCGCAGCGAGCCCGCGAGGGGCGGCGGTACGCGTCCTCCGACCTTTTCATGCCCTACTATCCACTAGGGCGTGGAGTGAGAATAGAATAGTGTGGCGAGCGCAGCGAGCCACCGAGCCCGAAGCGTGGCGAGCGCAGCGAGCCCCGCGAGGGGACGCGGATACCTTCACAGGTAGACGCGTCCCCTCGCGGGCTTCACAGGTGTCGGCGTCGCCACGGACACCTGTGAAGCCCGCGAGGGGACGCGTATAACTGTGAAGGTATCCGCGTCCCCTCGCGGGGCTCGCTGCGCTCGCCACGCTTCGGGCTCGGTGGCTCGCTGCGCTCGCCACACTGTTATATTCTCACTCCACGCCCTAGTGGATAGTAGGGCATGAAAAGGTCGGAGGACGCGTACCGCCGCCCCTCGCGGGCTCGCTGCGCTCGCCACGCTTCGGGTTGGCGTGGATCGTGGGGTGGCGTTAAAAATTTGGGGGGACATTTAAGGGTTAATGGGCTCTGTGGCCCATTTAACATTGATTTCTATGGCCAAATCGGGTCCATTGAGCCATTTAACAGTAAAATCGGGTCCATCGCGCCTTTTAACATTGATTCCTATGGTAAATCGGGAGCATCGCGTCGCGGGCATCGCGGGTACATTTATGGCCGGCCGCGACGCGACCGACACGATTTCCATGTTTAACATGGGTTTCAATGGGAAATCTCGGGCATCGCGTCGGTCGCGTCGCGGCCAGACATAAATGTACCCGCGATGACCGCGACGGGCGCCCTACTAAGTAAAGAGTACCACAATGTTAAATGGCCCACAGAGGCCAAATAGGCACCCTGAAGTGTGAAATGGCCCCCACAATTGTTAACGCCACCCCACGATCAACGTGAACCCGAAGCGTGGCGAGCGCAGCGAGGCCGCGAGGGGCGGCGGTACGCGTCCTACGACCTTTTCATACCCCCACGTGGAGTTGAGAATAGAATAGTGTGGTGAGCCCGAAGCGTGGCGAGCGCAGCGAGCCCCACGAGGGGACGCGGATACCTGTGAAGCCCGCGAAGGGACACGTTTACCTGTGAAGGTATCCGCGTCCCCTCGCAGGGCTCGCTGCGCTCGCCACGCTTCGGGCTCGGTGGCTCGCTGCGCTCACCACACTATTCTATTCTCAACTCCACACCGACGTGGATAGTGGGGGTATGAAAAGGTCGTAGGACGCGTACCGCCGCCCCTTGCGGGCTCGCTGCGCTCACCACGCTTCGGGTTCACGTTGATCGTGGGGTGGCGTTAACAATTGTGGGGGCCATTTCACACTTCAGGGTGGCTATTTGGCCTCTGTGGGCCATTTAACATTGTTTCCTATGGAAAAATCGGGTCAATTGTGGCATTGAACAGGAAAATCGGGTCAATTGAGACATTTAACATTGTTCCCTATGGGAAATCGCGGGCATCGCGTCGGTCGCATCGCACCCGATTTTTTTAGTGCATTCAATGCCCGCGATGGCCGCGATTTTTTACCTGCGATGACCACGATCAAAATCGTGGGCGCCGTGCTAGGTAAAGAGTACCGATAAGACTGATAACACTGATGGTGGTCAACCTTTTGAACCTGTCAACCTTTTTATACCTAATGACTTTAAACACTGTCAACCATTCATCACCTTTTGTACCTGTTGACCTTTATTATCTATCAATCTAATGCATGTCAATCATATGGTGTTATGGCATATTAACTGTTGGCCAAGACATTATCAATTACACTTGTGATTGGCTGCTTGCAATTGTACTGCTGACATTGATAGATTGTTTTACTTTTTGTTGTTGATATATATTGTTTCTGTTCACTTTTTTATGAATTGGAGATATGTATCTGATGTCATTTATGAATTTGTGAAGCCTAATATCAAATGTATAAATAAAAAAAAGAAAATTCAGCGCTCATCAATGGGCAACAATTATGCAAAATGAAAGGGTATGGGTCATTAGGTTGAACAATATAAGGACAACATGCATTGAGTCGACACATGAAACAGGTCGGCATGGGTAAGGTCAACAGGGTTGTAAGGTCAACACAAGAATTAGGTCGACAATGGCAATGTTGACAGCCAAAAGGTCGACATTAATTTTTCACGTTGACCTTTAGTGGTCGAACCAATGCCTATCCAACTCATTTGTGTCGACCTAATGACCTAGCATCCTGTGTTTACAGTAAAAACAAATGTTAATATAAAAGTTAAACTGTCACTAATGTAGTCATAATAGTTTGTACATGATAAAATTATTGCAAGATATAAATAAATCGAACTACTAACCAAAAACAAGTCATGTAACTTTAAATGAAACATAAAAGTGAATTATCTGCAGATGATAATAAAAAAATCCCATTGTTCACTAATTTGCATAAACAATAAGATAACCACCAAAGCAATCCAGTATAACGAGGGTCATAATATGACGAGCCAGCAGATGTCACCACAAATATTCTTCAGAATATAAAAACACAAGTGCCAATGAATAGGGATTATGTTACCAGCGCCCATGGCGTTCCCCAGAGTTCTATTAGTATTGCCAATTAAATTGCATCCTCTTGTGGTCTCCCAAGCACCAATAACAGTTTCTGTAAAGTTGGTTCAATAATACGGATTGATACTTTTTGTGGTTAGATTTTAAAGAGGTAGTCAGTCAGTGTGGGTATAGTGGCTATTGTTATGCATTTCTTTGGGTTAGTTGAACATCATCAGCGGTAAGTACAAAAGGAAATTCCAATACACCGTATAGTAGGAGCTTCAGGCTGCCCGGACCTTACGCTGCCCAGGTACCACGTGCCTCCCCCTGTATCCGTTTGAGGCAGTGGCATAACTACAGTCATGCAGCCCCCGAGGTGGGGGGGAGGCACTGAGAAGGTGTGGGCGCCGGGGCGGTTACAGTGCTATAGTTAGCCGCTGCCGTCTGCCCCTGCCGGCGGCGATTCTGTCTTGCGGGTCCCGGCTCTCCCGGCTCCTGCTGCTTATATAGAAAAGTGACATTCGGAAAATGTCTGCCCCCATACAAAAGACGGCCTCCCCTAGCAACCTTAAAAAACGGTCTGCAGTATGGGGGCAGCAGGAGCCGGAAGAGCCGGGACCCGCAAGACAGATGCGGCAAGAGGTACCGGATGCATGGGGGCGGGGGTTAACCCTATGCGGGGGGGTTTGTTAACACTATAGGAAGGGGGGGGGGCGCTGGCAAAATTTTCGGCAGGGGGGCGCATAATTAATGGTTACGCCACTGGTCTGAGGCCGCCCTTAGGAGTCGGCACCCAGCACAGCCGCTTCTATGGAGCATCCCTCGAGCCGGCCCTGCACACACCCATACATACACACTCACCTCATCCTCAGCTCCAATGCTGCTCTGTCTGCTTCTCCAGTAGAATCCAGCATTCATGGGGTCAAATAATAAAATGTTGTGCCCGAAATCTGAATTAGACCCACAATCCATATATGAAGGTTCAAATACATGGATAAACATCATTACCTGCGCTGCTTTGTCCTTGTAACCTTTTTACAGCATACGTAATTGTAATCCTCATTTTATTAAGAAAAAATAGGACTTTTCTCATCAATGCTTCAGGTTTGGCAGCTTTTTATTTCATTGTTCTACAGAGCGCACTGCTGCATATATTGAAATGAAGGAGGGGGGAACATGCTATTACTCAAACCCCAGTAAAATTATGTGATTTATGGCTCTGTGCAGTTGGGGATGGGACAATGACAATTTACTGTAAATTGTGTAATCAAGTGCTCGAACCACCAACATTCCCAGTGGAGGTGTGTCTGCTCTCCAGTCTCCACGGAGCACAGAAAATCTTCCTGAAAATCGGGGGTCTCTCATACTTTCGGTGAGAGTAGGCAAGTACACAGAGACAGAGGGGATGCAAATGCACTATGCGTCATTACATGACACAGTATACAGGGGTGCCTGTTATCCATGCCAGGATTGGTCTAGAGAATGCCTGCCCCCACCTGATGCAGTATTCACTGTAAAGCCCTTCCCAGTTGGGTATAACGGCCTGTCTTTTCGTATGGGCTTAATGGGCACTTGCCCAGGGGCCCCAGGTGTATAAGGGCTGATAGCTGAGGATCCCCTTTTTCCATGGATACCAGAATTTTGATAATCGGCCCTGGGGAACTGGAGATATCCAACTTCAAAGCAGAAGTCCACATCCGACCTGTTAATTGCAATTCCCAGTCATATTTCTCAGGTTCTCTCTGAGACATATTTTTTCTGAGAGTATATTCCAAAATCTGGGACTCTCCCCTTTCTGTCGACACTAGCGCCTTGTCTCTATCATGCCCTGAACCAGAGATATCAGCCTTCCAGCAGCCGGTCCCTGCTCCAGCTCCAAACGTCTTGTGTACAGGTTTATATTTTTGTCAATGGATTGCTCTGGCTCCTGATCTCTGATCCCCAAGTCCCCAGCACCTCCTGAAAGTTGGGACTCTAGGTTTTTTACTATTGAAGGCTAAGAAATCTATTTCCAGATAATGATGATATCTGCAGTCAAACAAGCTGCCCTTCCACTGGAAAATGACGAATATTAAGCCCACTCCATTATCCAACCCTCCCCTGCATATAAAACACCCCCTACCTCCCTGGAAGTCATTTACAAGGGACCCCCCTTCCACATGTTAGTGTTCTGCCTCCCACCACCTGTGCAGTAAAGGTCCTACATGTTGAGTGGAAGATAGAGCACCCCCTGCCACCCGTGGGACATCAAAGCTGCTGCTGATAGCACCCCCCACCCCTAGGAGGGGAAAATGGGTAAGGGCCCAGTGCATTGCTTTGCCCAGGGGCCCACACTGCTGTTAAGACGGCCCTGACCACACCCCTCACATGTGGCCATGCCCCTTCTAGAACCCAGGCCCACAATTTATCTCAGCAGCCATGCAAATAATACCCAGAGGATGAAAAACTCTGTAAGTCTAGAACAGCAGCTACCTTACTTCCTTCACAATAACTTGAAATGAAAGCAGATGCAATAAGGCAGAAGCACACAGACTAATCTTTTGTGCTACACTGCACGT
Organism: Crinia signifera; assembly: GCF_055691185.1. Taxonomy (NCBI): domain Eukaryota; kingdom Metazoa; phylum Chordata; class Amphibia; order Anura; family Myobatrachidae; genus Crinia; species Crinia signifera. The sequence continues at coordinate 34,079,753 of NC_139224.1, read as the reverse complement.
GCACATGCCATTGCAAATTATTCCGCTTAGAAGTTGAGAGATCTCTGCAGCGCTGGAGACACCTGTTTTGATTGTTGTGGTGACATGTTGACTTAAAAGTTCCATTTACAGTACATATAAAATGAAAGCAGTGTGCATGATTGTGTTCTGTTACACAGTAAGCAATTTACACTGGAGTAAAACTGGAGGAACGCTTACTCAAAGTAGTCATTGTGCAACGTTACTAGAACTTGGGTTTTAAAATACTTTAGTATAACAAAAAAGTAAAGACTAATACATTATGTATATTGCTGTGAAGCATGAAAATACTACATTAATGCACTAATGCAAAAAAAAAATAAAACCATAAAATATTTAAAAGTATGCAGATTTTAATAGCCTTTAATCCTTTCTTGGAAATGGTTTTAATATGATGTGTGCTTTACTTATACATTTGCTATGATGTATGAGTTATATTTATTATGGTAAGCATGCTGTGAAAACTGAATGTTAAAAGCTTAAATTGGCCTCTGTAATCTGCGCCACCTCAGAGCAGGTGCAATTATATATTATAATCTGTTTTATGTTTTCATTTGTGTGGCTACTTCTGCACTAGTCTGAATTAAAAGTCTATCATTTTAATGAGATTTGTACATGCATTATAATCAGCGGAGGAAATGTGCTCCTTGCCAACTCACAAAAGCGGCATTTTATAATATCCAGCACCGGAAATGTGATTCAAAAAGTTTATTGCCTGTAACCATATTGGTTACATTCCCCAAAAATAGATTTTTTCCTTAGAATATATTTATTTAAATAAAGGCATATGTTGAACCGAATGAAATCAAGCAAAAAATGGCATGTGAGTGAACGCTAGAGCAGGGGTCTCAAACTCGGACCTCAGGACCCCACATTTTCCAGGTCCCCCGGCAGGTACACATGTGCATTCATTACTCATTGACACATTTTAAAGTATCCACAGGTGGAGCTAATTATTTCACTTGTAATTCTGTGTGAGGTCCTGAGGACCGAGTTTGAGAATCAATGCACTAGAGGATGTAAAAACAAAAACCACAAACAACTGGAGGCAATGGAGTCATCTGCCCCTGGGCTCCAGCAACCAAGGGGGCACTTCTCCTCCCCAGCGAGTCTAAATAAGGTAATTGAAAGCCGTTGATATCACATCTATCGCTGAGTTATGAAATATATATGTGTTCTCTCTCCTTGAGTCATTTGCAAACCAATCTGAAATCCCGTTGAGAACTGTATCTTGATGGTGGTAAGCTGAGATGGACAGGAGCTGTTTACCCCTTTGGCGTCCATGCCTAAATAAAATATATTTTTCTTTTTTTCATAAATGTTGATTTATTTAAACATCCTAGCATCTGATGTGTGTGACCTCTAGCATGTATATACATCACATTTCAAGACTTACAAACAAACTAAACCTGAAATAAAGACTCAGGTTTGGCAGAAGTTGTTAGCTGATTTATTTTAGCACTTTTAAGCTAGATTAATTTATTAATAATTAATTAATTAATGGTGGCCCAGAAAGAATGGCTAATTAACTAAGCTCCACCCAGCCATGGTATCCACTCGATCTACTGCATTGACTACCCACCCATCAGGGTGGGGTCGCTGTCCCTGAGTGGGTGATCCAGTGAAGGCCGAAGCCAATGAGAGGCGAGCGCACCGAAAAGCAAACATATACGTAGCATTATCATTTGAATAAGAACTAATTCTATTCACCTGTCATTATTTCCCACCTATCAGCCAACGCAAGTAACACCCACCCAACCATAATAACACAAGGGACTCCTTTCTTTCCTGCCCTGATATCACAGCTAAGCCCTTCCATAAGTCCTTATTGGACCCCCGAGTCACCTGCTTTCCAAGGTCACACAACAGCCTTGGATGTTTAACCCACTCCATGCCTATTGAAGACATTACGTTAATAAAGCTTGATTGAGATGAGACAGCCATTTTGTAATGTGAACCAATATTCCTAAGAAAAAAGCCTATGAAATCAATACAAGCATGCCATGAAGATTCCAGTGTGTGATAGTTGTGTTTATAGGTGTGCCCAGACGCTGACTGTCCGATTAATGGACTACCCTCTCGCACCCGCTCCAAGACATAAGGGTATATTCAATGCAGGTGGCGAGCCCCAGACAGCGAGCTATATGGCGAGCAGTGCCGATAGCTCACCATCATAGTATTTAACGGCCTCCCTTCACTCACCGTTTCAACCCCGCCTGTTCCCTGAGGTGAGGTAGAGATGGAGAGTGAGGCCATCAAAATGGCGGGGCTCACCTCAAAATGCAGCAGGCTCACCATTTAAGGGAATCCGGTGAGGATTTTTGCAAAATATTGAATACGGCAAGGGGGGTTGGATGGCGAGAATGGCTTTTCCCTGCCAAAAAGAGCCCTCCTCACCTTACAAACCCAACCTCACCCCGCTTGCCGACAGCATTGAATATACCCCATAGACTAGTCACCCTGGCCAACCTGATGCATAGCCAGATTAAGGAGTGATCACAGGAGATACTGTACCCCATACATGTTACATCTGCCCCACCTGCAGTGCACATGGTTTTGCCGATTGTGTGAACAAATTTGTACTGTAATCAAATCTGAAGAAAGGCCATGGTGTAATGGTTAGCACTACTGCCTCACAGCACTGAGGTCATGGGTTTGATTCCCACCATGGCCCTAACTGTGTGGAGTTTGTATACTCTCCCTGTGCTTGGGTGGGTTTCCTCCGGGTACTCCGGTTCCTCCCATATTCCAAAAGAATACTGTTAGGTTATTTCTCTCCTAACAAAAAATTCACCCTAGAATGAATGTGCATGTACATGTGGTATGGATTGTAAGCTCCACTGGGGCAGGGACTGATGTGAATGCTCGAATATTCTCCGTAAAGCGCTGCGGAATATGTGTGCGCTGTATAAGAAACTGATAATAAATAAATATACCAGGAGCTGGCTGTCATAAATGTCCATGCGTTTAATCCCTCTTCTCCTCAGGAAGCAGTCCTCCACTAGTGGTAATTATACCAGTACATACTGTACACTCAGTGCCAGATTAAGCCTTCGGGGGGCCTGGGGCACTTTAGACAGGGGGGCCCCCTTGCACTTGTCATTACTGGCCGCAAACTGCATGGGAGAATATTAAACTGTCAAAACACAGAGTAAAGGCAGTATAAACTTTGTTTATAACCATTTCTTTAAGTGCAGCGCCCGGGCAGTTGTCATATGTATCTTGAAGTGCCGGTAACCACAGATCTATTTTTATATATATATATACACACACACATACATACCACATGAAAAGCCTGTATTTGTCCCTCTGCACCTTACTCTGTAGGATACCTCAAAGTCCCAGTGCTGCCTCTGATTAAAAACCCTCCCATGACTAGGCTGCTGCTGCTGTTCTCCATGGCCTGAGAAGCATGTAATGAGCTCCACCAATCAGAGCTCAGCACAAACGTCTCAGCCTCTGCCCTCTGGTGCAAAGTGTCATGGGACCCAGTAATGCATTGCACACTTGTGCAGTCAGTGTGCCTTGGATCCCAATGCTCAGCACCATTAATCATTGTCACATTGGCAGATAGGTGAAGCTGCAGCACTACCCCACTCCCATGCACAAAACCTTTTGCTAAAAAAAAAAATAATATATATATATATATATATTTTTTTTTTAAATACATGCCAACCACAGGGGGCCCCTAGCTAGAGGGGGGCCCAGGGGTACTGACCCCTTGTGCCTCCATTATAATCCGGCCCTGTGTACACTAATCATTGCTGTATCCAGGACATGATAAGAGCTCTGTAGGGGATTCGGGTGTTGGTGGCCAGTAGCAACATCTTATCAATGTCATAAAAATTAACTGTCATATAAAAGCCAGGACAGGACACCACTTTGAATGACAAATAATAAAATATACTAGTACAATATGGGTAAGCCTTTTAAATAACCAGCATAGACAAGTACTGTATAAACTACATATTCACCCACATTTGCATTTTTCTTCTCCAGGAGATGAGAAGCAGGTGGGCAATGATGGGGACGGTGCTGGATAAGTAGTGACATCAGTAGGCCCATCCCAAAGTTTCTCCCATACTGCCATCTTCACTAGGAAGTGGTCAGAATGTGGGAGGTGTGCCTCCGGGGGCGGATTAAGCCTTCGGGGGGCCCGGTTAACTTTAGACAGGGTGGGGGGGGGCCCCTCCCACTTATCACTTACCACTGGCCACAAACTGCATGGGAGAATATTACACTGTCAAAACACAGAGCAAAGGCAGTATGCACTTGGTCAATGGGTAACTGCATGGTGGGGGATTATGCTCTCATTCATACCAAATGGAGCCATAGTATTGTCTGTGTGAATCCAATATGTCTCACGTTTGCTTAACTTATTAAGAATGTCACCACCTCTTTCATTTAATATAACATGTTCCAATGCTTTAAAAGTGAAGCCCGAAAGATCGGACTTACAACATTTTTCAAAATGCCTAGGCACACTATGTAAACATGATTTATTTTTTATAATCCTGGTGTGCTCTAACATGCAGATTTTTAAAGGGCGTTTGGTTTTGTCTATATATTTCTTTCCGCATTTACAGCCAATCATATAAATAACATTGGATGTAAGGCAAGTTATGCGACTCTTGATATCCCATGATTTTGTGTTATCACTGTTCCAAAACGTATGTCTATCTTTATCGACAAAAGGACACATCTTACATTTATTGCAAGGATAGCATCCATTTGTGTTTTTCAGCCAACTTTGTTTATCACCTTTATCTTGTATTCTCAACATGCTTGGTTACAGTGTCGTTTTTAAAGAGTTGGCTCTTCTGAAAACTACTATAGGTTTGGGTGGGATTACAGTACGCAAAATAGGATCCAACAATAGTATGTCCCAATGCTTGTTTAAAATGTGTTGTATCTTGTTGCTCTCCGAGTTAAACTGTGTGATGAATGGTACAAAATTATTTTCATTGGATTCCCTCTTTTTATTTTGTAACAATTCAGTTCTATCAAGTTTTAGGTCTCATTTTACATTTTTCAATAAGGTCACCAGGATAATTTTTTTCTACAAACCTTTTACTATAGATTTCGACCTGCTCATCAAATTTATTAATGTTGGCACAATTCCTCCAAATTCTCACAAATTGTGAGTAGGGAATGTTTTTAAGCCACTTCTTGTGGTGGCAACTGTCAAAATGCACGTAACTGTTACTGTCTACTTTTTTAATAAAAGTGGATGTATCTATGACAGTATTGCTATTTGACCATTCAGATGTATCTATGAGGAGATCTAGAAACTCTATTTGATCCTTATTGATCTTAGATGTGAACTTCAAATTATGTTAATTAATATTAAGTTCAGATAGGAATTTTTCTCCATCCCACACAATTAGTATATCATCGATGTAACGCTTGTACCCTATAATATTAGGTTTGTAAGTGACATTTAATTGAGTGTTATTCTCTTCCCATTGGCCTAAGTACAGGTTTGCTAAGCTTGGGGCGTACGGGGTCCCCATAGCTACCCCTTGTAGCTGTAAAAAGTATTATCCTTGAAATACAAATACATTATTAATCATTACTAACTTTATACATTCAATAATGAATTTTTTGAAAACCTCATCCACACTGGCATCTTTTTCAAGATAATACTGAACAGCTGTAAGCCCACCTTCATGGGGAATAGATGTATATAGAGCTTCTACGTCTATAGTACACCACATATAGGAATCATGCCAAGTTATATTTTGTATATAAGTTAGTAAGTAAGTAAGTAAGTAAGTAAGATTTATATAGCGCACTTTCTCCAGCAGGACTCAAGGCGCTTACAGACATTAAAAAAAAACAATGCACATAATACAGAGGATGTTGGAGGTACAGTAACAGACATGTCACAGACAAAAGCCCCTGAGCACACAGTAAGCATAATGCAGGAGTGGTGCAGCATTTTGGATAATAACTTCCATGGGTTGTGTACTCCACCCTGACAAGGTACCAAGTGCGGCAGCCATTTTAGGCGCTCTGCGTAGGATTACCCAGGGTGAAATAGATTACCCCTAAAAGAAACTACCCAAAATGGATGATTTCAATGTATACTCAGGTCCATGTATTTTTCATCCCATTCACAAGTGCACCAGATGAGGCAGCCATGGAGGGCGCACTACGAAGGTTACACTGTAAGGGGCGAGCCATACAAGGACCCAATGCATATATTGGAAAGCAAATACTTCTGTAGTAGTATGATAAACCCTGCACAGAAACATCCACGTGATCCACATCCTGTCCGCGGAGATACCATCTGAGGCAACCAGCTTGGTGCACTGCATAGGTCAGCGCTGGCAGGGTGTGCAATCTGCGGAGGTACACAATACAGGAAAAAGCACATGGTGGGGTTGATGTGTGCTGCAGGAGAGGAGGGGGGGGAAGAGAAAAGACATGAACACACATTTGCAGTGGACTGACACTTTTACAAGGGATTGATGGGTGAAGTGTTGGTGCATAGGCTGACCCTGCTGCTTCCCCTCACAGCTCCATGCTCACCATGAGGGGTAGGGCTGGGGGTAGTCCAGGTGTTCTCAGCCGTAGGGGTGGTGGGGCTGGTCCACTCATGGCAAAGGTGAGTTGAGGCCACATGATATTCCTGAGTTTTTTGGGTATAATGCAGTCCTTCAGCAGTAATGATGGTTTGTTCTTTGCCTTCTGGTTTCCTTCGGGTTAACGCGGGTATAACGCTGCTATTAATTTTAAGATGACCCTTTATAACTAGACCCTTCAGATACTAGACCCCTAACGTCCTAAAGGACTGACGTCCCAAACTATACTCAATATATAAGCCTAAAACAAACATATGGCCATCCTGAATTAGCTGCCCCTCCCAATACACCTCCCCCACCAGCAAAAGGTGCTAATCAGACCAAACCAATGTAAGAGCAGTAGCACTATCCCAATATTTCTAAGTTCTTCACATAGCACAGATAAAACCACAATAGCAGCTTTTACAGATTTAAAGCGATGTTCTGCAGTAGAAATCTGAAATAGGTTTACCCCGTTTAAATCAGTGCAAACAGCTGCGATGTTCTGCAGTAGAAATCTGAAATAGGTTTACCCCGTTTAAATCAGTGCAAACAGCTGCGATGTTCTGCAGTAGAAATCTGAAATAGGTTTACCCCGTTTAAATCAGTGCAAACAGCTGCGATGTTCTGCAGTAGAAATCTGAAATAGGTTTACCCCGTTTAAATCAGTGCAAACAGCTGCGATGTTCTGCAGTAGAAATCTGAAATAGGTTTACCCCGTTTAAATCAGTGCAAACAGCTGCGATGTTCTGCAGTAGAAATCTGAAATAGGTTTACCTGTTGATGGAATATAGAGAGGAGTCAATTCACAATCGATATCCAAGGAAGTTATAGATATTATAACGCGGGTATAACGCTGCTATTAATTTTAAGATGACCCTTTATAACTAGACCCTTCAGATACTAGACCCCTAACGTCCTAAAGGACTGACGTCCCAAACTATACTAGTACTTGTGTGGAGTCTTTGACAAATGAATCCAAGTTGATGACATATTTTTGAATTAGTAAGTCGACATATTCAGAGAGTTTAGAGGTGGCTGAATCAATGCTGGCATTGCCTGGCGGTTTCTCTAGGTGCTTATGAATTTTAAGTATGTATTAAAATAACGCTATCAAAGGATTTTCATTTAAGATGTGTTTGCATTCTTTTTCTGTGACACATCCTTTACGTACACCTTCTTCCAGCAATATTTTAACCTTATTGACTATTTCAGAGGTGGGGTTGGATTTTATTTTGAGATAAGTGGTCTCGTCATTAAGCAACTGATATGCCTCTTCCAAGTAGTCGTCTCGATTTAGCACGACAATGCCCCCCCCCCCTTATCTGCCATTTTTATAAATATATTTTCATTCCGTTCTAATTTTTTAATTTCTCCTCTTTTGTGACTCCTAAGATTGTTCTTACTTTTCTTAATATTTTTACATAGATTTTCCAAATCTTTTTTAACTAATTCAAAAAAATGTCTCTATATTGTTTCCTCTAGACTCTATTGGGTAATAAGTGGATCTAGGTTTAAAATTTGATCCATAATCCATAAGTTATGCCATACATATTTTCTGTAATGATATACAGCATCTATGTGGAATATAGGACAAATTAGTCCTTGCAATGAATGTGCACTGTTTATACTGTATATTTTTTTCCCCTTATGGGAATATTTTTCACGTCATACACTTCACTTTGATAAATAAATATCTAAATTATACAGGTACCAGCTACTACTTGATTGTGGAAATCCTTGTTTCGTTAACTTTTATGATTCATTCATATACCTAGGTATGTAGTCACTTATTTTAGCTAGGGTGTCACTTAAAAAAAAAATTCCACTCAGAATGGTCAGTTACAACCATTCTCCCTCTCTTATATCCTATAGAGAGCATTTTCTATCCCAAAAAATTTGGTTTGACAAATCTGGAAAATACCAAATCAAACACAATTTTCTCTATTGGAAGGTATGATACCTCAAATAATTCTGTCAGCACGTTTTTCTTCACCACTTCCTATGTCCACTTCCTCCTTTTCTTTCATTTTTCTAGATAAATTATTCACGAATATAGTCACTTCAAAAACAAGCTATTTCTTATATAGCTCGTTCTAATACTGATCTCTAAATAACAGCTCTTCGAAGTCTGTCCTATAAATTTTCACCTCACGTAAAAATATTTATTGTAAATTGATTTGTACAATTATGTTATAATTCATTGTAGACTAATACCCCTGGTGAAGTCTTGATTGATAAGACGAAACTCGTTGGGTCACTTCTGTATTATGCACGAAAACTTCACAATCAAATAAAGATATCGGACAAACCGTTTATTACTTTGAGTATTTTTACAACATTTCAAGTCATGGACTGTTATTAACTTTTTAAGCCATCACTTGTTGAAGAGATCATTTGGCGCTTTTCCACTTTTGTTGTTCATATATATATATATATATATATATATATATATATATATATATATATATATATATATACATATATGGCTAGTGTCTGTGAGTCCCCAAAACACTGCCATCTGCTGGCAGAGAGTAAAACTACATCTCTTTCGGACACATGCAAAAACACAGAAAGTAGTAGACTAGCTTTCGCAACTTTTGCTTCGTGCGGGCTTACTAGTCATTTAATCTATGACGAATGTCTGCTGCAAATTGTGCCAGTAGCAACTATAAAATGATTTTGTATTGGCAACGAATATGTTAGTTTTTTTCTACCACAATTCTTTAGAAAACAAGACACTCCATAACAAAACTGCTTTAATTTCCCTGGACAGAGGCGAGTTCAGGATTGTTGTCTCTCTAAAACGTTTTAAATAAATACAATTTCAGGTTATACCCTCCTCGCGCCTTCTTTTCCCAAGAGATCGGAGCCATGTATTGCTGGAGGGATGAAATGAAATTGCTGGCTTCTCACCTCGCGCCATTCACATTCTTAAAGCTTCAGTCAATTAACATGGAGAAAGAAACCTTTGTGAATTCCATAGAGTGTACAGATAAACAGGCCTTGCTGCGATTCATTACTCTGGGAAGAGGCTTTAATAGGGTGGGTTATTTTTTTCTTAGACAAGGGATAAGGGGGCCTGTGTGCGATCCAACAGACAAGCATAAACACTCTTGTTAGTTTGTGACCTGTTCTATGTAATAAATTAGCCCCTTAGATCTTTTTGTGAACCCCTTGAGTGCCAAGTGAATTTGACAAAATTTTTGTGAAAAATTGCCAAGCAAACAATTTTATTCATCATAATGACCTGTAATGTTTACCTTATATGGGAAATATAATCTTTTTTCACACAACATTTTTTTTATTTGAATTTATATAACAAATGTGAGTGATGCTGGCATTTTTAGCCGATATTTTCCACATCTCTCACAGAGATATTGGCACTCAAAGGGTTAAAAATACCCACAGACAATTCACAGAGTATTTTATTTAAAGCTATATATTCCTTCATTTCTCTCGTATGGTAAATAAAGGAGAATATGATTGCAATAAAAAAAAGTAATGGATGTCTGTTTGTCAAAGAAAAGGTTATCACATCTCTATCTGCCAGGAATAGACCTGAATCAATATGATCAGTATGACATGACCCAGCGCGTACACTTTGCAGATGACGAAAGCGCGGTCCACCTGACCTGATCTCCTTCCAGCTGTGAGTCACTGGTCATAGTTTGAACTTTCAACTTTATTTTCGATTCCTTATAGGCAAATGGGAAACATACTGTATTCGTTCAGGAACGAGTGATGACGATCGATGTATAAGATGCTCAGGCCTTACTTAAAAAGTTATTTTTTTATTGTCACATTCATAAAACTAGGTCTCTCATAATGTTCATACAGAAACTAGGATGCTTATGTGTTACAGGGGCAGATGCACTGAGCTTCAAAAGTGATACAAATGGAGACCAACCAATCAGCTCCTAACTTCCATGTCACAGACTGTGTTTGAAAAATGTCTGGCAGGTGCTGATTGGTCGGCTGTTTATCACTATCCATTTTATCACTTTTGAAGCTTAGTGCATATGGCCCTGTAGCCTTTATTCATTAACAATTATTTATATAGCGTATACATATTCCGCAGCGCTTTACAGAGAATATGTAGCCATTTATATCAGTCTCGGTACTTGTGGAGTATCACGGCTCCCACGATGGCCATCGCACGGGGAAAAATCGCATCGCATGCAATTTGATCGCATGCGATTGCATGCGATTTTTAACAGAAAAGCATCCAAATGCATTGAAATTAGTATGAAACATGTTCAATGGACCCCAAATGTCATTTTTGAGGCTGTACCACCCCCACTATCAACGCGAACCCGAAGCGTGGCGAGCGTAGCAAGCCCGCGAGGGGCGGCGGTACGCGTCCTACGACCTTTTCATACCCCCACTATCCACGTCGGCGTGGAGTTGAGAATAGAAAGTGTGGCGAGCGCACTGTTGGACCCCTATACTACACCCGTCAAAAAGGCAGCAACCAGTGCATATAGAAGCACTGAATAGTGTGGTTGGAGCCTGCAGAGTTTTCAACAGAAAACTGTGTGGGAAAGGTGTCCCAGGGATGGTAATCTGCAGGTCTCCTGGACAGAAACAGCAGGATCTCACCTTTCAAAGTGGCTGCCACAGCAGCAGGTCACCTGAGCCCAGTCCTCGTCTCGCCCAAAGCTCCTCTGGTAGCCTCTGTCGATCAGGTGCCAGGACTCAGTGTCATAGGTTAGCCATCATGGCACTAGATGCTCTTTTCTCGTTGTCAGAGATCACAATGATAGGTACATGTAAAGAAGCATACAGATTTCATAGTGCACCTGGCCTAGCCTTGTGGTGGTTGGGCCTGGCTCTGCCTGGCACTGCAGTCCCTGCATCCCCCCACCCCCCTACCCCACCCCCATGATGACCCTGCTGCTACAGTATAGCTATATCTTTCTTTCTGAGTGCCAAATTCAGAATTCCACAATGTAAGTGCTGCGCAGATTAGAATGATACATGACATGGCTGGAAATGTCCACAGCATTATTGCATACCTCCCAACTTTGCGTGTTCAGCAGGCG